>NC_137148.1:58685055-59291305 GCF_951394435.1 Stenella coeruleoalba
GGGATACATGGTCCTTGAACTCAGAGGAAAAGTCATCTCTCTGATGATAATTCCCAATAGGTCACGTCAAATTAATCACAAGTCCTATTGAGCCTGCTTCCTTAATGGCTTATAAGTTAATCCTGTCACCCATAGCTTCATTTCACTGTCTTAGTTCAGAGGGGTGGTGTGGTTCTCATTACGTCATTACCTGAATTGCTGTAGTAACAATCGTATCAGGATTGCGTTTGGCTGCATGTAAAAGAAACCCAAACACAGAGTCTTAACCAAAGAGAAATTAACAGCGCAGAGCTGGTGCAACAGCCCAAGGAAGTTACCAAGGACAGACCAACAGCCTCCTAACTGCATTGCAAGTGGGAGGAGTAGTGAGAATGCAGGGCAGCATCTTATCAGGAAAGTGAAACATTTCTAGAAATTCCCAGCAGAATTCTACTTTTGCCAGAACTGTTGTCACAGCAGTTTCAAGGGAAGAGAGAAATAATAGATACTTAGCAGTTTTCTTTTCATTTTTTAAAATAAGGATTGGATAGGGCTTCCCTGGTAGAGCAGTGGTTGAGAGTCCACCTGCCGATGCAGGGGACACGGATTCGTGCCCCGGTCTGGGAAGATCCCACGTGCCACCGAGTGGCTGGGCCCGTGAGCCATGGCCACTGAGCCTGCGTGTCCGGAGCCTGTGCTCCGCAATGGGAGAGGCCGCAACAGTGAGAGGCCCGCGTACCACACACACAAAAAATAAATAATAAGGATTAGATAAAGATGGATAAAGAATAGGTCACTGATAGCATTTGCCACAGAGGCCTAACTGGTTTCACTGTTGCTAATCCTGCCCCTTTGGGCAAACCTTCTCCCTGTGACTGCTAGAGGCATCATTCTCAAGTCAGATTGCATCATTCTCTTGCTTAAAATACTTCAGTGGTAATCCATGGCTTTCAGGATAAAATTCCAACTCCTGGCTTAGCACACAAGGCCCTCAGGATCTGGCCCCCGCCTCTGTCTCACTGCATCTCCCCTTTCTCTTCTGCAGGCCTCACTGCTCCAGCTACTCCTGCACATCCCGGAACTGACGACGCTGTTAAAAATCCACACATTTGTACGCTCATCACCGTCTCTCCAGCGTCTAGTAGTGTGCCTGCCCGGAGTGCGCACGTGACAGCTCTTTGTTGAATACAGAAAATAATAAAAATAAAATAAAATAAAGGAAGGAAAGAGGTAGCTTAGAATGAATAACAGGCTTCTGGCACAAGCACCTAGGTGAATTGCAAAATTCAATTCAGCTTAATTCAGTTTAATTCTTTTATGAAATAAAGCACAGGGATATGTGTATGCATGCTAAACAGATTTGGAAGAGGTACATTCTCCTTTCCTCGGTTTTCTGAGGACTCCCACAGGCTTCTCTGGGGATGCCATTTGCCATTGTACTATAACATATGTTTTTTAATTAACAATAAGGTTTTTGCCTTCTTGATAAAAATCTCAAGGTAACCTTTTGAGGGATCATTCTACCGAGAGACAGTCTAGATTGGTCCCCTAGATGAGCACATTCAGCCTGCACTTTCAGAATTCAGCCTTGACATACAATTCATCTGCCCAAGTGGGCTACTATTATAGCCTTACCTGGATTACCTTTCCCCTTTCCTTCCAAGCTCAATCCTAGTTTTCTTCAGACTTCAGTGGGGGTGTAATTTCTTCCTAGAACTATTTCTGGGTCTCCTTTTCCTCTCCTAGTGTTTCCCGAGTTTACCTCTGTCTTAGACGGCACTTCTCACACTACCTTCTTGTCATTGGCTTGCTGGGTAGTGAGCTCCTCAAGGGTAGAGGCCGTGTTTGACTGATATCTGTTCTCAGCGGTATGTGTCGTCAGCCATCGTGTTCTGAAGGAGTGAATCCAGCCCCACCTGGAATCATTGCTCCTCTGTAGAGTAGATGGATGTAGAGAGCCGTCCGTGTTGCTTATATTTAACAATCTCCTTTCCTGAAGGAGAAGCCAGAAAGTGAGAGACGATGCTTCAGTGGGGATCTTTGGAGTAGTTAAGAGCTTCAAACCTCCTTTTCCAGAGAGTGTTTTCCAAGCCAAGTGGGAAATAAAACTTTCTTGAATCTCACTTTCTCTCCTTACATCGTATATCCAGCCTTGGTGGAAATTCCAAAAGGTAATAAAATAAATAAAGCACAAAGAAACAGAAAGAGAGTTTGTGCCATGAATTCCTACATTAGTGAGAAGTGGGCAAACATTGTCCCTCATTCATTTCTAAAGACTTCACAGCCTGTTTTGGGCTGAATGCTTGTGTTTCCTGTCCTCAGTTCATAAGTTGAAGCCCTAACCCCCCAGCGTGACTATATTTGGAGTGAGGAAGTAATTAAGGTTAAATGAGGTCATAAGTGTGGGCCCTGATCGAATAGAATTAGTGTCCTCATAAGAAAAGAAACCAGAGAGCTCCCCCTGCCCACCTGCACAGAGGAAAGCCCACATGAACACAAAGAGAGAGGGTAGCCATTTGCAAGCCAGAAAGAGGAGTCTCACCAGACACAAGATTGACTGGACTTGTAGCCTACAGAATTGTGAGAAACTAAATTTCTGTTGTTTAAGCCACCTAGTCTATGATATTTTGTCATGACAGACTAAGACACAGCAGACTGAGACACAGCCCTTGGAATATACTTTCTCCACAGTGAGTATTCAATAAGTATTTGTCAAATGTGCACATATATAATGATATACCTATAAAAAAAGTTTAAAAATAGCTATCTGTGGGAATTCCCTGGTCGGGGAACTAAGATCTTGCAAGCTGTGTGGTGCGGCAAAAAAAAAAAAAAAAAAAAAGGTACCTGTGAAGATTGTGACTATGGGTGATTTTCATTTTTGTTATTTATATTTGTATAATTTGAACTCTTTATGGGGTAGGTATATTATACTGTAAAATTTTTTAAAAGCAATTTAAAAGTCATAACTAGCTGGTTTGATATGCAGAACAGACCGGGATGTAATCATGGGTCTTGGAGACAATGTTCTGGACCTTAGAGCAGCAGACACTTCCTGTGTGGGCTGCACACGATGTCTCCCATCAAGGCAAAAGCATCTGTGGGGGTGAATTTCCCGAGAGTCTGCTTAGAGGTACTAGGAAGGAGAGCGCAGGTGTGAGCTCTGCAAGGCTGGGGTCAGTGTATATTCCCAGCACCTAGGATAGTGGCAAGTGGTAGCGAATATTTATTTGCTGAGTTAAAAAAATGTCCATCATTCTACTGGTTAAATATGAAAAGAGTAATAAATATTTGCAGGACAATCAAATGAATGACTCAAAGGCACCTTAGGCTTAAAGTGATTATATTTCTTTTGAAATTTGAGACTGACAATATCTAACAAAAGAGTCAAGTTATGGGGGATCTTGATAGGGAAACGAAGGAGAGTGGGGTGTGGAGTGCACAGTTCAACCTAGCTTTGTGAATTACTGAGCTACTGTCTCTTGTTCTCTTCAATAAGTTTTGTCCATGTCCAACAGCCTGTTCTTATGAGGCCAGGACAATTGTTTGGAGGCTCTAAGATTGAAATTAATGAAACTGTCCACTCCAGAAGATGCTGCTGACTTGTTGAAACTTGAGCCCAATAGACTTCAGATTTTGATATAATATGTGTGCTAGGAACCTCTTGTGGTAACTCTGTGTACTTCATCTTTTAGCACCTAGAAAACACACACACACACACACACACACACACACACGCACTCAGAAGTGAAATGATTATTGTTATTTGGGGAACAAGCACAAATTTTTTTTTTTAACATCTTTATTGGAGTCTAATTGTTTTACAATGATGTGTTAGTTTCTGCTTTATAACAAAGTGAATCAGCTATACATATACATATATCCCCATATCTCCTCCCTCTTGTGTCTCCCTCCCACCCTCCCTATCCCACCCCTCTAGGTGGTCACAAAGCACCGAGCTGATCTCCCTGTAAGTGCAAATGTTACATGTTAAAAATGTAGAAGTACAGATGGTCAGTAAACGTCTAAATTTTTTTATATCTTTATTAATTAAAGAAATGTAAAGGGTGTGTACACGGGCATGTGCATGTGTGTGTGTGTGTGTGTGTGTGTGTGTGTGTGTGTGTGTGTGTTAGTACTGAGTTTTAAAGAGAGTCATACCCAGTACTGGGATGAGGAAAATAGGCGTTAGGCATTCCTTTAGGCTTGGTGGGAGTGTACACTGACATAACAATTAGTAAATTAGGTCTTAAAATTGCTTTAAAATGTTCACATTCCTAACCCAGTAGGTCTACTTCTAGAAAATTTTCCAGTGAAAATGATTGAGGGAGTTCCCTGGCAGTCCAGTGCTTAGGGCTCCGAGCTTTCACCATGGCCCTGGATTCAATCCCTAGTCAGGGAACTAAGATCCGGCAAGCCAAGCAGTGCAGCCAAAAAAAAAAAAAAAAAAATGTTGAAGACACAAGTAAGTTTTTCATATTTGCACATTGTATGGCAGAAAGGGGGAAATGTGCAAAAATAGGAATATGGTTAAATAAATATTTCCACATAAAGGAATATTACTTAACATTTAAAATTGTGTTTCCAAGTAATATTTATTGACATGGAAGCATATAATATAATGCTTATAATTAATGCTAAGAGAAAATTCTAATTCGAAAAGATACATGCACCCCAATGTTCAAAGCAGCACAGTTCACACTAGCCAAGACATGAAAGCAGTCTAAATGTCCATCGACAGATGAATGGATAAAGAAGATGTAATATATGTATATATATGTATATATACACAATAGAATATTAGTCATGAAAAAATGAAATTATGCCACTTGCAGCATGGATGTACCTAGGGATTACCATACTAAGTAAAGTAAGTCAGACAGAGAAAGACAAATATTATACGATATCACTTATACGTGGAGCCTAAAAAATGATACAAATGAAATTATTTACAAACAGAAACAGATACACAGACATAGAAAACAAACTTATGGTTACCAAAGGGGAAAGGGGTGGGGGAAGGGATCAATTAGGAGTTTGGGATTAGCAGATACAAACTACTATATGTAAAAGAGATAAATAACAAGGTCCTACTGTATAGCACAGGGAGCTATATACTCAATATCTTGTATTAAATTATAATTGAAGAGAATATAAAAAAGAATATACATATATATAACTGAATCACCTTGCTGTACACCAGAAACTAACACAATACTATAAATTTTTTTACTTCAATAAAAAATACAGTGCTATGAGAGTAAAGCAGAATTACAACTGTAATACATATATCTCTATACATACACACATATGATGCAGACAGATGAAAGAGAGAAAGAGAGAGAAATAGAGAGACAGAGAAGCTGGAAGGAAATCCACCGATATGTTAATAGGAATTATTTCTGTTGGGAAGTGTTATGATTCATTTTCAATTTCCCTTCCTAAACCTTTCTGTATTTACCAAAATCTAGACAATGAACATTATATTAAAGAATTATGCAAATCATACACATATATTCTTATTACAAAACATTAGTTTGACTTTAATTGTTTTTTAACTTATAGAGGTACTACATATATTGTTCTAAAACCGGTTTTTTCATTGTATGCTTTGGAGCTATTTCTATGCTAGTACTAATAGTTCAAACTCACTTTAATGAATATAAATTTTTATTTACAGAAAAAGGTATAATTTAAAACTGCAACTGTATTCATTGCTATCAGTTCAGTTTCAGATACATCCTTTGGGGTGGAATATCTAGTTCCACCAAAGAGGATGTGAGAGGTTTGATGAGGTCATCCATTTCCTCTCTAATGAGAATCTAAGATTCTATCTTAGAAAGAACTGCACTGCCTAGTGAGCAGATAAAGTACTTAAAAGCAGGCATCTCTGCTGCGACTTGGATAAGCGCTCAGCACGTTGTTTAGGCTCCTTTGTGAAGCTGGAAGGTTAGAGTTTGCAGTTACATGAGTTCCTTAAAGGAGAAGGTTGTATGAACCTAAAGCAGTTTGGTTGCAACTTGCAACAAAAGGTATATTATTTAATGTAGCGGAAACTAGAAGTAAGAGCCCCTCTCAAAAAACATAGGTAGATCTTTAAAATTAAACACACACACACAGAGGAAAATATTCAAGCAATATAAAAACATCCTCCTACCTCAGATCCCCAGTCCACTCTCCAGAAGGAACTGTTAGCAGTTATTGATGTATTATTCTAGAAGTATTTTATTTTATATCAAAGTAGTGAATACAAACATATATCTCCCCCTCTTTACTAAAACACAAGTGGAAGCCTACTATATAAATACTCTTTGGCATCATGCAATTAAAAAAAAATCTAACAATATATCTGGTAAATGTTTTTTTTTTTTGTGTGTGTGTGTGTGTGTGTTTTAAAAACATAATGGGATTTCAGTAGGATTTTAAAAGATAAGTTGGGGAAATTTACATTTCTGGCAATACAATTGATATCCTGGAAAATGCTTCTGCTATAGAATACCTATGAATGCTAAATAAAATGCAATATATATATATATATATATATATATATATATATATATATATATATATATATATATATGGATCCAGAGAGATGAGTGAGTGCTGAAAGGTGCTGCCCTAAGGCATCTGCTTACCCTGTATGCCACCTAGTCCATGATGTATGGATGCAGTACTTAAGACTGCTTGCTGTTTCTAATATAGCAGAATAGTTGATGCTGTCAGAAAGTTTGAAACTCAGGCAAAACAGAGATTGATCTGTTCCTACTGAATTAGAGTTTCACATCTTTTACCGTTGTTTGAAAAGAATTACTAGAAGGGTACATAGTTTGTCAGATTAATTTTAGTGCATGGTAGTATTTGATGTAGTTGTGTTTTCCTTAAGCATTTTGATTTCTTTTGTCATCAAGTGGATTTATGATTCACTCCATATTTCTCTTGTTAAAGTGCCTTTTTTTCTGTATTATACTCTACTATAGAAGGTAATTTTAAGAAACATAAATGCCACTCTTGTTATAAAATCTTTTTTGTTTGCTTTGGTTTTTAATTGTGGTAAAACATACATAATATGAAGTTTACCACTTTACCATTTTACCTTTTTTTTGCTGCACCACGCGGCTTGTGGGATCTTAGTTCCCCTACCAGGGATCAAACCCAGGCCCTCAGCAGTGAAAGTGCAGAGTCCTAACCACTGGACCACCAGGGGATTCCCTCATTTCACCAGTTTTAAGTGTACAATTCAGTGGCATTAAGTACATTCACAATGTTGTGTAACTATCAACGCTATCATCCAAACTTTATCACCTAAAACATAAACTTTAACACGCAAACATAAACTCTAATCATAAGCAATAGATCCTCATTCCTCTTTCCCCCCAGCCCCTGGTAACCACCATTCTACTTTTTGTCCCTATGGATTTGCCCATTCTAGATGCCTCATTTAAGTGGAATCATGTAACATTTGTCCTTTTGTGTCTGGCTTTTTAACAGCATGGATGTTTACCCTTATCGTAGCATATATAATCCACGTATTCATCCACGATGAAGCAAGCAAGGTTCATCCGTGTCGTAGCACGTATCAGAACTTCAATCCTTTTTATGGCTAAGTAAAATTCCATTGTTTGTATATACCATTTTGTTTATCCATTCATCTGTTGACGGACACTTCAGTTGTTTCCATATTTTTGGCTATTGTGAATGATGCCGCTATAAACACTGACATACAAGTATCTGTTTGAATCCCCATTTTCAGATCTTTCGGGTATGTACCTGGGAGTGGAATTGCTGAGTCATATGAAAATTCTGTTTAACTTTTTGAGGAACCACTAAACTTTGTGAGTGACGGCACCATTTTACATTCCAACCAACAATGCACAAGGGTTTTAATTCCTCCACATCTATCAATATTTGCTGTGTTCTGTTTTTTTTTCTTTTTGTTAAGTAATAGCCATCCTAGTGGGTGTGAAGTGATATCTCATAGTGGTTTTGATTTGCATTTCCCCAATGATTAATGATGCTAAGTATCTTATTGGCCATTTGTATTATATTTTCTTCAGAGAAATTCAAATCCTTTGACCATCTTTTGGTTTTTGTTTGTTTGTTGCTTGGCTGCACCACATGGCTTGCAGGATTTTAGTTCCCTGACCAGGGATCGAACCCGGGACCCCTGCAGTGGAAACGTGGAGTTCTAACCACTGGACCACCAGGGAATTTGTTCCTTTGATGATTTTTTAATTACATTGTTGTTTTTTGTTGTTGTTGAGCTTTAGGAGTTCTTTATATGTTCTAGATATTAACCTCTTACCAGATATATGATTTGCAAATATCTTTCTCCCATTCTATGGGTTGTTTTTTCACTCTCTTGATCATGTCCTTTGATGAACAAAAGTTTAAAATTTTGATATAGTCTAAATTATCTATTTTCTCTTTTGTTGCCTGTGCTTTTTGTGTCATATCCGAGAAACCATTGCCAAATACAATGTCACAAAGGTTTTCCCCTGTGTTTTCTTCTAAGAGTTTTATAGTTTTATGTCTTATGTCTTTGATTTATTTTCAGTTAATTTGTGTATGTAGTATAAGGGTCCAACTTCATTCTTTTTTTTTTTTTAATTTAAAAATATTTTGGCTGCATTGGGTCTTCATTGCTGCATGCAGGCTTTCTCTAGTTGAAGCAAGCAGGGGCTACTCTTCACTGTGGTGTGTGGGCTTCTCACTGTGGTGACTTCTCTTGTTGTGGAGCATGGGCTCTAGGCACATGGGCTTCAGTAGTTGCAGCATGCAGGCTCAGCAGTTGTAGCACGTGGGCCCAGAGTACGTGGGCTTCAGTAGTTGTGGCACTCGGGCTTAGTTGCTCTGCAGGATGTGGGATCTTCCCGGACCAGGGATCGAACCTGTGTTCCTTGCATTGGCAGATGGATTCTTAACCACTGCGCCACCAGGCAAGTCCCAACTTCATTCTTTTGCATGTCAATATCCAGTTTTCCCAGCACCATTTGTTAAAAAGACTGTCCAGGGCTTCCCTGGTGGCGCAGTGGTTGAGAGTCCACCTGCTGATGCAGGGGACACAGGTTTGTGCCCCGGTTCGGGGAGATCCCACATATCGTGGAGCGGCTAGGCCCGTGAGCCATGGCTGCTGAGCCTGCGCATCCAGAGCCTGTGCTCCGCAACAGGAGAGGCCACAACAGTGAGAGGCCCGCGTACCGCAAAAAAAAAAAAAGACTGTCCATTCCTCATTGAATGCTTTTGGCATCCTTGTTGAAAATCAATTGCCCATACATGTGAGTGTTTATTTCTGGGCTCTCTATTCTAGTCCATTGGTCTATGCATCTGTCTATATGTTTGTACCATATTGTTTTGATCACTGTAGCTTTTGCTTTTTTTTTTTTTTTTTTGTGGTACGCAGGCCTCTCACTGTTGTGGCCTCTCCCGTTGCAGAGCACAGGCTCCAACAGTAAGAAAACTCATATTCGTGGAGGAGGAAAGTCCCCCATAAAACTGTTCATAACCATTTTTAAAGAATCGTTGCCATAAATAATGTTCCTGTCAACTTAAATGCAAAAGCCTCCACCCTATCTTCATCATATTCAGTCTTTCCCAAACAATCATCACAACTAGACCTGAGTACATGCCCTTCAGATGGTCTGTCTTTCGGGTCAATGTAAAGCTGTTTTGAATGTTCCTTAGATGCTTTAAGAAAACTCATTGACATAAAGCAGAATCTCTTTGGCTCAAAACACTTGAAGATCTCTCCTTCCAGGTAGTGCTAGATGCCACCAGGCTTAATGTAAATGAAAAGTGTGCTTATTGTCGGCCATGATCCAAGAAAGCTGAGATGAGGAATAGAACTACTGCTGTGGGTGTGGGTGTTGGTGAACCTAACATCATGATTCTGGATTAATATACACCTAGTAATATGACTTAAAATATACATAAAGCTAAAATTAACATCAGTACACGGATCAGTTGAAAAACTCACAGTGGAAGATTTTTCTTTTTCAAAGAAAAATATTGAATTTTATTTTGCACTTGAGGTTCCGTTGTGTCTTTAATGAATTTCTGAAGTTATAATACCTAAATAGAATTCCATGAGGCACTGGGATATTTAATATAAAACTAAATTTACTTTCTTCTTTCTTACAGTGGAGGATTTTAATATATCACTCAATAATTCTTTTTTTAAAAAATAAATCTATTTATTTATTTATTTTTGGTTGTGTTGGGTCTTTGTTGCTGTGTACAGGCTTTCTCTAGTTGCAGTGAGTGGGGGCTACTCTTCATTGTGGTGCGTAGGCTTCTCATTGCAGTGGCTTTTCCTGTTGTGGAGCATGAGCTCTAGGCATACGGGCTTCAGTAGTTGTGGCACATGGGCTCCATAGTTGTGGCTCACGGGCTCTAGAGCACAGGCTCAGTAGTTGTGGCACACAGGCTTAGTTGCTCCATGGCATGTGGGAACTTCCTGGACCAGGGCTCAAGCCCCTGTCCCCTGCATTGGCAGGCGGATTCTTAACCACTGTGCCACCAGGGAAGTCCCTCTCAATAATTCTTAAATCAAGTATACAAAAAAAATCAATGAATATATAGAAGAAGATCTGAAGAACACAAATAAGTAAGTCAATATAAATATAAACTCAATGCCCAGGATTTGGAGAATATGCATTTTTTTAAAAACATCTTTATTGGAGTATAATTGCTTCACAATGGTGTGTTAGTTTCTGCTTTATAACAAAGTGAATCAGTTATACATATACATATGTCCCCATATTTCTTCCCTCTTGTGTCTCCCTCCCTCCCACCCTCCCTATCCCACCCCTCTAGGTGGTCACAAAGCACCGAGCCGATCTCCCTGTGCTATGCGGCTGCTTCCCACTAGCTATCTATTTTACGTTTGGTAGTGTATATACGTCCATGCCACTCTCTCTTTGTCCCAGCTTACCCTTCCCCCTCCCCATATCCTCAAGTCCAGAGAATATGCATTTTTAACACAAATGAAGCAGTTATGTTCTAGATCAGGATTTGGTAAACCTTTTCTGTAAAGAGACAGATAATAAATATTTTGGCTTGGAATACCATATGGTCCCTCTCTCAACTACTCAATTCTTGCTTTTGTGGACATATACAATATGTAAACAAATGAGTGTGGCTGTATACCAATAAAACTTTATTTATGAAAACAAGCAGCAGGACTTCCCTGGTGACGCAGTGGTTAAGAATCCGCCTGTCGATGCAGGGGACACGGGTTCAATCCCTGGTCTGGGAAGATCCCACACACTGCAGAGCAACTAAACCCACATGCCACAACTACTGAAGCCCGTGTGCTGCAGCTACTGAGACCTGTGCTGCAACTACTGAAGCCTGCATGCCTAGAGCCCGTGCTCCGCAACAAGAGAAGCCACCGCAATGAGAAGCCCGCGCACCACAACAAAGAGTAGCCCCACTTGGTGCAACTAGAGAAAGCCCCCACACAGCAACGAAGACCCAATGCGGCCAAAAAAAAAAAAAAAAGCAGAAACAAAAAAACAAGCAGCAAGGGAATTACCCGGCAGTCCAGTGGTTAGGACTCCGGGCTTCCGCTGCAGGGGGCACAGGTTCAGGTTCAATCCCTGGTCAGGAGACTAAGATCCCGCAAGACATGCAGCACAGCCAAAACAAACCAAACAACAAGGAGCAAGCCACATTTGGCCCATAAGTTGCAGTTTGACAACTCCCATTCTAGACCATAAAGCAAGTGTCAATCTAGTTCAAGGACTCAGTCTCATGAAAACTATGCTATTTGACTATAATAAAATCAAATTTTAAATCAATAACAGGGACTTCCCTGGTGGTCCAGTGGTTAAGAATCTGCCTTCCAGTGCAGGGGACGCAAGTTCGATCCTTGGTCAGGGAACTAAGATCCCATATGCTGCGTAGCAACTAAGCCTGTGTGCCACAACTACTGAGCCTGCGCTCTAGAGCCCGTGAGCCACAACTACTGAGCCCGCGAGCCACAACTACTGAGCCCACGTGCCACAACTACTGAAGCCTGCGCGCCTAGAGCCCGTGCTCTGCAACAAGAGAAGCCACAATGAGAAGCCTGCTTACCACAACGAAGAGTAGCCCCTGCTCACTGCAACGAAGAGTAGCCCCCCGCTCGCCACAACTAGAGAAAGCCCACATGCAGCAACGAAGACCCAATGCAGCCAAAAATAGATAAATTAAATAAATAAATTTTTTAAAAAAGTAATTCTTCACTATATCTTAAGAAGAATAGGTGAAAACAACAATAGTGGGCTTTTAATGAAACCTCTTTGAAACTCTTATGATAGTTCAGTGAAATGTAAGCATTTTCAAGAGTTCAAAAATTTTCCTAGAATTTCCCGGGGCTGTCACTGGAGCTGACTTTTAAAAAAAGGCAAATACCACCCCTAGAGAAGAGGGGTAAATTGGTTATGGTTAAAGAGGGGGAGGTGGGAGGGAGGGTATCAAAAGAGTTAAGTGTTGGCTAGAATTGGGTCATAGATAGAATAAGAGAACTCTTATGACATCTATTTTTGGATCAACAATATTAAAAAAACTTTGCTTTTCAGTTGTACAACATAAGGAAATCAGCCTAAAACAATAAAATTATGTTAGACGTTTTCAAAATTCTCTTTCTGTAGCCAAAAAAAAAACCTCACAAAGGGATTATAGCTAGTCCATACAACTGGGTGATCTATTTCATTGTATCAATACAAATGATCATCTTGTTTGTGCAGAAATATATATATATATATTTTTTTTAGAAATATATATTTTTAATAGTAGGATTCAAGTACAAAATAACTTGGAGAATGCACATACGGGTTATTATAAAAATTGTACAAAGAAGTCTTCACCTACAATAAAGATACTTGTTCAGATTGGAGAAAGATGTTCAAACACATATACACAAGGATGTCCAAAACTTACACCCTTCAGTTCTTTCAGGATGAGCCAAAAGGAGGCTTTCAGGTTTAAAAGAAAAAAAAAAGTTTATTTTGACTGAATGTCACATATGAAAGTAAGTGACTAATAATAACAGAAGCATGAAAATCTAAGCACCATGAAGCCCACTGTTAGAAAAATCCTTCTATTCAGAAGTTCCTTTTGATATGTGCTAGCCATTGTTGTTGCCAGTGAGCACCAATCTCCCCCCACCTCTCCCTAATAGACATAAAACAGACCTCAAATGACGAAGGCAGGGTATATTGCCTTTCTACTCTGGTAAGGTTTGTGTGCAATCACATTTTTCATCTCTAGATGGTGCAAGCTGAAAGTAATTTCTCTTTTTCAGGGTTTAGCTACATGAGATGATTTGTAATATCTTCAGGTTTACTTTTTCTGCATAACCGTAGAAAAGGCATTCCTGACCTTATTTATTACAGTTTGCTTAGTCTATTTCTTATATACATATGTTTTCATATTCTTTTTTCATTATGGTTTATTACAGGATATTGAATAGAGTTCCCTCTGCTATACAATAGGACCTTGTTGTTTATCTGCTTAGTTTATTTCTTAACACATTTATCTATGATCTACAGAGGTCAATAAATACAGAAAAGAAACTTTACTAAATGTGTCCTAACAACCATCTCCTATCAGATTCTATTGAGTTAAATTTCTAATGTACAATAATTATTTTAAATGGTCTAAAATATTCTGGGGAAAAAAAATTTTTTTTTACTTAAAATAATAATTACATTAAAATCTAGTAGAATGTCCTTAGAACATAATTCAACACAACAGATTCAGATCTGTTAAAGGTCAAAATATTACCATGACTGGCAAACTTTTCCTGTAAAGGGCAAGATAGTACATATTTGAAGCTCCATTGTAGCCTAAAAGCAGCACCGACAAGATGCAAACAAGTGGGTGTGGCTGTGTCCTGGGATTCCTCTGGGCTGTAGTTTGCTGATTCCTGTTATTTACGGCAAAAGCCTGATTTCTTACGATAAGTCACCGCTGTTTTTAAACACCCCCCCAAAACTGGATGCCTGTGCTCTCTTCAGCAGCACACATACTAAAATTGGAACGGTACAGAGAAGATTAGCATGGCCCCTGTGCAAGGATGACACGCAAATTCGTGAAGCGTTCCATATTTTTGTAAAGCAATTATACTCCAATAAAGATGAAACAAACAACTAAATAAATAAATAAATTAATTAATTAAAAAAAAACAACTGGATGCCTGAGTCCGTTACAGATTATATTTAGTTTGGGTCATGATATGAAAAATAGTTGAGTTCACATAAAAATCCAGATTTCCATCTTCTCTTGGGAAAAAAACCCCTAAGGACCTAGAAATACTGAGCCCAGAAAATGAGCTGAGGTTGAATATTCTGTCCTCTCCTTGGACGGATCAGGTGCTCTCCAGCTGCTGCTGTTCCCACAGGCTGGCTTGTTCACTCACCTTTCCACAGCGCTGGGCACTGGGACTGAGACCTCTTAGAACTGGAAAACCTCCATCAACTCTGTCCCCTAACACTCTTCCTTATGCCCTTTCACTGACTACCCATTTATCTCCTCCTACCCTGGCCTACATTCTTCTATATTTCAGCTCTCATTGTTTTCATTTAAATGCATCAAAACACCTAGTAATAATAACATGATAGCAATGAGCGATTATTTACGACACACTTTTGCTGCAAAAATGAAAACAAGAGTTCGTATTAGTAAAAAATCTTCATTTTGATGAACTCTCCTCATATACATCATAAGAATGAAATAATATTACTATGTCTCAGATACAAACCAGGAAACATTCCAATTTTTAAAAATCTTTATATAAAAAGTAATCATTTTTCAATTTAAAAAGTAATCTTTTGGGCTTCCCTGGTGGCGCAGTGGTTGAGAGTCCACCTGCCGATGCAGGGGACACGGGTTCGTACCCCGGTCTGGGAAGATCCCACATGCCGCGGAGCGGCTGGGCCCGTGAGCCATGGCCGCTGAGCCTGCGCGTCCGGAGCCTGTGCTCCGCAACGGGAGAGGCCACAACAGTGAGAGGCCCGCGTACCAAAAAAATCAATCAATAAATAAAAATAAAATAAAAAGTAATCTTTTTATAGTAGTCTATATTTTTTCAAAAAAAGCTTTTATATACATTAATTAACTTTAACATCCATGGATTTCTGGAATTGGAATTGAATAATAAGTCTGAATAACTTATTGAATTACTCAGATTGTATTATTACCTCATTCACAGATTTTTGCTTTATATTCATCAATACATGTCTGAATCAATGTGAGAAACGATTTCCAGATCAATGCCCTCATGAGAAAGACACTACGCCCTGCACTGTGTGAACTTCTCACATTTTTACCTTATTTACTCCTGTATTTTCCTCTTTCTGTATTTCTTTCCTCTTTCAATGTTGAGGAGAAAATGCAAATATTTTCCTTTCTTCACAGCATTTTCTTAGGTTTATGCTTAGGTTTGAGGTTCCCGTGTGCTTGACATCGTTTGTCCTTCTTTACTTCCAAAATTAGATGCAGTTTAAAAAGTCCTTTGATTTTTAAATGCTTTGGTTTTGTTGTAGGTGGATTATTCCTGAGCCTTTGTTAGACACAGCTAACATGGCTTGGTCTCACTGGTGCCCAGTTCCCATCCTGAAGCTAGCCAGGAACCCAGCAAGAGTTGCCTTATTAGAACAAAGGACACTCCTATCACCCAGGAAATTGCAAGGGATTTAGGAGCTCTGTATCAGGGATCGGAGTCAAAGACCAAATATTAGAACAAAAGATGCTCCTAGCACGTTTATCACATAGGAAATTACAAAGGCTTTAGGAGCTCTGGCCAGGAGCCAGGGACAAAGACCAAAATATATATTAATATTTCTTATTACATCAAAATATCATATGTATGTACCATCTGAACCACTATTTAAATTTTAATTGATTTATCTTTATATACATTATTTTAAAAAGAAAAATTGCCATTTAAAAAGGAAACATTTGATAGGAAACAAAAACCAGGATTGCTGACTATGACTAGAAGATAACCATAGGAATAAGTATGAGACTATAAAAATTAAGATATTCTTTAAATATACCACCAATATATTTCATCAAATGTACCACTAATATATTTGAGAAATGTTCTTAGGTTTCACCAGCTTCTAGACCTAGTGTGAGAAGACTTCCAAGTGCTACTTGGGCACAGGTAGTTTGATGGAAACGTTTCCATTAACCCTTTGCTACAATGCATCTGCCTGAGAATGTGCCCATGAGAGGGTCAGGGTCTCCTTTCCCTCCTCCTTTTTCAAAATCTCACTTCTCCTGCTTCATAAAAGACAGAATTGTTCTATGGTTTTTCACCTGGGAGACATGGGTGTTATTGGGCTAGAAAACAAAATGGCAGTTTGAAATATTTGTGTCAGTTTTTTTTTTAATTTATTTGGCTGTATAGGGTCTTAGTTGCAGCATGAGGGATCCTCGTTGCAGCACGCAGGATCTTTTGTTGAGGCACGTGGGCTACTCTCTAGTTGTGGCAGGTGGGCTCCAGAGCACGCAGGCTCAGTAATTGTGGCACGCGGGCTCTCTAGCTGTGTGCGCGGGCTTAGTTGCCCCACGGTATGTGGGATCTTAGTTCCCTGACCAGGTATAGAACCTGAGTCCCCTGCATTGGAAGGCAGACTCTTAACTACTGGTCCCCCAGGGAAATCCCTTGTGTCAGTTCTGAAAAAAATAAATGAGTCCAAGACCAGATTTAAAAATCCTTTTGTCAGGCTTCCTGGTGACACAGTGGTTGAGAGTCTGCCTGCCGATGCAGGGGACACGGATTCGTGCCCTGGTCCCGGAGGATCCCACATGCCGCGGAGCGGCTGGGCCCGTGAGCCATGGCCGCTGAGCCTGCGCGTCTGGAGCCTGCGCTCCGCAGTGGGAGAGGCCCACAACAGTGAGAGGCCCGCGTACCGCAAAAAAAGAAAAACAAATCCTTTTGTCAGTCCGGTGGTTTCTCGTTTTTTACTTTCAACAAAATAGATGGATATAATTTACAACAACTTTCAATGATAGCCTACTGTATACATTTTGGCATAAAACTCAGGAGTTCACAGAGCTGAGTGATATAGCTCTAAAAAAACATCTCTTCGCCATTTTAAACACATTTGTGTGAATAAGGTTTCTCAGTGCTTATAATGGATAATGGTGGATATCATTTTGCTATGATATTCAGATTCCATTGGCTACTTTAAAAACTGTAAAGGGATAGTTTTATTTTAAAAACTCAGTATATACCATGTTGGAAAATACATCTTTTGTAGCTATTTAAACTTAGGATATAAACTTTCATATGTCAATTTTAAAATGTGTGACAGGGACACTGTTTTACAAAATTCTTTTTGAGATTATGGAAGCAAAATAAGTTGAAAACCAGGAAATCTTAAATATGTCAGAGATTTTTAAATCTACTAATTGTGAAATAAAGAATGTTGCCACCATCCAGTTCTACAAGAATCAAGTCACTAGCCACTACAGTTGCTGACCTACAATACACCCTGAAAGGAATTCAGGGTGTAGATCAGGATGAGTTACTCTGTGCTCTGGGGAAACAGGCAAAACAGGCCCTTAGGTAGAAATATTTCAGGAGAAATTTTTTATGAACCTGGATTCTTGCATCTTCCATACTTAGAAAAGCACTAAAATCATTAACTGAGATGTCTGTTCCTTGTGACTAGTAGCAACATTCTACCAAGATGTGTGCTTGAGTGCATGTACCCCTTTGCCCAAATCACACATATACTGACCTACCTCTTCAGAGCAGTTCCTCAGAGGTGAGAGGCTCTCTCCCAGGCTATAGTCCTTAGTAAGCCCCCCAATAAAACTGAAACTCATAGCTCTTACATTGTGTGTTTTTATTTCAGTCCACATATTCATGAATCCTTACTGAAAACATTACTCAAATACAAATTCCAACTGCCAGAGTAATACTCAAAATCAAGACTGGAAAAGTCAGAGTAAGAAAACAGAAGTGGAACATCGAAAACAATTCACCTCACAAAATTGAGTATAAACAGCTGTGCTATAATTTGTTTTCAAATTTAAAATTTTTCAAAAGTGAGCTCCCAATGAATGCAAACGTTAAAGCCAGTTCTTGGCGGGCGGGACCAGGAGAAGCCTGATGGATGGCAGGTACGGGAGGTGGGCCAGAAGCCGGTTGGAGACTGAGACGTCCTGTAGTTGTCTGAAGAGTCTTCAATCACTATGTCAAGTGATACAGATGTTTCTTCTTGTTCACATGATGAAGATCAGGGATCTAAACTTATTAGAAAACCTAGAGAGGCACCAGTTGTCCCCCTTGGAATGGCACGTTTTGCAGCAATTATTGCGTATGGATTATATATTTAAATTGAAGAGCAGGGGAAATACTAAAAAGTCTGTTCACCTGTTCCACATGCACATGGCAGCCCAAGGCTTTCTTGGTCTTGTTAGTGGTGCTTGCTTTAGTTAGACATCTCATATTGAGGTTATATGTTTATGTTGAAAATAAATTCTTTGGGTCAGACAATAACATGGTAATTTGAATATGGCTTCCTTTCTTGCAGGCTTGATTTGCCTGGTGACCAAGTTACTGGTGACTAGTTCACTAGCTAGGTCATTCAGGGGAGTCAAGTTAGCACAAAAGAAACATGTCAATTTTTTTTTTTTTTTTTTTTCGGTACGCGGGCCTCTCACTGTTGTGGCCTCTCCCATTGCGGAGCACACGCGCTGGACGCTCAGGCTCAGCGGCCATGGCTCACGGGCCCAGCCGCTCCGCGGCATGTGGGATTTTCCCGGACCGGGGCACGAACCCGTGTCCCCTGCATCGGCAGGCGGACTCTCAACCACTGCGCCACCAGGGAAGCCCAACATGTCACTTTTAAATGCACTTGATAGTGGTACACTGTCCACCTGCTTAAACTCTTCTGATGAAATTAGTTTTAAAGAGGACAACATGCCAATCCTGAAATGCTCCCAGTTGCTGCAGAATATCATATGCTTTTGATGTAATGTAGGAATCCTATTTACCCCAGTTAATTTAACCCTTTCTGACTGCCTTGTGGAATGAGTACTGTTTTCAGGGCTGGTTAGCTCTTGAGGAACCCTTTCAGAACAGCACATGGAATACAACATTATAAACCTCCTGGCAAGTATGTGTGTGTGTTTTAAACCAAACCTAAAAAGCTGATAACAGAGCTGCTTAGAATATATATATTTTAAAGAAGATGTTGGGGGTAGGAGTTTATTAATTGATTAATTTATTTTTGCTGTGTTGCGTCTTCGTTTCTGTGCAAGGGCTTTCTCTAGTTGTGGCAAGCGGGGGCCATTCTTCAACGCGGTGCGCGGGCCTCTCACTATGGCAGCCTCTCTTGTTGCGGAGCACAGGCTCCAGATGCACAGGCTCAGTAGTTGTGGTTCACGGGCCTAGTTGCTCCGCGGCACGTGGGATCTTCCCAGACCAGGGCTCGAACCCGTGTCCCCTGCATTGGTAGGCAGATTCTCAACCACTGCGCCACCAGGGAAGCCCCTAGAAGGAATATTTATTTCAGAATCATAGTTGTAAACGTGAGAATAACTCAATTGTAGATCCCCTTTTAGCTCTTTTGAAATTGCAGAATTATATTTTGCTGCTGTTATACTAGAATAATTTGTCAATGACATTTTGAAGTAGAAATGTGTATTTTAAGTGCTAATGCAAAGGTAAATGAAAAACAATTTTTATTTATTTTTTAAGATTTATTTTATTTTTTCATTTTTGGCTGCGTTGGGTCTTCGTTGCGGTGCGCGGGCTTCTCATTGCGGTGGCTTCTCTTGTTGCATGCAGAGCACAGGCTCTAGGTGTGCAGCCTTCAGTAGCTGTGGCACATGGGCTCAGTAGTTGTGGCTCATGGGCTCTAGAGTGCAGGCTCAGTAGTTGTGGCGCACGGGCTTAGTTGCTCTGGCATGTGGGATCTTCCCGGACCAGGGATCGAACCTGCGTCCCCTGCACTTGCCGGCGGATTCTCAACAACTGCGCCACCAGGGAAGCTCCCAAAACCACTTTGTAAATGTCTGCAGTGTGTTTATTATCTCTATAAGAGTCATAAATGTTAAACTAAGTAAATTACCTATAATGGAAATGGTTTATGAGCAAGCTGGATTGGTCAGACTTTATACAAACTTTGGTATGCTATAGAATGCTTTATTGTACTTGTGAAATTCGCTTGTCTAACCTGAATTTACATTCCATGGTGATAACATGGTAATGTAGTGATATTAAAGAAAGTGAACACACACGCACGCACACACAGAGCAATTCTTGAAAAGGATTTAGATGGTGAAAAGAAAATACCGTGGGCATACAACCCCAGGTTAAATTAACAACAACTGGAGTAAGGCAAAGTAAATGATTGACAGCTCTTGAATGCATTCATTTGCTGACAGAATACCTGAGTGTTGAGTTCCAGCAGTGTGCCAAACACTCTCGGAGGTGCCCAGACTATATCACTAAACAAAATAGTCAAAGATCCCTACTCTTGCAGAATTTAGAATTTTCTTCTTGTAGATGTAATGTATGGCTTGGGGAAAGGGAAGTAAAGAAAAGTTATTTTGTTTTTGACTATCCTAATTCGAGATATTGAGGTTTTTTGGGTTTTTTTTGCTGTACGCGGGCCTCTCACTCTTGTGGCCTCTCCCGTTGTGGAGCACAGACTCCGGACGCACAGGCTCAGCGGCCATGGCTCACGGGCCTATCCGCTCCGTGGCATGTGGGATCTTCCCGGACCGGGGCACGAACCCGCGTCCCCTGCATCGGCAGGCGGACTCTCAACCACTTTGCCACCAGGGAAGCCCTGAGATATTGAGTTTTAAGTTGGTATTTAATAAATGAACTTGACTTTCAGCTGAAGAAATATATAATCTAAAAAGGAACACCATATGAAAGGAGTGATTTCAGTGAGCCCAGAAAAGCGCTAAATTCCTTAACTTGAGATATCTAGTTTTCTTTAATGAACAATAATCTTTTGGCGTTCAGACTACTTTTCCTTTGTTGCAAAATTCCTGTATATCCTAGCTCCCCCTGTGCCTCCTTGGAGCAGTTCTCCCAGAGTTACTTGAGATGCTGCCTCCCAGGCTTGAAGTCCTAAAACTTTCTGCCGAATAAAACATAATTCTCAACTTAAAAAGAAAAACCATTAAGCAAACAAACAAAAAGAAACACCAAGTAATGCAGGGAAAAGGAAATGCTAAAAAAAACAAAACTCAACTATATGAGTATATAAATATTACTCTGTGAAATGCAGGATATCTGAATGCTTGGAGAATATTCCTCCTTACCCACCAGATACTCTCTTTTTTCCCCTCTAGTTTTATTGATATATAATTGACATGCAGCACTGTGTAAGTTTAAGGTGTACAGCATCATGATTGGACCTACACACATCATGAAATGATGACCACAGTAAGTTTAGTGAACATCCCTCATCTCATATAGATACAAAATTAGAGACATAGAAAAAAAATTTTTTTCCTTGTGATGAGAATTCTTCTTAGGATTTACTCTTTTAACAATTTTGATATATAACATAGAGCAGTGTTCATTATATTTATCATGTTGTACATTACAGCCCTAGTACTTATTTATCCTATAACTGGAAGTTTGTACCTTTTGACAGCCTTCATTGAATTCCCCATCCCCCTACCCCTGCCTCTGGTGGGGTGTGTGTTTGTTTTTGAAGTATAATTTACCTACAATGCTATGTTAGTTCCTGTTACACAACACAGTGATTCAATACATAAACAAAAAATGTTGCCTGCCATTCCAGTTCTACAGAGATCAAGTCATTAACTGTTGCCATTACAGACCTACAGTACAACCTGAAAGGAATTCACGGTGAAGCTTTCTGTGTTGTGGCTATATGAGCCCCTAGATAGTTAAGATACATATCTAAGGAAGAATTTCAATGACCCAAGATTGTTGCATCTTCCCATCCATAGAGAAGCACTAAAATTATTAACTTGTGATATGTTTTTTGTGATTGGCTCTAATCTTTTAGCAAGATGTATGCTCCATTACATGTATTTCTCAGCAAAACATTCATCTATATCCTGGCCCCTCCCCTACCTCTTTGGAGCAGTTCTTTGGAGCTATCTGAGAGGCTGTCTCCTGGGCTCTAGTCCTCAGTAAGACACAGAATACAACTCAACTGAAAGCCCTTATGGTGTGCGTTTATTTATCCAGTCAACAAATACTTCTATACATTGCAAAACGATCACCATAGTCTAGTTACCATCCACCAGCTGCTCTCTGAATCCAGCCATTTAGGGGTTTTATGAAGGTTCTACCATGTGGGCATGTTTGATTAAATCATTAGTCATTGGTGATTAACTCAATCCTCAGCCCCTCTCCCCTCCCTGGAGGTCAGGGAGTAGGGCTCAAACTTCCAACATTTCAATCTCTGTGGTTGGTTCCTCTGGCAACCAGCCCCCATCCTCCAAGAGTCACCTCATTAGCATGAACTCAGGTATGGGTTTATTATGAATAACGAAAGACACTCCACTCAGCCCTGCCACTCAGGAATTTAGAAGGGTTTTAGAAGCTTTGTGCCAGGAACCAGAATGAAGACCAAATATATATTTCTTATGATATCATAAGATCACTGTGTGTGTGTGTGTGTGTGTATCATAAGAGCACAGTGCGTGTGTGTGTATGTGTGTGTGTGTGTGTGTGTGTGTGTGTGTGTGTGTGTGTGTGTGTAGAGGGGAAGATAAGGAGAAAGAGAGAGAGAGAGAGAGAGAGACAGAGGGGGAAGAGGGAGGAAATTGTTCCCATTCTCTTACTCCATCTGAGGAGGTGGCATGGGACCCAGGGGACAGGCAGGGTCCCCCGAAGGCCAGAAACCTGCTCTACTTGAGGGCTCTGGCCGATGGGGTCAGGAGGTCAAGAGGACCTAAGAGTTAGCTGTCCTGAGCGGGGTGGATGTACACCACCCAGGTGGGACTAGGAGGAAAGGAGATTCCTGTCCTAGAAGGCATCCTTCCCTCTCCAACAGCCTTCCTTCCTCTGGTAACAAAGAAGCAACCCAGTGAGGTACTGGAAAGCTCGCACATAATGAACAGAGGGTTTCTGGTGTTCTGGAAGCCCTGCCGGGTTCAAACAGAGCTGCGAGTGGTTGCATCTTGTTTTTGTGAAGCCTCACCTGTGATCAGAGCTGTCCTGGGCAGCCCCAAACTAGGAGAAGCAGCAGGGGGTTTGTTTTTCTCTTTTGCGAAGGGAGGAAACCATCAAGTCCTGTATACGCAGCAGTTCTGAGCTTATGCTGAGAAAACAGAGGAAATCCTCCGGTTTATACTGACACGACTTTATGAGGAAGGCAGACTCTGCATTCCCACTCACCGACACAGACTTGCATGTGGGAAACTCTGACTCTTGGAAGTGAGCGCTCTGCCTGTTGTGCCTGACTGTGAGGCTTGAATTCTTCATAATCAGAATATAACGGCATCTTCCTGGACCGTACTAACCGAGTTGCTTTACCGTACATACAAATTCATGAGGAATTAGATGAAATAGAGTGTAGGCGCTGCTAGAGCGTGTTTCTATTTAAGGAAACAAAACTTTTCTGGGTTTCAAATAAGTAGACTTACAACATCCAAGGTTGATTTTTATTATAGGTTCCATAGCAATTGTCTTCTTTCCTTGGAATGAAAGTGTGGAAGATGAGAAAGCGCATTTTAAGCCAATGGCTTAAATGGTGGATGTTTTCTAGTCAGATCACATTTTTCCTTTTCTGGCTTGATGCCATTTCTGGTGACGTATGAACTCCGTCTGTAGTTATCAAAGGTTTAGTACACCCTCCTCCCACCCGAGCTCACCAATCACATTCCTGCTGAACAACAATGGTCGCTGGTTCTCAGAACCAGGTGGCTTTCCAAACGTGATGCCAGGAGCATTTGTCTGGCATGTGGCATAGAGTCAAGTGGGAGCTATTTCCTCACCCATCTTCTTCTATTGTTGTTTGTTGTCTTTCTTTTCTGTACATCCTTCTTCCCTTTGACCATGTCTCTGTTTCACATAGCATCCCTTCGCTTATACTGTTAGGAGACCTCCAGAGCTCTGATGTCTTCTTGATGTTGAGTTTGTTTGCTTGTTTTTTGTTTGTTTCCAGGTCTAGACATTCAACATTATGTGACTCTCTTGCCTATCGGTTGAAGATGATGGGTTCATTGCCCAAGAAACTGACACGTACAAACTCAAATCACAAGAAACCAGCATGATTTTTTATTATTTCTACTCCTTGAGTTTTCATCTTTGGGATTTAAGGCACCGTGGTCCTACAGGAGTCAGAGCTTATCCTAAATCCCTCACTTCCTTTATTAAAAACGTACAGAATTTAAAGATAAAAGTTGAACTAGTATGCCATTATGGAGAAAAGATTGAACAAAAACAGCTTTTCCATGTCCATTTGATGCTGGTCAAAACACATCATTGGCCATTTAGTTAAAACAAAAACAAATGCAATATGCTTGTACACAGACACATAAAAAAATGGGAAAAGGGAAAATAAAAGATTAGAGAAAATGACACTCTAGTTGCTAGGAAGTGATGGGACCAAATTATAGCCTTCTAACTGAGAATGTATCCTCGTTTGTAGAACCGAGTTCTGGGGTCAAGCAGCAGGTATTCTTTTTAGTAGACACCTCATTCTTGCTGCCCAACACATCAACTGTATCTTCTTCCTCCATTTTTAATTGTTTAGGTATCTGTTTCACTGAATGGCTGCTCATCAAATGGGGGTCTGCTCGGCCTAACTGACAAAATCTATCATTCACAACAGGTTCCAGCATTTGAAGGCTTGACTAGGGCTAGGATTCACTTCCAAAGTGACTCACACATAAGCCTGGCAAGTCAGTGCTGGTTACTGGTGGGAGACCTCAGTTCCTCAACCACAGGGCTGCTTGAGAGTCTTATGACTCGCCGCTGGCTTCCCCCTGAGCAAGTGATCCAGGCCTCAGGTTTTGATGCAGAGAAAGGAATTCCTGCTAGAGTAATTCTTCTGGCCTATTTCATTACCTCTCACCTATTCTTGCCCATGGGAGGAGGTGGGACTTCTGATTGGTGAATTTGGGGGAAGGAACTAAGCATGGTCCATCAGCTTCTCTGGGGTTATTTTATTTTGGAGCAA
This sequence comes from Stenella coeruleoalba, assembly GCF_951394435.1. NCBI lineage: Eukaryota > Metazoa > Chordata > Mammalia > Artiodactyla > Delphinidae > Stenella > Stenella coeruleoalba. The sequence continues at coordinate 58,710,162 of NC_137148.1, forward strand.
GCATGTCTCCAGGCTGCAGGCATTCTAATCTGTTTTTGGCCAGACCAGAGTCAAGGGCCAGCACTTTGGGATGTCCCTGACTTGTCCAGCTATGCCAGGGTCTGGGTAAGTAAGTTCATCTCATTGGGGTGAATTGATGGTAAACCCACATGGTAGTAGATCTAGAGTCACGATCTCGCATCAGCATTGCCAGTGATATGTTGAGTTCTCTTTGTATGACTCGTATCAACCAGTTCTGAACACTGGAGGGGAAGATGGAGCCTCTTCAAAACCTCAAAATTTGTGGGAAGAGAATACAATTAGAGTAACTCAGCCAGGAATCTGAAGAACTAAACTGCTTCCCTGTTGGCTTAATTTTAGCATCTTCAAGACTGAGGGTGTTGGGACTTCTGTGGTGCTCCAGTGGTTAGGACTCGGCTCTCCCAATGCAGGGGGCTCAGGTTTGATCCCTGGTCGGGGAACTAGATCCCACATGCGCGCTACAACTAAGAAGTCCGCATGCCACAACTAAGAGCTCCCATGCCACAACTAAAGATCCTGAATGCTGCAACTAAGACCCAGCACAGCCAAAATGAATAAATAAATAAATATTAAAAAAAAAAAAAGACAGAGTGTTACTGTGTTTGGTTTTTTTTCCCTTAGAGCCTAAGAAGGTTCTCGCAAGACTTCTTCTAGACAGGCACCTGGGCACAGGGAGTGGGAAAGAGAGAGTCATTTTTGTACATCATTCTTGCCCTCAAATTCTCTCCCCTGGTTGGGTCAAATGTCTGGTGGTTGTAACAGTGTGAGAAATTTTCCTGGAAGACTTGACTCCAATTTTCATTTCCTTTTCTAATGATAATAATAATAATAATAGCAATAATGGTACTGACTGTAAGCTTTACATATATTGTGTCTAGTCTTTACATCAACCCTGAGGCAGATATTTTCATTTTACAGAAAGATTAAGCAATATGCTCCAAGTTGCACAGAGTGGAGGCTGGAACCCCACTCTGTCTGACTCCCAAGCCCAGGCTCCTTCAGTTTTCCCACATTTCTCTGAGTCCCTGCTCCAGCTCAGCTTTTCAGGGTCGAGAGGGCAGTTATGAAAGAGGATGTGATTTTTCAAGGCTGGCTGACTTCTCCCTAGGGGGATTTCCAAATAACCTAGAAACTCGGGAGACAGTAAGGCTCAGCATTCTACTCAGAGGCTATTTTACCTTTCAAACACCGCCTTCCCACCCTGCACTCCCAACACGCCCTTCCTCCCCCAGCTTCCCAGCCATGAAACTGTTATTGTACCTATCTCAGAGTTGTGCTCAGAGCCCAGCTGTTCAACCAGGGAGCGCCGTTATCTTTATGGTCCTTTAACATGGCCATTTCCTGAAACTGCATTTGATAATGGAAAATGGGTTTCTGTGTCTCTGAGGGACCATATCTACGTTGCTATTTTGTCCTCTCATGGCAAAGGAATTTGAAACAGCTCTAATATTGAGAGAGAAAAGCAGCAATTCCCTTAATAGGTGTGGTAGGCAGAATAATGCTTCCCCAAAGATGTCCACATCCTTTTCCCTGGAACCTGCAAATATGTTACTTTACATGGCAAAGAGAACTTGCAGATATGTTTAAATTAAGAATCTTGCAATGTGGGAGATTATCAAGCATTATTTCGTGGGTCTAATGTAATCACAACGGTCCTTTTAAGGAAAAGAAGGCAGAAGAGTCAGAGAAGGAGACACGACAACATAAGAAGCTGGAGTGATGGGACTGCTAGCTGGAGACCATGAGCCGAAGAACGCAAGCAGCCTCTAGAAGCTAGAAAAAGCAAGGAAACAGGTACTTCCCTCGAGTCCCCAGAAGCAACAAAACCCTGCCAACACCTTGATTTTAACTCCCTAAGATCCATTTCAGACTTCTGACCTCCAGAACTGTAAGATAATGTTACAGAGCTGAACTTACGTCTGCTCACCCACCACACAGCAAAGACAATTTACTGACAGCAGTTTGTGGTGGAGGAAAGTACAGCAGTTATTGCAGGCATCAAGCAAGAACAGGCAGCTCATACTCAAAAGACCCAAACTTCCTGATGGCTTTCAGGGAAGGGTTTTTCAAGGCAACATTTGGGATGAAGGTTGCAGCTTGTGGACTTTCTTCTGATTGGTTGGTGGTGTGGTCACAGGGTGATGTTTTGGGAATCTTACTCATCCACCTTCTGGTTCCAACCAGTCTGGGGTCTAGTGCTTGTGGTCAGCATGTGGTCAGTCTCTGCAGAATAACTCAAAGATATGCATCAGGTTGTTATGCATATCCCTTGAGGAGGAACTAGGACTCTTGTTTTATTGCTGAACTATTATTTCTTTACTGCTTTTCCTTTGTTTCTGTATTCTCTCACTTCCCTAATTATTAACTGCTTGGGACTTCCCTGGTGGCGCAGTGGTTAAGAATCTGCCTGCCAATGCAGGAGACACGGGTTTGAGCCCTGGTCTGGAAAGATCCCACATGCTGCGGAGCAACTAAACCCATGCACTACAACTACTGAGTCTGTGTGCCACAACTACTGAAGCCCACGCACCTAGAGCCCGTGCTCCACAACAAGAACAGCCACTGCAATGAGAAGCCCGCGCACCGCAACAAAGAGTAGCCCCCGCTGGCAGTGACTAGAGAAAGCTCGCACGTAGCAATGAAGACCCAACGCAGCCAAAAATAAATAAATAAATAAATAAAATTATTAACTGCTTGAGTCTGCTCTTTGGAACTCAGAAAAAGTATAGGAGACTAAAGCCCTTTTTTTCCCCTACAAACAAGAAACAGGGGACACGGAGGGGCTTTTGTACCCAAGAAGGCCCCAAAAGGTCCTGCTCAGTTTCAATCACCCATTTTCTTTTTTACTCCTCCATCCTGAGGGGAACAGAGGATGGGACAAGAAAGAGAATAAAGTTTTGGATAGAGAGGTAAATCATAAACTCAGGCAGGGGACTTGGTTTCAATAATAAATTTATGTTGCTTTAAGGCACTAAGTTTGTGGTAATTTGTTACAGTAGTAACAGGAAGCTAAGACAATGCAATACACTCCACCTTTCTCTGCTTAATCATTTATGCAATGGGCCACTAAACATCCTGGTCAGAAGCTCCATGTCAACTAGTGACCCTGCCATTTAAATTTTTCTCACAAAACAAGAGACACCATGGAATAGTATGTCTGGTGTACCCTTTCATTATTGCTTTTTTTCATAACAGCCTTTTGGAAAAATGAGTTTACACAGTCCTTTTTCATGGTGATAAGACAAGAAATCTTTATAGATCAAGACCATATTGGTGGAGACTACCACCAGAGGCCCCTGCATATCCTCTTACTTACTCTGAGGTATAATAGATACAAATTAGCAACAATGTAGCTAACAGATGTCACATGTCCATTTATTGCTTGTGCTCCTGGAAAACAAGGCATGCCTTATCACCACTGGAAAATGCCACTGAGTTTCCTGATTCAGGTATTAACAGAGCTCTTTCAGTGCTATAGGAACTGACATAAAAGAGCCAATGACTCCTAATCAGGCTCTGAAGGAAATTGTGCAGCTAATGCAAGTTCCATGGAAGCTGACCCAGTCTGTCCGTGTGGGAGGTTAATGGCCCTGAATTGGGTCACCATTAGAGAGCAGGACAAGGAGGGTCTTAACTCTGTTTTCAGCTGAACACTTTTGAAACTGCCTTGCTGATTCAAGGCATCCACTTTTTCAATGCCAGTCAGCAGGATAATGATTTAATTAACCTTCCTGCTGAAGCTGGTGGGAACCCAAAGCAGTCATTCCCCAGCGGAAACTTTCACCACAAAACAAATTCAGTTGATTTCTGCCTCTCTTCCCATTCTCTGTGGAGATCTGAAACAGCAAACCAGTTCTAGCCGGTTAAACCAATGATCCCTCCAGGAGGGCTTCAATTGGCCAATACTTCTGGGGTCCAGAAGGTGCTTAGTCCCAATAAATTCCGTGTGGCTATGGTGCCAGGTGTCAGGTCACTTCTGGATTCTCGTACCCTCTGTGCTCTGGGCTGTCTCCTCCATTCACACTAGGGGGAAGGCTCCCATTCATTGATTAAAGGCTGCATCTTTCCTTAATTGGTGTTTCCGCAATGACCACATCGTGAGGAGGACCATACAGCCTTAATAATTGGTACATGGGAGGATAGCCATATAAGACCAAGCATGGTATACTCCTATGGAACTTTTTAACCCTGCCACATGACACTAACAGCTCATAAGTGTGGTCAACTCAGACCCCAAGATCTTCTTCAGATAAGCTGAATACTGAGAGAATAGAAATGGACAGATAAACATACATGAAAGAGGGAAGTAGCTCTGACAGCTTGAGGACTAGAGGAGAGAAAAATACATAAAAAGAGGCCTAGGAAACGGCATGACGTTGCTAGGTGCTTAGCCACAGAAAGGAATGGTGCCAAAGGGGAGAGGTTCTAATGAGAAAGTGGATAATTCAATTTAAAAATTCTACTTAGGGAGACCTACATTTACATTCTGCTTCCATCACTAAACGTAGTTTAAAAACCCAAATCCAGTTTATTATTTTGTTTAATATTTCAATTGGTAAGTTCTGAAGTTGGCAAAGATGGAACATAGGATGATTTTGATTGGTTGCCTCCCTGCAGGCTCAATGAACCGCCTTTGCAACCAGGACTTGAGTATAGGGAGCTTCAAAGGGTTGAAAGGTAGCAAGAATGTACTCAATAGGAAAAGGGAGTGAATGAAGGAAGATGTGAAGCACCAGCTCTGAAAGGTGACCACCCTGTACTACCCATTCCTTTCTTTCCTTGCTGCCCTAGGAGGTCTCCTAGGCTGGGTCAGAGATGACATAAAGTGGGTATATTTGAAAGCTGGCAACTTAACTTGATCCAATAACACTCCAGAGATTGTAGTTCATGCCTTTATCTTAACAGAGGCCCTGAGTGCGTGTAACTTCCTCAAATCATAAAGAAATACATATATAACGGCCAACTGTTATCTACAAACTGAAATAAGTTACAGCTAAGTGGAACACAAATTCCGCAGATTGTACCCAATGAAAAAATATTACTGAATGTCCAACTAATCATCAGCAGATTAGTCTGGATCTGACAAAGATTAAACACAAATACAATTTATGACTTTTGAGGTTTGACAATGCTGCTGAATTATGAGTCCTCAGGGAAGACAGAATGATCTGTTACCTAACATAAGACTTAGGAGCAATAGTTTCCTACGATTTGTCAGCCAGCTGGAGAACTGATTTTTGAAGACTGACACTAGCAAACTGATAAAAGATACATAAATATTTTAAGAGAATCAAAAAACAAATACAAGAATAGAAGAAAATTATGGCAAAAGAAACAAACACTAGGAAACACTGATATCTTTCAAAGGCTGTTAATTGGGCTTTATTTGCAATCTTTTTGAATGACTTAAGAAAGTAAAAAATTAGTAAGATCATAAGAAGAATTTACCAACATTTTCAAAAGCTCTAGTAGCTAAACTTTTAATTAGATATAGCAATGATCACTGTAAAAATTTGCACTAGTTTTATACAAATAATATATAGTTATTAGATATTTGAAAAACTACTTATAATCTCACCATCCAGAGAAAATCTGTTAACATTTTGGTGTCTTTCAGACTGTTTCCTATATAGTAACAGCTTTGGGGCAGAGAAAAGAAATGAAGTAGCAGAGATGAAGTAAAGTATTGAGATGTTTTGAGGCTTTGTTGAGGAATTTTTAAAGGTGTATAAATATTGACAAGCTAAATTATTTTCAAATACTTGACAAATGTGAAAATTTGCACAAGAAATAGTAAAACCTAGAAGACAATGAGAACGTCCCAGAGAATGAGTGAAAGTAGATAGTCCAAGTGTGCATGTGATAAGTGCTTTTCAAGACGTGAGTGGTGACCCATTTGTGTTACAAAATCAGTAGAGTAGTCTTGACCAGTATTAAAATGAAGCAGTAGGAAAAAAAATCGAATAACATTGGAAGTATCCCTATGCAGTTTTGAAGCTTTTGCTTCAAGTGTGTCTCTGTGCGTGTGGCACGTGCATGCACTGAGTTACTACAAATAAGGCACTTTCTACCCTGAGTTGAGGTAAAACAATATATGAATGCCACAGCAGTAGACTGAAATCTTACCAACCAAGTCCTCAGAGAGTAGAACAAAGAGCGAGTGGAGAAAGGATTCCATCTCCAGGTGATAATACCGTCCAGCCCAAAAGGGTATAAGAAAGGAGAATATCACTGCACCCAATGAGAACCTTATGCTCTGATGCCAAGCCTATCCTGCCAAGCTCATGGAGACAGACTGACCTGTTGACCTGTTGGATAAACCATTAACGCTTTAGAGGTTCATCACTGTCCCCCTCATAAAAGAACTGCACTCCTTCAGACTGCTTCTGACACTTCAGTCCCTGCTCCAGTAGCAGTTGGAAGATTACGCTTCTTCTGTCTGGTGTACCTATGCCTTGCAGCCCTGACTAAAAACCCCCTCAGGCTTAAGGGATTGGATGGGCCACCACCCTGGGTCAAGCTTGGAGCCAGTGGTTCTCAATTAAATTAAATCACAGCAAGAACTACAATGCTGTGGAGGGAGAAGACTGCCAGCGGTTTGGAACATAACCCACTGTGCTGTTAAAATGCCCAGGGCAGCAGTATGACGTGCTGTCTAGATGACTTGTAGAAATACGGCCATCAAACACAAAAACAGGCTTGCTAGAGGGCAGGGGGCAGAGTGAGCATGAGTCATTGACTCCTGGACACCTCAGGCCATTAGCTGTAGTCAAATGTCGGGCCTGGCAGTTACTCCTAACTGATGACCCAGGACACTGCGCAGAGTCCTCTAGTGAAAGCTAGCCACGTGTCAGCCATCACACTCTCTGAGAGCATCATTTGGTGACCATATTGAGAGGACCGGGTGTCAGGGCTCATGTGAGAAGTAAAAGATGGCAGAGTTCACACACACAATTATGAAATTCATCACTGCACTGTAGGGGAGCTCAAGTTTGGTCTGTATTTTGTCATTTTTTGAAAAAGAAATGGCCAATACAGAATCGCTGTCTTTGTAAATTTTCCTCTTCACATGAGATCACAGTGAGGGAAAACAAGCCTCAGCAAATGCCCGTGATTGTTATCAGTCTTTAGGGGTTACAAGAGAATAGAAAAATGCATCCAGCTGGAGACATCATACGTGATTTCAAACATCTGCAGACCAAGTAATGCAACATGGACTTTATTCACATGGCTATTTTTCCACCCACATCTTCTTTCTATTGGTTGATGGTTGCCACAGAGGAGGCTATGACAACTGCCTCTTACTCCCCAAATGCTCTGTTTCTCCTCAACTCTTGTCTGTGTCCCAGTCCTCCCCTGTACCTCCAATTCTGCAGAGTAATCTGGAATTGTAGAAGCATCCAGTTCTTTCTTTCTTTTTGGATCAAAGGCACTCAAGAGAATCTGAGTATGGAGAGGCAAGGGAATTCTAGACATAAATGATTCCTTCAAATCCTCTACACATTGTCTTTCTTTCCCTTCCTCCTTCTCTCTCCCATCTGTTTACAGGTTCTGAACTCCTTTCTTGAAAGCACTGTCAGAAAAAAGAGCTTTGCTGTTGATTATGTTCTAATCCTGGCTGGATCCCTATTTGGTACTTAATGGGTTGGAGAATTTGAAAGATCAGGGAAAATCCTAAACTGGACAGAACCTAGATGCTTACAAGACCTCTTCCCTTGTTCTTAGAGTGACAATGACATTATTCAATAAATATTGACTGAATCCCTATGGTATTGCAAGGCTTTGCATGTAGGGGACACAAACATTGTTTGTTTCAGTGATGATGTTAGTCAGATGATAATCAAACCCCCATACCTTCTTTATTTTAAACTATTTAAAAAAATTTTTTTTAAATTTATTTTTGGCTGCGTTGGGTCTTCGTTGCTGTACACGGGCTTTCTCTAGTTGCGGCAAGCGGGGGCTACTCTTCGTGCGGTGTGCAGGCTTCTCATTGCGGTGGCCTCTCTTGCTGCGGAGCATGGGCTCTAGGCACGCGGGCTTCAGTAGTTGTGCCACGTGGGCTCTAGAGCACAGGCTCAGTAGTTGTGGCGCACGGGCTTAGTTGCTCCGCGGCATGTGGGTTCTTCCCGGACCAGGGCTTGAACCCACGTCCCCTGCACTGGCAGGTGGATTCTTAACACTGCGCCACCAGGGAAGTCCCCCTCCCATACCTTCTGAGACTATATTTCTTCTGCCCCGATTCTTGATGAAATGGTCTATTCTTGGCTTCATGGGAGCCCCTTCTCCAAAGCTGGGCTGGCAAACTTCAGTGACCACCCATTACCGTACCTCTCACTTATCACTCTAATATGAGAGCATGGAATGGGAGCTCTGAGGCTCTCAGCCCCCATGAAGGTGAATGCTGGGCCCTGAGAGAGCCTGCACGCAGCCGAATTGCATACACAGCATCGTGCCTGCAACAGCTTCTGAGTGCTGTGAAAACACTTGGGTCTTATGACGCCTCTATTCTGTAAAAGGATCATTGCTGAGGTCAAATGACTTGCCCCAGTATCACTTGGCAACTCAGCAGCTACACCAGAAATAGAATCCTGCCCAGTGTGCCTGACTGCCTGGCAGGAGCTTAAAACACTGCCAACCTTTGGGGCAGGAGAAAGAAGTCACCCATGGAGCCCCTGTCCCCGAAAAAATACAGAAGCTCACCTGGCCTCTGAGGTCATAATTGCCCTTGCAACTTGGGGTGTGCTAGCATCCCCCCCAAACCCAGCTCGGTTCTGAAAGTAACCCAAGGAAGATGGTGCCCGCTGAGCAGCTGGCAGTGCAGGCTGGGGCATCTGCTCTGCGGAGCGCGGAGTGGTGTTCCAAGAGGGAATTGAAACTGCTGGTGGGGGCAGGGCTCCCCAGACATGCACTCAGGCTGCGGGAAGAAGGTGAGAGATGCTACCTTGCAGTTCTGTCCACTCACTGAATGATTCATGGTGCAGAGGTGCTGGCTTCAGAGGGTGGCTGCCCAGCTGTTGGCTGGAGCAGAGGTACAAAGCAGCTGGGTATGATAAAGGCTAAGATGCTGCAGTAAGAGTTCAAATCCCAGCTCTCAGGCTTGCTCCCACTTAGTACCAGTGGGACGGTGGGCAATTTACTACTACTTTCTGCCAGAGTTTCTTCATCTGCAAAATGTGGATGATAATAGCACCTACCTGATAGGTTCTGCTGCTAGGATTAAATGGCTAAATGAATAAGGTGCTCAGTACCTGGTATGTAATAAGTATCATATAACTGTTTACTATCATGTATTTACTCAAAGAACTATTCGGTGACCATTAAAAATAATGGTTATCAACTGTGATATGCTGGTAAATCTTTACTGGCTCCCTTGGAGAAAAAAAAGCTCTGATTTGTATTGTTTGCTGACTTCCATGGTTTAAATATTTCCATCATGAATGATTTTAAGAACACAGAATTAGGAAGAAGCGCTCATGGTCAGCTCTCAAGAGCTGGCATGTCATTGGTTATAAAGCCCAAGTAATAACATGATAGATGCTATGATATATTATGTGAAAAATAAGAATTAAAATTGAAATATAAAATGATTATTAACTATGTAAAATCTAGTGTGTTCAAAGAAAAAAAATGCAAGGAAATATAATGAATATTGACCATGTTAAGAGTGGTGGGAATGTAGTTAACTCTTTTGTATATATTTTTTTGTTTTCCTTAAAATACTTATGTTAATTTTAGAGTGGAAAGCAAGTGGAGTTCTAGGGAGATTGGCTAAGATGGTGATGTTGAAAGATCCTGAGCTCGCCTCCTTTCATGGGCACACCAAAATTACAGAACACCTACCAATGAAAAAGACCAGAACCTACCAGAAAAGATCTTCTACAACTAAAGATAGAAAGAAGAAGCCACAACAAGACAGGTAGGAAGGGTGGAGTTGCAGGATAGTCAAGACCCATAAGCCCAGGTGGGTGACCCACAAACAAAAGAATAATTACAATTGCAGCGGTTCTCCCTAAGGAGCGAGGAGTCTGAATCCCACATCAGGCTCCCCAGCCTAGGACTCCTGTGCCAGGAAGATGAGCTCCCAGAACATTTGGCTTTGAAGGCCAGCGGGACTTACTATTGGGAGTGCCAGAGGGCTGTGGGAAACAGAGACTCTACTTGTAAGTGGCGCACACAAAATCTCAGATGCTTGGGGACCCAGCACAGAAGCAGTGATTTGAAAGGAGTCTGGGTCAGACCCACTTGCTGATCCTGAAGAGCCTTCCAAAGAGGCAGGAGGCCACTGGAGCTCACCCTGGGGACACAGTCACTGGCGGCAGCCGTTATGGGGAACTCATTCTACCACATGCACAATGGTGCTGGCAAAGCGCCATTCTGTAATCCTCCCTCTACCTTACCAGCCTCAGGACCCAGCTCCACCCACCAGTCTGCTGGTCCCAGGACTGGGACACAGCCAGAGTCCCTGGGACCCAGCTCCACTCAACAGTGGGAAGGCACCAGCCCAGGAATCCCCAGTCCTGCTCACCAGCAAGCCTGGTCTAGCCTTGGGACCAGTCTCACCCACCAGTGGGTGGACACCAGCCCCAGGAAAACCTCAGCCCCACAGCCTATGGACCCAGTCCACCCACCAGCAGGCCAGCACCAGCTCTGAGACCAGCTGGGCCCTAGCAGGCCAACACAAACTTTGGGACACCCCAGACCCCACAGCCAGCTGTGTTAGGAAGCAGCCACATCCACCAGTGGCCCAACACTAGATCTAGGACCCATGGGCCCTGCAGCCAGACCCTAGGACCTGGCTCTGCCTGCCAGTGGGCTGGCAAGAGCCCCAGGACCTGGCTTCACCCACCAGTAAGCCAGCGCTAGGCCCGGGCCCCCCACAAAGCTACAGTTATCAAAATGGTATGGCACTGGCACAAAAACAGACATACAGGTTAATGGAACAGAGTAGAGAACCCAGAAATTAGCACATGCACTTCTGTGCAATTAATCTACAAAGGAGGCAAGAACATACAATGCAGAAAAGATAGTCTCTTTAACAAGTGGTGCTGGGAAAACTGGACAGCTACATGCAAAAGAATGAAATTAGAACATTTTCTCACACCACACCAAAAATCAACTCAAAATGGATTAAAGACCTAAATGTGAGACTGGAAACCATAAAACTCGTAGAAGAATACATAGGCAGAATACTCTTTGACATAAACCATAGCAATATTCTTTTGGATCTGTCTCCTAAGGCAAAGGAAACAAAAGAAAAAATAAATAAATGGAACCTAGTTAAACTGAAAAGCTTTTTCACAGCAAGGGAAACCATCAACAAAATGAAAGACAATCTACTAAATGGGAGAAAATATTTGCAAGTGATTAGACTGATAAGGGGTTAATATCCAAAATATATAAACATCTCATACAACTCAATATCAAAAAACACAAACAACCTGATTGAGAAATGGGCAGAAGACCCAGATGGATGATTTTCCAATGAAGACATACAGATGGCAAACAGGCATATGAAAAGATGTTTAACATTGTTAACTGTCAGAAATACAAATCACAACCACAATGAGATATCACCTCACACCTGTCATAATGGCTATCATCAAAAAGAACACAAATAACAAATATTGGTGAGGATGTGGAAAAATGGGAACCCTTGTACACTGTTGGGAGAATGTAAATTGGTGCAGCCACTGTGGAAAACAGTATGGAGTTTCCTCAAAATATTAAAAATAGAACTACCATATGATCCAGCAATTCCATAACTGGTATATATCCAAAGAAAATGAAAACACTAATTCAAAAAGATACATGTACCCCAATGTTCATAGCAGCATTATTTACAAGAGCCAAGATGTGGAAACAACCTAAGTGTCCATCAGCAGAAGAATGGATAAAGAGTTGTGAGAGATATATATACACACACACACACACACACACACACACACACACACACATATATATATACATAAAATGGAATACTACTCAGCCATAAAAAAGAATGAAATTTTGTCATTTGTCACAACATGGATGAACCTGGAGGGTATCATGCTTCATGTAATAAGTCAGAAAAAGACAAATACTGTATGTCATCACTTATATGTGGAATCTAAAAAATAAAACAAACTAGTCAATATAACAAAAATAAACAGACTCACAGATATAGAGAACAAATTAGTGGTTACCAGTGGGGAGGGGGACAGGGGAAGGGGCAAGATGGGGTAGGGGACTAAGAGGTACAAACTACTATATACAAAATAAATAAGCTACAAGGATATATTATAAAGCACAGTGAATATAGCCAATATTTTATAATAACTAAAAATGTAGTATAATTTATAAAAATTTTGAGTCACTATGTAGTACACCTGAAACCAATATAATATTATAAATCAACTGTCTCAATTTTTAAAAATCTAAAAAAAAAGCAAACAGAGTTAACTAAAACACACACACACAGCCTTTTTATTATGGAAAACTGCAAATATGCAAAATGATAGTATAATTTACTTTAGGTGCTCATTAACCAACAACTATCAACACTTCGCCAATCTTCTTTCATTTTAATCAAATGAAATTTCTTTCATTTCATTTATCCCAGAGATCATGTTATTTTACTTGGAACACTCCAATATAATACACAGGACATTTTTTAAAAAACATAAACATCACACCATTAATCACATCTAACCAAAGTAATAATTCCTCAATATCATTCCCAACTGGGAAAGATGTCTTTTACAGTTTGTTTCTTTGAATCATGGTTCAGACATGGCATTGGGTTGTTATTCTTTTATCTCTTTAATTCCATAATAATTATCCTTTCTTTTTATCGTGTGTGTGTGTGTGGTACGCGGGCCTCTCACTGTTGTGGCCTCTCCTGTTGCGGAGAGACAAGGTAGAGACAGTAGTTATGGAATTTGTTCAGGACAAAGTTTACCTGTACTTCTTTGCAAACAAATTGCCCATAATAAGGAGTAATTTTAGTGTGCCCAGTGAACAGAATTCCACAGATTGTACCCTCTATCTCTGCCTTTTCTGTCAGATAACTCTAAAAATTCTCTCCTTGAGAAATATGATGATATGTAGTTTCCTGGTACAAAGCTCCCTGCTGGTATTCCATGAGTATAAAAGAGTAATGATTATGGTGACTCACTTATTACTCTTGTTACTTAAACATTATTCACTAAACTTTGTTAACAATAAAGAGTTACTATAAAACAACTTCTCTGCCTCATCAGATACGATTTTCCCTTTGCCTTCAGATGCTATTTCCAATGCCATCTAAGAAAACTCACTTTTCTGAAAGGTCTCTTTGGGGGAGGGGGTGTTATATACTTATTGATTAGCTATCTTTCAAGTTACCCCAAGTGAATGGTTCTGATATGAGCATGCACGATCCCCTTCTACAGACTCAAAACTCCTTAGGATGATGCCAAGTTCAGACTCATCAAAATAATTTCCAAAAGACTGACACTTTTTTCCAGAATCATACATTTTTAGATTTCAAAGCTGGAAGTGTCACCTAGAGGTCTTTTACATACTCCCTTTAACTCTAAAGGAGCAAAACACAAACCATCCTTGACTGAGGGGTCTGCATTTGTTGATTGAAATCTTACTTGGATTTGCATTTGCACAGGTTGGATGGGGGGGAAGCCCAATTTGTGGCCTGTGTCAAGTGAGGTCTGCTCCAGGTAAAATCTGCCGTCTTAGCCCATGCCCAGGGACAGGAGATGTCAGTTGGAGAGATCCTCTGGAGAAAATGAGGGAGATGGTGAATTTTATGTGTCAATTTGGCTGGGACAGCGGGTGCCCAGATATTAAGTGAAACATTATTCTGGGTGTTTCTTTTTGGATAAGTTTAACATTTAAATCAGAAGACTGAGTAAAGCAGATTGCCCTCCCTAATGTGGATGGGAACAATCCAATCTGCTGAAGGCTTGAATAGAATAGAAAGTTGACCTTCCTCTAAATAAGAGAGAATTTCTCCTCCCTGATTGTCTTCGAGTTGGGACATTGGGTATTTTCTTGCCCTCGGACTCAAACTGAAACATTGATTCTTCATGGGTCTCGAGGCGGCTGGCCTTCAGACTAGAACCACACCGTTGAGTCTCCATCTTGCCGACTGCAGATCTTGAGATTTGTAGCCTCTATAATCATGGGAGTCAATTTATTATAATAAATTTCTCTCTATAAATATGCACATTCCATTGGTTCTGTTTCTCTGGAGAACTCTGACTACTACAGCGGGAGCGTTGGCTCATACCCCCCAAAAAGTGGGTTAGAGTTACCGGAAGGCTTGACAAATGAACCACCTCCATTCTCTCCTTCTAAGTCCCAGATTTCTCTGGGAGGGTTCGTCATTTTCTGTATTTCAGTATCAGAGGATGGGGCAGGAGACAAAGTAAGAGAAACAGAGGGTTTGGCTTAGAAAGTTCAGATTCTTGGTTAGGTGGGAAGGAGGTGGGAGGCTGGAGGTCATCTAATCCAACCTCCTGCTGAAGGGCTTTCCACATGGCGCTGGGCATGCTTAAGCATGCAGTCCTATGGTTTAGGCCTGAACACCCTCAGAGAGACATTGCTGTGTGTTGCTTAAGAGCGGGGCTCTGGAATCTGACGCCTTGGGTTCTACCTGGCCTCCACCTCTCAGTAGCTGTCTGACCCTGGGCACCCGCTAGGCCTTACTTGACTCATTTCTAAAATTGGGATAATAATAACACACATCTCATGGGTTGTTAGGATATGTTAGAAGTGCAGAACTCAGGCTCTGAGCAAAACACAGGCACCTTAAGGTTTGGTCTAAGGCTCTGACCAAAATGTTGAGGAGCATAGGGCTTAGTGCTAGAGTCCTGCGATAGTGCCCTAGAGGTCCTCTGCAATTTCATCCTGTTAATGTTCAACTCTGGCCAACACAATAAAGTCAGATTTATAGGAAGGATTCTAACAGTAGAAAGCGCAGAACTAGGGGAGGGCAGGACCAGGGCAGCAGTAGGAGCTCCTGTATTCTTCCATGGCAATGGCATTAGATGCCTCAACTCCACTTGCCTGTATATCCAAGGCAGTTTCTCGTTCATTGGCCAAGTCTGAGTCAGTGTCTTCTACTCTTGGATCAATCGGCCCTGCCCAGGTTGAAGGGGCAACTGGGAAGGTGCTGAGCCAGGAGCCGCCCCAGTTTGTCTCCACGACAAAGACCATCTTCCAGAAAGATAGATGAGTCCAGATATTTGCTCCAAACAGCCTTCACAGATGTCCATTTAAACGAGCTATATCAGTTGACAATGGATTCCAGACACAGTTAATATAATGTGAGGCATTTCAAACTTGCCTCAAGGAAGAAACGGTGAAGGGAACCTGACTCAGAAAAAAAAGTTATTTTGGGAGAATAGCAGTATATTTACCCAATTAAATTATTGAAAACAACTGCTAGCACATTTGGTGTGTGTTCTTAGTAGAGGTTTCATTTGGGGAGTTTAATCAGACAGAGGATTCTTTGGGGATTGTAGCTTCCTCGGAAAGCACCATTGCCACCAATGGCTGCTGAATCTGGAAAATAGAGCCTGAATTTCCCAGAGGGCCATATCTGGGCACTGACGTTAGAACTGGGCTATGGTAATCTGAGGGAGAAGATATGAATTATTTCCACATCTTTATCTGAACCATTGTTTAATCTCTGACAAAAATATTCGTGTTGATAAAATCCCAACCATCTGGAACTCAGGTCAGGAAAAGGACAGGCACATTTTTGTTCCCAGTCAGCTAATGCATTAAAGGTGTATTATGGCCACATCTTCAAAAGGAATAAACCCGCTGTTCTTTTTTTAAATAAATGTATTTATTTATTTAATTTTATTTTTGGCTGAGTTGGGTCTTTGTTGTTGTGCGCGGGCTTTTCTCTAGTTGCAGCGAGCAGGGGCTACTCTTCATTGCAGTGCGTGGACTTCTCATTGCTGTGGCTTCTCTCGTGGCGGAGCATGGGCTCTAGGTAAGTAGGTTTCAGTAGTTGTGGCACGTGGGATCAGTAGTTGTGGTGCACGGGCTTAGTTGCTCCGCGGCATGTGGGATCTTCCCGGACCAGGGCTCGTACCTGTGTCCCCTGCATTGGCAGGTGGATTCCTAACCACTGCACCACCAGGCAAATCCATAAACCTATTGTTCTTTGAATCAGTTTAAGCCATACCTGGGGCATTTTCAAGTATGTGTGCTACATTCTAAGAAGGGCATTGGAAGCCAGAGGATTCCAGGTAAATAGCATCAGAAAAATGGAGGAAAGTTCTGGATATCAAATGACACGAAGAACCAAATAATACAGAACGAGGAATTGGGAACCATGGAATTTAGGCAGAAGCAGCATCTTCAGCCAGGGTGGCCATGTTGACGAGACAGACCACAGACATATTTTCCTCTGCTCCTAAGGGGCAAACTGAGATCATCGAGTGGCAGTTATGGAGAAAGGGATTTTCAATGAATACAAACATATTTCTTTATTTCTGGCATAGAATTTCTCTCATGGAGAAGGTTGTCTATGATTGGGGGAAATTCCTTGATACGATGTCTAATTTGTGTTGGAGAAATTTCTGGAGCCGAAATCTTGTCAGATTTTAAAGGATTAGAAGAGGTGAGGGAGACTCCTATCAAGAGGCAAGGAGAGGGGAATGTTGATAATGGGGGAGACTATGCAGGGGGTGTAGGGGAAACCTCTGAAATTTTAGCTCAATTTTGCTGTGAAGCTAAAACTGCTCTAAGAAAGTCTGCTTTAACAAGAGAGAGAAGGGAGAAGAGGAGTCTGTTGTGTTCCTGAGAGGGAGGATTGAGTAGAAAAGGGAGAGGGGGAAAGAGTAAAGCCAGCAAGAAGGGGGAAGCTAGGAGAATGGCATAGAGACAGACCTGGAAAAGACAGAATGGATTTGGGAGAACCGAAACATCTCTTCCTTCCTTCCTTCCCTCATCAATCTATATCTATATACTTTAAAAATTTTATTGAAGTATAGTTGATTTACAATATCATGTAAGTTTCAGGCGTACAGCACAGGAAACCAGATAAAACCATAATTTGAAAGGATACATGTACCCCAAATGTTCATAGCAGCACTAGTCACAATAGTCAAGACATGGAAGCAACCTAAATGTCCATCGATGGATGAATGGATAAAGAAGATGTGGTGTATGTGTGTATATGTATATATATATATACACACACACACACATATATATACACATATATACACACACATACATGCACAATGGGATATTACTTAGCCACAAAAAAGTGAAATAATGCCATTTGCAGCAACATGGATGAACCTAGAGATTATTATACTCAGTGAAGTAAGCCAGACAGAGAAAGACCAATATCAATATATATTTTTGAGTGCTCAAACTTCTGTGCTAGGTGTTGTCATAGCCACTGGGAACAGGGCAGTGAATACAGCAGACACACGGAGTGCCTACTCCCAGCGCACGTTCTAGTGGGGAGATAACAATAGACCAACACATGAATAAGCACACAGTACGTCAGCCCATGGGAAGCGCCACGAGGAAAAACAAAGCCAAGGAAAGCACGTGGGTGAACAGAGTGGTTGGGGAAGGCCTTTCTGAGAAGATGACATTTAAGCAGGACACTGAATGAGGTAAGGGACTGAGCCTCGGGGGTATCTGTGGGGAAGACTTTGGCGGAAAAGACTGTAAAGTCTACAGGACTGGAGTCGATGGTGGGATGGAGGGGACGTTGTTGGTTGTTTTTCAGTTGTTGCCTGTCTTGTGAATGCCCACCAGTGCCCCATCCCCCAAACCCAATGCTTGCAGAGGTAGAGGTTGTACAGGACTGAGGCAGTATGTGAAGACACAGGAGCCTAGAGCCTGAGATGGAGGTCCAACCCCCATCACAATACAAGGCACCTGCACCCTCTCTGAAACTTGCAAATGTCTTGGGGAAGACTTTGAACTTGAACATGCTATAAAATTGTTAGGGTTGGAACCAATTTTATCCAGACTTTGCAGGGGCAAGGAAGTCCCACCTACACCTGATCAATGAAACATGGAATCTTCTCTCTAGAAGTTTCTCACAGGTGTAATAAATGTTCGTCTCTGAAGTAATCCACATCAAGGTTTCCAGAGGAGGGTGACTGCATTGGGTAGGAGGTTGAAATAAATAGTTCTTATGTCTGGCTTAGTACCAGAATCACCTGGAGATTGTTTCAAAAATAGGTTTCTCAGCCTCACCCCCAAAATTCTGAATCATAGTCTCTGGAAAATGGGGACCAGGAATCTGTCCCCATTAAAAAAAAGTTTCTTAAAAAAAGTTTCCCTGGTGCTTCTGATGCAATTAGAATACAGCTTGCATTTGGAAACCACAAAATTAGATGACTTTTAAGGTTTTCTTCAGCTCAGAGTCTTTGATGGCATAAAATGTCAGCTCTTCCAAGAGGTCAACCCTAAACTTTCCAACTGGAGGTTTTTTTTTTTCTTTTTATATCTATTTATTTATTTATTTGGCTGTGCCGGGTCTTAGTTGCAGCACACGGATCTTTGTTTCAGCATGCAAGATCTTTTTCTTAGTTGCGGCATGCAGGATCTTTCAGTTGCGGCATGAGAACTCTTAGTTGTAGCATGTGGGAACTAGTTCCCTGACCAGGGATAAATCCTGGCCCCCTGCATTGGGAGCACAGAGTCTTGGCCACTGGACCACCAGGGAAGTCCCCAACTGGAGTTTTAAAAACATCTTTTTATGGTTTTAAAGGAATACAGGTTTGTTGTAAAAACAATTTGAATGATATAAGATTATAGGCTGTACAACCATATTAATGTTTGGTGTCTATTATACCAGATTTTTCCATATACGTCTGTGTATACACATACATACATGTGTATATATACATATACACACATATAATAAAATAATTAACTCTTCGGTTCATAAAAATATGACCATAATTTACTGCAATTTGCTTTGCATACTTGATATATCTTAAAGATCTTTCTGTTGTTCCATTGTATGGCTGTGTCATAATACATTGGATATTTGGGCTGTTTTCCGTTTTTACTATTACAAACATTGCTGCAATAAACACTATTGCAGTATACTTCTTGGTTTTCACTGTAGGTGTATTTGGCATAAATTCCTAGATTTGGAATTTTGAAGATATTCCTACAAGGCTCTACCAATTTATACTCATACCAACAGTTGTATTAAAAAGTTCTTGTTTCCCCACCTTTTCACCCTTCACTGATATCATCAATCTTTTAAATTTAAGATAAACAGGTTCATGAAAAATACCTTACTGTTTTGAGTTTTTTGTTCCTGCTGAGAATGGTGTCATTATGTATGTTTATTGTTGTTTGTTTGTCTTCTATAAATTACGTGTTCATGTCTGTGATATTGTGATTTATAATAAGAAATTTGATGTTTGTCCATTTCTGGCACAGAGCTCCTAAAACCTTTGGAATTTCCTAAGTGATAAGAGTAATAAAGGTGCATTTTGTTATTCATAACAAGCCCCTTTCAACCACCCCTGAGTTTATGTTAATGAGGTGACTTTTGGAAAGCCCATAAGGATGGGGGCTGGTTGCCAGGCGAATCAAACTTATAATTAGAGGGCTGGAGATTGACTTAATCACCAACTTGTGAATGGCATCTGAAGTATGTGTGAGGGGGTGGGGTGGGGTGCAGTACTGTGGAACTGAACACTTACCTTATGGGATCTGATGCTATCTTCAGGTAGACAGTGTCAGGATTGAGTTTATTGTATGACACCCAGCTGGTGTTGTAGGATTTCTTAGTGTAGAAAAAACTACTACACATTTGGTGATGAGAAATGCCAGAAGTATAATACTGAGAGTAGAGGAGACAAACAGAAGTGTATTTTTCTATGAGTCTCCTTTGGTAATTTTTCTATTAGATTGAAATTTCTTATTGATTTTTGTGAACATTTTATTTATCATGGCATCTCTTAGTCAGTTTGAGCTGCTATAAGATGGGATGGCTTAAACAACAAGTATTCACTTCCTACAGTTGTGGAGGTCAGGAAGTCCAAGATCAAGGTGTTGGCAGATCTGGTGTCTGGTGAGGTCTGCTTCCTGGTTTGCAGATGGCTGCCTTCTCATTGTGTACTCTTATGACAGAGACAGAGAGAGAGCACAGCTCTAGTGTCTCTTCTTATAAGGGCACTAATCCCATCACGAGGGTTCCACCTTCATGACCTAATTACCTCCCAAAGTCCCTACTTCCTAATGTAAGCACATTGAGGGTTAGGATTTCAACATATGAATCTTGGGAGGACAAAAACATATAATACACAACATTCCAGGACACAAATATTCAGTCCATAACATGGCTATTAATCCTTTATGTAGGGACTTCCCTGGTGGCGCAGTGGCTAAGAATCTGCCTGCCAATGCAGGGACATGGGTTCGAGCCCTAGTCCGGGAAGATCCCACATGCTGTGGAGCAACTAAGCCCGTGCACCACAACTACTGAGCCTGCACTCTAGGGCCCACGAGCCACAACTACTGAGCCCACGTGCCACAACTATTGGGTCTGTGTGCCACAACTACTGAAGCCCACTCGTCTAGAGCCCATGCTCTGCAACAAGAGAAGCCATGACAATGAGAAGCCCGCGCACTGCAACAAAGAATAGCCCCCACTCAACGCAACTAGAGAAAGCCTGCATGCAGCAACAAAGACCCAATGCAGTGAAAAATGAATAAATAAATTTACATTTAAAAACACCCTTTATGTACTTCCCCTAGGATGTCATTTTTCTTTCTAATTTAATTTAAAATTTTAATAGATACTATATTTTACAAGATTCACAAGTCAAAACTATACAGAAAGGTAAACACAGAAAAGTCTCATCTCTACCTCTATCCCTCCATTTTGTTTCTCCCCATCCCCTGTAGGAAACCATTTTTCCTGTTCTTCACTTTGTAAACATAAGTAAAAATGTCTCTATAGTCTTTTCTCTCCTTTTCTTACATAAAATGTAGCATACAATAAAAAAATGTTCTGACCTTAGTTTTTTTCACTTACTATTTCACTTAATATACACTGTAGATCTGCAGGTGATCACGCCATATCAATACATAGGGGTCTTCCTCATTCTGTTTTCCAGTTGCCCAGTACTCTATTGTGTGGATGTTCCACAGCGCATGCTGGACAATTGAGTGGTTTCCAATTATCGTATAATTATAAACAACACTTAAGTGAATAACATTTTACATATATCTGCGAAGTGTATTTATAAGATAGATCCCTAGAAACAAAATTGCTGGGTCAAAGAATTGTCATTTATCTCTGAACTTTATGATGTCTTTCATTGTAAAGAAATTTTAAGTTCTTATGTTAATTTTTTTTCTATTTAGTACATTTGGATTTTGTTATGCCTTCCTTGGGAAGACCTACTCTGACCCTAAATTATAAAGGCATTTTTTCTTCTCCCAAGATGTGCATGGACACATTTAAAAACACACACATGGGCTTCCCTGGTGGCGCAGTGGTTGAGAGTGCGCCTGCCGATGCAGGGGACATGGGTTCGTGCCCCGGTCCGGGAAGATCCCACATGCTGCAGAGAGGCTGGGCCCGTGAGCCATGGCCGCTGAGCCTGCGCATCCGGAGCCTGTGCTCCGCAATGGGAGAGGCCACAGCAGTGAGAGGCCCGCGTACCACAAAAAAAAAAAAAAAAAAAAAAAAAAAAACAAAAACCACACACATATCTTTATTATATGTGGATTTCGTGTTGTCTGTGATGTAGGGATCTAATTATTTTCTTCCATAAGGATATCCTGTGACACTTTATGCCTCATTCATGGAACTAACCTCCTCTCTCCTTCTTCCTGAAAAGATAAATTTGTGTCAAATATTAACTTCCTACTGGACTATGAGCTCCTGGATAGTAAATATTTTCCTTATTCATCTTTATATACCTGATAGCTCCTACCACAGTCTTGGCTTGTGATAGGTGTTACACAAGATGAATTCAATAGAAACCACGGAACAGTGGCCAGGTTTTCAATTTCAGGCATGATAGAGTGAGAGAGAAAAAACGTATGCTGCCGTTAGAGACAGTGGAATTTGTGTTGGGATAAACTTCTAAAACTCTAGCAATATGAGACACTGGTGTAAATGGTAAACAAGAAAGGAATTCTCGGAAGTCCCTTACAGGCTATGAAAATTCTGCGTGAAACAAGTCAGAAGTTGTAGGAACAATTTTACAATATTTGGAGTGTGTTTCCATGACTTCTTTAGAAATCAATACCTTACGGGGAGAAATCTCATCTGTTCAACAAGTATTAGGCTGAAGCAGATGAAACTGCTAATATTCAACTATTTTTACCTATGAAAGCTGCAGTTTCGTATGGTACCACCCAGTATTTATTGAACTCTAACTGTGCCTCAGGTAGTAGGTAAATATAGTAAGCGATGGATGATATTTCAGTGAAAAAAAAACAACTCTGGTCCCTGTCCTAACAGAGCTGCAAATTTAGTGAGCAAGACAGATAATAAATAAGAAAGTAAGAAAAGAAGTATAAGTAATTATAAATCTCTAGATTAGTATGTCTTTCTAATACTTTTTCAATCATTCAAAATATGTTGAATTTGCTACATAGAGTTTAAAAGGAAATATAACTTTTTTATTATTCTTTGCTTCACTCTTAACCTTCTTTATATCCTTTCTCTGTACTTTCTAATCTTATATGTATTCGATTAAATTGTTTAATTAATGTATGATTTTAAAGTCAGTTTTACTGAGGTACAATTTATATTCACAAGAAAGTTTACTTTTTTTTTTTTTTTTAACTTTTCAGCCACGCAGCATGTGGGATCTCAGTTCCCTGACCAGGGGCCGAACCTGCACAGCCTGCAGCGGAAGCGTGGAGTCTTAACCGCTGGACCAGCAGGGAAGTCCCCAAATTTACTCTTTTTAAGTGGACGGTTCCATCAATTTTGACAAATGGATCTGGCTGTGTAACCACCACCTCAATCAAGATACAAAATATTTCTATCACCTCAAAATGCCCCCTGATGCCCTTTGTAGTCTATTGTTGAGTTGATTAACTTAACTATCTGTTGGCAGACGGGGGCCCTCTGGAAACCTAGTCTTATTTCAGACAGCCTAGTCTTCTAGGTGTGAGGAGAGAGGTCTGGCATTGAGAGACGAAGTTTCAGGGACCTTCGTCATGCCCAGGAGACCTAGCGTTTATCTGAAGCACCTAACTGGTCGTTCAGTTTGGCTGGGATCAACCAGCCTGCATCTACAACCCACGACGTGCCAAACATGTCTGGGGACATTTGCCCTCAACCAGAAAGCTCAGCCTATCGGTGTATGTCTCCCTGTTAGCGCACCCATTCTCTTTCGTTTGCCCACATATTGCTTATCTCAGCCTTTCCGAACCCTTGAACTTCCTCTGAAGCCTTGAACGTTTTAGGTGTGGAATTCATGGTCTGTGGAGGTCTGTGGAGGATAGCTGTACATGCTATAAGCTTGTCCTTCGTTTGAAGGGTCTGAACATTGTAGAAAGGGAAAGGTGATTCTAGCTATGAAGACCTCCAAGGAAAGAGGTTCAGGGACTTTGGCTCTGATTCACAGGGAATTGTAATAAGTGACAAAGCTCATGATTCATATGTGGATTCAGCAGCTCTGCAGAGGTGGCGATGAAACATTAGTTGTTGCTTTAGCCCTTTGCTAAGTATAACTGGGTGGAGAATAAATATTGCCAAGCAGTCACGACCATGTCACTAACTTTTCAAACAAAGGAACACCAGCCACTGGAGTCCTGTTCTGGTCTTCAGGATTTGCAGTCACATATAGGCTATTTATTTTGACAAACAATGCTTACAATAATCAAAGTAGCAGTGATGTCTAAACAAACTCTTACTAATATATGCAGTATTAGACAAACAATAAATTGATAAGAACCTATGAATGTTTTTTAATCAACTTATTGGTTATCTAACACTACATATATTACTCTAGTTAAGTAATTCCAAATACAATGGATTCTTGGAATTATCTTTAGAACTCGTTGAAAATACAGATTCCCTGGAGATTCTGACTGAGTCATCAGGCGAAGAGTCCTAGAAATCTGCATGTTCATCAAACTCCCCAGTTGGTTCTGATGTCACTTATCCAGGGCCTATTCTTTTAGGGCGTCACATTTAAAACGAGCAGGCCTGGGTTCTGGAGTTCCAGGATTCCAGGGTTCCATCCACCAGCTGTGTAGCCTTGGTTTCAACATGTCATGCTCTGGGCCTCAGGAGTCTCACTTGGGAAATGGTTCACAAGCAGTTTCTGAGCAGGGCAGAAACATGGTAAGAGGTAGGCCTTGGGGAGGTCAAGGTGGTGGCTCTTTGGGGATGTGTTGAGGCCGGAGACATGGGAGTAGGAGGCGAGTTAGGAGGTAGCTGCCACAGTGTAGGCAGAGCTGTGACAAGGGATGATGGAAGGAAAGGCAAAGGGGGTCAGAGAGGAGAGCTGGTGCAGAGCATGCGTCAGAGGACTCAGTGACTGATCCGCTGTGGAGGGTGAGGAAAAGGGGCCCAGGGTTGAGTAAACCCCATCAGTAGTATCCATGTCTCAGCTTGGACTCATGAAGAATTTTTAAATTTTCACTATTTTTAGCATATTAAGATAAATAAGTACAGCATTTTCAAATATTCTGACATTTAAAAAACAAACCCCAAAAAACCAACTCTGCAGAGAAAAAAGTCAGCTATTATCATTACAACCCTAAAGAAGTGGGTAGAGTATAACCCTACTCAGAGGAACAGTGTGAAAAAGATCTGTTAATGAGATTTAGGATATCTGTTCTTTTGCTTATCTTAGAGCACAGACCCACTTTGAAATTATGTTAAGTGAAATCAATGAAAATAAAGTTTACTGTAAATTAAAAAAGAAAATTCACCTGGGTGACTAGGTCAATGGAGGCTTCCTTTATAGAAATAAGGGAATCAGTTGCAAACGAATCAATGGACAAAGGATTAACCTCCAAAATACATAAACAGCTCATGCAGCTCAATATTAAAGAAACAAACAACTCAGTCCAAAAATAGGCAGAAGACCTAAATAGACATTTCTCTAAAGAAGACATACAGATGGCCAAGAAGCACATGAAAAGCTGCTCAACATCACTAATTATTAGAGAAATGCAAATCAAAACTACATGAGGTATCACCTCACACCAGTTAGAATGGGCATCATCGGAAAATCTACAAACAACCAATGCTGGAGAGGGTGTGAGGAAAGGGAACCCTCTTGCACTGTTGGTGGGAATGTAAATTGATACAGCCACTATGGAGAACAGTATGGAGGTTCCTTAAAAAACTAAAAATAGAACTGCCATACGACCCAGCAATCCCACTACTGGGAATATACCCAGAGAAAACCATAATTCAAAAAGACACGTGCACCCCAATGATCATTGCAGCACTGTTTACAATAGCCAGGTCATGGAAGCAACCTAAATGCCCATCGACAGACGAATGGATAAAGAAGATGTGGTACATATATACAATGGAATATTACTCAGCCATAAAAAGGAACGAAATTGAGTTATTTGTAGTGAGGTGGATGGACCTAGAGTCTGTCATACAGAGTGAAGTTAAGTCAGAAAGAGAAAAACAAATATCGTATATTAACGCATGTTTGTGGAACCTAGAAAAATGGTACAGATGAACCGGTTTGCAGGGCAGAAGTTGAGACACAGATGTAGAGAACAAACATATGGACACCAAGGGGGGAAAACCACGGTGGGATGGGGATGGTGGTGTACTGGCGATTGGGATTGACATGTATACACTGATGTGTATAAAATTGATGACTAATAAGAACCTGCAGTATAAACAAACAAACAAACAAACAAAAACCAACTAATATTAAACTTTCTTTGGGTTATTTGTATGAAAATATGTTAATATAAATGTTTCAGACATTACATAAAATTTCTAAAAATCTTATATGTTCTGGTATGATGTTACAAGTCATAATTCTAGTTATTACTTTAAAATGTATATCTCAGAAATAACTAAATTTCCTTGTCAATTGCATTATTATGAACTTTCATCAAATCTTTAACCGTGGTCATTTTTAAGTCTTTTGTCATTTACAAACAGTTTTGTGTGTACTCTGATGTTTTCGCAAAAATGTTCCTATAAAAGGGTTTCATCCTCAAGGAATTCATGGAAAAGACTCTGACAAGTACAGGTTTCTGGTAACTGACTATACTGCTGAACTGAATGAATAAGCATTTTCAGAACTCTAATGGAAAACTGATGAATTCATAAAAGTGCTAACAAAAGATCAAGATGAAAAAAATTAATTACATCGGACTGAGTGAACTGATGAGGATGATTATAATTGTGACTTTCTGTTTGAATAAAAAAAAAAATCCCACAAGGACTCAGAGGCAAAAAATATACAAATCAATTTTCACTGCAAAGTAAAGGAGCTGTTACAGTGGAGGATTCCTGGACTGAATGTCAATATTATGACATAGTATGAGTGTGTTTCATGTTTGGTAATTGCAATCATTGTTGCTTTTGTTGTGGTCATCCATTTACAATCCTTGGTGTCAGTTTATTTCTCTCTTGTAAAAATAAAATACAGTGTGTGTGGAAAAAAAAAAAGAAATAAGGGAGTCAGGAAGAAGAGATATATAAAACGCCTGGCAGTCCCTTTAGAGGATGCTCACAATGGCACTGTGTTCCCTTCTGGAATTTGCCCACCTTTCTGGCTGAAGGATTGGTGAGTGCGCTGCAGGAGAAGCAGACAGCAGCTCTCCCATCACGGACTCCTTCCATCACCTCTGGCAAATCCTCTCACCTCCTGGAACTTAGTTTCCTCATTTGTAAATTAAAGAGGAAGGACTAGAATCCAGGGATTCTTGTATGTGGTATGCAAGATATTCATGAACGGCCTATCTAAATTTTCTATGGAAAAGGCTCTGAAATTTCACCAAATTCTCAAAGGAGTGAGTGGCCCAAGAGGAGCTAATAACTTTTGTTAACAGACAACTTGTTTTAAAAAAAATCTTTCTATCATGGAAAATTTCAAACACATAAAAGACGATAAATGAGAGTTATGCCCTTATTACTCACTTGACTTTAATAATTGAAATGATCTCTTAAGTCCGTTTTGAAGTGTTAATATTTCATTGTATGGAGGTACCATTACTTTAAGTTTGACTTTTTTTTTTTCATGTATTACCTCTAAGTGGGCTTTCCTCTAGAAAGGGAGTGTTCCCTGTCAGAATGGCTATCATGAAAAAGAACACAAATAACAAATGTTGGTGAGGATGTGGAGAAAAGGGAACCCTCATACACTGCTGGTAGGAATGTAAATTGGTGTAACCACTGTGGAAAACAGTATGGAGGTCCCTCAAAAAACTACAAATAAAACTACCATATGACCCAGCAAGTCCGCTCCTGGGTATATATCTGAAAAAAACCCAACACTAATTCAAAAAGATACATGCACCCCAGTGTTCATAGCAGCATCATTTACAATAGGCAAGATATGGAAGCAACCTAAGGGTCTGTCAACAGATGAATGGATAAAGAAGATGTGGTATATATATATATATATATATATATATATATATATATATATATATAAATGTGATATAAGTATATATATGTAAATGTTACTCAGCCATAAAAAAATAATGAAATTTTGCCATTTGCAGCAACCTGGATGGACTTGGAGGGCATTATGCTAAGTGAAAGAAGTCAGAGAATGACAAATACTATATGATAGCACTTATTTGTGGAATCTAAAAAATACAAATTAGTGAGTATAATAAAAAGAAGCAGAGTCACAGATATAGAGAACAAACTAGTGGTTACCAGTGGGGAGAGGGATGTTGGGAGGAGCAATATAGGTGTAAGGGTTTAAGAGGTACAAACTATTGGGTATAAACTACGCTACAAGGAAATACTATACAACATAGAGAAAATAGCCAATATTTTATAATAACTATAAATGGAGTATAACCTTTAAAAATTGTGAATCACTTTATTTTACACCTGTAACTTAATAATGTTATATAACAACTGTACTTCAATTAAAAAAGAAAAGAAAAAGCAGGTGTTCAAAAGAGGGGACGGTAAAGTTCACACCCTCCACATAAGCCACTCACCACTCAGGATTTCCTCTGTAAAACAATTCCCTCTGAATATCCTGGCCTCTCTCCACAGCACTTGAGGTCTTCCCCTGCCACTAATTTAATTGTATGCTTACCAACAGTCAGTTGTAACTGTTTCCAAAACTGCTCGTGCCTGTTTCACTAAGTATTAAAATTACGTAACTTCATTAAATATGTACCCAATGTACTGAATAAGAATTCAGAGTGTGCAAACTGAAGGAACCCCCCCCCCCAACCAACTTTTTCTTTCTCAAATATGCAGTATTGAATTTTTTTCCCTGCCATTGGATGGTCTCTCCAACAGATCTCGTAACATTTCTACTCACTTTCAGACCTTAATAAATAATCTGACTTTTTATACAAAAGTGCAGGCTAGTTTAATATCAAAGCTTCACCTCGTCCTCCAGTGTGGGCCGACTGAGGCTCAGAATCCCATCAGGGGCATGGCCGGCTTCTTACTATTCCTCCATCTACTCTTCCATGCCTCCTTCCCCACTCACTGTGCTGTGTCTGGATATACAGGGCTAAAACTAGGCAGAGAAAGAGAAAGGAATGTGTGTGAGCAGTGACTATAATCTGGTACCAGTGCCCCTGAGAGGCAGATGCCCAGCGGTTTGCTCTTTCTCTCCGGGGCACTTCTGTGGGCTCCACCATCACCAGCACCGCCTAGACCTCCCACTTCCCCATCCCCTGGCACAGGCAAATGCTTCCCTAGTTGGCCATTTATGACTCTCCACTCAGCTCCTAACTTCTGATGAGTACATTGCTCTGGTGGGCAGATGTCTTGGGCGAGGCCCTTTCAAGGTGGTCGAGTTCAGTGTCCTTCAGTGATGTCCACTCTGGCCACTGGGAAACATACTTGCCTGACGCTGGTGGAAGCACAGGCGTTGGAAGTACAGTTGTGCTCACTGTACCACTACCTCCCCCTTCTGCAGCCAAGGGCAGCTTCTGCCTTTCAACTTTTCCAGGCACAACGCCTGCTTCCCGTCTTGGTGACCTTCAGCTCGACATCATGCTCTTCTAGAAGTTCACCTTGAAGATGTCCCCAATCCCAACTTCAAAGAAATACCTTCTATCAGCCTTCGTCAATAGCTCTACCTTTCTCTTGTGCAGCCTGGAAGTTAGGGTTGAGCTAAGTTATGGTGGAAACGTTTGGCCACAGCTTGGCAAATCCTCCAAGAATGATCTGGGTCTTGTCTTTAAAATGTGTGGATACTTAATACCCTTTGTTCTCAGTTTCAGGGCCTCAGCCAAAATTAAGAAAATGGAAATGTTCCATTTTGACATTGTCCTTAGACAACACTTAAATGGGGAAAATGTGAGCATAAGAGGGAATTGTTTCTATGAAAGCTAATTTAAGTAGTTAGGAAAGACAGAAAACAAAGCCAAACTCCCAAATCCAAAACCCAGTTCATTAAAAACATCCTGCAGAATTAGGTGTGGATGAGACAACTATAGATTGGGGCTATTATAGAAATCTATAGGATCATGTCCTTAGAGTGTTCAAGATCTTTAAGTTCCTGCTTCTCTCTCTTTCTCTTTTCTTCCCCCAAAGAGAAGAATTTGTTATTTGTTGCCACAGTAAGTACAATATATTACTTAAACATGCTTTGTACCCATGAAGATGAAGGCAAACCAGACAGTTACACTTTGAAAGCAAAGAAACAAGAGAATACCCCTGTACTTTCACTTTTTAGCTTATAAGCATTTAACTCTATTATCTAAAAGAGTCATATATTCCTTAATCTGTATTTATCAATCTTCAAACACTTGTAATTTCACAGATTATGGATGAAAAATCCATGAAACAGATCCAAAAATTCATATATTTGGATGGAGGGTTCATTCACAACTAAGGTGCGTCACTAGTAGATTTCAGAATCAGCTTGTCGCCCTTCTTTCAACCTCAAAACCCGTTTTATTAAAAGTAGGGAGATGCTTCTGGCTATTGTCTCCTGTAAGGTTTCTGATGCCATGTACCACCCACTGGGTCAGAAAGGGGTTACTGTCACTGACGCTGCAGCTGTTCAGGATCAAGGAATTGTCATCCAGCGCATTTACCTTGTCTTAGCTATCTTTATTCTTACAGCACAGTTTTCCAATCAGACAAATGAAATGAGACTTAAACCCCTCAGCCATATTTGAGATGTCATCTTCTGCTCTTATGCAACCAGAGGTACTGAAGATGTTTGTGGTGTTTTTGCCAGCTACATGAATCAATGATAAAAGACTGGATTGCAGGTTTTTAATAAAAGAATATAACTCAGGAACAGCCAGATGGAGGAGATGCACAGGACAAAGTATGGGGAAAGGGCGTGGAGCTTCCATGCCCTCTCCAAGCTTGCCACTATCCCTGAATCTCCATGTACTCACCAACCTGGGAGCTCTCTGCTTCTCTTTCAAGAAGCCAAAGTGATAGCTACTCAGAAAAATGCAAGACTGACTGTCATCAGCAGCCTCGTAGTTAAAGAAAGTGATGAATGGACATACTTGATATGGTAGAATTTGTAAGGAACATTTACAGTAAATATCATTAATGTGTAAGTCTCTTTTTTGTGATTCCCTGTTTTAACTGACTTTTTCAATTACCAAAAAAACACACCAGTTTTAATAGAGTTGGCCAAGAGGTTTGCAGAGAATACTGTTTCCCCCTCACTATTCATTCTTCCCTTCTTCCATATTAATAGAGTTTCCAATTTTAACTGCGCTCTAGCCCCCCAGAATAAAAATATTTCTCTTAGTCCCTTGAAGCTCAGCATAACCATGTGACCTGGTCAACATATGTTGAAATAACTTTTGGCAGCTTTTGGGAATGTTCTTTAAGCAAAAGCTACCATGTGCCTCTTGCTCCTCTCTTCTTTGCCTGTCTTCTACCCTGCTACCTGGAATGCAGATGTGATGGCTGGAGCTCTAGCCACCAATTTGGGTTATAAGGAAAAAATGGAAGGATCCTGGGTCTCTGAGGAATTTATTCAGTCCAGCTGCCAGAATAACATGGAAATTTTATGTCTGCCTTCTTTAAACTGTTGTTATTTTAGGTCTCTGTGATTCATAGTCAAGCTTAATTATAAATGATATAGAGAGTTTGGGCCTTATTATGTTTTCTGAACAGAGATACAACCTGCCCTATATATTCTGTTAAGAAACTTATAGGCAACCAATAGTTATGTAGACATTTATTACAACACTCGGGGGCTTAATAGAAGCGATACTGGAATTAGGAAGAGAACCCTCCTCAGGTCTTTTAGACTCAAAGATTCCACAGTGCTCCAATTTACTTGAAGACTCTTTGTTTTTTAATTATCAGAAAGTGTATGCCTTGGTCTGAGATAATTTCATTAAAATCAGTGATTTAGCTCAGTGGTTTTGGTAAATATTTCTATCTGCAAAATTTCCCCAGGCCATATTGATTTATTTTCCCTTGTCTAACTTGAGAAATGGCCACACATTTTTAGAGCCAGGACCAGTATGTTAAGACATATTGATGACAGAAGTACCATGTTCCCTCAATTCTGAGATGCGTCAATAGAAGATGCATCACTGGTTTCGTAATAGCTTTTGAGAAAAAAGAAAAACATATTAAATGACCTTTTTTTCTTAGTAAATGTTAATAGCCATATAAAAATAAATAAATAAATATTATATATATATATATATATATATATATATATATATATTCACTACTTTTTTCTTTGGTACCATAATCAAAGTTTGAGTTTAAATGTTTTCCACATCCAATCTGAAGATTCTTTCAGATTACTTTTGTTTTACAGCACACTGACTCTCTGCTTTATTGAACCAGTTCTTGTGTTTGGGGGTCTTTTGCAACTTTGTTATTAGTCCTGTGATTAGTTAATGCTATATGCTCCTATTTAATTGTCTTTAGGTAAAGTTCTTTTCATCCCTTTCTCCATTTTTTCTTTTTCCTAATAGAATTGGTCTTTAGGCCTGATTAGTGTTTTGAAAGTTAATATAATTCTAGAATCTGGCTTTAAAATGCAACTCCTCATAATGAACAAAAAGAGATTCAGAAAAAGATGGAGTTGTGTCTCCCCCTTAAGCTTCAGAGGAAGAGGGGGGTCATTTTTGTCACAGATCAGTTTAACGAATCATACCGAAAAGGAATAGATGGAGAACCCTCACAAGAACATTTATCTGGTTTTCCTGTGCACAGAGGCTTATATGAAGATGTATAGTTGTAACCAATCATCCTTGGCGGTATAATTTGAACAAAAGAGTTTTGCAAGACGCTAAAGTCTTCAGAAAATTTTGCGTGTCCTGTGGAAAATAATCTCCCAAAGAAACCTGCAATTCTGATTTGTTGTCTTACTTGATCATTTGCTTCCTTGGTACTAGTGTTGTATTAACATCTCTGTGTCCTGAACTGTATAAATACTTGTAAGACTGTTCTGTCAGGTCAGAAAAGAATTATTAGCACTTTTCCATCGCATACATAATAGACATAATAAATGCTTACAACTCATTTTAACAATGAGATGGGGAGTCTTGCCTCATTTAAATTTACATGATAATTTCAAGGTGCATTAAAAAAAAGTCAAGTTCTAGATATCCTGGTAAGATTTTTTAAAAACATCAATTGTGAGACTGTAGTCTGATTTCAGGAATGCAGATATTTGCAGAAATACAGATTTTTAAACAGAACTTAAAATCAAGAAATCTTGGTATCTTTGTAATGTAATTCTTGTCATTTTATTTCTGCGTGCCACTGGATATTTAATTGTCAGAATTTTCTTTCCGTATTTGTGAGGCCTTTTTTTTTTAACAATGTATAAGGTTTAGAAGAAATCACAGTGAGTCTCCTCCCTATTTTGTGCTGGGGAAATCTGTTTAAGATAATTATCAAGAGCAACTTAAAAGGTAAAGTAAAGTACAGCACCCTAAAGAGGCCATGACTGGCATCTGAATGGTGTGTGCAAGGTGCTAGGAGCCTCAGTGCTTCCTGGCCATCAGTTAGGTGACCCATGAGGTGAGGGATATTCTGTGCTACCTTTATGTGGACACTTGGGCTTTTAGAACAACACCAGGCAGAGTCACATCTGCCTCTTTCTCTAGGCGGCTGCCTTCTCAAATCCTCGGCAAAGTACTGGGCATCTGGTCTCCTAAGCATATTGGGACGCAAACAGATTGTCCCATTTCGCTCTGCCCAAGGGCAGTGTTTCTCTAATTTTAGTCATTCATGTACCAACTTTATGGTTTTAGCCATATCTATATTATTCACTCAATATTTTTATAAGGCCTTATTCTGTTTCCTTAAATACATTTACTTTAAAAGGAAACTTCACATTACCTTAAATGGAAAAACTAGTATCACACAAAAAATGGAAGGCAACTGTAGGCCAGAGACAGGCCCACATCAGAAAAACCAGAATATTCAACCATGTGCTTCTGATTAAGAAAGCCAGTGTCTTCTGAATGCCTGTCCCAGCTGACAAAGTTCCGCATGATCTGATCTCCCCCCAAATCACCCTTCGCATCCTACAGTCCTGGCCCACTGATCTTCTGACCAGACCCTTGACTCACCAAGCTCACTCTTCCTCTGCATTTGGCATGACCAGCTTTTTCTTATCACTCCAATGGCACCATAGGTCCCATTTGCTTATTTTTGCTTTTATTTCTATTGCCTTGGGAAACTGACCTAAGAAAACATTGGTATGGTTTATGTCAGAGAATGTTTTGTCTATATTCTCTTCTAGAAGTTTTATGGTGTCATGTCTTACCTTTAAGTCTTTAAGCCATCTTGAGTTTATTTTTGTGTGTGGTGTGAGAGTGTGTTCTAACTTCATTGATTTACATGCAGCTGTCCAACTTTCCCAGCACCACTTGCTGAAGAGACTGTCTTTTCTCTATTGTATATTCTTGCCTCCTTTGCTGAAGATTAATCGATTGTAGGTGTGTAGGTTTATTTCTGGGCCCTCTATTCTGTTCCATTGATCCATGTGTCTGTTTTTGCGCCAATACCATGCTGTTTTGATTACTGTAGCTTTGTAGTATTGTCTGAAGTCTGGGAGGGTTGTGCCTCCAGCTTTGTTCTTTTTCCTCAGGATTGCTTTGGCAATTCTGGGTCTTTTGTGGTTCCATATAAGTTTTAGGATTATTTGTTCTAGTTCTTTGAAAAATGTCATAGGTAATTTCATAGGGATCACGTTAAATCTGTAGTTGCTTTGGGTAGTATGGCCACTCCAATGGCAGCTTAAATGTCACCTCCTAAAGTGGTCACTGTTGGTGTCCTGTCCAGAAACCCCTGGATATCTTTCACTATCTCTGTTTATCACTTTCTTTTTTCCAAAATCCCCTAAGACACCAACAGAATATTTTGCATATATTTTATTGAGTAGAAGGGGAACACAGAGAAATGGATGGATGAATATATTTGAAGAATTAAAATTAATTGAGTCAATAATTAATTCATTAATTGATAAGGCAGAAAACTTGTTAATTATTCTCCATTTGCAAGAATAGTTTCAGAATAATAGAGATTTAGCTAAAGGAATGAAACTAAGGCAGGAAGATTTATTCTCTTCTCCTGTGATTTTTTTTTTTTTTTTTTTGTGGTACACGGGCCTCTCACCATTGTGGCCTCTCCCGTTGCGGAGCACAGGCTCCGGACACGCAGGCTCAGCGGTCATGGCTCACGGGCCTAGCTGCTCCACGGCATGTGGGATCCTCCCGGACCGGGGCACGAACCCGTGTCCCCTGCATCGGCAAGCAGACTCCCAACCACTGCACCACCAGGGAAGCCCCTCTCCTGTGATTTGATGACTATCTTTAGTGTTGTGTCTGGATTCCTTTTTCTTTTTTGTGTGTATATCGATTATAGATTTTTAGCTTGTGATTACTGTGAGATTTTGTATAGCAGTCTATCTATCTATCTATCTATATGTGATTGTTTTAAGTTGCTGATCTCTTAATTCCAAATGCTTTTAAAATACCCTGCATTTGTACTCTCCTCCCCTCATGATTACTGTTTCGATACCATATTTTACATCTAATTGTTTTGTGTATCCCTTAGCTGAAAAAATATGGAACACTTCATGAATTTGCGTGTCATCCTTGTGCAGGGGCCATGCTAATCTTATCTGTATCGTTCCAATTTTAGTATATGTGCTGCCGAAGTGAGCACTAAGAGAGGAACATTTAAGGAGAAATTTCCAAGACTGGGCATGATAACCAGAGAGGGCCCTCCTGGGTGAGTTAACATAGAGGAGAAGGGAAGATCTGCTTATTTGGGGACTAGCACAAAAGGAACACAAAAGACAGGTTTATTTGCTCTTCATTTCCCTTAGGCAGACCCATAATATATCACAGTTGTGTGTGCAAGGCCGGCTGAGCCTTGAGAGGACAAAGCACAACACCAACATCTGGTTACCATATCTGGCAGGGTCAGAAAATGGCGGAGATACCGCCTGGAGGGCCAATGTGGCTGTTTCGGATGATAAAACTCTCACTGTCCCTGGCACCTCTGTGATTTGATTGGATTCCCTAGACTGATAAGAGCCTCCCAAGGTGGAGGGGCTGTGAGTCATCTGGCTGCACGTCTTCCTGTCTGCCCTCCTCCCAGGCTCACTGACTGGGTTGAGTGCTTAACTGTCACAGTCCTGCTGAGAAAACTGCGTGCTACTCTCTGTTCTCCTGCTCTTTCCAGCACAAACACACAGACCCACCCCTAATAGGAGATGAGCTCCAAGAGTTGCAGCAGTATCTAATCTATTGATTGCACTTTTCCAGTGGTCTTTCCTGAGAAGATGCATTACTGGGATAGCAAGGTGTGGAACTGCTGATGTTTGCAGGAAACAGAGGTTGGAACGAGGTATCAGCACAGACTGAAGGGCCGTGTTGTGGAAGCCAGTGTCTCATGGGTGCCTACACCACTTCCCCGGGCCTCCCTGCCCATGAGGGCCCATTGGTGACCTGCCCTTTGGGGGTTTTGACTGGTACCAAATGCGCACATGCTCACTGCATCATACTTAAAGCACTTGAAGCTTGGGCACTGTAAGTGACAAGGCAGGGAAGAGAGAAAGAGGTGGGATTGGGGGATTTTGCTCACTCACAGCCTCCACCAGCATCCTCTAAAGTTGCCTGAAATAAATGTTCAATCTATACAGCTGTTTCTGGCTTTGTAAATGCAGTTTCAAAATAAGTCCCTTAAAACTTCTTCCAACCATAAGGCTGACCCTGAACCCCTCCTGGAAAGAAATTCTAAACTGGGGGACAACTTGGGACAGAATTCTTCTCTAAGAGAAGTTTTACAAATTAGAGTAGTCTATTTGACATCACTCTATCTACCAATATCTGATTCCTTTTGTATTCCAGGCATACGAAAGACTGCACTTCTCAGTTTTTATATTCCTTGCAGTTGGACAGGGCCACATGACTAGTTGTGATGGCCAACGTGATGGTGCACATCATTTCCAGGCTGAGACAGTGAAACGCCCATGTGTGATTCTCCAGGCTCTTTCTTGCACCACTGAGGCAATCATGGAGAAGGCTGTAAGTTGAGATGGAAGGTCCAAAAAAGTTGAAACAGCCTGGACAACTCAGTCACCATGCAGAGGACAACCACCCTAGAGATCTGCCTGGGCCCACAAACGTCTTTGCATGAGACAGAAATAAACTTTTGTTGCATAAAGCCTTTGAGATTTGGGGGTTGTTTGTCATTGCAGCATAACTTAGCTCATCCTTACTAATATAAGAAGTAATGTTCAATGGAGTACCTGTTAATTCTCCTCTGATCCCATCTTTCCCCTCCTCCAGCCGGGTAATATCCTCCAAGCTGGACCTCTCTCCTCCAATCCTCTCCAAGCCAGATACCCCTCCCAGGCCTTTCTTCCACAGATCCTGCTCAGTTGTAGAGTTTGTGCTTAACCACCCAAATATTAGGACACGGCAGACCCAAGAATCTTTCTCAGCCAGATTGGCCTAAGCAGGAAATTCTGCTGAAAACTCATGCAACTATTTCATGAAATAAACAATTTTAAGCTCCATGGAGACTTAGTTTGGGTATCCAGGAAAGAGATACTATTTGACTCTCTTCACTTAATAAGTATCTTTACCTGACTCATTTGGAAAGTAGGTCAAGTCTGTCTTTACTAGGTAAAGATAAGAACTACTTTCCCTATTTCCTGACACCTATAAGTCAGTCTTAGGACTTAAAATGTTGGTGTAAAAATAATTGCTTTTTTGGGCTTCCCTGGTGGCACAGTTGTTAAGAATCTGCGTGCCAATGCAGGGGACACGGGTTCCAGCCCTGGTCCAGGAAGATCCCACATGTCACGGAGCAACTAAGCCCGTGCACCACAACTACTGAGCCTGCACTCTAGAGCTCGTGCTCTGCAACAACAGAAGCCACTCCGTGAGAAACCTGTGCACCGCAAAGAAGAGGAGCCCCCGCTCGCCGCAACTAGAGAAAACCCACGCGCAGCAACGAAGACCCAACACAGCCATAAATTAATTAATTAATTAATTTAAAAAAATAATAATTGCTTTTTTTTTTTCTGTAAAGTTAACATCTAAGTGCTTGGAGGCTCTGCCAGTGACCCAAACATGAAAGCTCAAGCATTCGCACAGAAGGATGTCTCCTTGGCCAAATAAGATGCCTCCTTGGCCCAAAAGTCAGGCTTGCAGGCTTGTGAAGTGCTTCATCAATTTGTATGGAACTTGGCACTCCTGTGCCAAGACTGCTGGGAAGAACGCTAGGAACTAACTGTCTCTCCATTCTCCCTGATCACCTCTGAGCCGAGCCAAACAGGATAAACAAAACAATGGATCCTCAGATGGGCTGTAAGAAATCTTCTGAGGTCGCGTTTGAAGTTAGTGAAGTAGGCATCACTTGGATGGTATGTCTACTTGCTAATTTTAACTTACTTAGAAGCAAGTAACAGAAAATCTCACCACAGAGGCTTGAACAAGTAGCAGCTTAATTGATAATTTCTCTTTGGTTTGATGTTTCAGAGCTTCAAAGTCCTTCTTGAAGGTAAGAAGTAGCCCTCAGAGAGCACTAGAATGTTATCGCTGGTCCTCAGGACATAGGACCTTTTTATCAGCTATAGAGAGGTTGGAAAGCAGCTGTCAGGAAAGTCTCTGTGGATTACGTGCAAGGCAATGATGCTGATTTTCTTTCTGGAAAAGACACTGGTAGTTGCCTCAGTGCCAGAACCTGCTAGTTATCTATCCAATATCCTATGTTCCTCTCTCCTTCCTTCTGTAATTCTTTTGGGGTGGCAATATGTCTAGTGATAAATCATACCTAGCTTAAGCCAATCATGACACACTGCTTCCTGCTTTCTCAGACTCACAGATAAGGATGGTCTCATTATGACCAATGAGGTATAAAGATAAGCTTGCTAGGGAACTTCTGGGAAAATATTTGTATTTATAATGAAATGGACAAGCATGGCTGGCACTAAATCCTGCCTTAAATGTAAAGATAATGCTTAGTGATGTAGTAGTCATTTTGTGATCATTAGGCTCTAAGCAGGAGGGAAGTTCCAAGAAAAAGACTAAGATGCTAGCTAGCTCTCTCCACCCCCCGCCCCAAATTTCTACTTCTGGCTAAGATGGAATAACAGGGATCAGGTTTACCCTTCTACCTGAAACGAACATCAAAGAGGACAAAATATATGAAATGACAGATTTCAAGACACTGGGACATCAGGCAATGAAAAAGAGTGATACATAAGAGACTGGGGAAAAAAAATGTGAGCCCTATGATTGCCCCAGATTCCTGCCTTGACAAGAGTTTCTAGGCTGTGGAACAGGGAGCAGGAATCCAGGCAAAGCCCAGTGGACTTCCTGAATTGAAATGATAGAGGAAGAATCTGAGGAATGGCAGCTAGGTTTGCAGGACAGGGTACCAGAGAAGAGAGGGCTATACAAAGAGAGAAATCCAGAGATCTGCAGAGGGTTCTCCTTGAGTTTCAGCCAAATACTGATCAACACGTGCATGTAAGAAAATTACCTGAGGCTGGGCAGAAAAACCAAATGGATTACGGTATGTTGCCTGACCACATGGAAGTAAATTAGAAATTAATGTCAGAAAGATCTGTGGAAAATCCCTAAATATTTGGAAATTAAACACTTCTCTAAATAACTATTATCAAAGAACTCAAAAGGAAAATTAGAAAGTAGGTTGAATTGAAGAAAAAAAGAAAACAACACAACAAATTTTATGGGATGCCACTAAAACAGGACTTAGGGGGAAAGTCATATCACTAAGTATCTATATTAGCAAAGAAGAAAGATTTTAAAATAAATGATCTCAAATCAGTGGTCTAAGCTTCCATCTCAAAAAAAAAGAAAAAAAAACCTAGAAAAAGAGCCAGTGAGACCCAAAATAAGCAGCAGAAAGGAAATAATAAACATAAGAGCAGAAATCAATGAAATAGAACACAGAAAAAAGAGATCAATGAAACCAAAAGCCAGTCCTCGGGGCAGATCAATATATGTAACTGATAAATGTTAATAGGAAAAAAAGAAAGAAGACAAAAGTTACCAATGTCAGGAATAATAAAAGTAATATCACCACAGATTCTACAGATATTAAAAGGATAATAGTGGAATATTATGAATAATTTTATGGAGTAAGCTTGATATCTTAGATGAAATGGAAAAATTCTTTGAAAGACCCACAGAAAAGCTCACTCAAAAAGAAACAGAGAGGCTTCCCTAGTGGCGCAGTGGTTAAGAATCCATCTGCCAATGCAGGGGACACGGGCTCGAGCCCTGGTCTGGGAAGATCCCACATGCCGTGGAGCAACTAAGCCCGTGGGCCACAACTACTGAGCCTGTGCTCTAGAGCCCACGAGCCACAACTACTGAAGCCTATATGCATAAAGCTCATGCTCCGCAACAAGAGAAACCACCGCAATGAGAAGCCCGCGCACCACAACAAAGAGTAGCCCCTGCTCGCCGCAACTAGAGAAAGCCCGCACGCAGCAGCAAAGACCCAACTCAGCCAAAAATAAGTAAATAAATTTATTTAAAAAAAAAAAAAGAAATAGGGCTTCCGTGGTGGCACAGTGGTAGAGAGTCTGCCTGCCAATGCAGGGGACACGGGTTCGTGCCCCGGTCCGGGAAGATCCCACATGCCGCGGAGCGGCTGCGCCCGTGAGCCATGGCCGCTGAGTCTGCGCTCTGCGACGGGAGGGGCCACAGCAGTGAGAGGCCCGCGTATCGCAAAAAAAAAAAAAAAAAGAAATAGATAACCTGAATAGTTCTATATCAAGAAATTGAATTTAAACATGGTCCACGTGGCATTGCTCATAAATTCTACCAAACATTTAAGGAATATTAATCCTAGATAATGTTACTATAACTCTAAGAAAACTAATCCTACAGAAACTCTCCCCCCAAAATTGATGGTGAGGAAAATACTTCCTAACTCCGTTTATGAGGCCGTATTACCCTGAGACTAAAACCAGATAAAGACATTACAAGAAAAGAAAACTAAAGTCTAATATCCCCCCTGAATATAGATGCAAAAATTCTAAACAGACATTAGAAATGCAAGATTGATTTAACATTTGAAAAATCTGTCAATATAATTCACCATATAAACAAACAAAAAACCAAACAACTTTATATGATCATCTCAATAAATGAAGAAAACATTTAACAAAATTCAGCATCCATTCCTGATATAAACTCTCAGCAAACTAGGAATAGAAGGAATTTTCCTTAACCTGATAAAAGACATTTATAAAAATGTACAGCTAACATCATACTTGATGAAAGACTGAATGCTTTCTTCCTAAGATCAGGAACAGGGCAAAGAAGATGACTCTCAACACTTCTATTCAACATTGCCCTTGAGGGCAGTGCAATCAGGCAAAAACAAACAAATCAAACAGAAAAGAAATAAAAAGCATACCGATTGGAAAGAAATAAATAAAACTATTTACATATGACATGATCTGTAGAAAACCCAGTGTAATCTACAAAAAAGCTTCTAAAATGAGTAAGTGAGTTTGGCAAGGTTGCAAGACACATGCACACCCTATAAAAGTCGACTATATTTCTATATACTAGCAATGGACAACCAGATATTGAAAATTTTAAAAATAATACCAATTACAATAGCACAAAATTTACAAAATACTTAAAGATTAATCTAACAAAAATGTTCAACATCTGTACACTGCAAACATTATTGAAAGAAAATTTAAGACACAAATAAATGGATGGATCAACTGCATTTATGGGTCTGTTACAATGCCATTCCTCCCCAGTCTGTAGATTTCATGAATCTCAACCAAAATCCCAGGAAGCTGTTTTGTAGAAATTGACAAACTGATTCTAAAATTCATATTGTACTGCAAAGGACCAAAAGTAGCCAACTGTCTTTGAAAAAAATTGTTGGAATTAAATTACCTGATTTCAAGACATTACAAAGCTACAATAATCAAGACAGGGTGATACTGGACTTCCCTGGTGGTCCAGTGGTTAACACTCTGTGCTTCCACTGCAGGGGGTGTGGGTTCGATCCCTGATCGGGGAACTAAGATCCCACATGCTGTGCAGTGTGGCCAAAAAATCAATAAATTATAAAAAGACAGGATGATACTGACACAGATAAAGAGATGAATAAAATTGGATAGAGATACCAGAAATAAGTCCACACA
The DNA here is from genome assembly GCF_951394435.1 of Stenella coeruleoalba. Lineage (NCBI taxonomy): Eukaryota > Metazoa > Chordata > Mammalia > Artiodactyla > Delphinidae > Stenella > Stenella coeruleoalba. Next base: position 58,751,951 of record NC_137148.1, read on the forward strand.
TATATTGATAACTTATTTTTCACAAAATTACAAAAGCAGTTCACTATAGAAGGATAATCTTTTCAACAAATAATGCAGACTCCTAGGCATATACCTAGGAGTATAATTCCAAAAGATACATGCACCCCTATGTTCATTGCAGCACTATTTACAATAACCAGGACATGGAAGAAACCTAAATGTCTATCAACAGAGGAATGGATAAAAAAGATGTGGTACATATATACAATGGAATATTACTCAGCCATAAAAAGGAACAAAATTGTGCCATTTGCAGAGATGTGGATGGACCTAGAGACTGTCATACAGAGTGAAGCAAGTCAGAAAGAGCAAAACAAATATTGTATATTAACACATATATGTGGAATCTAGAAAAATAGTACAGATGAACCTATTTGCAAAGCAGAAATAGAGACACAGATGTAGAACAAACATATGGACACCAAGGCGGGGAAACGGGGGGTGGGATAAATTGGGAGATTGGGATTGACATATAGACATTACTATGTATAAAATAGATAACTAATGAGAACCTACTGTATAGCACAGGGCAAAAAAAAAAAAAAGAAGGTACAATCTGGTTGTAGGACATGTATTAAGTTAACCTTAAAAATGCATTCCAAAAAAAAAATGCATTCCAATATACAGTAGGTACAGACAAATACTGTTTGATTCCACTTATATGAGGTACATAGAATAGTCAAATCCATAGAGTCAGAAAGTACATTGGTAGATCCCGGGGGCCCAGTGGTGGAAGGAGGTGAGGAGGGGGAATGGGGAGTTAGTGTTTAATGGGGGCAGAGTTTCAGTTTAGGAAGGTGAAAAATTCAGGAGATGGTGAGAGTTGCATAACAATGTGAATGTACTTAGTGCCACTGAACTGCACAGTTAAATTCAGTTAAAATAGTATGTTTTATATTATGTGACTTTTACCACAATAAAAAACATTAAACAAACAAATTATGCTGGAATAATTGAATATCCATATACAAAAAGAAAAAAAAGTGGAGTCTGAGCCATACTTCATACTATATACAAAATTAACTCAAAAATCAAAATAGATCATAGATCTAAATGTAAAATTTAAAGCTACATTAAAAATAATAACTTCTAGAAGAAAGTGTAGAAAATCTTTGTGACTTTGGGTTACACAAAGATTTCTAGATACGACACTAAAAGCATAATTCATAAAAGAAATAATTTATAAATTGAAACTTATCAAAATAAAAAATGTCTGCTTTTTGAACAACACAGTAAAGAGAATGAATAGGTAAGCCACATACTGGGAGAAGATATTTGCAAATCACATATCTGATAAAAAACTTGTTTCCAGAGTAGAGAAAGAACTTTCAAAACTTGATAAAAAGAAAACAAAAATCCAATAAAGAAATGGGCAACATTTTGGACAGACACTTCACCAAGAAAATACACGGAAATAAACACATAAAGAGAACACTGTTAGGGAAATGCAAATTAAAACCACAGTGTGATACCACTATACAGCTATTAGGAAGGCTAAGATTAAAAAAAAAAAAAAAATGACCATACCAAGTGTTGGCTAAAGGATGAAGAGCTGGAACTCTCATACTGTGCTGGTGAGAAGGTAAACTGGTGGAGCCATGTTGGAAACAGCTTGGCAACTTCCTTAAAAAAAAAAAAATTTAACATTTACTTACCATATGATCCAGCCATTCTATTTCTAGGTATTTACCCAAGAGAAAAAGAAATATATGTCCACACAGAGATTTTTACACAAAGATTCATAGCAACTTTATTTGTAATAGTCAAAAACTGACACCATACCAAATGCCCTTTAGGAAGTAAATGGATAAACAAACTGACACCATACCAAATGCCCTTCAGGAAGTAAATGGATAAACCATCTGTGATGCATCCATACAATGGAACACTACTCAGAAATGAAAGGAATGAACTATTGCTATAACGCTACAACATGGATGGACCTCAAAATAATTATGCTGAGTGAAAGAAGTCAGATGAAAAGAGTACATACTGTTGATTCTATTTATATAAAATTCTAGAAAATACAAACTAATCTATACGGACAGAAAGCAGATTAATGGTTGCCTGAGGAGTGTGGGGAGAGACAGGAAGGAAGGATTATACAGGGGAAGGAGGAAGCTTTTGAGGGTGATGGACATGTTCACTATCTTGAGAGTTGTGATGGTTTCATGGATATATACAAATGTCAAAATTCATCATATTGTACATTTAAATTATGTGGACTCTATGTCAATTATACCTCTAGAAAGCTGGGGGGAAAAAAAGATGCTATCCCTGATGTCGTTAAGCCATTTAGTCAATGGCCGCTTATCTCCAAATCATCGATTATGAAAAACATCTAAATAATTAACCCAAAATAAGTAACTTTTCCTGTACTTGAAGCTGGAAGCAAAATTTACTACTATATCTACCCAACACCTTGGCTTACAGAATAAAATTTACAGCATATTAAAGCTTAAAGGACTTTGGGGATTAGCCATTAAAGTCTTCCCAACAACCAGCCCCCCCTTTTTTTTTTTTTCAGCTAAAGGAGTTAGAAACCCAGAAACACGAAGGGACTTGCTCAGATCTGTTAGGAGATCCATGACAAGAACCACAGTATTCTGAGTCCCCAACTGGGGCTCTTTCCAGGATGCCATACTGTGGTCTGCTGTTTCAATTTTTTACTTTCTAGATTTTGTTTCCTTAAAACCACAAAGAGGAAAAAAAAACCAGAGTGGAATTTAATGCTTACAAGTGAAATTACCTAAAGGAACGGTTGTATGTTTTATAAATGAGGCAACAGAGCCTTGTGGAACAGGAAAGAAAGGTGATATTTTCTCCTAGAGTCACAGAGCAAACATTAATTAAACACTGGTCTCTTGAAGCAAGTAAAGGAAAATGACATCACCTGCCCCAACAGTAATTCTCAAGTGCAGACTCACTCCCAGGAGTCAGCGTCTGCCTAACTGCCCCTCTGAGCTCGCCTGGCTGGAATAGCATCCGACATTTCAGTCCTGAGGTTTCCAAGGGTACTCACATGTTGAAAGTGAAGTGTAAAAATTCAGTCATTTTGTGTTAGTTGACATTTTTAAAATGGCATGGCTTTTTTTTTTTTTTGTAACTTAAAACTAAATTTGTTTTAGATTAGGCTTACTCATGAAGAGTGGAAAGTTTATTTTGTTCCTTAGATGTTCCCATCTTTGAGCAAAGGCCAAACAATGAAAATTCTAACTGAGGTAGAGGAGGAACATGAGTATTTCACCAAATCATGGGTGACTGAGAACCTTCCTGGCTCCACGTGCTATCAATATCCTATGTCTCAAACAAAAGTTAGGAACCTTAGCCTAACTATCTGTGTGGTTAACTTTATTTCTCTAGAGCATAGCACCAATGCACATATTGCATAGAACTTCCCAGTGGAGGGAGGATGATTTCTACTCACTATTCTTCCTTTACCAGAAAAGTGACTTCAAATCTGGGCTCACAGGAGATATTAGAGAGGCATAGTGACTTGGGGAAAAGTTATTAGAATGATTAAATTTTGAAAATCATAAATGAACTCTGAGGAAAGATGAAAGGAATTGCAATCACTCGGCCTCCATGACAAGTTCAGAGGATATTGAATCTCCACCTGGTATTATCTCCCAGCCTTCCTGTCCAGCTCCTGCTGGAATTGCTCATGACATTAATTACACCGTATGGTAGACACTGATATCTGCCCACTCGACATCCATTCCAGTTTCTTCCTCATAAACAGAATCGCCTTTTGTTAAGGTGTGGCAATGTGCCCAGCAAAATTACTCTTCACATTCCCTTGCAGCAAAGGGTACCCATGTGACCCTCATCTGACTAACGAGAACTGAGCTGGGAGTTTCTGGGAAAGCTATTTTCCCAATCCTCCACACCTGCTTTTATGACACATGGACAGGAAGGCTGGAGGCACAGCAGCTACCTGGAGATACAGGTAACCAGCAGAAGGAAGACATAACAGGTAGCCAACTGCCTTCCTGAAATTCTGCTGTTTCTCAGGCATCTCAATCTCAACGTGCCCAAAGGGGAACTCGGGATCTTTCCATTTTGACCTTTAGGATTTCCTATTTTGGTAAATGGCATCACCACTCCTGCTGTTACGATTGTCAAAACCCTGGACGTTATCCTTGACTCACTCCCCTCAAGCCCAAGTCCCCATAATTCTACCAACCAAACATTTCCTTTTTGTTTTTGCGGGATCCTAGTTCCCCAACCAAAGATTGAACCTGGGCCCCCTGGCAGTGAAAGAGCCAATTCCTAACCACTGGCCGGCCAGGGAATTCCCCCAACCAGACATTTTTTTTTCGAACGGGGTCCTTGCTTTCAATTGTTTTTCTCATTGTGACAAAGTACACATAAAATTTACCATTTTAACCATTTTAAAGTGTAAGTTCAGTGACATTTAGCACACTCACAGAGTTGTGCAAGCATCATCATTATCTAGTTCTAGAAAGTTTTCATCACCCCCATCCCCAAAGAAACCCCAGGCTCATCGGGCAATAATTCTTATTCTCCCCTACCCTTGGCTCCTGGCAACAACTTACCTATGGTCTCTATGAATTTGTCTATTCTGAATATTTCATATAAATGAAATCATACAATACATGGCTTTTTGTACCTGGCTCCTTTCACTCAGCTTAATGTTTTCAAGGTCCATCCATGTTGCAGCATGTATCAGTACTGTATTCCTTTTCATGGCCAAATAAATTCAAGTGTGTCCATATACCACATTTTGTTGGACCATTCATCAGTTGAGGGACATTTGGATTGTTTCTACCTTTGGCTACTGTAAATAGTGCTGCTATGAACACTTATGTACAAGTGTTATAACACCTGTTTTCAATTTTGGGCAGTATATATTCCTAAGAGTGGAATTGCTGGCTCATGTGGTAATCTATGTTTAACGTACTGAGGAACTGCCAAAATTTTCTAATAGTGGCTGTACAATTTTACATCCCCACCAGAAACTGGAGGGTTCCAATTTCTCCATCCTCACCACACATGTTATTTTCTGTTTTGTTTTAATTATAGCCATCCTAATGGTTGTGAAGTAGTATCTCACTTAATTTTGACTTATATTTCCCTAGTGACTAATGACGTTGAGCATCTTTTCAAGTGCTTGTTGGCCATGTGTATACCTTCTTGCCGAAATGTCTATTCAAGCCATTTGCCCATTTTTTCATTGGCTTGTTTGGTTTCTTGTTGATGAGCTGTGAGAGTCCTTTATATATTCTGGATACTGGGCCCTTATCAGATATATGACTTTGAATATTTTCTCCATTCTGTGGGTTGTCTCTTCACTCTCTTGGTAGCATCCTTTGATGGACAAAAGTTGTTAATTTTGATGAAGACCAATTGATCTATGTTTTTCTTTTGTTCCTTGTGCTTTTCATGTCTTTCATCCACTCTTGAGTCCTTTAACCCATGCCCAGAAAAGAATAATATTTTAAACACTTAAATCTGATTTTCACTCCCCTGCTTAAACCTTCAATAATTTCCCATTGCACTTAGGATAAAGTCCCAAATCCTCTCCATGGGCTACAAGGTTCTGCATCATTGGGTCCCTGTCTTTCTCTTTAATCTCATTTTCCCACATTTTTCCTCACTTTCTTTGCCTTCTGTTTCTCAAGTATGACAGGCCCTCTTTAGTCCCAGGACTTGCTTACGTGCTAATGTTCCTGCCTGGAGCAGGTATCCTCATCCCTTCTGTATAGCTAATTTTGCTAATTCCAAGTCATCCTTCAGGTTCAATGTCACCTCCTCAGGAAAGCCTTCCTTAACCCCTTGGCCCCAAACTTGTTCCAGCCTGTGAGAGGTGGAGTTTTGCAAGCTGGTTGTTAAACAGCCATGATTAGAAATGGAATTATGTAAACGCAATTAAATAAATTATATTAAAAACAAATGTAATAAACACTTGGAACTCATTACACTTGGAACTAATTTCTTTTTACATTTACTATTATCTATATGCTCTTGAGGAAATTCTCTACATGGAAATAGAATGTCATGGTCTGCTATTGTTCATCTTCTCCCAACTTTTCCTTGATGACAGGGATAGCTTGACTGTCATGGTGGGAGTATTTGAGCAAAGGCTACAGATCAGGTCTTTTTTTTGGAGTGCCAGTGTTAACATTTACCAGCACACTGTCACCAGTCAAATCTGAGTTCTGTGATGCAATTTCACGGTATGTAGAGGCTTAAGATAAATTATACATTGTGAACTCTGAGCAGGAGAGCCGTTATCATACTCCGTGCTAGTACTCCTAAATCCCAGGGGCCATACAGCTCACATTCTACACTCCTGTGAGGGTAATTGATTGGAAGTGATTACCATAATTATGTACTCTGATTTTTAAAAAAGACTCTGGAAAATTTCCGGTTAAACTTTGCAGATTCCACACTTGGTTTTATCTCCACTGTCTTCTGGAATCCCACTAAAATAATAGTAAAGGAGGAAAAAAAGCCATAAATGAGAGCCATAAATCTCTTGATTGCCATTCAAGAGAATGGAAATGGAGGTAACTGAGACACGATAAATCAAAAGAAAAAAGTTTGGGGGAGCTGGAGTATGTTAACTGACTTATCAGACCAAAGAAAACAGAAACCAAAGCCTGCAGTGGGGGAAGCCAGCAAGAAAGTAGTTCATTTGCTCAGAACCCTGAAAAGCCTTAGGAATCTGAAAGCAGGGGTGAAGAATAGGGCTGAGACTGGAAGATGGATTGAATACACGGGCCCAGTGAGCCTCCTAGATTCCCTTCCTCACCCAGCACAGCCAGATGATGGCCTCTCTGCAGCTTGGCAGGAAACTCAAGATTGACTCCTGAAACTGAATCAGAGAGGACCTGGCTTAGGGGACCCAAGTAGGGCTGAGACACCATATTGAAACTGGGTGAAGGTCTGCAGATGAAATGGGAGAGATCCCAGCCTCCTTCTCCTGCTTCACTCTTAGAACACCAGCAGCCAGACACATAATCCATGCAAGAGATGAGAGGTTTCTAATCCAGAGACTGACCAGCCCAAGACGGATACTGACAAGTGTATGACAGGGTAGGGCTTTGCCTGATCTCTCAGCCGTGGCTCTCAAACTTGGCTGCACACCCGAATCACTTGGAACCTTTAGTATATACAGATACCTAGGCTCCACTTCCAGAGATCTAATGTAATGGGTCAGAATGACAGCTCAGGATCAGAGCTTTTTTACGTTCCCCCAGGGGACTTTAATGCTCAGCCAAGACAGAAACACCAATGAAACCTGTGGGTCAATAGCTTCTTTGAAGAGCTTCATTTCTGATCTTTTCACAAACCAAGTTTTAGGTTTGATTTTCTCTATTCTTTGCCCATTTCCTACTTATTTCATTGATTTGTCATCTTATTTCCCTTCTTCTGCTTATTTTGGGTTTAATTTGCCCTTCTTTTTCTAGTTTCTTAAGTGGAAATGTAGAGCACTGATTTTAGACCTTTCTTTTTTCCTCAAAGAAGCATTTAATGCTATAAATTTCCCTTAAAGCACTGCTATATAGCTGTGTCCCACAAATGTCGATATATGGGTTTTCATTTTCATTCTGTTCGAAATATTTCCAATTTCTCTTGTGATTTCTTCTTTGACTTCTTATTTAGAAATATGCTGCTTAATTTTCAACTATTTGGGATTTTTTTTCCAGGTACCTTTCTGCTACTGACTTTAAATTTAATTCTATTGAGCAGAGACTATGCTTTGTGGCATTTTGATCCTTTTAAATCCATTGAGACTTGTCTTATGGCCCACAATATGTTCTACTTTGGTGAATGTTCTATGTTCATTTGAAAAGAATGTGTACTCTGTTGTCGGGTGGACTATTCCATAAACATCAATTAGGTCAAATCAGTTGAGAGTATTATAAAATTGTTTATACGCTGACTCATTTTCTGCCAACTTCAACTATTCATTATTGAGAAAATATTAAAATCTTCAACAAAAGTTTTAACTTTGTCTACTTCTCCTGGAATTTCCAAAAGTTTTTGTCTCATGTATTTTGAAGCTATGTTATTGTGTGCCAATAACTTGGAATTGTTATGTCTTCTTGACAAACTGTTCCCTTTATCATTATGAAATATATCTTTTGTCTCTAATATTCTTTGTTCAAAGGATATTATTTTATCTGAATATACTCCAATACAGCCCCCCCAGCTTTCTTATGATTAGTAATTGCATGGCCTACCTTTTCCCATGATTTTACTTTTTTAAAATAATTAATTAATTAATTAATTTTGGCTGTGTTGGGTCTTCGTTGCTGCATGTGGGATTTCTCTAGTTGCAGTGAGCAGGGGCTACTCTTTGTTGCGATGCGCAGGATTCTCATTGCAGTGACTTCTCTTGTTGCGGAGCATGGGCTCTAGGCACGCGGGCTTCAGTAGTTGTGGCACGTGGGCTCAGTAGTTGTGTCTCATGGACTCCAGAGCGCAGTCTCAGTAGTTGTGGTGCCCGGGCTTAGTTGCTCCGCGGCATGTGGGATTTCCCAGACCAGGGCTCAGACCTGTGTCCCCTGCACTGGCAGGCGGATTCGTAACCACTGTGCCACCAGGGAAGCCCTCCCATGACTTTACTTTTAATCTATTTGTTTCTATACTGTAAGTAGGTTTCTTATAGACAGCATATAGATGGGTTGTTTCATAAGATTTAAAGATTCTTTTGATGGCATGACACAACACAGTGACATTCAGAGAGCTGAAAGCCAGAACTCTGTTACTTACAGGTCCAAAGGAGAGCAGGCTGCCAGTCAGTGCCACACAGGGATCTGCACCAGGGGTAACGGCAAGCTGGAGCTGTAGAAGACAGTTTACGTATGGTAAGTTGCATGGGGTTAGCTAGGGTTTTCAGGTTCCCAGTGGACTGGCTACTTGAAATAATTTCAAGGGCTCTGGGGCACAGGGGCTGTCCCAATTTGTCTGGTGTCTGGCTGCTGGTCAATTAGGGCTGGTGTATGGTGGCCAGGAGTGTGAAAGCCCCGAAAAAGGAAGTGATTGGGGTGTGGATTTTATCAGCTGCTCAAGAAGGGGAACTGACTGGCCTCTAGCCAGGGTCTCAAGATTGGGTCAAGACAGCATTAAAAAAAAAAAAGCTATATGACATGGATTTTTCTTCCTCCCCTCACAATCAAGTGTGATAATGTCTACATTTAATTGGGGTGTTTAGCTAATTTTCACGTAATTTGATTATTATTATAATTCGGTTTAAATCTATTATCTTGTCATTTTTTTTTAAGATTTTTTGATGTGGACCATTTTTAAAGTCTTTATTGAATTTGTTACAATAATGTTTCTGTTTTTTGGCCACCAGGCATGTGGGATCTTAGCTCCTGACCAGGGATTGAACCCGCACCCCCTGCATTGCAAGGCAAAGTCTTAACCACTGGACCTCCAGGGAAGTCCCTTGTCATTTGTTTTCTACATTGTTATTTGTTCCCTTTTCTCTCTTTTCCTGCCTCCTTTTAATTTAGTATGTTCTATGATTCCATTTAATCTCCACCATTGGTTTAATAGATATACCTCTTTGTTGTTTTTAATTTTTAAATATTTGCCCTAGGGTTTACAGTTTATGTCTTTAATCTATCACAGCCTCCATTCAAATAAAAGTATATTTTAAGAAACTTAAAACAGAATACTTCCATTCTCCAGAAAACCACCCATTCTTTACGCTACTGTCATAGATTCTACTTTAATGATGTTTTAAACCCCACGATATGTTTCAATTTTTAGAAATTTAAATAATTATCTTTTAAAGAAAAATTTTAAATAAGCAAACCATGTCTTCTATAATTATCTACGTATTTACAGTTTCCAGCATTCTTCATTCTTTTGTGTAAATCCAAGTTTTCATTTGGTGTCAATTTACTTCTACTTGAAGATCTTCTTTGAACATTCTTTTGTATTGCAGGTCTGCTGGCAATGAATTCTCTCAACTTTTGGTTGTTTGAAAAGCCTTTATTTTAAAAAGGTATTTCTTTTTTTTTTAAACATCTTTATTGGGGTCTAATTGCTTTACAATGGTGTGTTAGTTTCTGCTTTATAACAAAGTGAATCAGTTATACATATACATATGTTCCCATACCTCTTCCCTCTTGCGTCTCCCTCCCTCCCACCCTCCCTATCCCACCCCTCCAGGCGGTCACAAAGCACTGAGCCGATACCCCTGTGCTATGCGGCTGCTTCCCACTAGCTATCTACCTTACATTTGTTAGTGTATATATGTCCATGCCTCTCTCTTGCCCTGTCACAGCTCACCCTTCCCCCTCCCCATATCCTCAAGTCCGTTCTCCAGTAGGTCTGTGTCTTTATTCCTGTCTTACCCCTAGGTTCTTCATGACATTTTTTTTTCTTAAATTCCATATATATGTGTTAGCATACTGTATTTGTCTTTATCTTTCTGACTTACTTCACTCTGTATGACAGACTCTAAGTCTATCCACCTCATTACAAATAGCTCAATTTCATTTCTTTTTATGGCTGAGTAATATTCCATTGTATATATGTGCCACATCTTCTTTATCCATTCACCCGATGATGGGCACTTAGGTTGTTTCCATCTCTGGGCTATTGTAAATAGAGCTGCAATGAACATTTTGGTACATGACTCTTTTTGAATTATGGTTTTCTCAGGGTATATGCCCAGTAGTGGGATTGCTGGGTCATATGGTAGTTCTATTTGTAGTTTTAAAAAGGTATTTCTGATAGATGTAAAATTCTAGGTTGAACTTTTCTTTCTTTCGGTGTGGCTTGTGCAGTTTCTAATGAGAAGTCTGCTTTAAATTTTATCTTTGTTCTGTGTGTACAGTTTGCTTTTCTCCTCTGGTTGCTTTGAAGATTCTCTCTTTTTTATTGATTTTTGGCAATTTGATTGATTTTCTTTGTTTCTTTTACTTAGATTTCATTGAGATTCTTGGATCAGTGTGTTTATAGTTTTAATCAAATCTGAAACTTTTTTGACTATTCTTTCCTCAAATATTTCTCTTGTAACCCCTTCCCCCATTGCATGTATGTTAGCTTGATATTGTCCCATGGTTCACTGAGGCTCTGTTCAATGTTTTCTTTTTTTTCCACTCTGTGTTTCAATTTGGGTAGTTTCTATTGCTACATCCTCAAGTTCACTGATCTTTTCTTCTGCAGTATCTAATCAGTTAATCCCAACCAGTATATTTTTTATTTCAGATATTTTTCATCTCTAAAAAACTCCCATTGATCTTTATATACCTTTCATTTCTCTTCCCATCAGATCCAGATTTTCTGTTATATCCTTGAGCATATGGGACGTATTTATAACAGCTGTTTTAATGTACTTGCTGCTCATTCCATCACCTCTATCATTTCTTAGTCTGTTTTTAATAACTGATTTTTCTTCTAGTTAAGGGCCCCATTTTCCTGCTCCTTCATATGGCTGGTCATTTTTGACAGGATGCCAAAACATTGTGAATTTTATGTCACCAAGTGCTGGTTTTATTTTCTTTCAAAGCATGTTGAACTTTTTATGGTAGGCAGTTTAAGTTACTTGTGGATTAGTTTGATCCCTTTGAAATTTGTTTTTTCGTTCTTTTAAGGGAGTTCTAGAGTAACCATTATCCTAAAGCCAATTTAGCCCCACTTTTAAGTCAAGGTCCTTTTGGGATCTCTACGGAATGCTCCGGGTAGGTAGGTATGCAATGAGACCTCTCCACTCTGGTGGGTACTTGAAAGGATTTCAGCCCTGTGAGATCTGAGATTTATGTCATAGCTCTATTTCAATTATTCTTTGCCATTGTTGTCCAGTGGAATTTCACCATATGCGTAAGCAGATTGGTGCTCAGTCTATCAAGAGAGACCCTATGCAGATTTCTGGATGGCCGTGTAATTCCTACCTTTTAAGTACTCTGCCCTGAAAATTTTAGCCACCTTGACCTCTCCAGACTCCAGTCTCTGTTTAGGTTTCTCCTTCCTGTCCCAAGTCTGGGCATTGTCTCCAGGCAGAAAACCAAGATGGTAGTGAGGTTTACCCCACTTGTTCCCCTTTCCACAGGGATCACAGTTCTGTGCTGCCTGTTGTCCAATGTCTGGAAGTAGTTTTTTCCTATTTTTTTTTCCAGTTTTCTAATTGTTTTGGTGGAAAAGTACTTCTGGATCATCTTCCTTTATTATCAAAAGGTAAGAACAAGTAGTTGCCTCACTCTTAAGTTTGAGTTTCCAGCAATGCATTACCAGATTGAGGGAACATCCACTATGAAACAGAGACTAAAATAAAGGGAGAAAAGGAACCAAAGAAAGCACACAATGCAGGGAACAGAAGAAAATGTTAAAAAATTTATAATTAAAACCCTCAAAGGGATCTGAGAAGATACTCCATTGCTGAAACCACAGAATGCCATAAAATTTTTTTTTAATTTAGAGAATAAGGTTTTTATTATTTTTATTTTTAAAAGGAGTTGATTTCTTTTCTTTTATTTATTTATTTATTTTTGGCCGCATTGGGTCTTCGATGCTGTGCGCACGCTTTCTCTAGTTGCGGCAAGCGGGGGCTGCTATTCGTTGCGTGGGCTCTAGGTGTGCGGGCTTCAGTCATTGTGCCACATGGGCTTAGTAGTTGTGGCTTGCAGGCTCTAGAGCGCAGGCTCAGTAGCTGTGGCGCATGGGCTTAGTTGCTCTGCTGCACATGGGATCTTCCCAGACCAGGGCTCAAACCCGTGTCCCCTGCATTGGCAGGTGGATTCTTAACCACTGTGCCACCAGGGAAGCCCGAGAATAAGGTTTTTAGAATTAAAAACATGCTAGCAGAAATAAGACTATCACTAGAAGGTGACAAGTATTGTATCAAAAATACAATAGAGGAAATGTTTCAGACAGCTGAACAAAATGACAAGGAGATAGAAATGTAAGAGACAAAACTGTTACGAGACTGATCAAGAGAGCCCAAATTGTCAATCAAGAGGACCTCCAGAAAAAGAATCAAAAAAAAAAAAGGACAGGATATCATGAAAAAGGAAAAGAAAATTTCCCAAACTGAGGCGTATGGACCTCTAGATTTAAAAGGACCACTAACTGCCCAGTTCAATGAATTAAAAAAATGATCCACACCAACATAAATTGTGATAAAATTTCAGGACACCTGAGCAAAAGAGAAGCCCTCAAAAGCATACAAAAGATCAGGAATTAGAATGGCACAGAGAGACAGGAAGTTAGAGGACAATGGGCAAATGCCTACAGCTTCTGAGAGGACAGGATTGTCACCTGGAATTTCATACCCTGATAAACTACCAGTCACATGTGAGAGTATAATGAAGACTTTTTCAAACAGGCAAGGCAATGAAAATTTTATCTTCTATTCATTCTTTCTCAGGAAGCAACAGAAAGATGTGCTCCATCAACTCAGAGTGAAAAGACACAGGGTCTAGAAAATGAGAAACTCAAACAGGAGACTGTAGGAACCCCCAAACAATGCTGAACGGAAGCTACAGGGTTGCAGTTGTACAGAAGCCGAGAGATCAGTCAGTGCAGGTCACAGAGTAGGACAACTCCAAAGGATTGTTTAAAAAAACGTGGGGGACCCATTATTTACTTGATATGACTGTCCTGCAAAGAGCATGATTTAGCATGTTATTTAGAATTATGAAGGCAAATATGAAAAAGTACAATGAGAAGATTTGAAAACTGTTCTTCTGGATAGTGGGAATTGGAGATCAGGAGGACCTCGGGGAGGTGACTATTATTTTTGTTTTAATCCTGTATTTCTATTTGATTTTTAAAATTGTATTCATGTAATTACTTCAATACAGCCAAAAAAAAAAAAAAAAAAAGTAAAAGGTAAGAGGCCTAGAAATTGAAGTTCACAAATACCAAAGCTACTCCTGGCTCAAATTCTTCCCTGATATGCTAAGGGATGTGAGTGTGATTGCTGTGTGAGGTCAGAGCGTGGGCGTGGGGCTCGGATGCCGAGGGGTCACCTCAGGTCCAGAGCACAGTCTTCCAGCCCTGCAGGTCTGGACCTAATATAAAGGGATGCTAGACCCCCTGAAAACTTGCATACCATGTGAATTTATGAGAGACTGTGGCAGAAGCCCAGTTTAGTAGTCTATAGTGAGAAATACAATTGTCCAGGATGTTTGGAAATCCGTGTAGCAAGTCTGCACATCCTCTTTCTTTAATAGAGAAACATACTCCAGAAGCCCAATTACATTCAGAACGTTGCTCGATAAAGAGGGACTCAAAGTGAAGGGCGTTACACAGTCCTCAGAAATATTTCAGTAAGATCACGATAGCCTGGTAAGTCACGCTGCTCCTTTAACAGCTACCAAAGATCAGCGAACTGTTTCTGTAAAGGGCCAGATATTCAATGTTTTCAGCTTTGCAGACCATCTCTGCTGCAAACAGTTAATGCGACGGTTACAGAGGAACCACAGATGGCAAGTAAACAACAGCGTGGCTGTGGCCCAACTTTATCTGGGTCCATGCAGACGAGAACTTGGTTAGCCCCGCCTGTTAGACCTCTGTCCCCTGACAGTCTGAGAGACTTACAAATTCTTTTTCTTTTTTTTACTTTTATTTGCATTTATTTTTTGTGACATTTATTCCCGGGCCATAAGGTTTTATTTCTTCAGTTTCTTCTGGGATATCTTTTTCTTCTGGGCAACCTCTTCTTTGGGTTTAGTAACAACCTGCTCTTTTTCAGTAAGGATCATCTCAATGTGGCAGGGAGAGCTCATGTATGGGTTAATCCGACCACGAGCTCTGGAAGTCCTGAGCCACATCTTGGGGGCTTTATTCACCTGGATGTGCTCAATGACCAGAGAATCTACATCTAAGCCCTTAAGTTCAGCATTACTCTCTGCATTTCTGAGCATGTGCAGTAAAAATTCAGCACTCTTTTTGGGCCACTGACCCGTACGTCCAGCCCCACTGTTTGGCCTGGGTACACCTACCAACCCCACCATTGTAACGACGGAATGGCACACGTTGCCTCTTTAAAGTGACGTCCTTCAGATACTTGGTGGTTTTTCAAATATGCATACCCTTAATGGCCTGGGCAGTTTCACGAGTGTTCTTAAAGTGAACATGGAGATTTGAACCTCTTGACTTGCATGATTTTGTGGGGTTTTCCATTTTTAGAGGTAACCTCAGGCCGCTTACCGGAAAAAGGAGACTTACAAATTCTTATTCTCTGATTCTCCTTTCTTTAACTTTCTTCATGTCAATAATCTCATAATGTCTTTAACCTCTGAGACTAGAGAAAAATTGATCTAGTTTTAGTTCTAAATGATAGCCTCTGGGTTAGGTAAAGGAAACATCTTAAGGTCAGTAGTGGATCAGCCTCCACATCAGCTTGCATCAAAGTTATTTGGGGGACGTTTTTCACAGAGGCAATGGGGCATACCAGTGAGAATGTAAGTTCTCCTGTCTTTCAGAGAGCAGAAATTCCTTCCTTCCTCTCTTCCCTCCACCTCCCCTCCCTTGTTTTAAGCCTCTATAGTTTTGGTCAGTATTGCTAGACTTTTCTTTACCTACATGGTATACAGATCTTTTTGAGATACATCATTATAAGCACCGTGTGATAAGCAGCTTTCCTCTGAAATGTGCTCATTGGGAGAAAAGGCTGCCAGTATCAAGTGTGAACCAGTGTTGAGCTGAGTTGTACAACTGGTGAGCTGCGTTCACAGTCATTTAGGCTCCTTCTGGAGGGAAAGCACACGGCACACACTGAAGGGTGTCTGGGCCAACCCTTGCTAAGATGCTTCCTAGACCCTGCTTCAACCTCATGGGGGGGCATGACGCTATTCCTAAATGATAAAGGAAAGTATTTTCCTTAATCCCTAGGAGTTACAGAGCCCATAACCCAATGCCAGGCACATTTTCAGAGGAATGGCGGAGGGCCTGATAATTCCGGAATGGTAATTGCTCACTTGTCCTAACCCCCAGTATTAATTCCACTAACCAGCTTGCTTGGGGTTTTATCCTGCGATTCCCCAGGATATGTTTTTGAACCACTTACTCCCTTTTAGAAATTCATGTCTTATTGATCCAGAGCACTGGCTTCTCACGGATCTCCGGGCCCAACGAGAGTTATAAAGTTGAAGGAGATTTCGGCCATTCATGTACTCATTAACAGGCCAGCTGCTCTGGAAAAATAAAATTTCATCATTTAGGAAATATTTTACACCCTCTGTGTGCCAGGCACTGTTCTAAGTGGTAGGAACTTCGCTGTTAACAAAACAAAAATCTGTGCCTCGCTCTAGGAAAACTTAAGTTCTGTGTGGTGCAGAGTGAGGGAACACACAAACGAGTCAGGTGGTGATGAGAGCTAGTAACAAAAATAAAGTAGGACAAAAGGATAGACATCTAGGGACTTCCCTGGTGGTCCAGTGGTTAAGAATCCACCTTCCAATGCAGGGGACACAGGTTTGATCCCTGGTCAGGGGATCTTGGAACTTTTCTGTTCCAAGTCCAAGGGATTAATGGATGCCAAATAGACAAATACAGAATCTGAGAACTAAGATCCCACATAACCATGCACTACAACTAGAGAGAAGCCTGCAGTGAAGAGCCCGTGCGCCCTAACGAAGGCCCAGCGCACCACAAAAACAAACTAAAAAAAGGAGGGGGGTGGACTTCCCTGGTGGCGCAGTGGTTAAGAATCCACCTGCCAATGCAGGGGACACAGGTTGGAGCCCTGGTCCGGGAAGATCCCACATGCTGCGGAGCAACTAAGCCCGTGCACCACAATTGCTGAGCCTGTGTGCCACAACTACTGAAGCCCTAGAGCCTGTGCTCCACAACACAGAGAAGCCACTGCAATGAGAAGCCCATGCACTGCAACAAAGAGTAGCCCCCGCTCACCACAACTGGAGATAGCCCGCATGCAGCAATGAAGACCCAACACAGTCAAAAATAAATAAATTAATTAATTAAAAAGACAAAAAACACAAAGCAAAACAAAAAAAAGGATAGACAGCTAGTTAGGCTAGATAGGCATGCTAGTTAGATGCGTGCTCAGGGAAGCCTTGCTTGGATGTCGTGATGTCTGAGCAGAGACTTCAATGCAGTGAGAGAGGAGCCATGTGGACACAGGGGAAGAGGGCTCCCGGGCAGAGGAAACAACGACTGTAAAAGGCCCCAAGGGCTGATCAGTCTCAGTTGTACCCACCATGGATTTCAATTTATGTAGGTGACCAAGTGATGACGTGGAAATGCTAATGCCATTGAAAGAAAAATGTATTGCTTACAGTTCCTGGGGGGATGGTGCGTGCCACGCCACACAGGGCCACACCGGGAGGAACCGGGTTCGGTCACAAGGCAGAAGTGGAGTGAGGGGAAAGCCTCCCTGCCACAGCCTTGAATGGGGTTTCCACAGCAAAGGCAGAGGAATCAGCAGAGGCGTGGCTAGTCTGAGTCATGTAGGCGGGCTCTGGCTATAGAGGTGGGCACTGGCCCTGAGGTGATTTAGGGCAAGGAAAACATCGGCTTGGTGTGTGAGAGGTAGACAAGGAAGTGGTTCAGAGCGTGGGCTCCAGATCACAGCGAAGGGTAAGCAACTTTGAGCTTTGGTGCTGTGCTTAACGGATGCCAGATAGACAAATACAGAATCCGAGAAAACACAGAACATTATCATGTAGGGTCTTGCAGATCATGTTAAAATTCCTACCGTGGGGAAGATGGATGCATCTGGGAGAGTCAGGAGTCCTTCCAATCACCAGTGACCTGTGTGAGAGTGACAAGGGTGAGCGCCAACTGCTTATACTCAGTTTTTAAGATGCTTACTACCTCCTGACTTATCTTAGGCTCTATCCCTACACTCACTTGTACAGCTGCTTACAAGTTTTAGCTGACCATTCTTGGTATTATTTAGCACATTTTGCTTTTTCTTTCTGGCTTTTTTTTTTTTTTTTTCTGTTCCAAGTCCTATTTTTCTTTCTGTTCCAAGAAAAGTAACAGCAGAATTTGTACCCATGCACTTTCTAGAACAAGACGGATGATGGCAAAGATGCCAGGGAGAGCCTATGCTGTATGATTTGCCATTAAGCTTTCATTTCATGGAAGAATGTATCATGAGATTCACACTCACATACAAGGACAATTTAAGGTTCATTTGTGAACTTACAGATGCTTCTTAAAAAAATTAAAGATGTCTCTCAAAGCCTGGCTGTCTGACCAGCTTTGTCTTTTGTTCATTTGTTTCCACCACAATTAAAAACCACAGCAATTATTCAAATGCAAAGAACCGTAACGGCAAGAACTGAGGTTTGAGCCTTGGAAAATGAACACTTTGCTTCCCACTTGCTGCATGCTGGCTTATTTCATCTGCTGAGAGCAAAAAGGCTAAATAAATAATGTCTTCCTAGAGCTGCCTCAGTTCAGATGACAAAGAAGCGTCAGTTGTAGATTCAGTCACAGAAAGCTCAGAATTTGATTCATTTGGCAGGTATCGGTTGGGCATTTACTGTGTGCCTGGTACACACAGAGGACGTAGTGTTGAATGAAACAAACATGGTCCCTGGCCTCATGGAACTTAGGTCTAGTGGGGGAGACATTTAAAAAGGAAAAACAGGACTTCCCTTGTGGCGCAGTGGTTAAGAATCTGCCTGCCAATGCAGGGGACACGGGTTCAAGCCCTGGTCCCAGAAGATCCCACATGCCGCGGAGCAACAAAGCCCGTGTGCCACAACTACTGAGCCTGCACTCTAGAGCCTGCAAGCCACAACTACTAAGCCCACGTGCCACAATTACTGAAGCCCGTGCACCTAGAGCCCGTGCACCACAACGAAGAGCAGCCCCTGCTTGCCACAACTAGAGAAAGCCTGCGCACAGCAATGAAGACCCAATGCAGCCAAAAATCAAAAAAAAGGAAAAACACCTAACGACATTTACAACTATAAATTGTGATATGTGCCAGAAAGGAAAAGTAAAGAGGGGAATGTAATTTAGACTTGGAGGAGGTATCTCAGGAGGCCTCTTTGAAGAAATGTTACTTGATCAGGCCCTTAAAAGATGAACAGGAATTTCCAGTTATCTATTACTGTGTGATAAACCATCCCAAACTCAGTGACTTAGAATCCCATTTTATTATGCTCAGAAGTTCTATAGGTCAGGATTTCAAACAAGGCATGGTGATTGTGGCTTATGTCTGTTCTACAATGTGTAGGGTCTGAGCCAGGAAAATGTGAGGGTCTGGCAGTAACTCAAACAACCGGGGGCTGGAATCATCTCTAGGCCACCTCATGCACATGGCTGGGGCTGTATTGGGCTGAACAGTGGTTCCCAAAGAGATATGTCAAGTCCTAATCCCCAGTACCTGTGAATTTGGCCTTATTTGAAAAAAGGGTCTTTGAAGATGTAATCACAGTTAAGGATCTTGAAATGCTATCATTCTGGGTTTAGAGTGGGCCCTAAAGCCAATAACTGTTGTCCTTTAAGAGAAAGGAGAGAATTGAGAAGAGGAGAAACATGGGGGAAAGTGATGTGAAGGTGGAGGCAGAGATTGGGCTGATGTGTCAACAAGCCAGGGAACGGCAAGGATTGTCAGATACCACCAGAAATTAGGGGAGAGGAATGGAACAGATTCTCTCTTAGAGACTCAGAGCGCGGCAACACCTGCCGACACCTTGATTTCAGATTTCTGGCAGATTTCAGAACTGCAAGGGAGTGGATTTCTGTTGTTTTAAGCCCCCAGGTTGGTAGTAATTCATTATGGCAGCCACAGGAAACTAGTATGGTACCTAGGCTGGGATGACTCAAAGGATGAAGCAGCTACATGTGGGCCTCTTTATGTGGCTTTGGCTTCTCATAGGATGGTGAGTAGGTTCTGTGATGGAGCTTCCTGAAAGCAAGTGTCCTAGGACCATGACCTTAAAGAGACCAGGGCAGAAGCTGCAAGGTTTCTTCTTACCTAGCCTCAGAGGTCACATTAAAATGACTTCTGTCGGGCTTCCCTGGTGGCACAGTGGTTGAGAGTCTGCCTGCTGATGCAGGGGACACGGGTTCGAGCCCTGGTCTGAGAAGATCCCACATGCCGCGGAGCAACTGGGCCCATGAGCCGCAACTACTGAACCTGCGCGTCTGGAGCCTGTGCTCCGCAACAAGAGAGGCCGCGATAGTGAGAGGCCCGCGCACCGCGATGAAGAGTGGCCCCCGCTTGCCACAACTAGAGAAAGCCCTCGCACAGAAACGAAGACCCAACACAGCAAAAATAAATAACTAAACTCCTACCCCCAACATCTAAAAACAACAACAACAAAAAATCACTTCTGTCATATAGTCACAAGCCCAACCAAATTGAAAGAGAGGGGATATAGACCCCATCTCTCAGTTAGAGGTGTGTCAAAGAATCAGCGACCACGTTCTAAAACCACCTCAACGAGTAAGTTATGTGTCCCGGGGAGCAGAGGGGTCGAGACCTGTACTGTCCATCCTGGCAGCTGCTAGTCACGTGTAGCTGTTTAAAACATAAATTAATCTAAAATTAAGTAAAATTAGCAATTTATATTCTCAGACATACCAGCCACATTTCAAGTGTTCAGTACTTGTGGCTAGTGGCTATCATATCGGACAACACAGATAAGAACATTTCCATCATGCAGGAGGTGCTATTGGACAGCCCTGCCCTAGACTGAGGGAAGAGCATGGGTCAAGGCTCTGAGCTGGAAAATAAATTAGCTTATAGGCAAAATAGAAAAAAAGTTGGCTGTAAGGGCTAGGTCTGATGCTGTGTGCCCACTGCACGTGTGGCTCATAATACGTCCTCACAAGGTATGTATGTTATGAAGGGACACAGGCATAACGCTGCAGTATACCCTGTGCCAGGCCAGAGAAGAGTGGTATGAGATTGGACAAGTAGACGGGTCAGATCACACCGGGGCCTTTCTGACCATTTAAAGGAGTCTAGGGCTTCCCTGGTGGCGCAGTGGTTGAGAGTCCGCCTGCCGATGCAGGGGACGCAGGTTCGTGTCCCGGTCCGGGAAGATCCCACATGCCACGGAGCGGCTGGACCAGTGAGCCACGGCCGCTGAGCCTGCGCGTCCGGAGCCTGTGCTCCGCAACGGGAGAGGCCACAACAGTGAGAGGCCCGCATACCGCAAATAAATAAATAAAGGAGTCTATATTTTATTCTAAGTGAAATAGAACTTGCCCAATATATTGCTTTGTACTTTGAATATTTATGAGAGGCCTAAAAAGAAGCAGATTTATTGTGGTTAGTTGGTATATTTGTTAGTAAAACGTTCTGCTACAAGAGACAGAAATCCAAAAGTCACAAAGGCTTCAGCAAATTAGAAATCTATTTTTCTCTTAGTTTACGTAAATGTCGGCTGCTGTCGTTACGAGAGCTGCTCCAGGTATTTGCTCACAACCCCCCAACCCTCACCTTTAGCAGGAGTGTCCTTGCTCAAAACCTGCCAACTCCCACCTTGGGCAGGAGTTAACATAAATCTTCAAGTTAAAGGGCCCAGAGATAAGAAGGAACCTACAGACAAAAAACCAGGTGGAACCACCTGGGACGAAGATGACCACGAATCTGACCTCTAACAGACCCTGAGTCTCATTACACCTTGATTTTACTACATTAGCATATTAAATGGCATACCTACCAGCGACCATAACTGGACGTTAAGGACCGAAAAAGGGTAAAAAGGTGGTGGCAACCCATTCCCTTGGAAGAAGCCTTTCCCGGTAAACTAATTCATATGCTTCGCCATCATTAGCCTCCCTCCTCCTCCCTTTACTCTTTAAAATTAAATCCCTCTCACCAGCGGGGTGAGAAGTTGATCTGAACTTAGTTCCCGTTTCTCCATTCTTTGGTCACTGAATAAAGCTTGTGCCGTGTTGATCTCAGCTTCTGTCATTATTTGGCTGCTCGAACACGAAAGGAAAAAGAACTCTTCTCTGCCAAGGCAGAGAGCCTCAGCTCTCGGGCTAGGGCCTGAGCAGGGACCATAAGACTTAACTCGGTAACACTATGATGACTCTACAGTCATCAGGAACCCAGGCTATCGGTTGAGGCTTCCACCTCATTGTCTAAGATGTCTACTTTGATCCAGCTATTATATCTGCTTTCCAGCCAGTAGGCAAGAGAAAAGGGGAGATGGAGAGCCGCTGCCCCTCATATCCAGGGCGAGCTCACAGCCAGATCCTTAATTACCTTTGCGAAACCCTTTTTTCCAAATGAGGTCATAGTCACAGTTACGGGGGTGAGGGCTTAGACACCTGCTTGAAGTAAGGACACTACACCCCACTGGCTAGTACTCTGTCATAAGACCACATCTACCTTGCAAGAGAGGCTGGGAAATATAATCTTTATTCTGGGGAGCATGTGCTCAGCTAAAAAGGAGAGTTCTATTCCTATGGAAGAAGCAGAGGTAAGATGTAAGGGGCAGCAATTGTGAAACAGAAGGGAAGGGGGCAGGGCACAACCTTTAAAAGAACCACATAGCCATTGAGGATATGACAAAGACTGATTAGAACAAACTAGGTCCAAGATGGTGGAAGATTCGACTTCTAGTAGACCTGAAGCCTCATTATACACTTGTTTAATATGTTAGCATGCTAAATGACAGCTCTGAGGCTTATCATAAAAGGCCAAAAATTGGGCAGTGGCCCAATTTCTGGAAATCCCCATCCTTTACCCAAAATAGTTGGAATAATCCTCCCACTCACTAGCCTATGAAATTACCGAGTCCATAAAAACTAACCACACATCTCTTTCTAAATAAGTCCACTTCTTACCTATCACTTTATCTCTCACTGAATTCTTTCTGGGATGAGACATAAAGAACCTGAGCTTCATCAAGTCCTGAGACCAGGTGTGTGATATCAATTAAAAGACCGCGGGTTCGGGCTTCCCTCGTGGCGCAGTGGTTGAGAGTCCGCCTGCCGATGCGGGGGACGCGGGTTTGTGCCCCGGTCCGGGAAGATCCTACATGCCGCGGAGCGGCTGGGCCCGTAAGCCATGGCCGCTGAGCCTGCGCGTCCGGAGCCTGTGCTCCGCAACGGGAGAGGCCACGTTGTGCGATTTCAGTTGTCTGCACATATGCATTTCCCACTAGAACACGAGCTCCTGGAGGAGAGGGAGCCAGTTTTATCCTCAATCCCCAGCATCTAGCATCTAATAACCCCATCATTGATTGTGTGTTAGTTACCTACTTGCTCAATTTTAAGGTTGTTTACTAATTCCAACATCTTTTTCACAAAGATTTATTTCCTAGAAGCCACACCTTCTTTTCCCCTCTACTTGCTGGAAGTATAAGGGGACTTTTCTCTAGTCTTCACTCTGAGAATCTGATGCAGCTTCAGGAAATAAACAAAAGAGTAGAGGTCCCCTAGAAGTACCCCCATTCCCACCCCCACCCTTGGAATTTTTAACTCTCAAGCTAGTCCACCCTGAGCCTCCGGCAATTTGTCACTTACATTGAAGTGTCCCCACTGGTATTGGCTCCCGCTGTGGACTTGTGCTCCTGGTGGGTTGTGATTCTCTGTTTTTTCTTGTCTCTCCAATTTTCAGGGTGATGGTTGCCTTGTGACCTCAGTTTTCTGAGGGATGTAGGAAGAGTTGTTGATTTTCAGTTTGCTCAGCTTTTTTCTTTTTGAGATGAGGATTTGGGAAGTGGAAGGATTGGTAGGAGGAAAATAAAAGAGAGAGAAAACGCAAGTGACAGCAAGGAGAGGCAGGAAGCACAAGGAAGGAAGATGCTTACAAGCCAGGAGCCCCACCTTCCTGTGACCACCTCACTTCCTCCATCTGGCCAGGGATTCATGCAACTGACCACCCGATTCCTGCTGCTGCTTCAGCCTCCAAAGTAGTATTTTTCAACGCTGACTGTTCATTAGAATCAGCTGGGGAGCTTTTATAACTCCCTGCACCTACCTCTCCCCTAATTAGAAGCACCTTAGGTGGCTGTAATGTGCAATTGGTTTTGAGAACCAGTGATCTAGATTCTTGCTACTCAAAGGGTGGTCCACGGACCAGCAGCATTGGCACCACCTGTTAGCTTGTTAGAAAGGCAGCATCTTGGGAGCTACCCTAGACCTACCGAATCAGAAGTTGCATTTTAACAAGATCCATGTGGGATTTATATGCATGTTTGAGAAGAAATGACGAGGTGATCCTCCTACACCTGTGCTTCTGGTTGTCCTCATGAAGCAGCCAGCTCCCTGGGAAGTGCTACGTGAACTAGGCATCCTGCTGATCGTATCATAGCAGTGGAGAAGTCCAAAGCTGCCTGCTGTGATTCCCCAAGGCTAATATATTTGAAACGGAGAGAATTAGATCGCCCAGCAGCAGGAGGGGCTTGGGCCCTTTAGTCTGAAACACCAACGCTGGGTTCATTAACTTCTGGGCCCACCAGAGTCAAATCGTTCTAATTGAATATGTTATAGTTGAAGAGTTGGGGTTAGCTTGGAGGCCAGGGTTGGAAGCAGGCAAAAGGGACTGAGCAGAAAAGTAAATAAAGCAGGAGGCCAAGAGGAATGACCACTGGGTCCAGGTGAGGGAAGGAAGACTAGAGGTCATCAGTTTCGCGGGGGAGGAGCACGGCAGTGAGGCTCGTGGACTCAAACAGGAATGCCTGGGAGTGGATGACTAGAGAGGGGAAATGCAAGAGATCGGTCCCAAATCCCTACTCTACCTGAGCCACATGGATGTAGTCCTTCAAGCGTTTACTTCGTAAGCTCTTGTCGCCTTCTTCCCTACAGGATCTCAGTACTTTGTGGAATAAAATAATAATAGGCATGTGCCTGGCACTTTACTGCTCACAAGGACTGGAGTATAAAGTACAGGCAGGGTGCAGGGGCTAAGAGCTTAGACTTTGGAGCCACATGGCCTGAATTCCAACCTCAGCTCTGCTACTTACTAGCTGATGATATTGGGCAAGTCAGCTGACCTCCTTCCTCATCTACAAAATAAGGGTGATAATGGCAACCAGCCTTATAAGGGTAAATGAGAATGGATGTGAAGCAAACAGAACATGTACACACACATATATGGTATATTATTTAATGTGATATATGTGTATATTAAATAATATAAACAAGGAGTTGGGACCTAATTCTTCTGACTTCTTCTGTTTGAGGATTGCCCACCATTTGGTGTCACCTCTCTAGGTTCCTTCAAGAGTGCTAAATGAGAGAACACTCAAAAAGTTATTTTAACCAAATCACTGTGCAGACCTTGTTTGGATCCTGATTTAAGCAAACGGTGGATACAAATATTTGATACAACTGGGAAATTTTGAAAATGGACTTGGTGTTAGATATTAAGGAATTATTCTTAATTTTGTTAGGTATGATAATGGCGTGGAGGTTATGTCAAAAAAAAGATCCTTAGCAGTTAGATTACGTTCATATCGAAGTATTAGATCAAGCCATCTCACATTGCCAATATTTGACCATATAGCTTAAATATGGACAAAACAGGCATTTGTCTGACACCTTACTTTTTACCAGGACCAGTGCATAAAGCACAGGGGCTAAGTGAAATAATATAACGTCTGGGATTTTCTTTTGAAATATTTCTAAGGAAAAAACGGTGGAGAGATAGACAGATGAAACAAGATTGTCAAAATGTGAATAATTGTGAGGCTGGGTGATGGACTGTGGGAATTCATTATGCCAGACTGTCTACTTTCGTGTTTGTTTGCAACTTTCCATAATAAAATTATTTTAAAGTTTTGTTTGATGGTTTCTTTTTTGTTGTTGTTTGTTTGACGGTTTTTGACTGTGTATTAGTATTTTTGACTACAATGGAAAGAAACCCAATTTAACCTTGCTTAAACAAAAGAAGGGATTTGACTGGGCTGGGATTTAACTGACCGGAGGGCAGCATAGAGCTGGTCTCAGGGAAGGCTGGATTCACTGCCTTGAATACCTTCTCTTTGTCCTTCTCTATTTCTTCTCTGTTGCTTCTGGCACATTCACTTCGTTGGCTGGTACAAACTTGGCCAGGTGGTGGGGTGGAGAACTGCCCTTGAGGTATATCCTTGGGTTTTGTGATCAGAGAGGAACAAGAGGTTCTTATCCCTGGGTAGTAATTTGAAAAGTCCCAGGAGCCCCGATTGGCTTAGTTTAGGTCATGTGCCCACTCAGACCACTCACTGTGGCTGTGAGGGACTATAATTGGCCCACCCTGGGTCACCTGACCACCTCCGTAGCCAGGAGGGCTGTTTTCTGAAGACTTGGGAGGGATGGGTGGTGGGACAAGGGCTGAGCAGACAGAAACAGTAGCTACCTTTCTAAGGTTTCTGGTTATTTGCACTAGTTTTTAGATTACAATCATCCTTTGATCACAGATCATGTCTTTTTCCTTTCCAGTGTCTGTCTCTCCCACCCCCAGTTTTTATTTTAAGGTTTGTGGAGCTGGTTGCAAGGCTTGTTGAAAAAAAATCAGCAGTTTCCATCTCTCCCCCTGTTTCCCTTCCTCGGAGGAGACTAGTTTCAGTTCTCTGAACTGGTTCTTTGGCTTTACTTGCACGTTTCTGAAAGACATCCTTATACTCCTACACTTGATGTTTCAGTCTTAGGCATTACCTATTGATCACCACCATGGGAGATGGTTTTGATATCTTTCACACACACCCACACTCCCCACCCCATGTGTTCACACTTTTGATCTCCCCAAGTTCCCAATAAATTATATCAGCATCGTGTTGATTAGATCAACATTTAAATAGTACATGATTAACATCATATGATTATGACTAGGAAAACAGTACCTCCAGTTAAGCCACAGCTGTACCACTCATGTTTCTCCTTTGAGTTCATAATTTTTTCCCACAGACATTTATTCAGTCCTTAATTCTCGATGGTCTAATTTGCTTCTAAATAAATACACTCAGATTTACGAGGTATTCATTATATTCATCATCCTGAAGAAATCTCTAAAGCTTTCTGACCTACTCCGGTCTGAACTGGTTGCCATTTCCATTGGTACCCACCTTTCATCCTAGGATGTCCCTTCACCATCACCCTAGGGATCCCTTTCTCCTCTTTGCATATTGGATTCCATATTTCCTGCACAAGTGGTCTTCTCAACAACAGTGAGTGAAACTACCTGTAAAACTGGATTAATAATAACCCTGAATAAAAAAATAATTAGTAGCCATTAAGACAAAATTAAATAATGGGTGAATGATTGCAATGTCCTAGAAAAACATCATTTAAGCTAGGGATCATGTTCTGCTGTTAGTAATAGAGAAGTGAGGTAACAGTAGCTTAAGGTACATGTCAGTTTTTTTCTCCCATAAAAAAAGACTGGAGGTAGGTAGTTTGGGGTGGTTCAAGTGGCATATTTTTTTTCTATCCTTGCCTTATAACTTACACCCTCATGGCTTTAAAATGGCTGCTGAAATTCCAGCTATTACAAACACATTCCAGGGAGTATGAAAAAGTAAGGGAGGTGGGGGAAAGGCAAGCTAGGTAACCCACCTTTCAAGTGTGTTTTCAGCTTCCCTGTACAATGACTTCTTTTTCTCATTTGCCACCATTAGTTGAAAGTGACTGCATATTTAAGTTCATTTGAAGATCAAAAGAGAGGAACTATGGTTCAGGCATCCAAAATGGAGCTGGATGGCCATTTTGGATGTGGTTTCAGACACTTTCCTACATCACTGAGAATTTGAATCTTCTCTGAATTATATCAAATGCAAGGACACCACCAGCCATTTTTAAAACAATATCTGCTAGCTGCAGACTTGTAGCTTCAAAGTTCTCTCCCTCTTTGCAACTGTGTAATCATTTCAGATCTCAACCAACTCTTGCTTAACAAACACTCTTACTTCTTGCCAGCTTCAATTCTAATTCATGACAATTTATCTAACCTTGTGGGGTTTTGCCTTTTTAAGCCTCCCCCATTTTGTAGTCCCAGGGAACATAATTCAAGTGCTTCTTGAAACTGTCTCCCTGGATGCAGTCTTAACAACTCCCCAGTAAATGCCTACTTATTTCAGTCAGGTCTCCTTTTCTGAAATTTTAGTTAACAAAAGGAAGGCTGGGAATTAACAGTTGGTCATATTGTTGCTCAGAATTAAACCACAGAAGCCAGGGAGAATGGATCCTAGAAGGAACTAGCAGCCTTTAGATCCTTCCTGGAATGGAGCAGTCATCAAAATTTAAACTTCGAGAATAATACTGTTCTGAAAGAGCTCTTTACTAACCATACATTAAACACCTTCTTTGATCTGTTAGAGGACTGGCTGCATCCTTGCTTTAGGCAAAGGTCTTTGCTTACCTTTGAGAATCGGACTAGCCATTCATCAGAATAAATAAATACAATGTATTTCACATAGGTTGAGGCTGTAGTTGATAGACACCAACCGACTGTCCTATACAATTCCTTGAGAGGGAGATTTGCAACATATATAAAAACCAATAAATTTTGAAAAATCCATTCTCTTCAGGATTGTCATTCCTCGCTCAGAAATAAGGAAGTGATTCAAGGAAAGAAAAAGATTTATGTATAAAGCTGTTCACAGCTCCATTATTTATGACAGAAAGATAAAAGGAGTTTACAATCCAAATGTCCTACAATAAAGGAAGGACTGAGTAAATTATGGTATGACCATTAGATAGCCATAAAGGTCATGCAGCAACATGGGAAAGTGATTGAAAATATACTGGTAGTGGGAAGAAACAAAAAATGGATATGGGTACGGATAAGATTAGAAGGGCATTCAGAGAACTATAATGGTTTTGTCAGGATGTTAGAATTATGAATATGAATGATTTCTGTTTAGATTTCCTTTATTGTTCTATAGAAAACAACAGCAATATCAACAACAAAAAAGTAAAATAAATGTACCCAGGTCATTGACCAAGATTTTTCCTCAGATTCTTTCCTATTTGTCCTCTGCATGACTTTGTCCACGATGCTCCCAGGAAGGACAGTGCTACTCCGCGTGAAGGCCATACCTGAGGTCAGGTGAATAGTCTTCCTGTGGCTCTTATGCATCCTCGTGGGTTGACACACTGATCATCTGTCTCTGAAGCACAGCTCAAGCTGTTTATTATGCATCATCATAGAAAATTTTTTCCAAGTAGTAGGAATAAATTTGCAATCATCTCCTTTCCCTTGCCAAGATTTCTTCATAATCGGTTTCATGAAACTAGAAGCCAGTTGTCCTAGTTTAGATGCAGATTTGTAGGCACCCAAGGGAATTAAAAATATATGGAATTGCTAATCTGGGAATCAAGCCTATGGGTCTTCAATGTGATGCTGTATACCTACCCATCCTACCACTGCCACTACCAAAAGCAGTCCAACTTCTTTCATGGGATTACATAGTTGTCCAGTTTGGCAAGACCTAGAATTAACTTTAGGTTAAAGTAGATGTTAATTTTTTTTTATCTGGAAGCTTCCTAAAATGGCCCTACTCCTTGAGATGGACTGTGATTTATGAGTGTGACATGCATACTCCTTGTCAGCTAGGGAGGCTGGGAACTGTTACAGCTTTAGAAGTGTGATAGAAGAAAACTAACTGACCAGGGGGATTTTCAGAGTAGGGGTGGGAGCGCGGGGATCAGCGATGACAAATGCTCCTCTGCTCAGTAGAGCTGGAAAAGATGGTGTTATTCAGGACACAGGGAAACTCATCCAGAATCACTCACCAACCGAGCCTGAGGATACTGGCGGAGCCAGGGTCCTCATGTTCATGGGGCTTTACAACCAAGGCAGGCATTCTGGTGCAGAAAGAGTTGATTTTCCAGGGATTGAGGGATGTGAGATAAAGAGCTCACCCTACTCTATTGAGAAGAAACTTCCATAAAGTAATCAAGG
Source organism: Stenella coeruleoalba (assembly GCF_951394435.1). NCBI lineage: Eukaryota > Metazoa > Chordata > Mammalia > Artiodactyla > Delphinidae > Stenella > Stenella coeruleoalba. Next base: position 58,781,733 of record NC_137148.1, read on the forward strand.
AAACAAGAATATTTATCTAGATAGTTAATCTTAGAGGAGAAACCAACTTGAAGGAGAATGAAAACAGAGAAATTCTGAAAGATTCTTTGAGATGTTACCAAATTAAATTCAAGTTTGTGTGCCTATGTTCTGTGTATAGTGCACACACCGAATTTCTTTACTCTGATGTGAAATTAACTGTGCTCTTCAAATACTGGGCAAGTGTCATCAACGGAAAGAATCTTTGTGGGGAACCAGCACAACCTGAAAAAGGAAGCATCAAAGATTCCAAGGCCTTGGTTTTGGGAGCACATTTTATTGGACAGTACCGGAGAGTTAACATCTAGTAGCAGCATAATACAAAAATGCAAAACCAATCTACTTAAAACTCATACAATGAGAAATATGGCTTTCAAACAAACAAACAAAAAACAGAAAAAAAATTAGGAGATTTAGAGACCAGTTGATAAAAATGTTAACAAAAATCAAAACTCATTCCATCATCAACAACAACAGTTATAGCATAAATGGAGTACATTCACTTTACATTCTCAAAAAAGATTGTCATTTTGTTTTCTCTGCAATATGTCTATATATATATATATATATATTTATGTATAATATTCACATTCTGGAAGGCAAGAAAAATCTTCAAATTTAATTCCCTAAGTTTAAAACATTACATATATTTCACTTAAAATAACCAAAACATTAAAAATAGCAGCAACACTGGTCTTTAAATATTATTACAGTAGATTATTCACATAATGTAGATACATTTGGGTAGCTCTTTCACTATTAATATTATCTAATATAATTTACAAACTCCAAGGTCCTGGTCTCATTGCCAAATGATAATCTAGATTCAATAAATACTATGCAAAGAATAATTATAAAACACAGACTGCAGAACATTGTCCAGACTAGAGAGAATCATACCAAATTGCTTTAGGGAAGAATCAGGTTTGATGGAGGTTTGAAGACATGCAGGGAATCTGCAGGATTTCCAAGGCAAGAGAGAATGATCTGACAAGCTCCCTGGAATGTCAGGAATTGAATCCTGAGAAATATGTCCATGTGGAGAAGGCACTGCCGCCTCTTCCTGGTGCCATGTTTCATTTGAATATGGCATTAAAGTGATTAACCACTGGAAAATTTCCCAATAAACAAGGGATAGAATCATTTCTCACCAGGAGGCAAGACACTAGACCAGGAGGTCGATATTTATGTTTCATCATTTTCATTTATTCTGACGACCAAAGGCATAGAAAACAAGATTTCAACAGGGCTTTGTGTATTTAAGCCTGGATAGTAGGAAAAGTATTTCTACCCCTACTCCTGATCTAAGCCACTGGACCAATTTGCTAATCTTATTCGTTTAAAAGGAGCCCCAGATGTGGTGACAGGGGTTTCTTAGTTGCTGGAATCTGTTATAAAAGTTGCCCCTGCACTTGTGGCTTCTTTTTGTATTGCGAAGGTTTTTTAGAAAAGGTAAATGGTTAAGTGTCACAATGGGGTTAGACCTACGTTTGCCTCATAGTAAGACTGCTCGCTGATATTTCAATAGTTTGTCCTCATTTTCAAACCACTTTATATATTATCTCAATTGATTCTCACCCAGAAATGTGTGAGGAAGCCAAGGACACATCCAACTGTTCACTTTATAGACCAAGAAAACTGAGGCTCCTGGAATCATAGTGATTAGATTGTCACGGTCACACACATGGACAAACTGGTAATTTGAAAGGGGTAGGGGGAAAAAAGGGAAAACAAACAAGTTCAGGATAAAAAGAAAGGAACAGAGAAATGGTGCCACTTGGCAGATCGTATCATAAACTTTAAAACAAGCAAAAGGCATTTCACATGTAGAACACAGACATTTGAAAACATTTAAATACTTGTCTTCCAACAGTCTCATACTGGTCTTGATTACTACATCTTTAGGTAGTTATTGAGGCTGACATTGAAACATAAGATCATGGAGAATTTCTTACATGAGTTCCATTATTTCCCAGGAGACAGAAAAATATTATAGCCTGTTCTGAGGACCCCACTCCTGTCCCATTTCACCTCCAGCACAATAGTTACATGAAAATATATGTATATTTTGACTGATTTTGGTAGTTTTCTACGGTGTAGTTTTCATAAAATATCATTAGTGATTATTCTTGCTATGTCCTTAGGAAAATTAGCTTTTTCTCTCTTGGATTGAAGCTGAGAAGACTGCAACGAACTTAGAGCTTTTATAAGTTTACGTTTGGACTCCACTTGACAGTTGCCAGAGAAGTAAGTACATTATTTTAATGACTAATAGTTAATTTAGTAAGCTGTCATATTTCACACAACCTTTTCAAGAAAATTTAGTGATTCTTAGCTTGACAGTTCCACAAAACAAAATTATACTATTCCATTGTAAAAAAAACTTACATATAATGATAATCTATGAACAGAAAGACTTAGGTTCAATGTTCTGGAGAGTGACACTTTGAACTGTTAATCAGTTTTTAACTTTAATCAGTAAATGTATTAAAGAAACAGCTGAATTACAAAGGAGGTCATTCATGACACCATTGCGTAACATGATGGAAAAGTCACCCAAATCCCTTTGTTCCTCCTCAGGCACCACCCGTCCCAATCCTCCGACTTAACTTCACCCCCTCCCTAACATCCATACACTGGAAATGCCCCCCCAACAGAGTCACCCAACCCTGAATTGAATAAGCGAGGTACCATAAGGTAAGTTATGCTTTTGGCAAGCAGGAAATTGGACAATTCTTTTAGTTCTTCTGAGGTAGTAGAGTCTCTCCTTCTAATATTCTAATGGTTAAGAAAAGTCTAGGGAGCTGAATTAAGAGGCAAGTGGAATGTTGGTCACTGTACGTCAACACTGCTCTGAAACTGGTGGTTATTATGGTTATATAATTACCGCACACTCCACAGCTTCTTCAGTGGGACCCTGTTAGGTGGACAACTTAAGATATTAAGGTTGCTGTGTGATTGGGGTAAGCCACAGCTCCTTGAGGGCACTGTATAACTCATCACAACTTGGATGCAATTCCTACATGTTTCTAAAAAAAGTGCCTGGCATATAGCAGGAACTCAATAGATATCGTATTACTGACTGTTGAAAATCTCCCATTTAGCTCAGTGAGATTACAAGCAAAAACATACATAAAAACACCCAACCAACCACAGACTAATTGTCACTAAAGGCCAGGTCACTTTCCCTTGTGTGTGGAACTGTAGACACCTTTCAGACTATGAGAAGGTTAAACGCAAATGGTACTGGCCATGGTACAGCATGCAATTCCATATTAACCTTATTTCCATCATGACTTTATCCTAATGTGGTTGTGGCTGTTTTAGCCATAAATAACTTTTCTGAAGATAAAGTGATCCACTCTCTCTGCTGTTCTTCAAGCTTTTCCGCCAAGCATTGAATCAAGACAGGGTCCACCTTAGAATCAAATTTATTAGCAAACCAATGTCCATCTTTCATAAGCCACCTTAGTTCTGCGGCTCCATAGATACACACACTTCGGAGGTGAGAGCCAGTACAACTGGGATAGAAAAGGCCTTCTAGATAGTTCCATTTGACCAGGCGGGTCTTACTCTGTAGGTCAGACACATCCTGGGCTGTCCTAGGAATCTCCCCGGGGATTCCTGGTACCCGAATTAAGGTAGCCCAAAAGTGCTCATCGGGCGAGTATGTATCTTTAGACCAGGCAAAAAAGTCTTTAACGAGGGAGCTGTTGAGAACATATTTAACAAATGCTCGACTTACAACAAAATAAGCACTGCCAACAAATATCTCGATGTCATGAGGGGGGGCTTCCTTGGAGACGTTTGTCCTCACTGGTAGTTTCACATATTCATAAGGCACCTGTCTGAGTTCATGGTGATAAGTGAATCTTTCCATCTTAGTGTTAGGGGGTTTCACTGTCTCTAACATATTTGATCCATTGAGTTTCTTCAACTCTGACACTAATTCGAAGTTTGATTTCAAAGGAAAATCCTGCCCACACAGGTTGATAACATATTTCCACTGAACTGAAGACTTCAGAAGGTCTGACAAGCAATTTAAATCAGCCTGGAGTCTGGAAATGTGCGCATATTGCACAACCTCTAATTTGGAAGCAATGAAAATATTAGAGAAGCACTTAGCTAAATTGTTCATGGCAACTTTGAAGGTATCAGATGATTTACGGTCATAATGGATGCAGTAAATATTGTGCTGGTTGTATATAGCATGGATTAGCCTTTCAACCATAATTGCATCTTTGTGAACAACCAAAGAATAGGCTATTGGGAAGCTTTTCTCCTCCCTTGAAACAAGCTTTTCGTGGTAGCTCCGTAGGGCCTGATAAATGTCACAATCACTGGTCATTGCCACAACATCATCATCATCCAAGTCGATGATGGTTCTTCTTCTTATTTCCAGACTCTTGCCGATTTCCAAAGGCTCCTGTTCATAGACACCTGAACAGTTAATCTCATACCCGATTTCATTCTTAACATGGGTGTATCTGTTCTTTACAAAAGGCGAGGTACTTAGCGAGTACTCAACCAAGTAAATGCCTCTTTCAGGGAAGAGGAGGCGTTTCACGTTTAGAAGCTTCAACAAGGAGAACAGCCATAGGGTTAGAAACAGGATGAAAACTTTCTGCTTTAGGTGGTATTTAAAACAACATTTGAATGTCTTCATTCTGTAAGAGAACAAAGGAATACTTCCGTTGAAATAGGAAGAGAAAATTAGTTCAGTTCAACCAACATCCACTGGGTGCCTACCACACACCAGGCAGAATGCTGGGCCCAAAGATGATTAAAACAAGATTCTTGTCCTTAAAAGAATCCAGAAACAAGGAAATGGAAATAGGTACAATGGTTGTATTTTGTCGTAGTCTGTGTTAACTATACCTAATTTTGAGAGATGTTGGTTACCAAATAGAATGAAAAATAATGTTAACTCCTAAAATATAGGTACTAAGTATCTTAATTGACTGTATTTGTGCTTAGCATATTTGGGGAGGGATTGCTCTGGTTTGGGCAGAGGCCTAGAGAATTGGATGTTGTCAAGAGGTCATTAGAAATGCAAATGACCCACCTGAGGCTAACAGGAATATCCATCTTGATTCTACCTTCAGATCCTGATGAGATCTAGATCTGATGTCAAATGGGGAAAGCCCAGTAAATCACTGCTATAAACTGAATGTTTGCATCCCCCGCCCCAAAGTTTAAGTTGAAACTTAATTGCCAATGTGATTGTATTCGGAGGTGGGCTTTTGGGGAAATTTTTAGGTCATGAGGGTGAAGTCCGCATAAATAGGATTGGTGCCCTTACAAAAGAGACCCCAGGAAGCTCCCTTGCCCCTTCCGCCATGTGAGGACACGGTGCGAAGCTTGTTGTCTATGAACTGGGAAGCAAGCTTTCGTCAGGCACAGCAACTGCTGGAGCCTTGATCTTGGACTTCCCAGCCACTAGAACGGTGAGAAATACATTTCTGTTGTCGATAAGCCTCCCAGTCTGTGGTATCTTATCATAGCTGCCTGCGTGGACTAAGACACCCACCTTCAGAAATAAGAGCAGTGGGCAGACCCCCAAAGGAGCTATAGTAAGTATTAGACACTAAAATTTTATATAGATTATACAAATTTGGTAAACTTGCACATTTCACTTATTTATTTTGTTAGGCCCCATTTCCTCACAGGGATTAGAAATTTAGCCCTTAAGATGAAAAGAACCTGACGCATTGAGAGAAGGTGGGGGCCAGGGGTCAGTTTGGCAGAATCTGTCAGTTTTACGAACCCATCCAGAAGAGCTCATGTGTGCGCAAAGAAGGTGTGTAATGAGAAGCTTCCCTGAAGTTAAGGCTAAAGACTGAAAAGCACTAAAATGCCCTACGGGGCATTGATTAATTGCACCCACACCGGGTGAAAAAGCCTGAGAAGAATCTGCACATATCCCTGTGGAACAGTCCCCACTGTAGACTGTGAAACGGAAATAACAAACAGTGTAGAGCGAGCTCACATATGTGTTCAAAAAGACTATATACACCCAGAAGCCTAGACACAAAGAGCACACGTTGCCAAACTTTTTCTTTCTCTGTCACAACTACTCACCTCTGCTGCTGTAGTGGGAAAGCAGCCATAGACTGTGTGCAAATGACTGGGTGTGGCTGGGCTCCAATAAAACTTTATTTACGAAAACAGACAGCTGGCTGGATCTGGCCCACAGGCCAATACTTCCAGAAGGACTAAGGATCTGGAGCCTGGGAAGGAGGGGGATTTACTTATCACTGAATAGCCTTTTGGACTATTAGGATGTTGAAAATGATTATATTACTTTAACAGATAAAAATGGGCTACCCAACAGAAGGGCATTACATGTGCTTATTTGGGAAGCAGCAGGAAATGGGGAAATCCAGGGAGTATTACCCAGAGGCTCGAGGACAGGAGGGCTGACCAAGCTCCTAGACCTGCTTCCAGGAGGTTCAGTTACTGAGAACTGGGGAGGTCTGAGGAGCCCACATACAATTTCCCTACACATCTCAATAAATCTTAAACGAGGACATAATCATTGTACCCAATTTCCTTAGAAGAGGTAGCAAGGCATTTGAACCTGATTTACTTTGTAGTTTTCTTTTATACAGATTGATTGAAAAAGCTCTCCTAGGAATGCCATACTCTCATTCACCCTCACTTGAATTACCCTCCTTTAAAGACCCATACCTTATTTATCAACGCTGAACTGTTCCGTAGAATCTGGGTCCTCCCCACCACACCTCAGTCTCTCCTCTGTGGGTTTCTCCGGGGTCCTATTCTTAGCTTACTGCTCTTCTCACAAACACTCTTCCTTGCTTTCGGGATTTCCATGTATACCTTCCATGTATATACATTGCCAACACCTTTATCTTCAGGACCTACGTCTTGCCCAAGCTTCTGACGTGAACATCCAATTGCTTGATAGACATCTCCACTAGATAGCCCACGGGCACTCAACATCAATGAGTCCACAGCCAAACAGGACACCTTCACCTCTCCTGTGTTTTCTGTCTCAGTTTATCCACTCAATGACCCAAGTTCGAAACTCGAAAGCCACCCGACTCTTCCATTTCCTGTACACCCACAGGATCATCTCACAAATACGCCTCAAATTCATCGCTTCTTCTCCTTCTCCATTACCAGGTCCAGACAACATCTTTGCTGACCAGCATCACACTTACATAAAAGGGCAAAGGTTTCAGTGCCTGCGGATAACCTGATGACATCTCCCCAGACTGGGCCCCTTTCAGGATATGATAAAAGCTCATTCTCAGCAAAAGGCTTGCACCTCCACCCCTTGTTCCTGCTAACTTGGGGAAAGGAATGCTTTCAGTCAAAGCACCAATTCTGGCATGGTGAGTAGGTGAAGGGGCTTCACTTGGACTTAGGACAGGGCAGAATAGGGAGGGCTGCTTGTTTGCCCTGATGTTAAAGGCTGTCCTGGAGACAGACGAGCTCTTCCGCTTAAAGATATCTGGCGTGGGAAGAAAGTCAGAAAGCAAGGCCTCTGGGCTGTCCCAATTCCCTCCTCTTTCTACCTTTAGAATTAATTCTTGTCCCTGGCTGGCAAAGCTCAGACACAGGGCCCAGAGCTAGCTCTCCCAGGACTCCTCACAGCGTGCCTGCCGCCTCTCCTTCCCCGGTGCCCTGCGACCCTCCCTCTCTGGGCAGGCAGCCATGGCCCCCTTGCTCAACTCAGACTGTCCACGCACTAGTTGGAGTCGGGAAGTGTGTGCTCCAAGCCTTCTCAGGAGGGGCAGGGAAGCGCGGGTGCAGGAGGTTAGAGATCACAGTTCTCAACCTTAGCTTTTCTCAGGACACAACCTCTGCATGATACCCACAGCCCCTCCCAGCACAGACGATGTTGACATACATACAGTGTTGTAGAATGAATGCCTGCATGCTTCTATGTAATGTTCTTTGTTAATTTAATAATATCATTATTATTAATGCAGAGTCACTCAATAAAGAGTTGTTGGAACTCCCCTGGTGGTCCAGTGGTTAAGACTTCGCCTTCCAATACAGGGGGTGCGGGTTCAATCCCTAGGATCCCTGGTCGGGAAGCTAAGACCCCACATTCCTCACGGCCAAAAAGCCACAGCATAAAACAGAAGCAATATTGTAACACATTCAATAAAGACTTTTAAAAAGGTCCACATCGAAAAAATCTTAAAAAAAAAAAAAAAGTTGTTACTTGGGGTATTCTTCTACCAGGGGCCAGGGGTGGAGGGATGGGGATGATTTCCAGAGGCGTGACCCAGGTCTGACTGGAGCTGGCTGGGCTAAGACTGGCAATTACGCGGCCACGTCTTTTCTAAAGCGGAAACCAGGGCAGCGAGGTCACCTTCTACAAACACCCCACCCACTCTTTCCCCCTTAAAAGCTCATGGGCAGAGAGCAGGCAGGCGTTTTGCTGCCACGAGGTAGTCTTACATTATGAATGATGCCCCACCCCTGGCAGAAGGGGTATTTCCCTCCCACCCACCCAAGCAGACGAGGAAGCTGACCTGCTTAGGGAGTTATCCCCACATGGGCGCGAGTGCCTAGTGACGATGCAGAATCGAGAAGGAAATGGCAGCAAGTGTTGATCGCTACATCAAATGAGGTCTATTTGGATAATTCAATAAAACCCCAACAGGGATGCGGAATGCAGCATTTTCCCCAAACCATCTTCTTTTCCTCTACCCTCCCAGGCATTGTTTACAGTCTTAAAGGAAACAGCAGGCGCACCAAGGTACACCCCAGCTGAGTGGCTATAATTGCGTTCAGGGCTAAATGGCCCCAGCCATTAACAGCTTTTCAACGAACTCTCGTTCGTCAGCAATTCGCCAGCAATTGAAAACCCACGGCTGTCACTGAGGTACGTGACTCCTAACCCAGGGCAAGAGGGCGAATGGTAAATCACCAACGAACTGGAGGAAGGGTTGTGGTTTAGCCTTCCTGGAGGAAGGCACGTGGTTTAGCTTAGGCACCAAGACTGCGGGGCCCACCGTGCATGTTGCAGATGAGGTGGCCTCTGCCCCCCCCCCCCGCCCCCGTGCCCGTCCTGCTCCCTCCCTGCACACCTGCACGTCTTCCCAGGCGCTCACACAGGTGTGTATGTGTGTGTGGGGGGTGGGGCACCGGGAGGAGAAGAGAAAGTAGTGTAAGGGCTTCAGGATGCCCCAGATTCGGACATGGATCCCTGGAGAAGCAGTGGCTTTAAGACCGATCAAACTAAGACTGGTTTTCTGGTCTCAACTTGGGGATTAGAAGTGCCCCCGCTGGGACTGTGAGGGCTCTGGAGCCTGGGTGAAAGGAGTTGCCCGCAGGGGTCTTCAGGGCACATTACAGGTCTTTTCTTTCCCGGCACCCAGCTTGCCTGACTCCAAATCTTGGGATTTTTCCAGTGTAGTACACAGGACGTGCTGGTGTGTGTTTTGTTTTGTTTGTTTTTAAGAAAAGAATCCACTAAACAATTTTGGGCAATGTGAAGGAAATGACCTTCACTTTTCTGACCAAAGGAGGAGGTGGAAAGGGCAGAAGGAAGGATAAAGCGGCTGGGAGCAAATAAGACCTTGCTCTGGGCTGAGCTGGAGAAGCGGCAGCCACACGTGGTCCTGGCGGCACAGCCGGGCTTCAGCTTGCGGGAGGCCCCTGCACTGGACGCTGGACAAGCCCCTCAACCTCTCCCCATCTCTGTGTCCCCATCAGTAAAAAGACGTTAATAATAGTAACTACCTCAAAGGGCCTTTGAAGTTAAGTGAGGTAATGCATGCAAAGTGCGTTGGCACAGTCCAGATCCTGACTGCCTGGTTAATGCAGGTATGACTTTAATACTTTAGGACCAATGCTTGAATGCATCCATGTAATGCTCGTTATTAATTTAGTAATATCATTATTCTCAATGTAGAATCACTCAATAAAGAGTTGTTACTCGGGGCATCGTTCTAGGTACTCCGTATGTAATAACTCAGTTCCCTCCACAGACCAATGAGGTAGGTACTGCCTCCCTCTTTTACAAGACAGGAAACTGAGGCACATGGAGATAAAGAAATTGCCCAAGGTTATACAGAACTAGAAAGTGCTTTAGTTGGAACTTGAACCCAGAGAGTCTTTCTCCAAGGACGAACCCTCTAGGCAATGCTGTCTCTTGGAATATAAATCTAAAAATACTCCTTATTTTCCACAAGTTTTAGTCCTTGATTAAAATTTCTCATTACTGTGTCTTATCTAGCTGTCCTAAAGTTGGAACAGAAGTGAACATCAAACCACGTTTGAAGTCCTCAGAACTTCCACCCAGTTTAAGGGCTTATCTAGACAGAGAATCAGCCTGGAGGAATGCTGGCTGATGAACACGTTCTGTTCCTGCAATCAGAGGCTGGTGCCAATCCACATGCCAGTGAAGGAGATCAGTCAATCTCCCAGCCAGTGAAATCCACTAAAGGAAAAGAAAGCGAGCTCCTCCTAAGAAATTCTGCCATCAGTTACGCTTGTATCCTGTCGCTGACTATTCACTGATTCACTTGTTCTTGTTGTGACCAGTGACACAGATTGGGCTGAGAATTACTAATTGCTTTAGAAAACTGCCTGGGTGCAATCTCTCTCTACGTGGTGAATATTTCCTCTATGGGCCACCTGTAAATTCTTAAAGTTTGTATCATTGTATGTCAGTGTAAAAAACAGGCTTTGAAGAGTTTATTGATTTGGAAATGTCAGAATTTTGTTTCTTTCTAAGGTCTTACAAAGAGAAATCACTTAAGAACACTAATATAGAGATGAGCTCACTCACTCAAAAAAAAAAAAATCCTGATCTAGTTGAATAAGCCAAGGTCCTCCTACTGCACCTCTCTGATTTCAATAAAGCCATTGATTCTCCCCTTGGTGACATGCTCATCACCAAACCCAAGGAAAGTTTTGGAGTAAGACCATTCGTGGGAGGATGACTCAGCTGAGATGCACTTCCTCAATGCCCCCATAGCACCTGAAGTCAGCAAAGGAGCAGAAAGGCAGGTTTCTTGCTCTGATGACCTTACATCTTCATTGTTCTAGAGGGAAGATTGCAAAAGGCAAATAATCATCGGACTGTGTGCAGCTAAACAGTAAGAATGGTGTCCCTGGGTCATTAATACCATACAATATAAATTGAGGACGAACGTCCTCAAATAATAAGAGGTTATAGTTTCAAAAAGGAAAAAAAAAGGTTTTCCATTCTCTGTTTGTAAAAGTAAACTTTCTTCTTTCTTTTCTTAAATCAGGAAGTCAAAATAGTCTAAAAAAGAAAACAAAGCTCACCAGGAATCTGCCACCTGGCCATAGCATTCGGTGGCAGTATGTCCATCCAGACTGTTATAAATAAACAGGCCTGTTTTGCCTTCCTTTTTTTTTCTTCGGTAAAAACAAAAAATTTTTTTTAAATTAAAAAAAGTTTTTTTAGGTTTCTTTTTTAAATTAATTTTTATTGGAATATAGCTGATTAACAATGTTGTGTTAGTTTCAGGTGTACGGCAAAGTGAATCAGTTATACATATACACATATCCACTCTTTCTTAGATTCTATTCCCATAGAGTATTGAGTAGAGTTCCCTGTGCTATACAGTAGGTTCTTATCAGTTATCTATTTTATATAGTAGTGTGTATATGTCAATCCCAGTCTCCCAATTGATCTCCCCCACCCCCGGCTTGCTTTTTAACAAGAAGCCTCACTCCTTAGGCACTGTCTTAGCTGTTTCTTTCATTTCACAATATACTGTGAATGAGTCCTCTTCTAAACTGGGTCTGTGAACTGTTAGAAAGTAAACGATTTCTGAGGTCAACATAATTTTCTATAGGAGAAAAACAATTGAAAGAATAGAATTGACTTTTCTGGGCCTTCCCCACCAAAGCTGAATTAATTATCCCATAATTCTTGAAGAAGCTTAGAAGGAAAATCCTAAAGCTGACAAGAACTTCCATGGTGATTGAGTCCAAATTCCTCCTTCTCTAAATGAGGAAGCAGAGACCTACCCATCATTAGACCCTGTTTTACTCTTGGGATGCCGGGAACACGTTCCCCCATTACATACATGTTTGTATATCCAGCTGCTCCCCCTTAAGGGAGTGGAGAGGAGGGGACCTCTACTCCCCCTACCCAGGCCCGCTCAGGTGGTACTCAGTCCAGCTTGGCTCCACTGCCCCCTCAGCTGAGGCTGTTCTGGCCAAAGTCAACAAAAATCTTCATGCTGCCAGCGTCAGAGGACACAGACCTGTTGCTCTCTAATGGTCTATGCTGAGCGCCAGTACCATTTACATTATCTTATGAATTCCATTCAATAAACCTGTGAGGGAGGTACTATCACTGTCTCCATTTTTCAGATTAGGAAACTGAGTCACAGAGGATTAGTAGCTAGTATGTGGAGGAGCCAGGATTTTCAACTGTGGCCCGATTTCAGAGCCTACGCTATTAACCATAATGCGAGGTTGCCATTCCAATCTCTTGGCAGTAGAAAAACCCTGTTGGTTCTGCATCCAAAATGTAGGGGGAATCCACCCATCCCTTTCCACTGTAACCCAAGCCAGCATCAACTCTTGCCTGTATATGAAGTAACTTCCTCACTAGCCTCCCTTGCTTCCCTCTAACCCAGGGGTCCCCAACCCCCAGTCCACGGGCCGCACAGCAGGAGGTGGGCGACGGGACAGCGAGTGAAGCTTCATCGGCCGCTCCCTGTCGCTCGCATTACTGCCTGAGCCTTCCCCCACCCCGCCACCCTGGTCCATGGAAAAATTGTCTTCCACGAAACCAGTCCCTGGTGCCAAAACGGTTGGGGACCGCTGCTCTAACCCACTCTCTGTACTGTAGCCAAAAGGATCTTTTAAACCCATTAATCACATCACTCCCCCTCCCTACCCCACTCCTTACACTTAGACCACCTTCACTTGGGTTTCATTGCACTTACAGTAAAATCAGAAATCCTTTCCATGGACAGAGGCCCAGCCTGTTCCTGCCCCTGCCTTCCTCTCCAACTTCATCTTTTTTTTTTTTGACATCCTTGCGTGGAGGTTCTGCACAATGCTTATTGGCTAGTTTCTCAGGGGGTTGACAGTAACACTCACACTTCATACATGGCCGAGAAAAAAAAAAGTGCTTTTTTTCTTTAAAAACAAAAAAATTAAAATACCCAGCATCATAAATAAAGTAGGTTATCGTATCCTCTTATTTTGGATCCCCCCCGACTTTCTGCTTCAAATGCAATAACAGTCCTAGTAGTGCTGGAGCCCGGGGGCTTGAGGTGAGAGGGTGAGGGTCTGCTTCCACAGTTTGCACTGAATTCTCTCCAACTTCATGTTATTCTGCTTTTTTCTTGCTCATTAAGCTCTAAGCAATACCAGCCTTTCTACAAGTTCCTAGAACACCACAGTCTCTTTCCTGCCTCAGGACCTTTGCACTTGCTCTTCTCATGTTGAGATCATTTTTCCCTGAATCCTGGCCTGACTGGCCCTTCCATATCCCTCAAGTCACAGGAGAAATATCCTTTCCTCTGATAGTCTCTGATCACCCTTCTCGAATCTCTTTCCTCACTGTCACACTCTTTGTTTTCTTCTCAGCACTCATCACAGCAGCAGTTACTTTGTTTACTTGTTTATTTCGATCTCTGGGACAGGCCTCATTTACGCTCTACTCCCTGCCCCATGTACATACCTACCTGGCACAGGGTGGTTGCTCAGCAGAACAAAATCAGAAGACCCACGTTCTATGTGGGCTCCGCCACCAAAAATGCCTCAAGTGTCCCTGGCAAGTCATTTAATGTTGGGTAAGTCTTTACTTTCCAAATGTTGAAGGGGATAAGTTTTGCTATCCCACAATGCTGTTATGAAAGTCTTATGATACAATGCATGTGAAATAGCTATGGAAGGAAAACTGTGGTATGCAGAAGTCAGGTACTAGGACCTTTACAAGATGAATGATTTTTTGGGAAACCAACATATTGACTTTTTCCCAGTTTTCTAAATATTGCATTCATTGTATTTCTAAAATAGTACATTCATTGTTCTCTTCATTCTGACATTCTAATTATTATGTTTTTCACTTCCTGACAACATTCTTTTTTGTTAAAGCCTGAAGTATATTGTTCCCGAAGATGTACATACACCTATCTTTGATTTTGAAAGGTAGGAAGATGGTTACTCTAGTTAAACTTTAGAATTTTTTCCCCAGTCTGCTCAATATTTTTTGGAAGATCGAGAGCCAAAGAATTCCTTTAAAAGACATCCAAGGGCTTCCCTGGTGGCGCAGTGGTTGAGAATCTGCCTGCCAATGCAGGGGACACGGGTTCGAGCCCTGGTCTGGGAAGATCCCACATACCGTGGAGCAACTAGCCCCGTGAGCCATAATTACTGAGCCTGCGCATCTGGAGCCTGTGCTCCGCAACAAGAGAGGCCGCGATAGTGAGAGGCCCGCACACCGCGATGAGGAGTGGCCCCCACTTGCCGCAACTGGAGAAAGCCTCGCACAGAAACGAAGAGCCAACACAGCCATAAATAAATAAATAAATAAATAAAATTAAAAAAAAAAAAGACATCCAAGAAGAGCAAATGGAACTAGTTCTGTGCACTTACAACCAGTTAAACTGTTTCTGTAACTTTATGCATTGCAGAAGCTGTAAACTTTTCCCGAGTTCATTATCTTCGGGGGCAATTCTCTAGAAAGTACAAAACTGCAATGACTTGTTCTAGCATCCCTGTCAGGCAAAGCCATCCCCAGGGACCATGTAAGAAAGTGGTCGTGAGGAATCTGCAGCGATGCGAGTACACAAAACATACCCTCAAACAGGGCCTCCAACGGCTCAGTTTCTCAGATCGTATGTCCAGTTAAAACTGTCTCACTCAGAGAAATAAGATGCCCCTCTTCCAAAGGGGCTCTGGTTGAGGTCCCTGTGGACCATGTCACAACTGATAGCTTCCTCTACAGGCAGCAGGCTTCTGTTTACAAGTACAAAGACTATGGTCACCGCTTTCCTTAAACGAAGGTCTATCTAACCTGCAAGATTTGAGAACAGAGGTCTGAATAAAAATCCCGGACGGTAATATCAGTCTATCAACCACCTCTTTAGATTATAATTCTTCCAAATAGTAACTTGGCTGGAGCCTCTCTGGTCTGGGGGAGATTTATAGGGTCATTTAAAGTCACGTGGAAAACGAGCAACCCACATTAGGATGTATTTACCCACGGTGGTCCCTCAAGGTCATCGCAAATCTGGGCTTGCAGCAGTAGAGAAAAAAAGTGCCAAATTCAGCCAGCTTTTTATACTCACACCAATTAGGAGACAGCCAACGATTCTGGGCTTTGTTGCATCTGGTCCACAGGGCAAACCTCAAAAGCTGATTGTGTATCCTGCTGGGCAAACTATATGGCTAAGAAGTCTTTAGTAGGAAGTCAAAAGGACCAGAAATGATCCTACTGAATGAAAAGTTTTTTATTTTGTAACAATTTATGACCCTCATTATGTTGCAAAACATTGTTTTTCCATAAAAACAAAAACAAAAATGCTGGTGGGGGGGCGGTGAGGTTGGTTCAAAAATACCTATGCCCTCAAATTTCAGCTCTGATGGCGACAGCTTAAATCAGTTTCCTTCTTTGTAGATATAAAAAGGTTACAAAAAAGGTGCTCCTTGATGTATTCAATCGTTATCTTCCAAGCTTTATAAACAGAGAGGTGACATTCCTTTCTCCAGTTCTCTTCTCTGCCTTCCACACTTAGCTAGCCCAATACAGAACCAATATATAGTTTATGTTTTATGTTCTAACTTAAAAGTGTGGCTTTATTTTGGCTTCTTTTTCTATAAAGAGGAAAAACTGCATTGAAAAACATTTAACTCCTTTAAAAAAACAATCACGTTTAGTGCACCATAAAGAAAAAAGAACTTCCTCTGCCCAAGGTCTACATGATATGATTTCACCCCATCTCACCCCACCCCAGAAATTTCTGGAAGCACTTCTTTGGTATTATATGGCTAACTCTCTATTTTACACTGCCGAAATTAATTCCTCAAAGGTTATGCAGCAACTGAAGAGACACAGTAACTGATTTCTACACCTGCATTTAAAGTAGAATTTCCAATGCTGTAACTACATCAGAGGGAGCACAGGGACCCACAGAGGTGAATCAAGGGTACAAACAGCAAAAATGGCTTAAAGCCAGGCCACACGCTCCATGAATGGACTAGATACACTCAGTTTTAAATCATCAGAAAGGCTCCTTTGTTTACCTTCTGTGTTCTGCCACTGTGGTGGGGAGCTGAGCCGGAGGTTTCAATATGCTTCTGCCCTTCCACTAAAAAATTCTAGACTGGCATCCCTGTCATGATGTTACCATTGAGTCAAGATCTGTATTGCTTGGTTTAAAATGGAGGTATTGTCCCAAGAGTTTGTGTGCACAGAGACACAATAAAGTTAAGACCCAGGAACTTAAGTTAAAGGTTCTGCCAAAATAGGGATTTCAAAAGCAGAGGTTTCGTGTAAAACCAGCTGGCATCTCCTACAAGGAGACGTTCTAGTAATGGTTTTTATTATTATTCATACTTTTATTGAGGCATTGTTGATTTCCAACATAAGTTTCAGGTGTACAACATAGTGATTCACAATTTTTAAAGGTTATACTCCATTTATAGCTATTATAAAATATTGGCTATATTCTCTGTATTGTACTATATATCCATGTTAACTTATTTATTTTATACATAGCAGTTTGTACCTCTTAATCCTCTACCCATATCTTGCTTCTCCCCCTTCCCTCTCTCCACTGGTAACCCACAGTCTGTTCTTTATATCTGTGAATCTGTTTCTTTTTTGTTATATTCTCTAGTAATGTTTTTTCTTTTTTAAAAATAAATTTATTTATTTTATTTTTGGCTGTGTTGGGTCTTCATTGCTGCACACTTCTCTAGTTGCTGTGAGCAGGGGCTACTCTTCGTTGCCGTGTGCGGGCTTTGGAGCACGGGCTCTAGGCGTGCGGGCTTCAGTAGTTGCAGCACACGGGCTCAGAAGTTGTGGCTTGGGGGCTCTGGAGTGCAGGCTCAGTAGTTGTGGCACACGGGCTTAGTTGCTCTGCAGCATGTGGGATCTTCCCGGCCCAGGGCACGAACCTGTGTCCCCTGCATTGGCAGGTGGATTCTCAACCACTATGCCACCAGGGAAGTCCCTCTAGTAATGGTTTTAATTAAGATAACAGGTCTCAACATGTAGGTTTTATTTTCGGCTAATATAATAAAAAATTTTTTAAATTATTTAGTTAAAAACTAAACATCTCAGCAAATTTATATGCCAACTGTACAGAATACAAAAGTAAAAGACTCTTCAGATCTCCAAATGTATTATAATGTTACAATCATTGAAACAGTGTGGCCAGAATAGACAGAGTTCAGTGGGATGAAATTCAGAAACAGATCTAGTAGGTAAGGATTGTATGTATGGCTCTAGTAGAGATGGCAAATGCCTCCGAACATCCATCCTCCCTATCTTCTTTACTAAGAGAATCTCTATATTGCTGGCGGCAGTAACATACCCCTCTAAAAGGCTTCCTCCCCAGACTCCATTGTAGAGGAGCAGTCAAGGAAATACAATGTGGGGTATCTAGGAAAGTTCTTCAAAAGAACCTGATTCGGGCTTCCCTGGTGGCGCAATGGTTGAGAGTCCGCCTGCCGATGCAGGGGACACGGGTTCATGCCCCGGTCCGGGAAGATCCCACATGCCGCAGAGCGGCTGGGCCCGTGAGCCATGGCTGCTAAGCCTGCGCGTCCAGAGCCTGTGCTCCGCAACGGGAGAGGCCGCAATAGTGAGAGGCCCGCGTACTGCAAAAAAACAAAAAACCTGATTCACGGTGGAAAGTGTGCCATTTTTTCTTCCCTTCATCCACTTTTCTGCCTGGAACTCCAACATGATGGCTCACATTGTAGCAGCCACCTTGGGACCATGAAGAACAGACCAGGAGAATATTAGCAACCTCAGCCCCAAAATCCTCAAAGCACTGAACCACCGGCAGCAAATGCCCACTCTGCATTCTTATTACGTGAGAAGAAGCCTTTATATGTGTAAGCAATTTTGTAAACATGGACTTTGAAAGATGACAGTATGAAGATGGCAATGCTTCTCTCTCTCTCTCTCTCTCTCTCTCTCACACACACACACACACACACACACACAAAATAAAGCTTAAACCAGGTTAAAGTGTCTACTTGAACAATAGTATAATCCTGTATATTGTCAAGTGCAAATGTGTCTCACATGATGCTGAAATTCTCATCTGTCTGGATTTAGAGGCAGATGGTGGCTTTAGATAAACCTCTGAAGAAAAGCAAACTCCAAGAGTTACCAATTTAACTCTGATATTGGCATGAACAGAGCAGCCTGCTAACCAGGCCTCAGGTAAGCACCACTCAGCTTACGGCACACCTCCTCTTGGTTTTGGCCAGGAGCCCCATATAATCTCTGAAGGTCACCTTGCAGGTTGGCTGCCTTCTTGAGAACTTGCTTGGTTACAAACTTGTTATACATCAAGAGAAAGATATCACTACCATGTAGGGTGAACTGTGTGGCGCAGTTCTTCCCTCCTCTCCTTCCTGCCACCCCCTCGGCTCCCTCCATCTCACCCTCCTGCTTTACCTTTGTATACAGCATAATGGTTTGGAATTTAAGGCCAAGGTTTCTGAATTAAGTTCTGACTACACTAACAAGCTGTCACTAATCTAGTTAGCCCTCTGCCGCCCCATCTGTGAAAGAGGGCCAGGGGCGCTCACTCACATGGATGTGGTGACGACTAACTCAGCTCATGCTCTGGGTATATTTCGGCAGGAAAAGCCAGCGGGCACTTGGGGTGCATTGATGGTAAGGGGTCAAGAGCATTTAAACAGGCAACAGCCAGGGAGGAGCACAGGATAACACAGACCAGGGGCTACTCTGCAAACATGGACTGCGCTTTGTCTGCCACGTGCCAGCCCCACGCCTGCATCCAGAGACCACCTCCAGAGGCAGCAGCAGGGGGTCTGCATCGGGCAGGATGATGCAGAGGCCACATGAAAACCTTCCACATTCTCATGGTCAAGAGGGAATCAGACAGGTGCTCACTGTAATATTTTTACAACTTTTCCATAGGTTTGACATTTTTCCAAAATAAAGTTGTTGTCTTTTAAAGAGAGAATCATAGGGACAACAGGGAGTGGGCAGGACTAAAAGCCTTTGAAAGTCCCTGCCTTATATGAGGATTCAGGAGACACGTTTTTAGTAGCATGGTTTTAAACATCTTTTGAAGTCTCGTGTCATTGCTGTCTTCTCTCTATAATCTATACTTTCAAAGTGTTACCCCGTTCACTTCTGTTATAAAAATAACTTTTCTTTTGTTGTTCCATACTTAGGAATTAGTTGATGATCATAAAAATATTCCATTATTTTATGGTGGTAAAATATACATAATATAAAATTTACCATTTTAACCATTTAAACAAAATCAGTAGTGTTAAAAAGTCTCTGTTCCTTAGTCTATCCTCGAAAAGCCATTCCATAAATGTTAGAGAGATCATGGGTGGGTGAGTGGTTGGATAGATGGAAAGATGGGTGGTTGGATGGACAGAGAGGTAGACGGACATGGATGGATCCATGGTTAAAATTTTAACCATTTTTAAGTGCACAGTTCAGTTTGAATTTTATCATCTAGAGATAACTTCCCCAAAACGGTAAGTCACTAGTTAGCATTTGGAAAAGTTTCTATTCTTTAGGGATTCTCTTGCCGTCGTGTTCCTTTCATGTTCCTCCTTCCTGAGCATCTCTCCTCTGGCTCCACATCCGTTCCGCCAGCTCCACAATCTCCATTTCCCCCTAGTAGTATTGTCCCACGATCTAGTCTTCGCAACTTAATTAAGGTGCCTACCTTGTGTGTCACTCCGCTCCTCTCTCCCGACCCATCTGATACAACATCTTTCTGTCTCCACCTGCCTGAGAGTAGGGCAGGGTGGTGGCTATAAAGGCTGAAGTAAGGGAGAACCCGGAAAAGATGATGGCTGGCAGAGAGAGACCCCCTTGTTGCCCCCAGGCGGAATGTGGGCAGGTGGGGAAAGGCTGCCACAGTGCAAATAGTCCAGCTACGCCACAGTGATGCAGAGAAGAAGGAAGAGAAAAGCAACCTTGGCAAGCACAGGAGCTATGCTAGGCCTCGTTCTTCCTGATCCTGGGGGCACATGCTCGCCCTCTGCTGCCGTCTGGTAGATGACCAGGAGAAATACCAAGCTTTGCAGAGCCTTTGGAAACAAGTCCAACCTATCCAAGAGCAGATAGGCTGACTGTCTGAGTCTGAGCATAGCCAGGAAGCCCTCCTTCAAAGGGACAACCTCGTCTATTCTCCCCTGAACTAGATTAGAAAAACAGAGGGGGTGGGGGAGAAGGAAAAGCAATCAAAGAGTCAGAAATACAGAGTGTTCATGGAGATTTACTAGAAATTACAAATTTTATAAATTACAAAAATAAGTGCCCTTATCACCCGGCACTTTTTTGTTTTTGCTTGTCATGGTAAGGGAGAATGTCACATCAAAAGCGGTTTGGTAGCATGCTGGAGGAGAAAAGTAGGCTTGGACTTTTTTTTTTTTTTTTTTTTTTTTTTTTTTTGCGGTACGCGGGCCTCTCACTGTGTGGCCTCTCCCTTTGCGGAGCACAGGCTCCGGACGCGCAGGCTCAGCAGCCATGGCTCACGGGCCCAGCCGCTCCGTGGCATGTGGGATCCTCCCGCACCGGGGCACGAACCCGTGCCCCCTGCATCGGCAGGCGGACTCTCAACCACTGTGCCACCAGGAAAGCCCGGCTTGGATTTTATTGGGATTTTTTGCAGTTTGGTTTAACCCTGGTCTTTCAAACCAGGGTAAGGGAGGAGGGAGAGGGCTTGGGTAGGATTGGATAAGGATCATGAATGACGGAAAAGTGCAGGATTCCAGGCACTTTTTCATGCCCTAGCAATCATGGCTCAAGAGCATTCTTGCCATAAAATTGTTTTGCTTTTTGACTTTTTAAACTTTTTTTTGGTGTGATTATATTATCTAAGTGTACTCCTTTAAGAATCACGTATGAGCACAATTTTACATTAAAAAAAAAACATTAAATAACCCGAATCTCTTGGTGAAATATGGACTTGAGCACAAAATTCTTGAGTTCTAGAGCCTGGCTGGGAAGGGCTGTGAGGCAGAGAGGAACGACAAGGCACAATTTTTGCTTCCTATTATTTGGAAATTTCTGAATTCATCTTAATCTGACCATAAATAAGATGAAACTTACCTCTGTGTCACCTACGAAAAAAACCCCAAGCTGATGGTATTAAACATAACAGAGAGAAGCAATCGTCACAGTCCAACTGCTCCTGCCGACATGCTATGGAGGTTGTTCTGTGACGGGCACTGAGGATGGAGTTAGAGAACACGGTGCCACACGGGGAAACCGTGCGAGGGGCACATCAGAACAGCAGTAATTTAAATGCAAACAACGATGGGACTGATGATAATTATTCTTCTGATTTTAGCCCCACAAGGTCTGCAAAAGATGCCAAGCTTTTAAGCCTCATTAACTGTGACGAAGGCCTCTGACAAAGAAGCTCATATTATTAAATTCCTCAGGCCAGGACATCAGCAGACACATTGGCAGAGGACTCAAAGGTTTACGTGAAAAAGGACAGAAATGGGACTCAAATAGATCTGGACAGACTTGGATCTAGTAAGACGAAATTTAACAGAGATAAATACAAAGGCTAACACTTAGGTCCAAGAAATTAACTGCGTCACACCAGATGGAGAAATGTGATTTAACAGGAGCATCTGGAGAGAACAGTCCAGTGTTCTGGCTGACCCTGCTTGGGAGGAGTCCCAGTTCGTTTGGTATGAGACTGCCAAAAGATTTTTTTTTTTTTTGCGGTACGCGGGCCTCTCACTGTTGCGCCTCTCCCGTTGCGGAGCACAGGCTCTGGACGCGCAGGCTCAGCGGCCATGGCTCACGGGCCCAGCCACTCCGCAGCATGTGGGATCTTCCTGGACCGGGGCACGAACCCGTGTTCCCTGAATCGGCAGGCGGACTCTCAACCACTGCGCCACCAGGGAAGCCCCAAAAGATTTTTAAAAGGCAGAAAAACCAAACCAGAAACCAAACCAGTGTGGTCCTGGACAGCGTGAGAACCACAGAGTTGCAGAACGTGAGAGCCTAAAGGGATCTTAGAGAGCATCTTCCATCAGCGTAGACTGTGGGACAGAGGACCGGATGGGTCTGTGTCTGGGTACTACCCTCTACTAGGATACTGTCTCACAGAAGGTAAGCAGCACAGTGAGAAGTGAGTGACCACAGGATGGAAATGGAAGTTTAAGACGAAAGAGGTGAAAACTCAACAGGAATGAAAGCTGGCTCCAAATATTAAATCGTGGGCTGCTGGGCCCCATCCCCAGAGGTTCTGTTTCAGCAGGTCTGATGGTCGCAGAATTTGCATTTCTAACAAGTTCCCAGGTGACATGCAGCTGGTCCAGGGACCACACTTTGAGAATCACTGTTCTAAGTAACAAAATCATTGTTTTTGTTTTGTAATATACATATATTTCTAAGATTTTACTAAGATACAATGGCTTATTTCCCAGTAAGTCCAAATTAGGGAGAATTTATTGGTTCTAAAACACCACACATTCGTATTTAAGATTATGCTCTTTTTAAAATTTCATATTGTTTAGCAGAAGTTCCACCTTTACTTTCTGACCCTTAGTGTTTCTTATTAGTTCAGCTTCATAAAGCAGACTTCTGCTTCTGCTTCCGTTTCTGGCATTTTATATAATAGGTAGTTTCCCTCTGGTCTTCTTCCACTTTTCCTGTATTTTTCTATTGTGTTCAGCAAACCAAGCTTCATTACATATTAAGATGTGACCTGCTTTTATCAAATGGTATCTGATTTCCCACATCTTCTAAAATAGTAAATGTCGACCCAATCCTTTCCCCCAAAGCCCACCTGAGCACACTGTGCCCAGGGGCCCATTAGATTTTGAAGCAGCTACATTCAATTCCTGATTAATTTAATTTGATCTTATATACGTGAAGCTTCAGCCTTTAGATCCCACTAGGAAAATTACCAGCATATGGAAATGCATATAAAATGACATGCAAAGCAATGCAAATTAATATAAAACATACATCTCTAAATTGCTTGGGAAAACGCTGTAAGCCTTGACATTGATATTATCTGTTTCGCTTCTTGTACTCTGACAAGCAGTGACTGGATCCTTTTACTACAGTTAATGTTATGCAGCATCCAGCACCTGACACTTGTTGACATGCTAAGTGGGAGGTGACCCTGTCTGTGAGTCAGGCAAACGGGATCCTGGCCTTAACTTTGCCACTATTTGGCTCTAAGGCCTTGGACAGGTTTTCAAAATTCTGAGTCTCAGATTCTGCATCTGGAAATGATGGAAATGACATCATCATCATAAAACCACCAGCACTAAGGCTTACTGAGCATCATTATGTGCCAGGTACAATGCACACAGGCACACACTATACATAATGATGCACACACACATGTTGTGCACACACGATGCACACATGCCTACCTTGTGCATACATCGTGCACACAGGCAATCCTCACAACCACCCACAGGAAGGTACCATAGAACGTGTACCCCTTAGATGTGGTGCCATTTCAGAGACTAGGAAACCAAGGCAGAAAAAGGACAGGAAACTTGCACAAGGTCATAAGCTAGGGAGTGGCAGGGCCAGAGCCAGGGGCCCTCGGCAGTCACACTCCAGGGGCCACTCTTAGCTACACTGCAGCTCTGTTTCATGATTTCCATCTATGTTTCTCCTAATCATTAAATTTTCACGATCTACAAAGTAAAACTTCAAATTTCACCGTCATTTGGGCTTCAAAATATGGTTTCAGTAGATGGTGATGGTTTATGTTACATGAGTTTGATATCAGAAAGGCAGCGCAATCATACTCGTTTTTTACCTACTACTCCACGAGTGGAAGGGTGGGTCCAGAGATATCCTGTGTGTTCCACTTCTCCTCCTAACTTGCTCCATCCCATTCACATATAAATATGCACGAGGCTCTCTCATCTTCAAAAAGCCATCCCTCCATCCCACTTCTCACTGGAGGAGTTGCTTCCAGGGAGTTAAGTGCGGTGGCCGCCGTTAGTCCTCAGCCCCCCAGCACACACACACTGGCATCACGCGAGGTGCTCACTCCCACTACGGTTTGGGCTGAGACTCAGCACCGCTGCCCTGGTTTTCCTCCCACCTCTCCCCATAAAGATAGGGGCTCTTTTCCAGGTCACCCCCCCAATTTACCCCAGCCTTAAAATAACACCCAATACAGATGACCCCCAGCTTCTTTGGAGGGTCTGCTTTCTCCAGCCACTTATTAAGTATGTTCGCTCAGGAGCCTCAAAAGCAGCTCAGACTCAACAAAAGCAAATGTGTCTTTCCTCCCCCAAGCTGCACCTCCTCCACATTCCTTTGTGAATGGCAGCACCCACCTACCCAAGTGCTGTAAGTCCAAACTTAGAGGGAGTCCCCCTGCCCTCTCATACCTTACAGTCAACTAGTCAAGTCACTCCAGAGTCTATCCTGAATCTACCCACTTGTGTCATCCTCACTGCCACTGCCTCAGAGAGACCTCCAGGCCCCTCATACGTCCCACCCAAACTAGCCGTGCCTACTTCAGGGGCTCCTCAAATCCATTCTCCACACAGCACCTGCAGTTTTGTTTTGAATCTAAAACTCATCAGGATACTTTCAGGTGTGAAACCGTCTTGAGAATCAAGCCCACAAAATGGCCCCAAGGCTTGGCATCAAGCAGCCCTGGCACCTGCTGACCTCGCCTGGCGCCATTCTCCCCTCAGGTCACACTGGACCTCTCCTTTCCTTGGACTCTCCCTGCTCTGCCCTCCTCTGGTCTTGGGGTGCCCTCTTTCCCGGGGTGAGAATACTTGCCCTTTCGCCTCCGCCTGCTTAGTTTATGCAGCTCCTACTCATCCTTCGGGTCCACCTTAAATCTCCCCAAGAAGGCTTCCTGCCTCCCCCCAGACCAGTGAGCTACCTCTGTGCTCCCACTGCACCCTAGTACGGGCCTGGCACACAGTAAGTGCTCACTAAATTTGGATGGACGGATTGGCTTTTCAACCTCACATCATACAATCTGTCTTATTGCTTTCTTCCTGCATTCAAACCTACAAAGGCCCAGGTCACCAAGTCATACTCCCAACAGTGGTGGCTCTGCTGTCAGTCATTCTGAAGGGAGCAGATACTGGGCACTGCCACGTACAGTCTCCACCTGCCCCCCCCTCCCATGACCGAGCTCATTCAAAGTCAGGATGATAACTATTTACTGCCTGCCTATCCCAAGGGTACTTAATGTGATGCCATCAAGTGCCAACTTGACTTATTGCCCAACTCCGCCATTCACTCCTATACCCCTCTGGGCAGACATTGCAGTATTTAGTAAATCTGCTTCTCAAAGGAACACTTCTCACCAACCCTCCTCTCCCAAAGAAACTCTCCTTTCACTCAGTGCCACACAACCTGATTCTATGGCTATAGATTCTCTGCAAATACAAGATATAAGATATGATTCAATAGCATCTTAATCGGTCATTTCTCATAGACAATTGATTCTTAGAAAGTGCAGCAGAGGAACTGCTCTCTGCAACAACCCACTTACTTTTAAAGATTTTACTTCCTCAAGACACCATCAACAAAAGCTATCAAAACGGACAGCTAGGTTCTAGATTGTCTTAGACTGATAGGTGGTTTAATAATAAGGGCATGCTTCTGGAAGATCAGAAGGGGTGACTCCTGTCTACCAAATCACATGGACACTTAATTTAATATCATCCCCAATTCCCTTAATCTTCTGGTTTGCTGCTTTTCAGTTTAAAGGAAGAGAAGAGGAAAAGACAAGTGCCTAAGGGCTAAGGCCACTCTCCCTTACCCAGAGAGGGAAATACACGGTTCCCGGCTAAAACAAGGAAAACCTCCCCCAGGCAGGAAAGCTCTGAAATTTACAAAACAATACCCACCCACTAGCACTTCTAGCCTAAGTTAAGATGGTAAACTGACTCGAGAGCCCAGACCTCGTGGCTCGGATCCTCGGAGGCTCCCAGCTCGATGGAAGAGGTGCCGCCACCTCACAGGGGGACGATCCGGGCCAGCTCTGCGGCAGAAAACTTGACCTTAAAAAGCGCAGAAGCTCGTCCCAGCGGAAGGCGCGGCCGGGGGGACTGCTCCGCAGCTTCTGATCCCCAAACTATTAAGAGACACCCCACTCCCACCTGGCCCTAAAGGAGAAGCCACGCCAGCAGCCCGTTCCCGCGCCACGCGTCCGGCTCCCGCACACTCGCCTCCGCCGCCCACAGGCAGCGTGGCCCGGCCCCGCGGGTGCAGGGCTGCGGAGAAGCAGGCGTCGCGATTCCGGCTCGGCACGTTCCTCGCGGAGCCCGCCCCTCTGCGCCCCTCACCTGGGCGGCTCCAAGTGGCCAGGAGACCGAGACAGCGGGACCCCTGACCCCGGAAAGGGCGCGTCCGGGAGCCGCGTTCTCACCGCTCGGGGAGAGTCCCAGGAAAACCCTGGGGCGGACGCGCCCCGGGGCTCCCGGCCTCGCCCCGCTGCTCCCGGCCTCCCCGCCCGCCCTGCCCCGAGAGCCCGGGATGCGGGCGCCGTGGCTCCGTCTCCCAGGACACCCTCACGCTGACACGCGCTGGTCGCCCGGCAGCCCGCGGACCTCGGACAACTTTACAGCGTCCGGCCGCCGGCGGGGCCCCGAAGTCAAAAAGGGCGTGCAGCCAGGCCAAGGCTCAGCCCGCTAACCCGCTGCGGCTGCCCCGGGCAGCCTCCCTCCGTCCTTCCCTCCCTCCCCCCTCCCCCACCTCGCAAGGGACGCGGCGCCCAAGTCTTCCCCCGCTGGAAAGTGAAAGTCGCGAGGAGGGGGTCCGGGCGTCCCGGCCATCCGCGGCTGGGCCAGGAGCCCCGCACCCCGGCCCCGCGCGCTCCTTGCTGGACTGCGTGGCCAAGTGGACTTACGAAAGGGAGCGGGGGGAGCCCCGAGCGCGGGGTCCCCGCGGGTGCAGGAGCCGCTGCGACGGAGCCGCGAGCTGCGCTGCGGACTCCGGGTCCCGCGGCGGCGGCGGCGACTGGCTCCCGCCTCCTCCTCCTCCTGGTCCTCCGCCGCCACCTCGGCGGCTCGCCCTGCTAGACAGTTGCTCTCCCTCGGCCGGGGACTGGAGAGCGCCGAGCGGCCCCCGTGACGTGGAGGGGAAGGAGGACCGCCTCCGCCGCGCTCCCGCAGAGGGAGCTCCCGCCCCTGCACTCGGGGGTCTAGGCTTCGCGCTCGAGACAAAGTTCCCAGGCGGCGCGTTCCGCTCTCTGCCGCTGCCCTGAGCGTCAGCCAGGTTCGGTTCCCTCCCCACATTAAACAGCAAGAAAGTCGAGGTCTGGAGAGCTAAGTGACTTGCCCAGAGATGCTCAGGGGGCGGTGACAAACCAAACACATCTGCGACTCCTTGCTTTTCCCTCTGCGAGGCTCCGGTCCTGCAGGAATCGCCTCGCTCTCATTGGTAAGACCAGGATAGTGTCCCACGCAGCCTGGAGAAATATCATCTAGGAGCAGCGTGGGAAGGGGGAGCTGTATGTCCAATAGTACGAAGTTGTGTTTCAGTCTGTGCCTACATTTCAAATAGACATTCTAAAGCTTCCTCTTTACCCTCAAGCGGGGGTGAAGGTGGCGGGCCGTGCCGGCACGGTATCCGGTCCCAATTCTGCTCACCCAATAATTGCCTGAAAGCAAGCACACGCCTCCTTAACCAACTGGGCAATATCTACGCCTCAGCCTTGGTAGCGGGCTCTTGGGACTATACTAACTCTGTGAAGTAGATGCCCTGTGCTGTGCTTGTAATTCCCGACCTTCCAGACGTCTCCCGTGGCGCTCCAAGTCCTTGGGGGCCAGAGGCTCCTGGGCCCCGCTTCACAGTCAGGGGATGCGCCAGGGAAGTCAATCCCAGCCGGTTTCTTCCTTCCGTCCTCAGTCAACTCATGTTGGCTGACAGCCTGCTGTATGCCAGATGCGTTGGTGAGGAGCCAGAGAGGACCAGGTAAAACGTGTTAGGCCTTGAGACCCAGGGAATCCCAAAGAGGGAGCGCTGCATGGGACCCCATATCCTTTACTCCCAGGATCTGCAGTCTGCCCACAGTACTAGACACTCTGAGGCCACCCTGCCTTTAAAAAACATCCCTTGTGTTCGGGAAAGCAAGTATTTTAACATCCACCTTGCAGACTTATTTTCAAGCAAATGACCAGCTTTGCATTCATCTCCTTCTCTCTAGTGCGACCTCCTCTTTCTGGAAGGGTCATTAAAGGTCACATTATTCACCCTTCTGGTCTCCCTCATGATGATGATGATGATAAAAACAACTAAGGCTTCTATTATCCACTGTGAGCACTGTTCTAAGCAGTTTATGCAGATTCATCTTTCAATACCCACAACTTTATGAGGGAGAGGCCATTTCTATTCTGATTTTACGGAGGACCAGAGAGAGGTAAGTGAGGTGTAATAACGAACCTGTAAGGGACAGAGCCAGAACTCAGACCCGGGTGGGTCTGTTCTCTCAGTGTTCATGCCATTAAAAGCTGAGGAAATGGAGGCTTCCAGGGCTGGAATCCAAATAGTCCACCAGCCATCATCAGCCTGGCTCACACCATAGATTCCAGTTACCTAGGCAAGGGGTGCTATGAAATCTATACACACACAATTCCTCCCAAGTTGGTCAATTGAAAAGTTCGAATATATCATATCATAAAGTAGTTGTCCATTCACTTACTTGCTCCCCTGTTTCCAACTCCCAGATCAACCTTTTTGTCATAAAGCAAATTGTTTCTATGATGGGACCTTAAAAAAATACCTTTACCATAAAGTTTGCAAATTTTTTTTTTTCCTACTCAGACCATATTCAGCTCATTCCCTGTCTCCTTCAGTTAGTTACTCTCTTCCCTTAAAACCTTGCCCTGATCAGCATCCTAGGTCTTCAGAAAGGATGCCTCTAGGCTGGATGGTGGCCCCCTAAGGCCTCTGCTACACTCTACAGTGTACTTAGCATCCCCAGGGTATTAGTTTCCCAGGGCTGCCTAACAAATTACCACAAACTGGGTGACTTAAAACAGCAGAAATTTATTCTTTCACAATTTGGAGGCTAAAAGCCTGAAATCAAGGCATTGGCAAGGCTGTGATCCCTCTGAAGGATCTAGGACAGAATCCTTCTCTGCCTCTTCCTAGCTTCTGGTGGTTGCTGGCAGTCCTTGGCATTCCTTGGCTTTTAGCTGCATCACTCCAATCTCTGCCCTGTCATTACATGAGCTTCTTTTCCTGTGTCTCCTCTGTGTCCAAGTTTCTCTCTTCTTTACGGACACCAGACATTGGATTTAGGGTCACTTAAGTCCAGTATGACCTCATCTTAACTTGATTACAATACATATGCAAAGACATGAACTTTGAGGAGACACTAGTCAACCCAGTCCAATCCCCAAAAGTCATCATCAGTGAAAATGCATTGCTTGAGCTAAGGATGCAAAGAGGCGTAAATCACAGACCTTGCCCTCAAAGAAAGACACTGTAGTTACAGAGGTGGTCCCTGCACTCGGAACATAAATCACCAACAAGATAGGGGATGCTTAGAGTCAACTGACTGGGGCCAAATGGCAGCCATGCCAGAGGAATTCAGCCAAGGGGACACAGTCACTGAGGACACCACTAAAAGATTTCACTCAGAGGGGCAGGGCGGGTGGTGGTGAGTTCCAAGGAGATCCTTGAAGGAAAAGTAGGAAAAGCAAAGATAAGTAAGGAGGGCTTATCAAAAGCACCGCTCCAAGGGGGAAGGTGTGCCTGGCAGAATCTTACTTCTGAAGTTTTGCTGTAGAAATGAGAGGCTGAAAGGATGCAAATAACTACCATATGGAGTAGAAGAACATGGTGAGTTACTTTGGCTATAATAATAGTATGCTGTAATGCTGCAGCAATTAGCATGTTGTGAAGTGGCCTCTCGTTCATTAATTTTATTTGGTCTTCAAAATGACAATCCTGAGTGTTATCATATAACCAAGGATCCTGGGGCTCAAAGGTCAAGTAACTTGTCCAGGTCAATCAGCAAATCAGTTGTAGAACTGGTAGGAAACACACGGGTCTCGCTATTCCTCATTCAGGAATTTCCCCACGAAATGATGTTGCCTCCTGGGTCAACCTTCCAGTACTGATTGTGTTGTTCTTGGCCCAAGGAAAGCATTTGAAGAACAGAGTAATCCTGCAAGAAATAGAAAGGCTCCTAAAAGCCATATAAATCCCAAATTGGAATTGTGAAAAACCCTCCCAAGCCATCTGAATTGGTTTCACGAAAACTTCTGAGGAATTTCTAATGTAGTAAAAAGCCTTCTTTGGCCTTCAGAAACATTATATGATCCAGTAGCCTTCTGCAGAACTCAGCTGTTTATCTTAAGGAAATAGGGGCTGAATTGGAACTTGAAGGCATGCAGAGACATTGGTAAGAAGTTGAGGGGAAGTTGCGTACAAAAGACAAATTACATCACAAGGTGGTAAGGCAGCAGAAACTGATAATCGAAGCTCTGGGTCTGGGCTCACCAGCGTGGAGTCATACACAGATGACCAGATCTTGGTGTGTTTTGGAGCCTTTCTAATCAGAATTTGTAACTATGGCTACCAACTGGAAGCAAGCAGGAAGTCTAGCCTTGGGCTGAAAGTCTGATGCTTAATATGTTTCCCTGGATTTTCCTTTACTTAGCAAGCAGGTAACTTGCCAAATTCTCTTCTGGCTGAGTCTTTAAAGGTATATTTAAGGATGAAATTCTTTTGCAACTAGTGTGATTCACTGAATTCTTGCTTGTGCAAAATGCCGCACTGGTTGCTATGGAAGAATACAAAAATATAAGACAGTCCCTGACCTTGAAGAAAATCCCATTTAATTTAGGAGACATGAGACATATAGAGTAAACATGGTATAAGTGAGACTACAAATGAGATTTGTAAGCAGTTTCTCATCACTCAGTTATCTGTTCAGATGCAACTTTTCAAAACCAGGCCCTCCTGGCTCCCCTTTTAAAAACAATGGCTTGCCCCACCTCCATATCACCTTCTAGCCCTTTATCCTGATATGGCTTTATGACATTTATCACTATCTGAAATTAAATTTTTTTGAATTTAATTATTAAATTAAATGTTTGCTTGTTTACTCTAGACATACTCAAGACATAATAACCATGAGGACATGGAATTTGTCATGTTCTTTGCTGTATTCCTAGCACCTAAAACCATGTTGAACACACATTAGGTGCTCATTAAATATTTGTTAAATAAATGAATAAAATACATATTAATCAACTGAAAATGGGCTAAGATAACTTGGATTAATGTAGTGTTTCCCACATTTGCCTTATAAGAATCACCTATGCAGCTGTCAAAAAAATTCCCTGAAGGTTTTGATTCAGTAAGCCTGGAGTAGGGCCCAGGAATCTGTATTTTAAAGAAGCATCCCAGGTTGACTCTTTTAATGGGGCAGCATTGGAAACACAAGGTTAATGCAGTGATTGATGGTGGGAAAGAGAAAACTGAAGTGATAAGAGCAGGTGCCCGAGGTCAGTGGCTGCTCATTGGAGTCATCTGGGGGAGATTTAAAAAGTACTGATGCCGAGATGCACAGATTCCAGATCAATGAAATTAGAATCTCTGCCAGTGGGTCCTGGATTTGGGCCAGTTTTAAAGTTCCTCAGGTGATTTTCATGATCAGCCAAGGCTGAAAACCCCCTAAGGTCTGTGGAAAGATTTTATCAGTACTCCAAGTATATTGCTAGGTTGTGCTCCAGTGGTGTCCAGCTTCTTGGATCCCTCAGCTGCAACTCTTGATCTCCTAGTCTGGAAGGGACATGTGTAACTCGATTTGTGGTGAACTATAGTAGCTTTTTGCTCTTGTTTTTTAAAAAATGTCATTTAAAGCAACAACTGAATGTAATCTCTTATACTTCATGGCTGGAGTGGAAAACACCTACAAGAATATTTTTATGGTGAGAAAGCCAAGGTGCCCTGAGCAGAGCCTAGATGGGCAGAATTGAGTCACAGAGCCCAAATGCTATGCTTCTAATACAATGAGGAAAGCATAGGAGAACACTGAGTTTCTCTCATGGGCCTGGAGAAAGGTGATAGGTGGCTCAGGAAAGAAAGCCAAGGGGAAGATGTAGAAAGAGTCTATAGATGTAGGTCTCAGCCTGGCTGCGTATTACAATCACTTGGGGAGCTTAAGTCATTACTGATGCCCAGACATTCTCAAAGATTCTGCTGTTATGGATATAGGGGTGGTGTGTGTGTGTGTGTGTGTGTGTGTGTGTGTGTGTGTGTGTGTGTGTGTGTGTGTGTGTGTGTGTGTGTGTGTGTGTGTGTGTGTGTGATGCAGCAGCGTTGTTAATCAGAGGTTTACAGAGAAAGGGGGGAGCCTGGTAACTTACTCCTCACAGAAACAAAAGCTACTATGTGCCAGCCACTGGGATGCCCGCTTTGCACAGATTATCTCATTTAATTCTCAGGAACATCTCAGGAGGGAGGCACCTTGGTAGCTCCATTTCAGACATGGAGTGAGACCTAGGGAGGGTCACAAGGTTCCATAACCAGTGAGTGGTGGAGCCAGGATGTCAGGTGAGTCTGCGCTCATACCCACCGCCCTATACTGCTTCAGCCAGAGCAGGGTCTAAAGAGAACATCCTTGAGGAGAAATTCCCTGTGGTAGGGGTCATGTCCAGTCAACCTTAGGTTGTTTGCTGTGCTGTGCTATCACTCCTTTCCCTTTACCACCAAGCCTTCAGTGAAGCCTGCGCCACAAGAGCGGGGGTGGGTGGGGCTTTGGGGGAAGGACCAGGGGGGTGAGATTAGCATGCGGTAGAGAGATTTGGGGGTGAGGACAGCACTAGTGGCTGCGAGCAATGCCCAGGTACCAAGCTGACCGGCTTGCTGATCGAATTTCAGAGAAAAGCAGCTACAGGGACTTCCCCGGCGGTCCAGTGGTTGGGACTTCCCCTTCCAACGCACGGGGTGCGGGTTTGATCCCTGGTTGGGGAGCTAAGATCCCACATGCCTCCGGGGCCAAAAGACGAAAACATAAAATAGAAGCAATATTGTAACAGATTCAATAAAGACTTAAAAAATGGTCCACATCAAAAAAATCTAAAAAAAAGAAAGAAAGGAAAGCAGCTACAATGGGAGAGCCCATTCTTGGGAAAATGTAGAACAACAGGGGTACCTAAAGTCAGGGAGGTGGTGGGCTTTGCCCTGTACATTGACTGAGGGACTCAAGTCATTCTACTTGGCTTCTAAAGGAAAAGGAGATGCACGGCTACAGAGACTTAGGGCTCTCTGGTTTACATTACTACACATAATCATTCGTGGCACAGAGCTAAGCTCTTCCAAATTTCACTGTTTACTCCTTTTTTCACCCTGGTTTTTTATTTGGCTGAGAACCAACATTTTTTTTTCTTTCCTTTTTAAAAAAATTGAAGTATAGTTGATTTATAATGGTGTATTAGTTTCAAGGAATTATATATATAATATATACAATATATATTATATATGTGTATATATATGTGTATATATATATATATATATATTTTTTTTTTTTTTTGAGGTACGCGGGCCTCTCACTGTCGCGGCCCCTCCCGTTGTGGAGCACAGGCTCCGGACGCGCAGGCTCAGTGGCCATGGCTCATGGGCCCAGCCGCTCCGCGGCATGTGGGATCCTCCCAGACCGGGGCACGAACCCGTGTTCCCTGCATTGGCAGGCGGACTCTCAACCACTGTGCCACCAGGGAAGCCCTATATTCTTTTTCAGATTCTTTTCAATTATAGGTTATTACAAGACATTGAGAACCAATATTTTCTTAAACCTCTTCATTTCCATCACCAGCATTGCTTTTGGGGCCATTTTTACCCAAGAGATATAGAAACATAGTTTTTGTTTCGTTTAATCATTTCACGACAGTTAATGAGTAGGCAGTAATGAACAGAGAACAAAAAAGCTGTGCTGAGATGAATATGCTGGGGGATTGGCGAGGCTCACCCACCAGCTAGGTGACTTGCCTTACCACTTCCTTGCCTCCAGCTTTGAAGGACATGAGCCAACGTCATATCTCAGCCACAATGCCATTGAACTTCAAGGTGTCTTGTGAACAGCGAAAAACAGAAATGTTAACTGCTTTAACCTTTAGAAGTACCACTCTTTACATTACAGCTTCAAATGTTTGCATCTACTGTTCCTACTTTAAAGTCCCTAGCAGAGTAGCCTAAATGAAAGAATATGAACTTACAAATATGTCCAAGGAATCTAGAAGTTAACTATGTAGCTTTTACTCGGGACTTTAAATGGAGGCGACTTGATTTGACATGGCCTCAAATTCTGCTCCTCTTATTTAGGTGGTAAGAGAACTGGGGACATGAAAACATTATGATTAAGTTTAAGCAGATAACACATATATATAGAATCTAAAAAAAAAAAGGGGGGGCTCTGATGAACGTAAGGGCAGGACAGGAATAAAGATGCAGACGTAGAGAATGGACTTGAGGACATGGGAAGGGGGAAGGGTAAGTTGGGACAAAGTGAGAGTGGTGTGGACATATATACACTACCAAATGTAAAATAGATAGCTAGTGGGAAGCAGCTGCATAGCACAGGGAGATCAGCTCGGTGCTTTGTGACCACCTAGAGGGGTGGGATAGGGAGGGTGGGAAGGAGACACAAGAGGGAGGGGATATGGGGATATATGTATACATATAGCTGATTCACTTTGTTATACAGCAGAAACTAACACACTATTGTAAACCAACTATACTCCAATAAAGATGTTTAAAAAAATGTAACTACAAAGAAAAGTACATAATTCTAAATACATTTCTGTGATTTCATTAAAAAAAAAAAGTTTAAGCAGAAACTTACCACATGAGATGAGAAGAAATAGAAGACGAGGGAGTCCAAAGAAATACACGTGGAGGTTACGTGCTATCAGCCCTCACAGTCTTGAGAATCCAAAGGGACTTAAAATACAAGTTCTATGGGCACATGCATTCAATTAACAAGGTAGTTTTCTGTGAAAATTGAGTTTGGGCAATATCTCAGATGAATAAACTTTACACATTCTTTATGCCTGAAACTCCCTAGATTGAAAAGGAGAGAGCCCAAGAGCAGATACTAATGTATTCATATTGAAACTCTTCCAGTAAGACTTCTGTATTCCATTTTCTACCAATGAGTATCTCCGTCTGTCCTGCCTGTCATCCACCAAAGTGAGCAAACACTGACACCTCAGAATGTGTAGGTGGCAGAAGTAGGGTCACTGTCACTCAGAGTGATGTTCACAGTTTTAATCATAACATATTTTTAGGCAGATAATTTTGGTTGAGACAGAGGAAATATATGATACCTAACAGCATGAGTTGTGAAGCCAGATGACCAGGTTCGAATCCCAGCTCTACCACTTGGTAGCTGTGTGACTTTGGGCCAAGTTACTTCATCCTATACCTCAGTTTCCTCATCTATAAAATGCAGATATTTCCTACCTCATAGGGTGTGGTGAATATTAAATGAGTTAACACATCGGAAGTGCTTATAACAATGACTGGTATATGTTAAGTGCTCAATAAATATTAGCTCTTACCCCACCCCTGCCCCTGCCTTACACAGGTTTTTTTTTTTTTAAAATAAATTTATTTATTTATTTTTGGCTGTGTTGGGTCTTCGTTGCTGAACATGGGCTTTCTCTAGTGGTGAGCAGGGATGACCCTTCGTTGTGGTGCACGGGCTTCTCACTGCGGTGGCTTCTCTTGTTGCAGAGCACGGGCTCTAGGTGTGTGGGCTTCAGTAGTTGCGGCACGCCGGCTCAGTAGCTGTGGCTCGTGGGCTCTGGGGCGCAGGCTCAGTAGTTGTGGTGCACGGGCTTAGTTGCTCCGAGGCATGTGGGATCTTCCTGGACCAGGGCTTGAACCTGTGTCCTCTGCATTGGCAGGCGGATTCTTAACCACTGCGCTGCCAGGGAAGCCCCAGGGTTTTTTCCTAACTGGCAGTGTGGAGTTTGTACATCTGACTACTTTCCCGCACATGGGCATGTACTTACTTCTCGCAGCCAGTCAAACCACTTCCCTGGCTAGTGACTGCTTTGGAACAAGCAGATGGCACAATTTTGTCTAATGACATACAATTTCCTGGGGTGGTGGTGTTCAGGGAAGGTTTCTTCCCAAAAGACGTGCATTGGAAGAAAATTTTCCTTCCTTCTTCTAATAATGCTGTTTCTGCATGTACACCTGCCTATAACAGCAGAGCCATCTCGGCACTGTGAAGGGAGCTGGAAGAAAGATGGAAACAATCATGATATTGTTGAATTAAAGAATTAACCAACCCCCAAAT
The DNA here is from genome assembly GCF_951394435.1 of Stenella coeruleoalba. Lineage (NCBI taxonomy): Eukaryota > Metazoa > Chordata > Mammalia > Artiodactyla > Delphinidae > Stenella > Stenella coeruleoalba. Next base: position 58,818,203 of record NC_137148.1, read on the forward strand.
TCCTACCTCTGGACTTAATATATGAAATAATACATTTTCCATTATGAGTATGGTTTTCTGTTATCATACTTGAAAACACCCTGACTGATACTTCTTGAGTATCTAGTATGTTTGAGATATTTTATTAGAAACACAAAGTGCAAAACCCTAAACCTGACCTCGACAAGTTTTCCAGCTACTTGAGGGAGATGAGCCATTGAAAGAGAACTAATACCAAGCAGTAAATATTAAGTGCTTGGCCTGAGAAAGCAGCCCAGGAGGTCATATATGAGGAGAGGGCTCAAAGATGGACATAGATGGACAGATGGGAACATTCCCGGTAGTATAAACAAAATGTTGGGTAGAGTTAGGGATTGTATTAGTTTGCCAGGGCTGCCATAACGAAATACTACAAACTGGGTGGCTTAAACAACAGAAAATTATTTCTCAAAGTTCTGGCGGCTAGAAGTCCAAGATCAAAGCGTCAGCAGGGCTGATTTCATTCTGAGTCCTCTCTCCTTTGTTTGCAGATGGCTGCGTTTTTGCTGTGTTCCTTATGGTCTTTTGTCTGTTCACATGCACCCCCGGTATCCCTTTGTATGTCCAAAGTTTTTCATGTAAGGACACCAGTCAGACTGCATTAGGACCTACTTTAATTGCCTTATTTTAATTTAATAGTCTCTTTAAAGGTCCTATCTCTAAATACAGTCACATTCTGAGGTACTGAGGGTTAGGACCTCAACATATGAATTTGGAAAGGGCACAATTTCAGTCTATAAAAGGGACGAAGAAGGAGCTTAAGAGTGAGTAGAAGGTTAGAGATGGCTGGAGATGAAGCTGGAAGGTTACATCAGGACCAGAGAGCTAGGGGCCTCAAACGTTGGGCCTAGATTTTACTCTTGCAGTAGCAGCAGGGAAGTAAAACAGACCCTTAGGAAGAATAATTTGCCGAAGCGTGCTGCAGGTTTTTATAAGGCAAAGAACTGGGGTTAGAGAAACGGGATAGGGCTGCACATAGTCTAGTCCTGATAAAGGACTGAGCTCAGGAGGGGAATTCGAAGTGACTGACTGAAAGAGAAATGGAGGACGAAAGGACAAGATGTATGCTTGGACATTCCCAGCAATCAGGCCAGGGGAGGCTTATGCTGTAAATTCAAGTCTTAAAAGGAAGTGTTGTGGGGCTTCCCTGGTGGCGCAGTGGTTGAGAGTCCGCCTGCTGATGCAGGGGACCCGGGTTTGTGCCCCGGTCCGGAAGGATCCCACGTGCCGCAGAGCGGCTGGGCCCGTGAGCCATGGCCGCTGAGCCTGCGCGTCCGGAGCCTGTGCTCCGCAACAGGAGAGGCCACAGCAGTGAGAGGCCCACGTACCGCAGAAAAAAAAAAAAAAAAAGGAAGTTTTGTGAGTCCTGGGACATTGGGGTTCCAGCTTTCTAATATTTAGGAGTACCTGTCTGAAAGGGAATAGGATTCTTTGTTGGGTATGGAGTATCCTGGAGATACTCAGGAACTTAGTTTTATAGAAAGGATACAAATATCAGAGAAGATTGCATTATTAGATATTCTTGGAAGTCCCTCGTATGGCTTAGGGTCCAGAAGCTTGTTTCATTTAGAATACAGAATAGGCAAAACATCTAGCCAATACCCCAAATCACCCAATCATTTCACAGGGAAGATCTGAGGTAAGGTAGCTCTCCGGACCCCAACCCTGCTTGAAGTAGACCCTTTTGTTTAGTTTGGGCAATACTCAACATGCCTCCACTAGGTGTTAAGTCAGTTGCCAGTTGGTATACTTAATGTTAAATGGGCTTGGAAAACTGAATTTAAGAATTTGATCACTAAAATGAAAACTAAGAATTGCAAGATTTCTTATACTATAAACTTAGAATGTATGACTTTTGTAAATTGTAATCACTAAACAAAGTACCTGCTTTTAAGTTATTTTTTTAAAAATATTTTTAAATTACAAAAGAAATGTGTGGGTGGCTTTTTTTTTAAGTTGAAAGTAAACTGTAATACATCCTTCCAACTTCCCCAGTCCCTTAGGAACGGGCACTGCAATTTTATTTGTAGCATTCCAGACCTTTTATTTGACATCTCCCACACCACACACATACTTATACATACAAATACACATTTCATAGCTTATAAAGTAGATATACCACACATAATATAAAAATATGTATATTTATATAGCTATATAAATATATATATTATACATGCACTCAAAGGCATAAAATTTTCTTTAAACTTTTTATTTTATATTGGAGTATAGCTGATTGATAATGTTGTGACAGTTTCAGGTGCACAGCAAAGGGACTCAGCCGTACACATACATGTATCCATTCTCCCCCAAACTTCCCTACCACAGAGGCAGAAAGGCATATCATTTTTATTTAACACAACCAGGATTTGTACTAAATACTGTCTAACAATTTGCATTTTTCAGTTACTTATATATATATAAGTATATTGTATATTTATATATATTGTATATATTTCCCACGTTAGTACATATATTCCCAAATGGCCCATGTTTTAAATATCTCCTTAAGTAATGAAAGCCAAATAGACCACCTCAGGTATATTATTCAAAAATTAGAAAAATAGGGTAGTCTAAGAAAATGATAATGGAACAATAAAATTCTTGTCAGTTCTCAAACATTACAACATGTAGGGTTCACTTTATCCTGAACATTTTCAATGGACCCTCAAAGGAAGAAAAATAAAATGATCTGTCTTTACACTTTTATGAATAGGCAAACATTTTCGGGTGCTATCTTTTCAGATATTTAAAATTTTTATCTGAATACAAAGAATAAACACAGAGTACCAATTTCAAAGTTGCCAAAGGGTGCATGTAGTTAAAAGTCTTCCTTTCCCCTTAGTTCCCCAGTCCCATAATTCTTCTCTCCACAAGCAACTGTTGACAAGTTTCTTGTGTATTCTAAAGATATTTAAGATTCTGTACATTTAAAATAAGAAAATACCAAAAAGCAACACCATATTGCTCCTCCCCATCCCCCCCCCCCCAAAGTTCTAGCACTTGCTAGGGTAATTTTTATTGCAATTTTGACCTGTCTACTCAAATGAGAGAGAAGTGACAGAATTAGGCCACAAAGTTAAAAAGCATATTTGGGAGCCTGGGGTAATGACAGATAAGAATAAGATGGCTATCAAAGGATTAAGAAAGACCCGTATAAAGAAAGCTTATAAAAACTTATAAAGCTCTTGAATATAGCGCTTTTTAAAAAAAATCTTCATGACAGTGTGGCAAACATTAAAGATGAAATATATCCTATTTAAAATAATCAGCCCCCGAATCAACACTTGATTCATTTATTCATTTTTTGTTCTCAGACTTAGCACAGCTACAATTCTATCTACACTAAATTTTGTGAAACTTAAGACAAACCTCTTTCATAATTTTACATTTTCATTTCAACATCAATTCTAAAATAAATGGGGGAAGGTAGGAGGACTTTAAGTTCCTTTTTTTAAGTAGATTTACTTTACCAGGGACTTTTCAGGACCAATAGTCACTCCTATTTGTATTCTTACTTCCCACAAGGAACAACTGTTATTTATGCAAAGGCAGAGGTGTTGATTTAAAGATTTTTTTGAAGTTTATTTTAGTAAAAAGAAAGCCAGAGAGTCAATATTGTTTATGTCAAAAATGTCTTTATTTTAATTGCAAAAAACGATTAATCTTACTACAATAGTGGAAGAGTTATATTTTTTCTTAAAACAGTAAACACATCTTAAGTAGTAACTCATAAAGTGTGTATTAAACAGGCCCACCAGCCCACACACAACAAAATATGAACATTGGTTAATAATATGAAAAAATACCTAATAAATTATTAAGAAAACAAGGCTTTAGAATGTTAGCTCCTCACATTCCACATAGAACTTCCAATGCTCATCCATTATATGGCATGGGAGAAATTCCTGATCGCTGATTAACAGTATTTCATTTATTTGAAGATAATGTGGGATGCTTTTCATTGACCCTTTGGAAGTTCCTGTTTGAAGAAGAGTCAACAAATTAAAAACTGTCTTTTAAAAAATAAGATTTAAAGATGATACAAACAGATGGAGAGATATACCATGTTCTTGGATTGGAAGAATCAACACTGTGAAAATGACTATACTACCCAAAGCAATCTACAGATTCAATGCAATCCCTATCAAACTACCAATGGCATTTTTCACAGAATTAGAACAAAAAATTTCACAATTTGTATGGAAACACAAAAGACCCCGAACAGCCAAAGCAATCTTGAGAAAGAAAAATGGAGCTGGAGGAATCAGGCTCCCCGACTTCAGACTATACTACACAGTTACAGTAATCAAGACAGTATGGTACTGGCACAAAAACAGAAATATAGAGCAATGGAACAGGATAGAAAACCCAGAGACAAACCCATGCACGTATGGTCACCTTATTTTTGATAAAGGAGGCAAGAATATACAGTGGAGAAAAGACAGCCTCTTCAGTAAGTGGTGCTGGGAAAACTGGAGAGCTACATGTAAAAGAATGAAATTAGAACACTCCCTAACACCATACACAAAAATAAACTCAAAATGGATTAAAGACCTAAATGTAAGGCCAGACACTATCAAACTTAGAGGAAAACACAGGCAGAACACTCTATGACATAAATCACAGCAAGATCCTTTTTGACCCACCTCCTAGAGAAATGGAAATAAAAACAGAAATAAACAAATGGGACCTAATGAAACTTAAAAGCTTTTGCACAGCAAAGGAAACCATAAAAAAGATGAAAAGGCAACCATCAGAACGGGAGAAAATATTTGCAAACAAAGGAACTGACAAAAGATTAATCTCCAATATTTACAAGCAGCTCATGCAGCTCAATATCAACAAACAACCCAATACAAAAATGGGCAGAAGACCTAAATAGATATTTCTCCAAAGAAGATATACAGATTGCCAACAAACACATGAAAGGATGCTCAACATCACTAATCATTAGAGAAATGCAAATCAAAATTACAATGAGGTATCACCTCACACTGGTCAGAATGGCCATCAAAAAATCTACAAACAATAAATGCTGGAGAGGGTGTGGAGAAAAGGGAACCCTCTTACACTGTTGGTGGGAATGTAAATTGATACAGTCATTAGGGAGAACAGTATGGAGGTTCTTTAAAAAACTAAAGATAGAACTACTATACAACCCAGCAATCCCACTACTGGGCATATACCCTGAGAAAACCATAATTCAAAAAGAGTCATGTACCACAATGTTCATTGCAGCTCTATTTACAATAGCCAGGACATGGAAGCAACCTAAGTGTCCACGGACAGATGAATGGATAAAGAAGATGTGGCACATATACATATAATGGAATATTACTCAGCCATAAAAAGAAATGAAATTGAGTTATTTGTAGTGAGGTGGATGGACCTAGAGTCTGTCACACAAAGTAAGTCAGAACGAGAAAAACAAATACTGTATGTTAACATATATATATGGAATCTAAAAAAAAAAAGGTTATGAAGAACCTAGAGGCAGGACAGGAATAAAGACGCAGATGTAGAGAATGGACTTGAGGACACGGGGAGGGGGAAGGGTGAGCTGGGAAGAAGTGAGAGATTAGCATGGACTTATATACACTACCAAATGTAAAACAGATAGCTAGTGGGAAGCAGCCGCATAGCACAGGGAGATCAGCTCAGTGCTTTGTGACCACCTAGAGGGGTGGGATAGGGAGGGTGGGAGTGAGACGGAGGAGGGAGGAGATATGGGGATATATGTATGGCTGATTCACTTTGTTATAAAGTAGAAACAAACATCCCATCGTAGAGCAATTATACTCTAATAAAGATGTTAAAAAAATAAATTTTTAAAAAGGTAAAAAATAAGATTTAAATTTACTTATTACGAACCCTAGACCCTAGTCAAGTCTATGAGCACATATAACAGGTTTTCTGACCAGGTCATTCTTCACTCCATTTTCTATACCCAAGATAAAGCTGTAAATCAGCACTGACCTATCTTGGAAGAAAGAAGCCTGTTTGCAGTCTAAAACACCAAGGCAAAAAATGGATAACTGAAGCTTCTGAAGGTAGTTATACAAAGCCCCTCTGTGCCTCAATTTCCAATAAATTGAGAATAAAACAGTTGTAAAGATTAAATGAGATACTGCATGTGAAATGCCTGTCTACTGCCTAATACAGAGCAACCACTCAATAAATAGTAGCTGCTATTATTATAGCAGGTAGTTATTACTAAAAAGAGTGTTAGGCTGGAAGATGGATGATCAATTTTCTAGGTCACACAAACTTGGTTGTGATCTCAAGCAAGTTATATGGCTTATCTAGATTTCCATCGCCTCTGAGAGGTGAGAGAGTTGATGATCAGCAGGGTCCCTTTTAGCTCTGCCAGTTTAAGAGCCAATGATACTAAAACTGGCTTCTTTAAGCTCCCTGACAGTCTCAGAGATTCCTTTCTTGGAGACTGGCTATATGAGCTATACGTCATTCAACTAGTTGAATCTTATTCCAAGGTTAGCACCAACATGCTATCTGTGTGACCTCAGCCAGACAGTTTCAGATAGACGTATGTATAGTCCAAGTGCTTTGTTCATAATTCTAAGCAGTACAAATGTTTACACAGTTACACATCTGCATGGATATCTGGCGCTCCTGATAAAGTACCCGTTTATCCTTCTAATGGTGATCCCACCCTAATTTGCCTCTGGAGGACCATCCCTTTCCCCACACTTGGTCCATGTGCTTCTGGTGGAATTGTTCTGAACTGTGTGGCTGAACCACACTGACTCCATTTTGTCAGCTCCATCTTAGGTCTGCAGTCCTATCCCTTCCCTTTCTGCATGACTGTACTTTAGCCTACTCACAAGGAATGCGCCCAAGCCAGCTTTTACCTTTGTCTTCATCTGATATGAAAACTGGAAGAATGCCTTTGCTGACGCAGATAGTTAATAGTTCTCTATCAGCTTACCCTTGTCTTCAACTGATATGAAAACTGGAAGAATGCCTTTTGCTGATGCAGGTAGTTAACAGTCATGAGACCCCTCAGGGAAGGGCAGGGAGGAAAAACAGGGGTTCCTGTCAGTGTGGACCAACCACACTTCTCCCAAGTGGTCAGATTCTGTTTTTAGCTTTGGTCCCTTTAAATCCTCCTTACCCTTTTCAGAGGCAGAGTTGGGCTAGGAATGCTTCTGGATCATCTCTGCCTGATCCTTCCTACCTGTATGTAAGTTACCCACAATAAACTTCACAATTACCCTTTATGGAGTTGCCTGCTTAGTTTTTTGGTCTGAAAGTTCTTGCTCAGTTCAGGGGATATAATTCACTATCTCTTCCTTCCAACATTCATCTCCTGATTTGTTTAGATCTAGGCCAATCACTGAACAGGCATTGATCCACGGTAAGAACACGACCCATTCGGAGTGAAGTTACATGCAATAAGATCTTTGTTTCGCCTTCTGGGAAACAGTCACATCCAAATTCTTTCCCTCTGGACTTGAATCTGGAAGCATGTAGCTCTGGAATGATGAGAGGAGAGGCTGCTACCATGGAGCTGAGAAATGAAAAGCAAGAAAAACTGGGTGCTCAGTCATGCTCTGTGAACACTGGCTTAAGCCTGAAGAACCTACTCCTGGTCTTTCATGTACATGAGTCAATAAAATTCCTTTTTATGGGGGGTGTAAGCCAGTTTGATTTGGGTTTTAAACTGTTACTTACAACCCAAAGAATTTAAACTGTTTTACACATGGTCCATATGTAAACAAAATAATCCCCTCATTAGCAGGTTTGTTTTATAGACTATCTGAAGCAAGGTACCTCACAAAAGTTGGGAGTGGAGAGCATTCATCCTTCAGGAAAAGCCCATGGAAATAAGGCTTTAAATATTAATTTAAATTAATTTTGCTAATATTAGCTTAGTTTCATCAGAGCAAGGATGGGCCTGTATGCACAAAAACCCTATTCTCTTTCCAGTGAATGGGGCTTGCCTTAAAAGTCACAGACCCAAACATGGGCACTTGTAAGAGATGGCCAAGAGCACCTGAATAGCTTCATCTTGTTTGTAACCAGAAATTATCACCATAGGGCTCACATAGAGAAGGTCACCAACAAAAGTGCAGAATGATAAGCAGTAGCTCCACAGGAAGCAACCTGCCCATCTTCCCAATTGACATGCTGGAAACAGAGTGGCCCAAACTTGGGATGCTGAGATGATATAACAAAAGTGTTTGAAAAACAGCATTTTCAGATGGACATCTGTTAACCTATTAACCCACAGAAGTGGAGTTTGGAGTTTTCAATAAAGTAATGCTAATGTTAAACCTTTTTTTCCTTTTGCCTTACCATTCCCATCATTCACCTTTGTCAAATGATAAAATAACACCTATGTGAAAGTTTTCTGTAAAATTGTAAAGTGTTATTCAATACCGCTTTGCACTCTAAACTAGCTTTGCTTGGAGCTGATCTGGCTCTCTCTCTCCCTTACGTGCTGTAATAAATTAAGATAAAGGGACCATTTTAGGCCCACCTTCTTCTTTTTTTTAAGCAGGGCTGACTTTATCACTAAAGTCAGTAGGGTGTGATGGCCTTGATTTATAACTTTCTCAACAGGTTAGCTATGATATATCCACAAAAGTTATTCAGTTGATATTCTGTCTAGTGGCTATTCACATGGCTTCTCTTTCAAAGGAACAGAGGTCATGGCAGCCAAAATCCCACCCCCAGATCCACTTAATTTCGCTGTCAGCATAATACACTCCTGACTTTCCTGTAATCTGCAGGACTTTAGGAAAACTGCAAGTGGCTCTGTGGTAACAGAAGGAGCCACTTCCTGGGTAAGCCCATGGACATGAAATTCTGGGGACATACATATCACACCACAAAACTCAGTATTAAGAACATCCCCCAGTTTCTCACAGAATAGCCTCTTTTCCATAATTATCAGACTGGAAGAAACAAAGACCATTCCTTACAAAACACCTGTTCTCATCTCCTTTACCTCTCATCTTCTGCTGCCTTTTCTTTCTCCTCTACCACCTCTTCCGCAACAGGAATCTCTGAACTCCATCTGCCACTGCATTCCCACCCGTTTCATTCCAGCCCATGCTACCAGGATCCGGCACCTTTGGCTGACCACAACTTCTAGACTCCAGATTTCTTTGTTGTTATCCACAATTCCCAATATATTGGGATGGGGTGGGCAACAAAACAAAAAGCACATTCATACAGAAAACTGAGCTAAACAGGGTAATCCTCATATAAGAAAATGTAAGAATACAGCAAACTGATTTCAAATTTATGATCCCAGTTTGAATTGTGTTAAGTAACTATACAATTGCTACGTTATCTTATTACATAATAGTACAAGCTTCAAATTTATTTGAATCATTCCAGGCAAATAACATTCAGGAAAGTTAAAGACGAAGAACTTCACTAGCTTTTCTTCCTTTTTTGAAGTTGAGTAAACCTTTTCTCCATGTTTACATATGGAAAGCATACCTGAAAGCATCAATGCCAGTATGTAATAGTTTTAAAACTCTTTGCTTTTTCTTTTCATAAAAAATTAAACATACATGCAGTGTACTACAGCTACTTAAAATAAGTAAAAATATATTGTGGTTTGTATTATCAATCTTCTGAGAAATAAGTAATAACCTGTTACTACAGCAGCTGAGAACACAGTTCTAGAATTGAGATTCTCTTCTGTGGGCCCTAGTCTGGGCTCACTCTGCATGTCTCCTGCTTTCAGGGCTTTTAGAACTGTTTTCAGTGTTTTATTTTTGTATATACTCTAAATTTGGTCCGAAGGTATGGTTTTCCTGCAATCCTCTCCCTGCCCCAACTCCCCTGCTGCCCAGGTAACCAACGATAACAACCCAGGGTATATCATATCCTTCTATAGCTTGTTTCTGTGCTCTAATAGTCATATCACACATTTGTCCATCACTTTTCAATACTTTAATCCTTGTACAACCATGTGAGACAAGAAAGGGAAAGAATCCAAGTAGTTAGGAAACTGAGATTTAGATTTTTTTTGATTGAATAATTCATTTATAGTACTCAATATACTGTTACTTAACAGGAACTTAATAGGTTGCACAAAATACAGGCACTTAAATATAAAAGAACAGTGAACTAAAGTTTCCTCACCAATGCAGTCTATACTCTTACTACAATACTTGCTACTCCCACCAAGCTTTGGGCCAGTTAGCATAGCAACAAATAAAGGGACTGCAGGAAGCACACACTTAAAAGACCTGTTTCCAAATTGGAAGCTCCCAAACACTGGAGTTTTGCTTCCACTCTAGCCCTGACTGTCATGCTGGAGGTAGGTAGCTAAGAGGGAATGAAGCAGCAAGATTCAGATATTGGATGTAAAACGTTTAAGTTTAATATACTTTATAGGAAATGATTTTACTTTGGGTCCATTAGTAAATTGTTACTGTTCCATGGAAAGATCTTAGAAAAACTAAGCTGTTGTGATCTGCAGCAATATGAACTGACAGGTACGGCACTGTAATACCAGGAGCAAACACACACATAGTCTTAAGCAGTCTGACAATATCAACTATTCATTTTTCCCAGTCCTCACTGTGGGGAGGATTAAGTGGACTAGTGCTCGGAAGTTCAGTTCTGCTTAAGGGGCCAGACACCTGTGGCTCTGGAGCCTCAAAGAAACAAAGAGGAATAGGAGGATTTAAAAAAGAAGTTCTGTCACTGAAAGAATTTTTGTGAATGAGGTAAAGAGAAATTAGAACTCTGAGAGATAGTAACTTAATCCGTTATTTGGTCAAATAATTACCATCTTCTTTGCAATGATAACTAAGGACATCTACTTGTAGCTTTGTGACAAAGAATTTTTCCATCAGAACTGTGAAAACCACCAATTCACCCCATTAGAAGGTAAGAGCCCTTCTCCCTTTAATTTTCACTTTTACTTGGGGTAGATTCCCTAGGCAAAGTCAGTGCCCTCTGAGATCTAGAAATAAAATTTCTAAACCGTAGCACATTTAGCAGCCCAGTACAACTAGGAAGATGGCCATTTAATCGGACATTTGTCTTTTCTTGTTGTCCCTAAGCCCCAACAGGAAATGCACAGCTAAGGCACTAAGGAACCATTCTGCTTATGGACAAGGTAGGGAGAAATAAATCTCCCTCAAGTAATATCACCAGACTTTAGATATTCTGCACAAGTCTGCTTAAAATGAATTGATAGATTCATTAGTAGGCAAAAGAATGGGCTCATGCAACTATTCATGTTATCCAGTGGCCAAAACTGGCAATTCAAAATGACATACTAGTTAGGTTAAAAATAATTTAACTTTTACTGTTCTTTTTCCTCTGTTTTTGGGGGGGTTTTTTACAGTAAAAGAGAACCTTTAATGTATGTCATGAAAACGTCTTTTATACCAGATTTCAATGACCACTGAAAAATGCAATAAATAATGTGAGATAAAATAATTTTTAGACAAAGTAGAGAGGGTTTATGAATGAAGGAAATTCTAAAGGATATAACACGGGAAGGAAACTTGTCCTAGATGGAAAGTTTGAGAAGTGAAATAGAACGGAGAGCAAATAAAGTAGTAAATATGTAGATAAATCCAAATGAACATTGACACTTAAAAACAATACACAATACAAATACTACATATGATAATACACAATTATGTAAGGCTGATGAATTTTTTTTAAACATCTTTATTGGAGCATAATTGCTTTAAAATGGTGTGTTAGTTTCTGCTGTTTAACAAAGTGAATCAGTATACATATATCCCCGTATCTCCTCCCTCTTGCATCTTCCTCCCTCCCACCCTCCCTATCCCACCCCTCTAGGTGGAAACAAAGCACCAGGCTGATCTCCCTGTGCTATGCAGCTGCTTCCCACTAGCTATCTATTTTACATTTGGTAGTGTATATATGTCCATGCCACTCTCTCACTTCGTCCCAGCTTCCCCTTCCCCTACCCTGTGTCCTCAAGTCCATTCCCTACGTCTGCGTCTTTATTCCTGTCCTGCCCCTAGGTTCTTCGGAACCATTTTTTCTTTTTTAGATTCCATACATATGTGTTAGCATACGGTATTTGTTTTTCTCTTTCTGACTTACTTCACTCTGTATGACAGTCTCTAGGTCCATCCACCTCACTACAAATAACTCAATTTCGTTTCTTTTCCTCTGCTTTTGAAAAAAATTCCCTTAATATATCAACAGCAAAAATAATCAGATTCATTATTTTAACTGATGGTTCACTTCTGACACATCCCTAACCCATCTTACTCCTCTGGTTCTCAGTTTCATCATCTGTAAAACAGGTCCGAGACTAGCTGATCTATTAGGTTCACTTCTAACTTGAAAATTATTGAACTCAGACTTCCAGAACTTGTGCTTACAAACTAAGCATTCTAAACTTCATTACAATTATGGAATGAAACATCACTTGCTCTAGTTACAAATGAAAATGAACATACTTATGTATACATTCTCATCCTGAATCAGAAATATAATTCCAATCAAAGGCAAAATGATTAAGAATAATTTTAATGAATTGTAAAAATACATCTGCTCTAGTTATGATGGGGGGAAATTCTACTATGGCTATTTAAATACAAAGTTCAGGGACTTTCCTGGTGGCGCAGTGGTTAAGAATCCACCTGCCAATGCAGGGGACACGGGTTCAAGCCCTGATCCGGGAAGATCCGGGAAGATCCCACATGCCACAGAGCAACTAAGCCCATGTGCCACAACTATTGAGCCTGTGCTCTAGAGCCCACGAGCCTCAACTACTGAGCCCACACACCGCAACTACTGAAGCCTGCGTGCCTAGAGCCCATGCTCCGCAACAAGAGAAGCCACTGCAATAGAAGCCCGCGCACCGCAATGAAGGGTAGCCCCCGCTCGCTGCAACTAGAGAAAGCCCATGCGCAGCAACGAAGACCCAGTGCAGCCAAAGAAAAAAAAATAAAGTTCAGTGTCTTCTGATAAATGAAGGATCCTAAAGGATAAATATGGTGATAGAGTATTACATGATTGGATATCTAAAACTAAATTAATAATTTTGCACAGATTTACATTGATAATATCAAAAGCCATCTGTGAAACTGTACTGGCATCAAGAAACAGACTTGATTATTATACTTAGAAGTTTAAAACTATTTAGGCCCTCATTGTTCAGGGGAAAATTGAAATTAATAGGTGGTTCTTTAAGCTGAATTGGATTTGAGATACTTGATTTTATATGTAAAGTGTTCAGGTTTTCTGTGTCTCTGTCGTACAGACGTGAACCTTGGAGTTCTACTAAAAAGAAGCTCCTAAATGTCCTAATGTATGTAAAATAATCTGGCAGGGGGTCTGGCACATGGCAAATGCTCAACAGGTAATTTGTTTTCTTCTCTTTCCTCCCCTATCAGTAGATATAAAATACCAGGATGAAAAAAAATACGATTAAAATAATGAAAAAGGATCAGGAGTTTAAACAGGAGCTGAAATAAACACCCTGTGCTCTGTTATCAGGCACCCATCTTCCTTGGCTGTTTAAGAAGTTCTTAACCACATAAAACAGAAGCACCTGTGAATGTTTGTGTTCTATTACATATACTTTTACAGAGAAATGAAGCACAATAACAGCACTGAAATGAAGAAAACTCTTTCTTTAAAGTCATTTATTCACAACAGATTATAAGTAGGTCAAAGACCGTTTTCATTAAAAACAAAAAAGTCTATTTTTTCCCTGAAAAAGCATATTTATTTCAAATGAACAAGTGATGTTAGATCTTCCTGAGAGAAAATTATAAATTATATAATCAGTGTGCATTAAATGATAGCCTGGGAAAAGAAAGGCCTCAGGAGATACTCTTTTTTTGTTTGTTTGCTTTGCTTAGATGAATACATTCAAGCTTCATGTGTTTTGAGTGTCTTGGTACTATGGTGACAGGGGACATAAACATATAAAACTGGCTTTCCAGGTAAATAATGAAATGTGATCTATATTAACAGAATGTTTTTCTAAAGATCTTTGTGAAAAATATGTCAATATTTTTATACATAATGTTCACATTATGTAATAGAAGTTTTGGGAATGTTCATTTTTCCCATTCCAATATATACTGAAATATTGATGAAGATCCCTCAATAACACAAAGGAGGAACTACAGACAAGTAGGCAGAGGGGAGAGAGGCTTGGGACGAAGCTGTGAAATTTTAAGGGAAAATGCATCATAGACTCACTCCATTTTAAAGCTTATAAAGGACTTTAGAGATAGATACTTCAGGGATTTCATCAACATTTCGTGAACAGAACTTCATTTTTAAAGATTAGCATTGGTATGTTTACAATCTTTCATTAGAAACAACATATATCCTCAAATGTGTTAATATACCACATTTTAACATCCTGGAGTCTATCAATACATTGCCTCAAGTTGCCAGGTTAACTAGTTTTTGTGTAGAATTCAAATAAATAAAAAGCTCTTCCATTATCTCTGACTTACTGAAGCAAGTCATTTTATCACTTATCTTCATGATTCATGATTTTCTTGATACCATGAATCCAAAATGATATGTAGAAGTAAACTGGATGAGGGGAAAGGAGAAATAGTTCTCTTTGAAATTTCTGGTTGAGAAAAATGTGGAGGGCCATCATTCTTTTTTCTTTTTTTTTGAAGTATAGTTGATTTACAATGTTGTGTTAGTTTCTGGTATACAGCAAAGTGATTCAGTTATACATATATATATTCTTTTTCATCTTCTTTTCCATTATGGTTTATTAAAGGATACTGAATATAGTTCCCCATGCTATACAGTAGGACCTTGTTGTTTATCTATTTTACATATAGCAGTTTGTATCTGCTAGTCCCAAACTCCTAATTCATCCCTCCCCCACCACCCCCTTTCCCCTTTGGTAACCATAAGTTTGTTCCCTGTCTGTCAGTCTGTTTCTGTTTCACAAATAAGTTCATCTGTGTCATATTTTACATTCTACATATAAGTGATATCAGGTGGCACATGTCTTTCTCTTTCTGACTTACTTCACTTAGTATGATAATCTCTAGGTCGATTCATGTTGCCGCAAATGGCATTATTTCTTTCTTTTTTATGGCTGAGTAGTAATTGTGTATATATACTACATCTTCTTTATCCATTCATCTGTTGCCGATGGACATTTAGGTTGCTTCCATGTCTTGGCTATTGTAAATAGTGCTGCTGTGAACATAGGGGTGCATGTATCTTTTCGGATTATAATTTTGTCTGGATATATGCCCAGGAGTGGGATTGCTGGATCATATGGCAACTCTATTTTTAGTTTTTTAAGGAATCTCCATACTGTTCTCCATAGTGGCTGCACCAATTTACATTCTCACCAACAGTGTAGGAGGGTTCCCTTTTTCCCACACCTCTCCAGCATTTGTTATTTGTAAACTTTTTAATGATGGTCATTCTGACAGGTGTGAGGTGATACTTCATTGTGGTTTTGATTTGCATTTCTCTAATAATTAGCGACGTTGAGCATCTTTTCATGTGCCTATTGGCCATCAGTATGTCTTCTTTGGTGAAATGTCTATTTAGGTCTCTGCCCAGTTTTTGATTGGGTTGTTTGTTTTTTTGTTGTTGAGTTGTATGAGCTGTTTGTATATTTTGGAAATTAAGCCTGAAGGGCCATCACTCTTATACCTCACAGTTAGACAGAAAATTCAGATAAGGGAGATTAGTTCAGATAAAGGAGATAGTATTAACTAACCAAAATCCCATTTACCATTTGTTGAATTCTTCACCACAAATTCTGTTATAGCCTGTGAGATCTAGGAATGTCCACCTATGAGGACCGTCAACTGTAAGTAAATTCAGTTTTAAAATAAGCAGTCCTTTGGATCATGTTCATGTTTCCATTCACTCATTCATTTATTCAATGAACATTTTACTTGGAAGCTACTATATGCCAGGCATTGGGAATATAATAGGAAGCAAGAGCCCACAAAAATCTTTCTGAACTCAAAGATCTTCTCAGTCTATCGGGGGTTAAGATTAGGTAACCAGCAATTATTTATAATATAGAGTGATATACATAAGATTTAACCATCTATTTACACAGTAGTATGCTAGAAACTATACAGTTAAAAACTTAAATAAAACTGAAAGTTTCTCTCTTTCTCTTTTTTTCACCTTGTCCAAATTTCATTTTTTCCAACAGTTATTTGCTTGGTTCCTGTACTAGGTCATCTAAACAAGGCATGTCTGAAAGTGAAAGGGAGTGGTTCTAATAATTTTGCTGGATTAGGGACTGCCCTGGTCAAATGGGGATACATGGTCATCCTAGTTATGGGAAATGTAAATATCTCTTCCTAGTCCACTATTTCCAAAAAACAGTATTCTGAAGAGTGTGATCATCAAAAAGCATAAGAGAACAGATATGTTCATGATCTGAAGTAGGCTAATTAAATCCATGTGGACATGTTTTTCCTTTAGACTTTATGGTCTCTATGATGTCAGAGCCACAACTTCCATTACCACATTTTGATATGCAGAAGAGGGGAAAAGATTCTCTCCAGAATGCTTTGCTTGTAATAAGGTTAGAGACTTTACATTTTTCTAACTTACCAGGTCTTTGGATTTCTGTCAGGTACCACAAAACCAGGTACAAAAGAATCCTAAATCAAAGATGCTCAAACAAAACTTCAACAGCAGCCTACGGATGCCTGCAGGGACCTGTCTATAGATTCCTAGGTCCAGATCAAGGTAGCAAGATGCTGGTTGGCATACTGGCGCCTCCACAGTTCTCAAATTAGCACTAACATTTTCTGAAATATCTAAAGGAAAGAAAATTCAGGATTTCTGGACAGAAATTAGTAACAAGAAACTGTTTATACTGCAGGCAACAGAAGCAGCAATTCAGAACCCATTTTTTATTTCATGCTCATTTAGCAGAGGAACTGTGAGCCCTCTGAGGAAGAAGACGCATGGCTGGGGTTGGAAATACGTGCCTGGAGCTAGAAAATCTGAGGAGCAGATATGCTTTCTGATATGAGGAAGAACCTATATTTCTGCTTTGACTCTTAAGGATAGAAACTAGGAGAAAGGGTTTGCTTGACTTTCCTTCAAGTGTGTGTGTGCGCACGTGCACGAGGCAGAGAGACGAGAGGGACAAGAGAGACAGAGAGACAGAGGGCTTGAGTGTACAAGCACAAAAGTGGGTGTGCTTTGGAATCAAAGTGAAGGGCTGAATATTAAGAATTTTCAAATTATTACCTGCATAAGAAATCAGATACTACTAGTCATTCAAAGTCAACAGTCAGGCTGGCTGCATAAGAATCACTCCTAAAAACTCAGGTTCCTTGGCCTATCTCTAAGATTAGATTAGGTACGGAACCAAAGACCATGAATTACTACAACTCCTTCCAGTTTCGTAAGCTCTTTAATTTCCCCACAATTGTTTTATTTTATGTGTTTCCCCAAAATGATGAAAAATACTTTTGAGGCTATCCTTAGAAAACAGGGGAAAATGCATCTTATTCTGAAGCCAGTTTTTGAGACAAAGGTTAGAGTGACTTCAGTATAAACTTAGGAAAGTACTTTGAATTACTGGGATTTGTTGTAAGGAAAGGAGTAACCCTGGGAAACCCCTGGTTAGAGGCTTGTGATAGTAATCCTATTTGGTTCTTGACTCTGGTTGTCACAGAATTATCATTTTTTGTTTTGTACCTCCTCTCCTCATATATTGTCCCCAACTGGTCTAAGACAGGGAAACTGGGGGAAAAAGAGGGTGCACTGCAGCAGAGAAGGGTGATATAACATTAGTTATGTCTGCTTTTCATAAATGTGTACCGCCCTTTCCAATAACTTCAAAATCGGCTGCTGACTGGTGAAGACCACATTCTCTTCAGTTTTCTGAAGGTTTATTAGTGTACCCTAACAAGCAAAGACTTAATTCTAGTATCTAGGATCTATTTTTAGAAAATATGGAAAACTAACCAAATCATGCCTGCAGGAAGGAAAAAAATACCATTTTTCCCTTTTACATGACACTTAAAAAAAATCTACCTAAAGTAAGCACATCACAGATTCCGAGAAAGGAATTGTGAGAGAAGGTGTCATTCTTCTAGAATTTAAGTTAAACGGTGTTTAAACGGAGTGCTGTAAACAAACAAACAGAAAATAACAAGTTTTGGTGGAGATGTGGGGAAACTGGAACCCTTGTACATTGCTGGTAGGAATGTAAAATGATTTAGTTGCTGTGGAAAACAGTAATGGCTGTTCCCTCAAAAGTTAAACATATAATAACTATATAATATAGCAATTCCACTCCTTGGTATACACCCAAAAGAACTGAAAACAGGTATCCAAACAAATATACGTATATATCTGTTAATGGCAGCACTATGTCCAACAGCCAGAAAGTGGAAACCCAAATGTCCATCAAAGGATGAATAAATAAGTAAACTGTGGTTTATATATATATGTAATGGAAGCCATAAAAAGGAATGAAGTACTATTACAATGTAGATAATCCTTAAAAGCATTATGCTAAGTGAAAGGTGCCATACACAAAAGGTCATATATTGAAGGATTCCATTTATATAATATATTCAGACTAGGCAAATCCATGCAGACAGGAAGCAGACTGGTAGTTTTCAGGGACTAGAGAGAGTGGGGAATGGGAAGTAACTGCTGAATGGGAAGTAACTGCTGAATGGGTATGGGTTTCTTTCTGGGGTGATGAAACTGTTTTGGAACTACACAGAGCTGGTGGTTGTAAAACACTGTCAATGTACTAAATGCCACTGAATTGTTCACTTTAAAATGTTTATTTGAATATCATGTGAATTTAACCTGAATGGAAAAAAAAAAAGACAAGTGCAATGCCTTCTCAGCAGATGTGGGTGTGTTTTCCCCACAACTAAGAAACAGGTGTTGGTCTGCACATACCTGGAAGACAAGGTTGATGTTGCTGAGGTACCAAGTTTGGGTCTGGAGGCAAGGGTAATTCCTCAGAAATATACTTTAAAAGTTCCTTCCCCTGGTATGTTACCTGCACATAATTAAACACAGAACTTCAAAATCATATATTTTATCAGAAGCAAATACAGCTTTCTCCTGCAAATTGTAACTCCAGTAAAGTATTGATTGTTGTACATTATGTACTGGAAAACTAGCCCACAGCCAAATCTGGGCTGCCATCTTTTTGTAAATAAAGTTTTACTAGAACACAGTGATTCCCATTCATTTACTTAACATCTATGGCTGCTTTTATGCTACAGCAGGATGGAGTAGTTTTGACAGAGACCATATGCTCACAAAGCCTGAAATATGTATTATCTGGCCCTTTACAGAAAAAATTGCTGATCCCTGATATGTACCATTAATTCTCTCATATGTTCACTTATTCAACAAATATTAATCCAGCACCTGCTACTTTATAACTTTAAAAAATTAATGTTGCATTAATAAAATTAAGTCATAAAAGTAAAATGGTACTTTTCTAGAAATCAGATACACAGCTGGTTACATTAACTGCATTTTAGGTCTATACATCAAAGTTTTTTTGTTTTTCTTGGTTTGTTTTTGAACTTAGTTATTGTGTATCAGCCCAAAAGGTCAGAGCTTAGAAATATGTACATACAAATGGGCTGGACTGAGGTAGACTGGCAAACACCTGCCAGAAATGTTCTGAGTCCAAGGGTCTTTGCGTCCTCCGGACCTAGTTCTAGAGCAGTCTAATAGTATACTCCCAGAAGCTAGGTTCACTATGGTTAAACCAGCAAGTCTCAACTTGGACATCCCTTCCTCCAGGATGCCTTCCTATAACTGCTAAGCTCACGTAATGACCCTCCTCTAGGATCCCATAAAGTCTGTGCTCATATTTCTGTCAAGGCACTTATCCCACTTAAAGGAAATTATGTATTAATGTGTCCGTTTCCATTGAACTATAGGCTCCTTGAAGAAGGATCTGTATAATATTAATTTTTATTCTCTAGCTCTTCATATAGTGCCTGACAATACTAAGAAAAAGCTCTTAAGTCCCAGCTCTTAAGCAAAATTCTTAAATTCTCTGAGCCTGAGTTTGTGCATCTGTTAAATGAGTATCTCCAGATTTTTAAGTTGGGAGGAGTAAAGGAGATAATATATATGATAATATATACTTTTGGCATGCTGTCTAGCACACCCTGAGTGCTCAGTAAATGCTTGTTACTGAACAGAACGAGGAAGGCCTAAGGAATACAGAATGGTTAGGCAGACTTTTAGCTCAATCCTATGACTAAACAAAGCTTGGTAATGTCAATGGAACAGACCTGGCCTACTCAGTATGCTAAACCCTCCTCACTTGCCAGGGAAAAAGAGCGGTGAGGCCACTGAATGCCACCTGTCATTTCTCCAAACAACTGACAGTTAACAACAATGGATTTTGAACATTTATCCAAAAACAGCAGAATATACATTCTTTTCAAGTGCACATGGAACATTTTCCAGGACAGATCACATACTAGGCAACAAAACAAATCTCAATAAATTTAAGAAGACTAAAATCATATCAAGCATCTTTTCCAACCACAACACTATGTGACTAGAAATCAACTACAAGAAAAAAAACTGCAAAATATCCTCACAAACACGTGGAGGCTAAACAATATGCTACTAAACAACCAAAAATTCACTGAAGAAAGCAAAGAAGAAAAAAAAAATACCTAGAGACAAATGAAAACAAAATCATGATGATCCAAAATCTATGGGATGCAGCAAAAGCAGTTGTAACAGGGAAGTTTATAGTGACACAAGCTTACCTCAGGAAACAAGAAAAAATCTCAAATAAATGACCTAATCTTACATCTAAAGAAACTAGAGAAAGAAGAACAAACAAAACCTAAAGTTTGTAGACGGAAAGAAATCATAAGGATTAGAGCAGAAATAAATGACACAGAGACTAAAAAATAGAAAAAGTCAATGAAACTAAAATCTGGTTCTTTGAAAAGATAAAATTGATAAACCTTTAGTCAGACTTATCAAGAAAAAAAGGGAGAGGGCCCAAGTCGATAAAATCAGAAATGAAAAGGAGAAGTTACAACCAACACCATAGAAATACCAAGGATCTTAAGAGACTACAAACAACTACATGCCAATAAAATGGACAATCTAGAATGGACAAATTCTTAGAAATGTACAATCTCCCCACACTAAACTAGGAAGAAGTAGAAAATCTGAATAGACCAATTACCAGTAATGAAACTGAATCAGTAATTTAAAAACTCCCAACAAACAAAAGTAAAGGACCAGATGGCTTCACAGGTGAATTCTACCAAACATTTAGAGAAGAGTTAACACCTATCCTTCTCAAACTATTCCAAAAAACTGCAGAGAAAGGAACACTTTCGAACTCATTCTAGAAGGCCAGCATCACACTGATACCAAAACCAGACAAGATATCACAAAAAAACCTCACAAAATTACAGCTAATATCACTGATAAACACAGACACAAAAATCCTCACAAAATATTAGCAAACAGAATCCAACAATACATTAAGAGGACCATACACCATGATCAAGTGGGATTTATCCTAGGGATGCAAGGGTTTTTTGATGTCTGCAAATCCATCAATGTGATATACTATATTAACAAATTGAAGAATAAAAATCATATGATCATCTCAATAGATGCAGAAAAAGCTTTGACCAAATTCAACATCCATTTATAATAAAAACACTCCAGAAAGTGGGTACAGAGGGAATATACCTCAACATAATAAAGATCACATATGACAAACCCATAGTTAACATCATACTCATGGTGCAAAGCTGAAAGCATTTCCTCTAAGATCAGAAACAAGACAAAGATGCCCATTCTTGCTACTTTTATTCACATAGTATTGCAAGTCCTAGCCACAACAATCAGGCAAGAAAAAGAAATAAAAGGCATCTCAATTGGAAACACATAAGTAAAACTGTCACTGTTTGCAGATGACATGATACTATACATAGAAAATACTAAAAACACCACCAGAAAACTACCAGAGCTCATCAGTGAATTCAGAAAAGCTGCAGGATACAAAATTAATATATAGAAAATTGTTGCCTTTCTATACATTAACAATGAACTATGTATGCATATGGCTGATTCACTTTGTTGTACAACAGAAACTAACACGGCATTGTGAAGCAATTATACTCCAATAAATATGTATTTAATAAAAAAACAAATGAACCATCAGAAAGAGATTAAGGAAACAATCCTGTTTACCATTCCATCAAAAAGAATAAAATACCTAGGAATAAACCTACTTAAGGAGGTAAAAGTCCTGTACTTGGGAAACTGTAAGACATTGATGAAAGAAACTGAAAATGAAACAAACAAATGGAAAGAAAAACATGTTGTTGGACTGGAAGAATTAATATTGTTAAAATGACCATACTACCCAAGGCAATCTACAGATTCAATGCAACCCCTATCAAAATACCAATGGCATTTTGCACAGAACTAGAACAAATAATTTAAAAATTTGTATAAAAACACAAAAGACCTGAATAGCCAAAACAATCTTGAGAAAGAAGAACAGAGCTGGAGGAATCATACTCCCTGACTTCAGATTATACTACAAAGCTACAGTAATCAAAACAGTATGGGCACAAAAACACACACACACACAGATCAACAGAACAGAATAGAGAGCCCAGAAGTAAACCTATGCACTTATGGTCCATTAATCTATGACAAAGGAGGCAAGAATATACAATGGAGAAAAGAGAGTCTCTTCAATAAGTGGTGCTGGGAAAACTGGACAGCTACATGTAAAAAAATGAAATTAGAACATTTCTCATACCATATACCAATCCAAATGGACTGAAGACCTAAATGTAAGACTGGAAATCATAAAATTCCCAGAAGAAAACATAGGCAGAACACGCTTTGATATAAATCAGAGCAATATTGTTTTGGATCTGTCTCCTAAGGCAAAAGAAACAAAATAAAAAATAAACAAATGCGACCTACTTAAACTTAAAAGCTTTTGTACAGCAAAAGAAACCACTGACAAAATGAAAACACAACCTACTGAAGGGGAGGAAATACTTGCAAATGATATAACTATTTGCAAGTATTAAGGGGGTAATATCCAAAATGTATAAACAGCTCATACAACTCAATATCAAAAAACAAACAGCCTGGTCAAAAAATGGGCAGAAGACCTGAATAGAAATTTTTCCAAAGAAGACATACAGATGGCCAACAGTCACATGAAAAGATGTTTGACACTGCTAATCATCAGAAAAATGAAAATCAAAACCACAATGAGGTATCACCTCACACCTGTCAGAATGGCTATCATCAAAAAGAATACAAATAACATATGTTGGCAAGGCTGTGGAGAAAGGGGAACCCTTTCGTATGCTGTTGGTGGGAATGTATATTGGTGCAGGCACAGTGGAAAACAGTATGGAGATTTCTCAAAAAACTAAAAATAGAACTGTCATATGATTCAGCAATTCCAGTCCTGGGTATGTATCTGAAAAAAAAAAACCCCAAAAACACTAATTTGAAAAGGTACATGCACCCAATGTTCATAGAAGCATTATTTACAGTTGCCAAGATATGAAAGCAACCTAAGCGCCCATCAACAGATGAGTGGATAAAGAAGATGTGGTATATATGTACAATGGAATATCACTCAGCCATAAAAAAGAATGTAAACTTGCCATCTGCAACAATATGGATGGACCTGGAGGGTATTATGCTACGTGAAATAAGTCAGACAGAGAAAGACAAATACTCTGTTATCACTTATATGTGGAATCTATAAAATAAAATGAATGAGTATAACAAAACAGAAACAGACACAGATAGAGAAAATAAACTAGTGGTTACCAGAGTGGAGCGGGAAGAAGGGCAAGATAGGGGTAGGAGATTAAGAGGTACAAACTACTATGTATAAAATAAATAAGCTATGAGGATATATTGTACAGCACAGGGAATATAGCCAATATTTTATAATAAATTTAAGTATAATCTATAAAGATTTTGAATGACTATGTTGTACAGCTGGAATCAACTATACCTCAGAAATAATAAAGTTTACCTGCAAGTATATAAAAAGAAGAAAGAATGGATTTTGTTCACATTATCACCCTGACAATATCCAACACACCTTATACACTCATCAATGTGTAGGCTCAGTACGTTTTCACCTATGTCTCAGATTTAAAGTATATTTTTATCAGTTAGTGCTGGGTAAAATTTTACCTTAGTAGCCTTAGAGGTCATGAGTCCCCATAGGTCCCAGACATCACTAGGGATAATTCACACATTCAAAGAACACAGCTTTAAGAAAATCCACTGAGTTAAAAAATCTATTTTCCACAAGGTAGGAGTGATTTAATGAACAAGGATAACAATGAATAGAACTCAAACTGAACAGGCACTAGGTCACTTCAGGAGACTGAAGTGGCAAGAGGAGTGAGTGATGTCCAGTGGAGTACGCATGAGGATTCCCTTGGCAAAGCTGTACAGCAGCTCAGCTGCTTGGGTACGAGGTATGAGTCATCTCCGTGTCTAGTGGCTGTGTCATTCTATCTGATGTAGGACAAGACCTAGTTTTCTGGCATTTCTTGCCTGACAACCAACCAGTTCTGGCTCTATAGCCCCACCACTGTACTAGGAACTAGTCGGTAGAAATGTTCACATTTACCGAGGTAGCAAAAAGCTCCTATCAAGAAGTGACTGTGAATTCAGGAGTTACCCCAAGACAAGAGGGGTAGAGGTTACTGTGGTAAATTTTAAAAGAGGCTTTAAAAAATTGTAAACAAACTCACTGGGGCAGTGCTTCTCAGCTTGTGGTATTTACTAGAAGTACATGAGTGTCCTACAGTAATTTTTGAAACTATTTCCATTTTTAGGATAATTAAAAAGAAATCTAAGCTTGCTCAGATAATCTGTATGAGTATCTTATATCCAAAAATTGCCCCAATTTTAGTGCCCACATTTGTATTTGGCTTCACTATCACATAGATGTTAAACAATATGACTCCAATTGACATGGCTAATGAGAAAAGACCAGAGGCAATGTGATATGTAAATGAGGCATATAAGTACAGAGTGAGAGCCAAATGATATCACAGCCAGCTATTCAAAAGCAGAAAATGCAGTAGTTCCAACAGAGAAAAAGAGTGGGAGGACTGAGTCATCATCAGTGGGCCACAGGCATGTTAAGCTCAAAACAACCTAAGCTACAGCAATTAGTACCATATTCACACTGTGAGCATAGATTCAGTTTCAGCAAAACAATATCATCTATCATGAATTTAAGAAACTTTGCAATAAAAAGGGATTTCCATGGGTAAAATGTTAATTACTAACATGCAAATATGATTTATGAATCCATGGAAAGGATTAGGCAGGTTGAATTGAAAGCAGATGGCCTGGTGACTCCAGTGGTGGGAAATAAAAAATAATAATAATACAGGAAAAAAGGAACACAGAGAGACTATAATGTAAAGCAGAGAAAATTTAAAATGTGCTCATGTAAGTGAAGGAACTGAAACACTGTTCTGGAGGCACCTGCAACAGAGGTCTAGGAGACCAGAATGCAGAGTTTAGGGACTAAGACTGAGATAGGAGCTAGAAAGGAGAGTGGGCAGAGCTGAGTTGGACAAAAAACGAGAGAGGAAACCACCTTCTATTACTGGTGCACTGAGACTTACTGTAATGGCTAGTGGAGGTTAAAGGTATTTGCAATTCTGTGAAACAGTAATGGTGACTGTCTGATGACTCACACTTTCCTGGGTGAATCATTGCAATACTGTTCCCTGAAGGGGTGCCATGGACATCTGGAGGTGGCTGATCACTGGACCTCAAGGGTGTCAGTCATCGATACTCTTCAAATTGGTTATTAAACTGGGCTTATAACTCAGAAGTCAGAACTGAGGGGGAGACCACTAAGTCTGGGAAGTCTGAATAAAAATTCAGAAATATTTTTGGGGGAGGCTAGCAATTCATGGATAAGACTATGTTCAAACACAAAAGTGCACCATAACTTCTGTGTGTCTTAGGCCCCTTTATCATAATTTTCGTCTTTAGGGGAATATTTTGCTTTATTTTATCAGAATACTAGTAACATATTAATTAAATTATCAATTCACCAGTGGTTCCAAATTTTCTATGTGGAGTCACAGGGACCTGCAATCACTGTGGAGGTGAGGTGGCAGGGACAAGAGGGGAAGATCGGGGGCATTCAATTTTCTGAGACTAGGTGAGGAACAAGGAAGGAGAGGCTCAGTTAGCTGTGCAATCCTGCTGTGGGGAATTCTGGCAAATAGGAATTGTGGGAGAAAGCATGTAGTACACTGCAGAAGGGGTGCATGAGGACAAAACTAATTTGGAGAACTTTCAGATTTCTTAAAAAAAGGAAATAGTTTTATTATAAAAAAATATGTACCTTTCCATGTGAATATGAAGTTAAAGATAACTTAAGAATGACCCACCTTACTCCAAGCATAATTCCAGGTCACGTAACTATCAGCTCCTAGAAGATCCTTGAGCCAGATGACTGGGTTTTGATAAATCTGACCATTTTCTACCTTAATTTTGCCATTCAATAAAACACTGGCTTTATGGGTAGTCTCCTGAGGTGAAAAATAAAACAAAAATTAGGATTAAAAAGTATCTGAAATATATGAACTTCTGCTTCTGTCCATGATGAAGTAACAGGGACCAGATTTACCCTAACACATGACACAACCAAAAAAAAAGGCAAACTAAATATATGAAACAATGGTTTCCAAGATACCAAACATCAGGGAACAAAGTACAGTGATCCTGAGAAATGAGAAACTAATGAGGTGAGCCCTGTAATTGTCCCAACTCACTGCCTTGAGAGTTTCCATGTCATGTTACAGAGAGAGGGCATCCAGGCAAAACCCGTGGATTCTCTGAGTTGAATAGACAGAGCATAGTCTAGGGAGGCATGATGGCTAGAGTCTGCAGGACAGAGTACTGAAGAAGAGAGAAATATATAGAGAGAGAACTCTGCAGATCTTCAGAGAACTCTGCAGAACTCTGCAGATCTTCCGCTGAGCTGTGATTGGCCATGTGTGTGAGGAAATTACCCAAGCCTGGGAAAAGAACTACTTGAAAGAAGTAGAGGTAATGGCATTCTCGGGCATTCTCAAAGGGCAGAAATAGCACCTGTTCCCAATAGTAAGACTAGAAAAACCTCAAAACTGATGGGGCATTGGGAGGTACACAGAAGAGTCTTGCCTCTGTAGTGGGATATAATTAGCCTTAGACTGAACACTGATCCAATCCTGCCTAACAAATTATAAAAGCAAGACCCAAAAGGATAAAACTGTTTCTGTGTAAATTAACTATATTCTAGAACAAATATCCAAAATATTTTTAAGAATAAAAACATATCTGGCATCCAACAAGCTAAATTTCACAATTCTGGGATCCAATAAAAAATTAACAGGCCTAGAAACAGGTAGGAAAATAAACCCATATGGAGGAGAGAAAGCAATCAATTGAAAATGACTGAGAACTCTCAAAGATGTTAGAATTAGCAGATAAGGACATTAAATAGTTATTATATTCCACATGTTCCAAATGTTACATGGAGACATGGAAGATATAAAAGAAGACTCAAATCAAACTTCTAGAGATGAAAATTACAACATATGAAATGAAAAATACACTGGATGATATTAACAGATTAGACACTGCAAACAAAAAGATTAGTGAATTCAAAGACACAGGAATAGGAATGGCATAAAAAACCCACAGAGAAAAGAGAATTTAAAAATAAGATCATCACAGTGAATTGTGGAATGATTTTAAGCAGCCTAATATATATGTAATGGGAATTCAAAAACGAGGGGAGGGAAGAAAAAATATTTGAAGAAATAATAGCTGAAATTTTTCCAAATTTGGAAAAAAAATTTCCAAATTCTTCTGTTTAACCTGTACTGGTGAGACAGAGTCTCTACCTTTGGCAAGGTGCTACTGAGACTATTGGGGTCCTGCTCACACTTGCCCTGGCTTGTAAGGTGGTAGTTTCACGTCAGGAGAGGCAAGTTGAAAAGGCAAGAGGCTAGTGTGCCCCTTTCCAATAAATGCTCAGATCCTAAAGCAGGGGTATAATTCAGAGAGAAGTTGCCATGTTCCTGCCCTAAGCTCCAGAGCCATGGCACAAATATTTTGCCTGGGAACAATAACAAACGTAAGAGAAGATGGGGATCAATACACAGACTTGCTACAATACATTGCCTACTCTAAAATATCTAAAATGCCCAGTTCCAACAAAAAATTATGAGACATGTGAAGAAACAGGAAGTATGACACATACAGCAAAATAAACTAACGAAAAAGCAACATAAACTGCCTGTGAGAATGACCAGGTGTTAGATTTAACAAAGACTTCAAAACAGCCGTTTAGAGCTTCCCTGGTGGCGCAGTGGTTGAGAGTCCGCCTGCCGATGCAGGGGACATGGGTTCATGCCCCGGTCCGGGAAGATGCCACATGCCGCGGAGCGGCTGGGCCCGTGAGCCATGGCCGCTGAGCCTGTGCATCCGGAGCCTGTGCTCCATAACGGGAGAGGCCACAACAGTGAGAGGCCCGCGTACCGCAAAAAAACAAACAACAACAAAAAAAAACAGCCGTTTATATACATGTTCAAAGAACTAAAGGAAACCATAATTAAGGACGGAAAGCAAGGTATGATAACAATATCACATCAAACAGAAAGTATCAATAAAGAAACAATTTATTAAGAAACAAAAAGAAGTTGAGTTGAAAAGTACAATAACTAAAATGAAAAATTTAATAGAGAGGCTCAACAGATTTTCAATGTCAGAAGAAAGAATTAGTGAATTTGAAGAGAGATCAATAGAGATTATGTAAGCTGAAGAAGAAAAAGAAAAAAGAGTGAAGAAAAATGAAAAAGCTTCAGAGAAATGTGGGACACCATTAAGCACACCAACATATGCATAATGGGAGTACCAAAAGGACAGGAAAAAGGAGCAGAAAAAATATTTGAAGAAATAATGGCTAAAAATTTCCCAAATTTATTAAAAAACATTAATCTACATATTCAGGAAGCTCAGTGACGTCCAACAAGGATAAACACAAAGAGAGACATAAATAGATACATAGTAAAAATACTGAAAGTCAAAGACCATAAGAAATTATTGAAAGAAGCAAGTGAAAAATGACTCATCACTTACAAGGTAAACCCCAAAAGATTAACAACTGACTTCTTATCAGAAACAATGAAAGCCAGAAGCAGTGGAATAACACACTCAAAGTACACAAAGAAAAACCTGTAACCAAGAATCCTATTTGCAGCAAATATTTCAAAAATAAAGGTGATGTAAAGACCTCTCTTGAGAAAATTTGTTGCTAGCAGACCTGCCTTACAAAAAATACTAAAGGAAGTTCTTCAGGTTGAAATCAAGTGACCCCCAAATGGTAATATGAATCCACATGGAAAAACAAAGAGCATCAGTAAAAGTAATCACATATTATAAAAGACAGTATAAATGCACATTTCTTCTTTCTTTGCTTAACTGGTTTTTAAAACAATTGTACAAAACAATAGGGATATAATACATATATATTTGCAAAAGCACAAAGGCGGTGGGTGGAAGAAGTTTTACTGGGCCAAGAAAATGACTCCATATGGTAACTCAAATCCACAGGAACAAATGAAGAGAACCAGCAAGGATAAGTAAGAAGGTTAATATATCAAAAGTTATAAATATAAACTTGCTCTCCTTTCTTCTCAGCTCCTTTAAAAGTCACAAAATTTTATAAAGTAATAATTATAACAATGAATTATTGGCTTTATAACATTTACAGATATATCAATAATATATATAATAATAATATCACAAAAGGGAAAGAGGAAAGTTGAGCAACACTATAAACTAACTAGACTGAACAGGCATCTATAGAAAACTCCTAATGATAGGAGGATATATACATTCTTCTCAAGTACACATGGGACATTCTCTAGCATAGGCTACACACTATCTAAGCCACAAAATAAGTCGCAGAAAATTTAAAAGGACCAAAATAATACAAAGTATGTTCTCTAAGAGCAATGGAATGAAATTAGAAATTAATAACAAAAAAATGAGAAACTCACAATTATGTGGAACTCAAACAACATACTCCTAAATAAACAACGGGTTAAAGAAGTAATCAAAAGGTAAATGAGAAAATACTTTGAGATGAATGAAAATGAAGGCAAAACATACTGAAACTTATGGGATGCAGTAAAAGCAGTGGGTTAGAGGGAAATTTATAGGTATA
Source organism: Stenella coeruleoalba (assembly GCF_951394435.1). Taxonomy (NCBI): domain Eukaryota; kingdom Metazoa; phylum Chordata; class Mammalia; order Artiodactyla; family Delphinidae; genus Stenella; species Stenella coeruleoalba. The sequence goes on from NC_137148.1 coordinate 58,848,474, forward strand.
AATGCCTATATTGAAAAAGAAGAAAGATCTCACATCAATAACCTAAACTTACAAGAAAGACACTGGAAAGAAAACAGCAAACTAAACTAAAGCAAGCAGAAGGAAGGAAATAGTAACTATTAAAGTGGAAAAAGTAAAACATGCAATAGAAAAATAGAGAAAATCAAAAAAATCAAAATTGGTTCTTTGGAAAGATTAATAAAACTGACAAACCTTTAGCTAGATTAACCAAGAAAAGCAAGAGGGAAGACTCAAATTACTAAGAGCAAAAATGAAAATGTGGACATTACTACTGACCTTATAGAAATAAAAAGGACTATAAGAGACACTATGAACAGCTGTATGCCAATAAATTAGATGAAATGAGCAAATTCCTAGAAAGATACAAACTACCAAAACTGACTCAAGAAGAAATAGACAATCTGAAAAAAAAACTATAAAAAGTAGACACAATTAATAATCAAAAAACTATCAACAACAACAAAAAAGCCCAGGTACAGATGGTTTTACTGCTGATTACTAGAAAACATTTTTAAAAGACTTAATACCAATTCACAAACTCTTCCAAAAAACAGAAGAGAAGGAAACACTTTGGAATTCATTCTGTGAGACCAGTATTACTCTGAGCCCAAAACCAAAGACAACACAAGAAAACTACAGACCAATATGCTTAAATGACTCTATGGACACCCTGTAGGAAGAAAGAGGAAAAAATACAAAAACAGTAGAAAACTTTTTTTTTAGCAATCATTTAGATTTTATACTTTGCGTATGTACATACATCAAAACTTGTCGAATTATATACTTTAAATACATGTAGCGTATTGTATGTCAATTGTATTTCAATAAAGCTGTTAAAAATAGCTGAAATACAAAGAATTATATTAGAATTTTATCATTGCTGATCCAGAGGAGTAACCACAGCTGTCAAAATTTTAGCTAATGTAACCAATAACTGAAATTTGAGTTGCTTTGGCTAATGTGAAGTAGGTATTACTTAGCAATAAATTGGTTGACAGGCAAGCAAACAGGAACATCAAGGGATCTGAGATCAAGCTGCTAATTTAGTGTTTAAACTATAGTTTGGAGCATTAAAATTAAGTTTTTTTTGCTCCTAACTTATAAATAAAGCTTATTAACTAGGAAAAGTCTTATAATCCAGAAGTAGAAAGGGTTGAAAAAAGGGGTCATTTAGATTAAATTCCAATTAGCTTGGATTGGTTTTCTGTTGGACTGGTCCACAAGCAAAGCAGCATTCCAGGACCCTGCAAACTTTGCCACTCTTATATCCTCTTTCAAAAAATGAATAGGGGGAAAAGGGAAAGGAAGCCTCATTTGTAGGCATTTCTAGCAGAATCTTTTTTTTCCTCTTCTGTTATTATGCATATGTGATATTGTTTTAATTGAGTTATATCTACCCAAACTCCAAGTCACTTTCTGTTTCTAAATTGAGCTACTATGGAAGATGTGTTTATACTTAACCCTTATTAGGGGAAGCTTTAGCAGTACACACTGGTAGTTCCCAAAACTTTGGAACCAAACACAGCTCCAATTTATTATTTTTATTTTGTTCTTAAATCCTTCCTGCTGCAGTAAAACTAATTTTGGTCTGAGAGCCTAAAGGTGCTTGTAACTAAAATGTACAGGGCAATTTTAGAAGCATGATTTCACTTGCTAAGATATAATGGTCTCTCCATTCAAGAAGCCCAGCCAAACCCTATTCCCCTAATTAGAGCTAAACACTGACACTATGTGACAGCAACATTTACTCACTTACTTATAAAATTTACGTAATTTTAGAGAAAAAAAAAGGATACCTGTGTTTTGAATTCCAGAATATTATTTCCCGGATTAATTCTTCCTAGCAGTATCAGATCCTTTATCTGCATACATTTCTTTTTAGGAGTTGTGCTGTATTTTGAAGGATTTTTTACAGTATGTTGACGGCCAGACCCAGAGGAGGAGGAGCTCTGACTATCATTTGCATGTGGAACAGCAAGAGCTGATTTTCTAAGATAAGCTTTCACCTGATGCCCCGTATTACTGCCAAAGACATCAATCCCTTGATGTACCAGGGATTCTGATGTCCCCATATGTGGTTGCTGCGAAGCTGTTTTCCTGTTTCCTTTTTTTGGATCACAATTGGAAAGAGCCTGATCACAAATAATAGTTGATGGATTGGCATCATTGTGGGCAAATACACTTGCGGTTTCTGAAATCTTTAATGTGCCATTTACTGCTGAAGGACTAAAGGACTCATGCCCTTTGGCTGTAGTATCTGTAAGATCATTTTCTTTTTGTGAATATTCTGCTTGAGCAATAAAAGAAATAGGTTGCGATTGTAATTTAATCTTCTTAGTGCCATCTGAAAGTCTGGATTTTGATAATCTATCTAAGGTACAGTCACTGACACTTTGTTTAGAATTCAGTTCATTTCCAGAAAATTCTTCCCTTCTCACTGTCTTTGAATTTAGACAAGTGTTGGTATTTTGGTTGTCATGCCAGATTTCCAAAGACAACTGTGTTTCCTGCATGCTTCCACAAACAAGGCTGACAGGAGAAACTGAACATGACTGGGGCTGTACTGAATTTTCCAGACTAGTAAACTCTTGGCTGTCCTTTTCTTTAGAGATTTCTGAGCTCAATGGCAGCTTCTTGAAACTAAGACCAGACAAAGATGTAACATTCTTATAGTTCTGAATTTTCTGGCTTATTTTTTTCTGTTTTTTTGCTACAAGTAAAAGGCTCTTCTGCCTTGTGGCCAAGTTAGCTAGTTGGTCTCTCAGGACTCCATGCTTAAATGACTCTATGGACACCCTGTAGGAAGAAACAGAAAGAGGAAAAAATATAAAAACAGTAGAAAACTTTTTTTTAGCAATCATTTAGATTTTATACTTTGTGTCAAATTAATCAGCTCGAAGTACACAAGAGACTATCTTTGCAATGTATATTCTTTGAGAGGAAACTGTTGCTTTACTTGAGGTAAATAAGTTTGCCTTTTTTAGGTGACAGCGTGGTTATCCACATTTATATTCACATCATTACATATCAGTTGTGAGTCAGCCCTAAAAGAGAAACAAAACTTGGGTTGTTTATCTAGATACCTAGTAGTCCTTTAGTTGGAAGGTATAAATTGATGGCCAAGGAGCAACACCATTCTTTAAGTTTGGAATTCGCTTACCTGTTTACAGTGAAATGGTGTATCAAGAAGTAAAATTTGGGAGTAAGTTCCACCCAAATTCCCTTAGTTATGGAGGACTGAGATTGTTTTGTGAATAATTATAAGTAAGCTAGACCTGAGAAATGTCAATTCATCAAGTACTTATTGTATTGGGTTGGCCAAAAAGCTCATTTGGGTTTTTCCACAAGATGTTACGGAAAAACCCGAATGAACTTTTTGGCCAAACCAATAATTGTACTTTGAATCTGTAGTGAGGTACTTTGAAGTGACTACCCAGATAAGCATTATCCTGTGTGCCCTCCTTAAACCAAGTCTCTCAGGGGCTTGAAGACTGAGTGGGAGGAAACTGGCTCATCCACACCTGTCTTTTGGTTATACTCAACTATTCCACACTGATCTTCAGGATATTGGACACTTTGTTTCCAGTAGCTCTCAAACTTTTTGGTTTCAGGACTTTTTTATACTCTTAAAAATTATTGAGGAATGCAAAGAGCTTTTGTTTATTTGAGTTATATCTATCAATATTTACTGTTTTAGAAAATAAGAGAAAATTTTAAAACACAAGACTACACAAGTGCACATTCCATTAGCTATTAGAGTGATGATATCATCACACGCCATGTGGCCTCTAGAAAATTCCATTGTACACTTATGAGAAAATGAGAGCAAAAGAGGGCAAATAACATCTTAATGTTATTATAAAAATGGTTTCGGGGGCTTCCCTGGTGGCGCAGTGGTTGAGAGTCCGCCTGCCGATGCAGGGGACAGGGGTTCGTGCCCCAGTCCGGGAAGATCCCACATGCCGCGGAGCGGCTGGGCCCGTGAGCCATGGCCGCTGAGCCTGCGCTCCGCAACGGGAGAGGCCACAACAGTGAGAGGCCCGCGTACCGCAAAAAAAAAAAAAAAAAAAAAAGGTTTCAACTTCTTAGACCCCTTGAAATGGTCTCAGGGATCCTCAGGGACCATCTTTTTAGAGGAGCCGTTTTAAGAGAAAGCAATAGTATAGATACTTGTCTCTCCTAACACAGTTTAGAGTTGTCGGTACTGAACTCCAAACCAACTGGATGTCAAAGCAAGTAGTAGATGTAAGTGGAAGAAGCATCAAGAAGAAATCAGATTAGCAAATAACTGGTAGTATAAAATGCAAGAAGCTGGATAGATAGAGAAGAAAGAAGAAATTAATATCACATTTAAAACTACGTGAAACAGAGTTCAGACAGAAAATACAAATGCTCTTTAAATTACAAGAGTTTAAGGCAAATAGCAACATTAGTATGAAGACACACATATATAAAGGCATATTATTCAGCCACAAAAAAGAAATAAATCCTGCCATTTGAGACATCGATGGATCTTGAGAGCGCTATGCTAAGTGAAAATAGTCAGAGAAAGACAAATACTGTATGATCTCACTGATATTTGGAAGCTAAAACAAAAACAAAAAAGGCATAGATACAGAGAACAGATTGGTGGTTGGTGGAGGTGGAGGTGGCACGTGGGTGAAATAGGTGAAGGTAATCAAAAGGTATAAATTTCCAGTTATGAAATAAATAAGGCATGGGAGTGTAATATATAGCATGGTGACTATAGTTGATAATACTGTATTACATATTTGAAAGTTGCTAAGAGAGTAGACCTTAAAAGTTCTCATCACAAGAGAAAAGAAAAAAAGAATAGAAAACTAAAAAAAATAATGCTCAAAACAAGAAAAAATCATATAACAAATTTCTCAAAAAAAAGGATAAGAGGTAAATAATCAATGTAATCAGGATAAAACTCTTTAAGGACCCTGAGAGTTTAGAAGTACACAAAACCACAAAATATACATGATTAAACTGCTTAGAAGAACAACATTTGTGATAGCATAAAAGAAAAAATTTTAATGTAAAAAATGTGAGTTTACTAAGGAAAGAAATTTACTTACGGAATTCATGACCAGAAAGGCTTTCATAAAATTCATGGCTGTAGACAACTTTTTAAGATAGGAAAATGTCCTTTTCTGAACATTTCAAATAATAAAGTAGAAAAACATCTTTCTAGGAAGTATAATTCCTCATGGAGGTAATAGATTAGATGACCTCATAAAGTCCTTTTCTGGTCCCAAGCAACATTTGTAATCTTAAGAAATTCTAGGCCTACTGTAGATAAAAATAGATAAATTCTGAAAACTCTAAAGCATTCCTATTTTTTTTTTTCACTCACCTGTATTTTTTAGCTAAATCATCCCTTTCTGCCTTCTGTTTGGTAAGCACATTGTCCATAACCTCCTTTATCTCTAACATCTTATCAGTGTATTGTTCTAGAAACATGGTAATAAAATAAAAAGTCAGTTAATTGAGAGATAAATGTTAAATTTGGTCACATAGGACTTAGCCTTACTGTTAATTAAAAAGCCATTATTTCCCTAGGAATTATGTCACTCTATGGAAGTACCCTGAAGTGTATAATTAAGAACATGGTATCAAGAAGAAGCAGGCCAGACTGAATTCTAATCCTGCTACCCCATTGACTAAGCTTTGTGAACCTGGACAAGTCACTGACCTCTCTGGTCAGCTTCCTTACCTGTGAAATGAGGGTAGTAAAGGAAAATAAATAGGAAGATAAATATTTTGTCTGTTAAAATTATGTACTTTTTAAAATACAAAAGGAATACATTGTCAATGTAAAGAAAATCTGCAAATAATATGAATGTTTATGGAGAAGAGAAGTCAAAGAGTATCCCACTCAACCACTCCTTCTCCTCAATATTTCACTCCATGAAAGAGATTGCTGTTAATACTTTGGTAGGGGTGTGTAAACTTTAAAATATATTTATATAATATATTGTTCTATACTATATTTGTACTATATATAACTTATACGTACTTAAAAATAAGAGTCACTATCAGTTCTTTTTTTAAATTAATTTATCTTTTATTTTATTTACTTCTGGCTGCGTTGGGTCTTCATTGCTGCACATGGGCTTTCTCTAGTTGTGTGAGTGGGGGCTATTCTTCCTTGCAGTATGCAGGCTTCTCATTGTGGTGGCTTCTCTTGTTGCAGAGCATGGGCTCTAGGCATGCAGGCTTCAGTAGTTGTGGCACGCAGGCTCAGTAGTTGTGGCTCGTGGGCTCTAGAGCACAGGCTCAGCAGTTGTGGCGCATGGGCTTAGTTGCTCTGTGGCATGTGGGATCTTCATGGACCACGGCTCGAACCCGTGTCCCCTGCATCGGCAGGAGGATTCTTAACCACTGCACCACCAGGGAAGTCCCACACTGTCAGTTTTTGTTCTTTACACTTAACACTTAGATAGGGCTATATGATATCTACAGTCACTTATTGATCTATATAAAATTACTTTTATAATAATTAAATTTTTCCTACTTTCTTCCATTGCTTCCCAAGGCATCATGACCTCCCGCATCACAGATTCACAGGATTTACATGTAAAGTCAGTTATGTCCAAACCCAGATTCCCAAATAGGAAATTTCGCTTAGATGAATACATTTTATTTCTTTTAAGCCTACCTGCTATTCATTTCATTTTTGGCTTTGTTTCTTAAGCTTTTTCCTAATTCTTTTAGACCAATGCATATTTTTCTAGATAATTTAACTAGACAAAATCAGTGGTGAAAAATGACATGAAGTTCACAGTTGGAATTTACTCCAGAACCTCTCTCTGCAAATCAGACAAATAAGTATAGAGTCTGTTCCCAGACTAGTTTCTATCTCCCTATTATTATGGCAAAAGATTAGTTTCACGATGTGATGCATATGCTAACAAAGGGGAGAAACTTGTATGATAATTAAGAATTTAGATATAAATTTTTTAGCAGATTTGACACTTTAATAAAAAACATTTACATTATCTATGTCTCCTGTTACATTTGGGTTTTCTAACTGAATTTTAAACCACTGGTAAAAATAACATTATCATAGTAACCAAAAGATTCTATATATTTCTATAAGAATGGATATAAAGATGTTTTATATGTAACTTGATACTATATACTTATTTATCAAAGAGACAAAATTAATCAATGGTATCTTAGAGAAAACCTAGAAATTGCCCTAATATGTGTAAGATTTTAATATGTGATAATAAGGCACTGTAAACAATGAAGATGAGAGGAATTATTCAACAAATAAGACTAGGCAAATGGGGTAGTAATATGGGGGAAAGCCCTATTCTATCCTTATACCGTATGTGGCAGAGAAATTTCAGTTGAATTATAGAGTTAAGATGCTTAGGAAAAAAACATATAAAATGTTTAAAATGAACATTTTTTTCTGTCTCAATTCAGTTGAGGCACTAAAAATATTTGACATCAATGTATATAAGACATCAACAAGAAAAATTTACAAAGAAATGTACAAAAAAAATTCGTTACTCTTGGATCCCTCAACCAGATCAAAGATACAAAAGATGTCAGAATATGGAGGTGGTGACTTTGTAAAGCTGTTTCTTTAGAGAGCTGTAGCTTCACTGGGTGGGATTCTCTATGCTGAGCAGCAAAAGTGAAAGGCGAGGGCGTTTCTCCCCTTTACTTCAAGCCTAAAGGGGGAGTTTCTCAAAGGACTACTAAGAGTGTAACAACTTTCTATTGAGGTGACAATGGACTCATATCTGACTTCCTCTTTGACCTTGAACATCTAGAGGTTGAGACCCTGAAAAGCAGGGAGCTTCTACAGCAGGGCAAGGAGAAAGTTGCTGCTGTGCTAGGAATTGATTGTCCTTCCTTCTAACAGTGGGTCCAAGGAGCCAGGATCTTGAAGACAGTGTGGAGACTGCCCTGTGGTCCTGCTTATGAGGGTTTGTACCTGAGGGTGACAATCTGTGTAAGGTGGACCCAGGAAAAAAAAGAAGCTGAGAGGAGACTGAGAGGGCCCCGGGAAAGAAAAATGTGCACTGTCACATTATGGGAGCTATGTAGAAGTTTCAGAACAGCCTCAGAAATTTTGTTTTGAAGAAACTTAGTTTTAAACAACTGCAAAAGAGTGATGGCGCCAAACACAGTCAGGACTTGATCACCAGCCAAGAACTCTAGAGTCCTACTGCCTTACCTCTCCTCCCCTAAAGGGGCAATGAGACCAAAAATAGGGATCATGATTAGAATAGTCATGGTGATAAAAGAATCATGGTTATAACAGAATAAAATTAAGTTACAAAGCCTGGGGGTGGGGAGGGGAGGAAAGTTTCTCATCTTAGAAGCATTAAAAGAAACAGCAAAGAGGCTGATACATTCTACTATACAGAATTTGAGAATTTCTGTATTTAAGCACACACTAACATGTTATGAATAAAAAGGCAGTTAAGGGGTGAAAAAAGTATTTGCAGCAGTTATGGCAGAAAAGGGGTCAATAACTTGATTATATAAAATGGCTCCAATTTATTAACAAACAGGAACAGTCAGTTCATGAAACAGAAAATAAAACTAGTGAAAAAGTACCACTAATAAAATCAATAAGGCAGATGAAAATACAATGCATATTTTTTATTAAATTAGTAAAAAATTTTTTTCTGTAAAATTATTTAAAATGAAAATACTGAGGCTATTAGCAGCGTGAAGGCAAACAAACATGAATGTGTGTTGGCAGAAGTACAAATTATTATGTAATACTTTAGGAAATCAATTTATCAATATGAACCAATAGATTTTATAATGTTTATATATTTTTGACCCAATAATTTCAATTATGTTAATTTTTCCTAAGAAGATAATCCTAAATCCAGAAAAAACTATGTGTTGTAGTGTAATAGCAAAAAATTATAAAAATCTAAATGCTCAACAAAAAGGGGAAAATTAAGTAAACCATGGAACATTTATTGAACATTTACTATGTAACCACTAAGAATGATGACTATGACAAAAAAGAACGTAAAAACAGCACATCTAGCACACCTACCAAAAAAGATATCCTACATCCAAAGACAAAGAAACCACAATGAGACAGTAGGAAGGGCACAATCGTGATAAAATCAAATCCCATACCTGCCAGGTGGGCAACCCACAAACTGTAAAATAATTATACCACAGAAGTTCTCCCAAAGGAGTGAAAGTTCTGAGCCCCGTATCAGGCTCCTCAGCCTGGGGGTTTGGCAATGGGAGGAGGAGGCCCCAGAGAATCTGGCTTTGAAGGCCAGCAGGGTTTGATCGCAGGAATTCCACAGCACTGCGGGAAACAGAAACTCCACTCTTGGAGGGTGCACACAAGGTCTCATGTGCACCAGGACCCAGGGAAAAAAGCAATGACTTCATTTTAGCCTGGGCCAGACCTACCTGCTAGTATTGGAGGGTCTCCTGCAGAGGTGGGGGGTGGCTGTGCCTCACTGCAGGGACAAAGACACTGGTGGCAGTAGTTCTGGGTAGTACTCATTGGCTTGAGCCCTCCTGGAGGGCACCATTTTCTCACCAAGACCTGGCCCCACCCAACAGCCTATGGGCTCCAGTGCTGGGACATCTTGGGCCAAACAACCAACAGGACAGGAAGACAGCTCCACCCATCAGCAGACAGGCTACTTAAAGTTTCCTGAGCACACAGCTGCTGGCTAAACACACCCCTTGACATGGCCCGCCCACCAGAGGGACAACACCCAGCTCCACCCACCAGTGGGCAGGAAGCAGTCCCTCCCACCAGGAAGCCTGCACAAGCCTCTTATACAGCCTCATCCACTGGGCGTTGGGGTGGGGGCAGAACAGAAGAAGCAAAAAGAACTATAACCCTTCAGCCAGCAGAATGGAAACAGCAATCTCAGAAAGTTAAGACAAAATGAGACAGCAAAGGAGTATGTCCCAGATGAAGGAACAAGATAAAACACCAGAAGAACAACTAAGTGAAGTGGAAATGGGCAATCCATCTGAAAAAGAATTCAGAGTAATGATAGTAAAGACGATCCAAGACTTTGAAAAAATAATGTAGGCAAGGATCGAGAAGATACAAGAAATGTTTAACAAAGACCTAGAAGAATTAAAGAACAAACAAAAAGAGGTGAAAAGTACAATAACTGAAATAAAAAATACACTAGAAGGAATCAATAGCAGAATAACTGAGGCAGAAGAACGGATAAGTGAGCTGGAAGCCAGATGGTGGAAATCACTGCTACAAAACAGAATAAAGAAAAAAGAATGAAAAGAAATGAAGACAGCCTAAGAGACCTCTGGAACAACACTAAATGCACCAACGTTCGTTCACATTACAGGGGTCTCAGAAGGAGAAGAGAGAGAGGAAGGACCTGAGAAAATACTTAAAGAGATAATAGCTGAAAACTTCCCTAACATGGGAAAGGAAATAGTCACCCAAGTCCAGGAAGCACAGATAATCCCAGGCAGGATAAACCCGAAGAGAAACATGGTGAGACACATAGTAATTAAATTGACAAAAATTAAAAACAAAGACAAAATATTAAAAGCTACAAGGGAAAAACAACAAATAACGTACAAGGGAATTCCCATAAGGTTATCAGCGGCTTTCTCAGCAGAAAACCTGCAGGCCAGAAGGGAGTGGCACAAAATACTTAAAGTGATAAAAGGAGAGAACCTACAACCAAGAATACTCTATCCAGCAAGGCTCTCATTCAGATTTGATGGAGAAATCAAAAGCTTTACAGACAAGCAAAAGCTAAGAGAATTCAGCACCATCATACCAGCTTTGCAACAAATGCTTAAGGAACTTCTCTAGGTGGAAAAGAAAAGGACACAACTAGAAATGAGAAAATGATGAATGGAAAAGCTCACCAGTAAAGGCAAACATATAGTAAAGGTAGGAAATCATCCACACACAAATATGATATCAAAACCAGCAATCGTGAGGAGAGTACAAATTCAGGATACTGGAAATGCATTTGAAATTAAAAAAAACAGCATTTAAAACAATCTTGTATATGTATATAGACTGCTATATTAGAACTTCATGGTAACCACAAACCAAAAATCTACAATAGGTACACAAACACAAAAGAAAAAGAAATCCAAACACAACACTAAAGTTAATCATCAAATCACAAGAGAAGAGAACAAAAGAGTAAGGGAGAAAAAAGACCTAGAAAACCAAATCTGAAACAATGAATAAAATGGCAATAGGAACATACATGTTGATAATTATCTTAAATTAAAATGGATTAAATGGCCCAACCAAAAGACATAAACTGGCTGAATGGATACAAAAACAAGACCCAAATATATGCTGTCTACAAGAGACCCACTTCAGGTCTAGGGACATACAGACTGAAAGTGAGGGGATGGAAAAAGGTATTCCATGCAAATGTAAATCAAATGAAAGCTGGAGTAGCAATACTCATATCAGACAAAATAGACTTTAAAATAAAGACTGTCACAAGAGACAAAAAAGGACACTACATAATGATCAAGGGATCAATCCAAGAAGAAGATATAACAATTGTAAATATATATGTACCCAACATAGGTGCACCTCAATATGCAAGGCAAATACTAACAGCCATAAAAGGAGCAACTGACAATTACACAATAATAGTGGGGGACTTTAACACTCCACTTTCATCAATGAACAGATCATCCAGACAGAAAATCAGTAAGAAAACACAGGCCTTAGATGACACATTAGACCAGATGGACTTAGTTGATATTTACGGAGCATTCCATCCAAAAGCAGCAGAATACACATTCTTCTCAAGTGCACATGGAACATTCTCCAGGACTGATCACATGCTGGGCCACAAAGTGAGTCTTGGTAAACTTAAGAAAATGGAAATCCTATCAAGCATCTTTTCTGACCACAACACTATGAGATTAGAAATCAACTACAAGAAAAAAACTGTAAAAAACACAAAACATGTGGAAGCTAAACAATATACTACTAAACAACCAATGGATCACTGAAGAAATCAAAGAGGAAATAAAAAAATACCTAGAGACAAATGAAAACAAAAGCACGATGATCCAAAACCTATGGGACACAGCAAAAGCAGTTCTAAGAGGGAAGGTTATAGCAATACAATCTTACCTCAGGAAACAAGAAAAATCTCAAATAAACAACCTAGGCTTACACCTAAAGCAATTAGGGAAAGAAGAAAAAACAAAACTCAAAGTTAGTAGAAGGAAAGAAATCATAAAGATCTGAGCAGAAATAAATGAAATAGAGATGAAGAAAACAATAGAAAAGATCAATGAAACTAAAAAGTTCTTTAAAAAGATAAACAAAACTGATAAACCTTTAGCTCGACTGATCAAGAAAAAAAGGGAAAGGGCTCAAATCAATAAAATTAGAAATATAAAAGGAGAAGTTACGATGGACACCCCAGAGATACAAAGGATCACAAAAGACTACTACAATAAACTATATGCCAATAAAATGGACAACCTAGAAGAAATGGACAAATTCTTAGAAAGGTACAATCTCCCAAGACTGAACCAGGAAGAAACAGAAAATACGAACAGACCAATCACAAGTACTGAAATTGAAACTGTGATTTAAAAGCTCCCAACAAACAAAAGTCGAGCACCAGATGGCTTCACAGGCAAATTCTATCAAACATTTAGAGACGAGTTAACACCCACCCTCTGAAACTATTCTAAAAAATTGCAGAGGAATGAACACTCCCAAACTCATTCTGTGAGGACACTATCACCCTGATACCAAAACCAGACAAAGACAGCACAAAAAGAAAGAAAATTACTGGCCAATATCACTGATGAACATAGATGTAAAAATCCTCAACAAAATACTAGCCAATTGAATCCAGCAATACATTAAAAGGATCATACACCATGATCAAGTGAGATTTGTCCCAGGGATGCAAGGATTTTTAAAATAACCACAAATCAATCAGTGTGATACAACACCACATCAACAAATTGAAGAATAAAAACCATATGATCATCTCAGCAGGTGCAGAAAAAGCTGGACAAAATTCAACACCCATTTATGATAAAAACTCTCCAGAAAGTGGGCAGAGAGGGAACATTCGTCAACATAATAAAGACCATATATGACAAACCTACAGCTAGCATCATACTCAATGGGGAAAAGCTGAAAGCATTTCCTCTAAGATTGGGAACAAGACAAGGATGTCCACTCTCATCACTTTTATTCAACATAGTATTGGAAGTCCTAGCCACAGCAATCAAAGAAGAAAAAGAAATAAAAGGAATCCAAACTGGAAAAGAAGAAGTAAAACTGTCACTGTCTGCAGATGACATGATACTACACAACATTTCTATACACTAACAATGAAAGATCAGAAAGAGAAATTAAAGAAACAATCCCATTTACCATCACATCAAAAAGAATAAAATACCTAGGAATAAACCTACCTAAGGAGGCAAAAGGCCTGTACTCTGAAAACTGTAAGACGCTGATAAAAGAAATCAAAGATGACACAAAGAGATGGAAAGATATACCATGTTCTTGGATTGGAAGAATCAGTATTGTCAAAATGACTATACAACCCAAGGCAATCTACAGATTCAATGAAATCCCTATCAAATTACCAATGGCATTTTTCACAGAACTAGAACAATGGAGACATAAAAGACCCCGAATAGCCAAAGTGACCTTGAGAAAGAAAAATGGAGCTGGAGGAATCAGGCTCCCTGACTTCAGACTATACTACAAAGCTACGCTCATCAAAACAGTATGGTACTGGTACAAAAACAGAAATATAGATCAATGGAAAAAGACAGAAAGCCCAGAAATAAACCCACACTCCTACGGTCAATTAATCTAAGACAAAGAAGGCAAGACTATACAGTGGAGAAAAGACAGTCTCTTCAATAAATGGTTCTGGGAAAACTGGACAGCTACATGTAAAAAAATGAAATTAGAACATTCTTTAACACCATAAAGATAAAATAACTCAAAATGGATTAAAGACCTAAATGTAAGACTCGATACTATAAAACTCTTAGAGGAAAACACAGGCAGAACACTCTTTGATATAAATCGCAGCATTATCTTTTTAGATCCATCTCCTAGAGTAATGGAAATAAAAACTTTGACATGTATGTTCCTATTGCCATTTTATTCATTGTTTCAGATTTGGTTTTCTAGGTCTTTTTTCCTCCCTTACTCTTTTGTTCTCTTCTCTTGTGATTTGATGATTAAACAAATGGGGCCTAATTAAATTCAAAAGCTTCTGCACAGCAAAGGAAACCATAAACAAAACAAAAACTCACAGAATGGGAGAAAATATTTGCAAATGATGTGACCGAAAAGGGATTAATCTTCAAAATTTACAAACAGCTCATGAGGCTCTATATCAAAAAATAACCCAATCAAAAAATGGGCAGAATAACTAAATAAAAAGAACATTTCTCCAAAGTATATATACAGATGGCCAAGAGGCACATGAAAAGAGATGGTCAATATTGCTAATTATTAAAGAAATGCAAATCACATCTACAATGAGACATCACCTCACACCAGTCAGAATGGCCATCACCAGAAAGTGTACAAACAATAAATGCTGGAGAGGGTGTGGAGAAAAGAGAATCCTCCTACACTGTTGGTGGGAATGTAAATTGGTGCAGCCACTAAGGAGAACAGTACTGAGGTTCCTTAAAAAACTAAAAATAGAGCTACCATATGATACAGCAATCCCACTCATGGGCATATATCCGGAGAAAACCATGGTTCAAAGGGATACACGCAACCCAATATTCACTGCAGTGCTGTGTACAATAGCCAAGACATGGCAGCAACCTAAATGTCCGACAGATGAATGATAAAGAAGATGTGGTACATATATACAATGGAATATTACTCAGCCATTAAAAAGAATGAAATAATGCCGCCATTTGCAGCAACGTGGATGGAGCTGGAGATTATCATACTAAGTTAAGTTAGATAGAGAAAGACAAATATCATATGATATCACTTATATGTGGAATCTAAAAAAAATGATACAAATGAACTTATTTACAATACAGAAAAAGACTCACAGACTTAGAGAACAAACTTATGGTTACCAGTGGGAGAGGGTGGGGGAGAGGGATACACTGGGAGTTTGGGATTGACATATACACACTGCTATATTTAAAACAGATAACCAACAAGGACCTACTGTATAGCACAGGGAACTCTGCTCAATATTCTGTAATAGCCTAAATAGGAAAGGAACTTGAAAAAGAATAGATATGTGTATATGTATAACTGAATCACTATGCTATATATCTGAAACTAACACAACATTGTTAATCAACTATACTCCAATATGAAATAAAAATTAAAAAAATAATAAAGTAGCATATGGGAGAAAAAATTAAATATAGACCATCCATTGTTTAATTAATAATATCTAATACATTATTTCTCACACATCTAATATATTATTTCTGGTAATGCCTTAAATGTTTGAAATTTTGTGAGTTTCAACTGTAAAATTCAGATGTTTTAGTAAATTAATGCCAAAAAAGACGAAGAAAAAAGGTTATAAATCAAGGATCTTCCCAAGCTGTCTGATTTTATCTCAAAGGGTACTTTTATCTTATGAGCACAATATGGGAAATTTCATGCAGGATAAAAGAAGCAAACAAACAAGTCTTAAAATAAATCCTACTCAGGACAAATAATAATTTGGCTTATGGCTTAGTAATTATTATCAAATTGCAACACGACAAACATGGAATGTATAGTCAAGTCACAAATGATTCAGAACTGGCTCCCTCTGACATGAAGTTTTTCTAGTGCATTTGAAGATGTGTAATTATATTTTTAAAAATTCTTCCTAATGAAACACCAGTAGCATAACCATTTTATAAAGAGAAACTTGCCCTAAATACTTCCATGAGAAGATACTTAGTCTACTCAATAACTTAGAATTAATTTGAGAATTTATTATCACTTTCAAAAAATGATTTCATTTTATATTATTTTACTTTGGTTTCAAGGGATATCATACTCCTGCAAACAGTGAAGTCCAAAATTAAGGTACTGACAGTACTGTACTCCCTCTGAAGGCTCTAGGGGAGGAAACTTCCTTGCCTCTTCTAGTCTCTGGTGGCTCCAGGCATTCCTTGGCTTGTGGTTGCATCACTCCAGTCTCTGCCTCCATCTTCACATAGCCTTCTCCTTCTCTCTGTGTCTCTTTCTTGTGTGTCTCTTATATGCACACCTATCACTGGATTTAGAGCCCACTTGGAAAATCCAAGATAAATCTCATTTCAAGATCTCTAATTATATCTGTAAAGACTCTCCCCCCCTGCAAAAAAAGTCACATTCACAGATTCTGGGGCTTAGAATGTGGACATATTTTGGAGGGAGGGCACCTTCAACCCCACTGCACTCCTATTTTGAATTCTACTAAAAGTTAATTTGGCCTGTTCTTGAACTTTATAAAAATGGAATCATACTTGTACCCCACCCCCCAAAAAAGAAGATGAGATAGCAATACCTTGGATGAATGAAATAATCAGACTTGAGTATGAGTATATATTTACCTGCATCTTCAGGGGTTCTTATTTCAAACGCTAACAAATTTTCTTGTTTTTCTTCTAAATCTTGTAGAACGGCACTGATGGTCTGATGCTATCAGATAAAATATTAAAAACTTCATTACAAGAAGTAGATGTTTTTCTCTGATATGCAACTGACAAATGCACAGTAAAAGTGCTAAAGAAAGTGACACTAAAAATGCTCATTTCCCTTTATGTTCCAAATGTACTCAGGCTTTGTTTAAACTTAATTGTATATATATTACATATTTGGGGAAAAATTAAACATAAATGTATCTTGATTTATGTAGCAGATCTGCTCCAGGAAAACAGAATGTAAGAGTAGCAAGCATACAAAGAATCACAATTTCTCAATGACTTCTGTTATAGGCATAGGAGAAAAAGAACACTCAGCACATAATATTTAAAGACAATATATATGCAACAAGTTCACTTTAAGGCTTTATGACTATCATTGTACACTACTGAAATTTCACACACAGTCTTACAAATACTAAACACTCTCAAAAACTCACAAAGGGGATTTAAAACCACCTCTTTATATACTTGTCAGTATTAATATTCCTGACTCAAATGCCTTCTACATATTCTGCCCAGAACTTTCTCTTTCTTATCAGAGATGGAATTGTGGAGTGGACTCTGGAACTGGACTGCTTGGGTTTGAATTCCGGCTTCATCTCTTCCTAGCTGGGTGACTACAGAAAGTTAATTATCCTCTCCTTGTCTGAACTGAGTAACACATATAAACTGTTTAGGACAGTGTCAGCACAAAGTAAAAGTTCTATAAATACTGCTTATTATTATTATATTAAACCAATCTCACACACAAAACCCCTGACTAATCTAATCCATACTGATTTCTTCTTTCTCAGAATTACTTAAGAATTTTAGTGCTACAGAAATTAGCATTAACATGTGTAATGTCTTATATATTATACTTCCTCCATCAAAACAATGAGATCTTGTAGGCTGGAGCATGGCTTTCATATGTGTACAGGTTTCCACACTGCTGGATATACAGTTGTTGCTCAATAAATGACAACTGATGGACTGACTCGTACTATGTATCCTTTAATACATTCTCAAAACACATTCATTTTTAAAAGATGTATGTCCTCAAAGCCTTGTGAAGTACGTTGCTCGAAAGTTTTACTTTGGTGCCCACAAGGGATATGGAAAATGCACATAATAAAACCATCCAGTTATGTGGAAAAGTAAACTAAAGGTCTAAATTTGTGACCAGACTAAGCCTCTACCTACAGGTTGGGATAAAGAAAACATCTTTTGGTGCTGACTTCTCCTTCTGCTTTGTCTCATATTGTAGATGCACTCAGTCTTGTCCACCATGGGCCATAACTTTTCACTCCATACCAGCTCCACATTTTACCATGGAGGGCCCAGTAAAAACTTTCCCTCCAAGATCCCCCTTCTTAGTCTTTCATTACTATTTGTTTATCTTACCAAAAACAAAAAACAAGAAAAACCACTCCTAACCTAGGATCTGTCTTTGGAATAAGCAACTTATAGACACTTTACACTCTACTTACTGTAAAGCTTCACTAAGATTTTATTCCAGATTTACAACTTTTACTATGGCAGGATCATCTTTGCCTCTGACATCTCTTTTATAATTTTGAATATTAAAAATAAAACATAGTGGTTAAGAGCACAGGCTCTGGAGTCAGATTGCCTGGAGTTTAATTCTGCCATTGCTACTTAATAGAAATGTAATTCTGGATTGTTACTTACCCTCTCTTACTTTAGCTTATCTGTAATGAGGAAGGTAATGATATTAATAGAAACTACCTAGAAGAATTATTATAAGGACTAAATGAGTTAATATAAAGCACTTAGAGGAGAGCTTACCATATAATAAATACTCGGTGAATGCAAACTATTATCATTATTATTTTTTATTACTTCTGTACTCATTCTATATGGAGGTAGAGAAGGAGGCTGCCTACACATGCTGTGATCTGAAGGTGTTAGAAGGTAGCACCAAACTAAAATCATCTCATTTCCTTTGCACCTGGCCATAGAGTCGCCCCCCCCATCCTCAGTTTGGTTTGGAAATTTCAACATTCAAAAACAATTTTACATTTACAAAAGACAAACCCTTGATGATTTTAATGTCTGCATATTTAAGTTTCTTTTTCTTTTTTTTAAAGTTGGTTTTCATTAAACTCCTATATCTCCACTATACTCCTCTGTGGCTCAGCATCTAAAATGATATACATTATTCTGAAGCAAATACCCATATAGTTAATAACAATAGGGTGATTTTTCCATAATGTTTTAATCTTTACATGAAAATATACCTTAAAGATACTAATGGTCAATATGGTGAACTGAGCTGATACAGACGGACTCCAGTCTACTCCAAACAGTTGGAAAAACACATTAGACAAAATACAATAAACTTTAACCACCTGTCCCCAGCTAAGATTGGAAAAAGAAAGAGAAATAAAATGAAGTTAGTAGCAGCCCATGAGGGATCTGGAACAAACATAGATATTAGGGATTAGGGTCCTACAAAGGAACAGAAGATAAGGCCTCAGGGCCACAGGAAGAAGGAGTTAGAATGGAGTCCCCTCATAAAGCTAGTGACCTTAAGTGGGTGTCCTTTAGCTTAAATAAGGATTAGAAAAAATTCTACTTGACACCCACCCAAGGCTTTGGGTAGAAAATCAGTGATCAAAGGCTATTGCCCAGAATATAGTGCAGAGAATTAAAGAGATGGAAAATATGAAAAAGACATATGGAGACTGGTCTAACAGCCATCTAAATATGAGTTCCAAAAAAGGAGATACTGAGAATGGGACAGAGGTAATATTCAAAGATATAAGGGCTGAGAGTTTCCAATATACAAATGAGAAATGTGTCTTCAGATTAAAGGAGCATGCCTAGTCCTTAGAATAATTAATTAAAAACACATCCACATTTAGACATAACCTAGTGAAACTGCAGAATATAAAAGAAAAATCTTAAAAACTGTAAGCTTAAAAGACATTACCTACAAGGGAATGACAATTAGATTGACAATTAACTTTTCATTCATTACAAGAGATACCAGGAACAATGTAAAATATTTTTTAAATGCTGAGGTAAATACAATTTAGTTTGAATACCATTCAAAATATTTAAGGTATAAAACAGTTGATTAATCATAGTTTAGGTTCAATGAATAATATTTTCTCCTCTACACTAACAAAAAATACGTAAGGGAAATCTAATCAACATACATAGTCTTATTCAAAATATTTCATTGAGGATGCTACTTTGCTTAAGAAGTTAGTGTCTAGTAAGCTGTATGTTTTAATTAAACTAAGAATATCCATTTTATATATTTATATATGTATGACTACTATGGGTTTTTTTTTCCAAAAAATATACGTTTACATGAGGGATTTCACATATAGCAAACACTGTCACTATAAACCATGTGGGATCCACGTTGGTTAAACCAGGTTTCTTTTCTCTTCTCTGTCTGGGTTCCAGGGTCTTTTCTACCTAGTGTGTATCTTAGATACTTTTTGGAAGTGGGTGGGTGAAGACACGCTATGACAGTGGCACTGTCTGTCAGATAAGAAGTAGCCAAAAAACGCAATCTAGGTGTAAAGGATAGCAGCTAAACTATGATTCTGTGTTCAATGCAGATAATGGAGAGTTAACTATATACCATATTTTCTTGGTTCATTCTGTTCAATTATGCTGTATTATTTTCTTATGACAAAAAACATTTTCAACCTGTATGTCCTTAAAATGGAAAGAGTGCTGCCAACAGCCAATGGCTGGCTGGCCCAAAGAATGGCATTTTCTAGGCTGAAGAACAAAAGGATTTCAACTTCACTCACCATGGCGAGGTTTTCTTTTGTTTTTTCTTGGTGTGAAATAGAACGTGTATCAACAGTTTTGCAGTCATCACAAAAACACTGTTTATGTCTTTTTGCCTGGATAGCAGGAATTTTTACTTTAAAACATAAAATTAGAAAATATAAGAATGTGTAAAAATTTAGCATCATTTTATCAATTGTAATGGTGACAGGAATGGGAAGGATAAAGTAAGTCTATAATTACTATGATATCTTAATGTTGGTCAGCACCTCATTATTTATTATCAATTGACTAACTACAGCTAACATTTGCTGAATACTTATCACATGCTGGACATTGAATTTTTTTCCTGAATCATCTTATTTAATCTTCATATGAGCCCATGAGGTAGGTAATTAATTACATCTATTTTACAGAAGAGGAACGTGAAGCTTAGAGGGATTCAAGAAGTTGCCTAAAGTTACATAGCTAGTACTGAAACCAGATCTGACTTCAAGTCCATGCTCTTAAATACTACGACTATAATTCACTGTCTCCGTAAAATTCTCTCTGAACCTTCTCCCATTTTGGATTCTCTTTCTCCATATATGGGTACCCTATACCCCTCATTCTGCTGGGGAACCTGATGAAGGAAAGGTATATACAAGAAACAACAGAAAAGTGGGAATAGATATAGCACTTTTTAACAAGAGTGCCCAATAACTCCAAATATGGCTTTGAAGAGGGAAAGAGACATACCTGGGGCTTTAAGAAAGTCCCTGACCCTATGGACTTAGCATATGGTAGCAGGCAAAGAAAAGAAGATTTGTGTATCAGTCTCTTGACTTTGACCTACATGTGATCTAGCTCACTAGTAAAATAGGACACAATGATTATCCTTGCCTCTCACCAATCATATCAGTAATAATGATTCCTCCCTTGAAAACAAACAGTTGGTAAGGACTGTGGTAGGCTGGGGGAAAAGTGAGTCACGGGTTTTCTCTTCCCAATATTCTCCCTCATAGAGAGGACAGATAAGTTCCCGGCTTTCTTCTTCTATGAGTCAAGGCTCAAGCATGAAGGAAAAGGAAGAACAATTCTCTCTCCTCAACATTCCCAAAATTGTGTTTAACTGCCTGTTTTCTGGTTATCTCTTCACAAGACTGGAAGCTCTTCTTGGGCAAGTGCCTGGTTTGTATAGCAGGTGCTCAACAATTGTACGTTTTCTCAATTAGTGTTCACTAAATGCTTCTTTTTTTTTTTTTTTTAACACATCCATCACCTGACATTGTTACCGTGTGTGTGTTGGTGAGAACATTTAAGATTTACTCTCTTGGCAAATTTTAAGTATACAATTTATTATTATAAACTATAATCATCATCTTATATATTAGCTCCCCAGAACTAATTCATCTTATAAGTGAAAGTTTGTATTCTTTGACCAACATTTTCCCATCTCCCCCCCATCAGCCCCTCCCCCAAGCCCTTGGCAACCACCATTCAACTACCTACCTGGTTCTTTAAGCTTGACTTTTTTAGGTTCCACATATAAGTGACGTCTTAAAGAGTTTGCCTTTCTGTGTCTTTCTATGCTTATTTCACTTAGCATAACATCCTCCAGGTTCACCCATGTTGCCACAAATGGCAGGATTAAATGCTTATTTCTTATAGATAACTCATTATATTATTTAAGTGCAAACTACTGCTAAAAATGGTTCACAAAATTTTACCTATATATTCCCTTGAAATATTCTTTCCATTGTAATATATTACACATACACTCACATACATATATAAGCATAATATATTTGCTTAACAAATTCATATTCTAGCATTAGAAAGTTTGTCTTGAAAAGTTGGCATCATTACAAATTTTGAAGTAATGGAATATTAGTTTCAAAGACTTTAGTATGTCATTCTTTTCCAGCCCCACTTCAAGTAAACCAATCTGCATAGTTTCAGTGACATCTCTATCTCAGATCCAATGTTACGAGAGATTAATGTTTGTTTAATGAATATGTTTTGTTTCAACATATAATCCCAATACAACAGGATCATATAATCTATAAATTAAACCAAGTTTGGAAATGCTATTTCTAAAAATAAATGATGCTTTTCAAGAGTTTAATAAACATACAAAACATTTATCCCTAGTTATGAAATAATTTACACAAATCTTAAGATTTTCTTTTTCTAAGCAGAGGTACACACCCTTATAAAATAGCAAGCACCACTGACATACATACCAGTGACTACAGCATTACTCTCATCTCTATTGTCAGTCTCAATAGCACCATAAGATTTTAGCAGCTCTTTCATGTTTTTATCATCTGCTTCATCCAAAGCAGTCTTCTGCTTTTGATCCTTTTGATTAGGGTTTGCTCCATGTTGTAGTAGAATCTCAGCTGCCTAAAAGGTATTTTTCCAAAGTTATCTCTACAGATACCTAAGATCAATAATTCCTGCTTTCATTACAAGACACCACTATCAAGTATTAAAAGTTATCAAAAAAAGTTTTCAAACTCTGACCAAGAAAATCTTGATTAAATTTGATATGACAACTGTAAACTGCTCCACTGATTTGGCCTGATCTGTCCTCACAGAAGAACCAAACACCATGACATGAAAGTACCAGATATGCTGCCTTCACGGCTGAAGAGGCAGACTTTGGGAGACTGATGTGCAAAAGGATTTACTCTATCTCTTTAACACAGCCCTTTGTCCTCCCCTAAACTGCTGGAAGATAGGGTGGAGAAGGGAGGAGGGATCATTTCAGGATTATATTAAATTATACACTGTATTATAAATTGCCATCAGACATAGTTGAATAAAGTTTCATTTGAACTATATTTCAGGTATGTTACTTGTTTAGGAGGTTTTATAAGCTAGCCTGGGAACCTAATGTCCATTCTAATATTTTCTATGCAAATGTTTCCTAAATAGATGACATATTCACAGAATGTTAATAAGATTAAAAAGAAACAGAAATAATCTACTCCAACCCCACCTTTTAAAGAAGAGAAAACTGAGGTCAAAGATAAATGTTGTGACATTTTGGGGGCAAAAGTTTCTAATATAAATAATGCTTCCCTGAATAACTCAAATAACTCAAATTTGTGTTTAAAAAATTTGAATAACTCAAAGTTGTGTATTAGAAGTAAGTTTATAAGTCATCAAAGTTAAAGACTGTCACTAATTAGTTGACAGTATAAGCCAACTAGTAAAAAACAATCAGTGATTCCATCTGCACAAGGCAAATGACTCAAACCACTGAAAAATCTTTTGTTTAGGAAAAATGGTCAGTATTTTGTTAAAGTAAAGATATGCATATGTGCTAGTAGCTTTTCTCTTTCAACTTGTGTCCAGGTATGGAAAAGCAGAAAAACTTAGGAGCAAATGGGCCAGTAGAAGTAATAAGGATAGCTCCTTATTTGTTCTATCAGCCTATTTGTTTTAAAGTCAAGCATACAAAATTCATTCCTGCTACTTACTATCTATGTCCTTGGGCAAGTTATTTACCATCAGAACCTCATTTCTCTCACCTATGAGGCTTAAATGTGAACCCGGGTAAAGTATTTGGCACATGGCGGGGCTTAAGGAAAACACTCCCCTATTTAGCCCTGTGTAATCTCCAGCCTGCTGGCTCTTTGCTTAACCTCATGTAGTTTCCTTACCCACATCTGTAGATCAGCCAAGGAATTGAGGGGGTTCCCCTTTAAATCTCTGGAGAATTCTTTCTGTGCAGATATATTGTCTGGTATTTTGCCCCATAAATTTCAGCTGTTGGAGTTTAAAACTCCAAACAACCTTCTCAACTCATTGAGATCATAAGGCTATTTGCTTTCTTCCTCCCTAGGCTTCTGCCTGAAAACTCCTCCTAGTCCATGAGGTGGGGCAATCATACGGTTAGTCTCATGTTTCCATCCTGTCAGGGATCACTGCCCTCTGCTGCATGTTGTCTAATGTCTCAAAACTGTTATTTCATATATTTTGCTCACTTTTCTAGTTTTTAAGGTGGGAGGAAATATCTTACCCCTGCTATCCCATCTTGTACAAAAGTGGGTACCCATTCCCCCCACATTTTATCTTTTAAAAAAATCTCTTATTCTTCTTTTCCTTATCTTTTTATTCTCCACATTTTACAATGTAGAATACATGACCATCTTGGAAGATAACTTAAAAAAGAAATTAAGATTTTTTTTTAATTGAAAGTTGAAAAAGAAAATAAGATGTTGAATAACTTTGCATGTAGTCATGCCAGAGAGAAAATTAGGAATTAAATATACAGGGTGTTATAGAATTGATATTTAGTAGGTCTACAGTACCATATATTTACCTTTCTTGCTCCCCCTTATTAATCTTTCTAGATCGTCTATCAATATCCTACCTCAAAATAAAGAAATAGGGAGAAAAGGGGAGAAAGTGAGTCAGAAATAAAATGAGTCAATGATAGAAGAACTGTCACATGGAGGGAAAGTTAATGAAGATATGAAGAAAGATGCTGGCAATATATCAGTATCAAAGGAATTAAAATATCATTAAAAATACTACCTCCTTCTTTTTAAATAGAATATTTCTCCTTAAAGTAAAGGCAACAGAGATGTGGAAGGTTATTCCAAAAGCAAACTTGTCTTTATCACCACTTAGGTAAAAGAACGTCAGTAATTCTCTAGATCAAGCAATAGCAAACTATGGCCCATGGGCCAAATCCAGTCTGCTGCCTGACTTTGTAAATTAAGTTGTATTGGCACACAGTCAAACCCACTCATTTACATGTTGTCTAGGGTTGCTTTTGCACTAGAACAGCAGTTGAGTAGTTTCAACAGAGACTGTGTGGCCCGGAAAACCTAAACTGTTGATTAGCCCTCTGTAGGAAATATTTACCAATCCTTGCTCTAGACCAGAGCTGTTCAACAGAGTTTTCTGTTATGATGGAAATGTCCTAATCTATACTGTCTAATATGGGAGCCACTGCCACATGTAGCTATTGAGTACTTCAAATGTGGCTAATGCAACTGAAGAATTGAAACTTTCAAAAAAATTTTATTTATTTATTTTGGCTGCTCTGGGTCTTAGTTGCGGCACTAGGATTCTTTGTTGCCGCAGGCTGGACCTTCACTGCAGCGTGTGGGATCTTTTAGTTGTGGCATGAGGACTCTTAGTCGCGGCATGCAAACTCTTAGTTGTGGCATGCATGCGGGATCTAGTTCCCTGACAAGGAATCAAACCCACGCCCCCTGCATTGGGAGGGCAGAATCTTAACCCACTGGACTGCCAGAGAAGTCCCTGAATTTTCTTTTTAAGATTTTTTTTTTGATGCGGACCATTTTAAAAGTCTTTATTGAGTTTGTTACAATATTGCTTCTGTTTTATGTTTTGGATTTTTGGCCACAAGGCATGTGGGATCTTAGCTCCCCGACCAGGGATCAAACCCCGCAACCCCTACATTGGAAGGTGAAGTCTTAACCACTGGACCACCAGGGAAGTCCAAGAATTGAATTTTTTAATTTAATTAATTTTAAGTAATTTAAATTTAAATAGCCACATGTGGTTAGTGGCTACAGTATAGGACAGTACAGCTCTAGATCAAATTCCTTATTTCAGGGGTAAAGATATCTTTATCTTTCTCAAGCAGCAGAACTAGGCCTAGAACTCAAGTTCTCTAAAATCCAGTTCGGTGTTTTGTCAAGCTCCCTTTCTGCTATTTCCTGTGATGAATTTTCAGTTCTTGGCATTTACTTTACAGAAGACCCTCTACATCTGAGTTATCATTTTCTCTAACCCTTGAAGTTACCAAATTTCTATGAGGGAAGCTACAGTCTTCAAAATAGGAAAATTCTCACTTATGAAGGCTACTTACAAAATTTGATCTAATCAAACATCCCTCCCTGTTCAATAACATGGCATTTTTTCCATCCATCAAGTCAACATATTTCTCTTGAGTTTTGGTCAATTTACTACTGGTCCCTGATATTGTAAATAGCCAACAATAAAATGGAAATACACTACAAATTGATTACAAAGCCAAAATGTAAAGATGTAGGATTTCCTGAAGTCATATATTAAAATAATATTGTAGGGCTTCCCTGGTGGCGCAGTGGTTGAGAGTCCACCTGCCGATGCAGGGGACGCAGGTTCGCGCCCCAGTCTGGGAAGATCCCACATGCCGCGGAGCAGCTAGGCCCGTGAGCCATGGCCGCTGAGCCTGCGCATCCGGAGCCTGTGCTCCGCAACAGGAGAGGCCACAACAGTGAGAGGCCCACGTACAGCAAAAAATAATAATAATAATAATAGTAATAATAATATTGTAGAAATGCTTGAAGCATCTGTGAAGCAACTGATAAATGAGAAACTTAGAGGTAAAACTGTTAACCTAAAAAAAAGAAAAATTTTGAATATGAATGGATTAATACAGGACCTAGGGAAAACTTGTGGCACCTCTCAAAATTTTTGAAAAAGAGAGCTTCCCTGAGGTCATGATGCAAAAAACCAACTGTGAGATAAAGGATGTCCTATGTGCTGTCATACTATTTTGCCAGAAAAGCTAGGCCCAGAAAGCATATATTATTCTGTTTTTGCTGTTCCAGAAATCAGTATGTATTTCAATTAGAAACTAAATATAATACTATTTAGAAAGGAGTTAACTTAGCAGGCATAAAACTGCTATCTAGAAAGGCTGCTTGCTAGGTTGGTCTGTAGCTGGCATCTGTGAACTTGGCTGGTAAACAGTGCCCTACATTGATATAAAACTGTCCCTAATTGATGAGTGGCTCTCTGTGCTTAAACTGTCTACACAAGCAATGTGGTTTATTTATGCTTCCGGGAGTCTGGAATCTTGCTATGTGCTAGGCAGAGGGTGCCTACATGACCAGCCCTCAATATAAATCTTGAGCACTGAGTTTCTAATGAGCTTCCCTGGACAGAAACATTGCACTTACGTTGCTACATTTTCACTGCTGAGGGAAAAGCAAACTGTATGTGACCTCTCATAAGGAAGAGTGCATAGTACAGCCTGCACATGGATACCTCCAGACTCCACCTTTTTCTCTGATGATCCCCCTGTGTACCCTTACTATACTGCTGTAATAAATCTTAGCTATGAATACAATCATATGCTGAGCTCTGTAACACCTTCTAACAAATTTCCAAGTATAGGGGTGGTGGTATTGGGAAACCCCTTATTTTGTTTATATTCCATTTTTCAGGATAATGTCTAAAATCCTGATTTTCCTACTATGAAATTTTGGCCCTTATTTAAGTGGTTTCACTTTAAGTAACCTTTTCCCTGTACATATAACCAGTAAGTTCATCACTTCAATGACTCTTCCTGTTTGCTTTCTTCCACTGCATGACCACATAACTTTGAGACTTTGTCAATTCTTTTTTAATTTAAATATCTTAAAGGTCAAAGAGCTTCTTTGATCAAAAGAAGCCTCCCTGGACATTAGCCCACCCATTTGGTATTATTCTTCATCATTAGTTTATCTCTCTTATCTCTGCAAATCATAAATTCAATACTATTCTTTCACATGACTATATTTAGACTGAAAACAGTGGAGATATATTTTCATAAAATTAAATAAAATTACCAGGCTATTAAAAATACTAGAGACAGAAAAGTAGTTTTAGTGAGAGATCCAAGGAATTTTTTGTATGAACCTTGGTTTTATATTATTGTTGTTGCTGGTAGTTTCCTTAACTACTTTTCAAAGCCAATAATTATTCCTGAAGTCTATATTGCCTACTGACAAATCTTCTAAGGTTTGTCGAACAAAAAAGATGAGTTTAAAAATCTGGAGAATTTTAAAGTCTAGATTTGAAATTGAGTGTTACTGAAATAATTACCCTGGTGATTTTCTCTTGTGATATTTTTACCATAGCTATCTGATTAAAAAAAAAAAAAAGGAGAAAAAAATACAAGAACCCCCAAGGAAACAAGCAACTTGAGCTTTTACCCATTTCTTTGAAACTTCAAACCCACTGAGAAATTTCGAGTTTAAAAAACATCTGGCTGTCACATATATCATCGCTATATAGACTCTTATACACAACAGCAAAGCATTTAATGCAATTAAAATTGGAATGTATTATATTAATAGGCTGTGTTTACTTCTAGCCCTTTCATTTTATTCTCACTTACATGAATTACATGATGAAGAGACAATGGAAAAATGATTCATTAGGAAATACACTGGTTTTCTAATCTATATGTAATATCATATTCATTTGTACTTTTAAGCAGTTTTTAAAAATCATTTGTTTTAAGGAATCACTTCAGTTCGCAATTTAAAATATCTTCACTGTCTTCACTCACTTTTTAAAGAAAAAGAAATAGGAACCTAATCTGATGTGCACTATACCTTTAAATGGTTGTTTGCAACAGCACCATGTAAGGGCAGAATTCCATCTACATTTTCACAATTAACATTAGCACTAGCTTTTAACAACTCTACAATTATATCATTACATCCCGTACTAGCTGCCTCATGAAGTGGTGTCCAACCTAAAAAGGGAAAAAAGAAAAAACAAAACAAGCTGCTTACAAATCAGTATTCAAGTAGTATATTCATTATTAAGTTTATTTGCACTAATGGAATTATTAACTTTATTGATTCAAATGTATGTACTAAGTACTGGACAAGAAATAATATTGAAAACAGGCTACCTAAAGATCCCTGAGCCCAGAGCTGCCCCTGGACACGGGCCTGTCCACCAGAGGGCCCAGGATCCAGACCCACCCACCAGTGCACAAACTCTAGACCCAGGATGCACAGGGCCCTGTAGCCAGAGACCCCGGCACCCAGTTCCACCCACCAGTGGGCAGGCACCAGCCGAGAAATCCTTAGGCCCCAGGTCTGTGCACCAGCAAGGCTGCTTTAGCCTTGGGAACAGCCTCACCCACAGTGGGTGGAAACCAGCCCCAGGACAACTACAGCCCCACAGCCTGCTGTGGCAGGAGTCAGCCTACCCACAGGCAGGCCAGCACCAACCCTAGGACCAGCTGGGTCCAAGCTCTGCCTAGCAGTAGGCCAACACAAACTTTAGGACACACTGAACCCCACAGCCACCTGTATCAGGAACTGGCCCCACTCACCAGCAGTCCAACATGAGCTCTGGGACCCCTGGGTCTTGAAGCCAGACCCCAGGACCTGGCTCTGCTCGCCAGTGGGCTGGCACTGGTCCCAAGAACTAGCTTCACCCACTGGTAAATCTCCTATACCCAGACTCTGCCCATCAGTGAGCCAGCACTAGCCCTGGGGTCCCCTGGGGTTTAGCAGCCAGCCACCTGGTGACCTAGCCCCACCAACCAGGGGCCAGCAGCCTCCACACAAAGCAGGGCCTGGCAACCAACTGTACTGGGGGCCAGCCAAGCCTACGAGACCACACACAGTAGTCAGCCTGCCACAACAGAAGGACCCATGCAGCCCACCTAGGGGGTACCCCTAGAACATACAGCTCTAGTGATCAGAGGGGAGTGAACTCCTGGAAGCTTAAGACATTTCCTATAAAAGGCTACTTCTCCAAGGGTGGGATATGTAACAAGTCTACCAGATACATAGAAATAACTAGTTAAGCAAAATGAGGCAACACAGGAACATGTTCAAAACAAAGGAACAAGATAAAACCTCAGAAGAACTAAGTGGAGATAGGAAATCTACCTGAGAAAGAGTTCAAGGTAATGACTGTAAGGATTACAAAAGAACTTTGGAGAAGACTGGATGAACAGAGAAGTTAGAAGTTTTTAACAAAGAGTTAGAAAACATAAAGAACAACCAAACAGATGAAGAATACAATAACTGAAATGAAAAATACACTAAAAGGAATTAACAGTACACTAAATGATATATATAGGAACGAATCAGCAAGCTGGAAGACAGAGTAGTGGAAATCAAGAAGTGAGGACAGTTTAAGAGCTCTCTGGGACAATATGAAGTGTACAAACATTTTCTTTATAGGAGTCCCAGAAGACGAAGAGAGAGAGAAAGGGATGGAAAGCATACTTTAAAACATAATAATCTGAAAACTCCCCTAATCTGGGAAAGGAAAGAGACATCCAGGTCCAGGAAGCACAGACAGTCCCAAACAGGATCAACATAAAGAGGACCACATTAAGATACACTGTGATTTAAATGGAAAAATTGAAAGATAAAGAGAGAATATTAAGAGCAGGAAGGGAAAAGCAACAAATAACATACAAGGGAACTCCTATAAGGCTTTCAGCTGGCTTTGCAACAGAACTATGCAGGTCAGAAGGTACTGGCAGCATATATTTAAAGTGATGAAAGGGAAAAATGTACAAGAAAAAATATTCTACCCAGCCAGGCTCTTATTCAAATTTGATGTTGATATCAAAAGTTGTACAGACAAGCAAGAGCTAAGAGTTCAGCACCAGCAAACCAGCTTTATGTGAAATGTTAAAGGGACTCCTCTAAGCAAAAAGGAAAAGGCCATAACTGGAAACATGAATATCACAAAAGAAAAAGTTCATCAGTAAAGGCAAATATACAGTAAAGGTAGTAAGTCAACTGGGTACAAAACTATTAGGAAGGTTAAAAGACAAAAGTAGTAAAATCATCTATATCCACAATAAGCAGTTAAGCAATACACAAAACAAATACATGAAAAATACGATGTTGAAAACAGTAATTGTGAGGTGAGGAGAGTAAAAATGCAGGGTTGTTAAAATGCATCTGAAATTAAGAGATCAGCAAGTTAAAATAATCATATATATATACACACCCATATATAAATAAAACTCATGGTAACCACAAATCAAAAATCTATAATAGAGCCACATGCAAAAAAGAGAATGGAAACCAAACATAACATTAAAGATAATCATAAAATCACAAGAGAACAAAAGATGAAAGGAATAAAGAAGAATTACAAAAACAACTCCCAAACCATGAATACAATGGCAATAAGTACATACATATCAACAATTA
Source organism: Stenella coeruleoalba (assembly GCF_951394435.1). Lineage (NCBI taxonomy): Eukaryota > Metazoa > Chordata > Mammalia > Artiodactyla > Delphinidae > Stenella > Stenella coeruleoalba. The sequence goes on from NC_137148.1 coordinate 58,879,823, forward strand.
CTTTAAATGTAAATGGACTAAATGCTCCAATCAAAAGACACAGAGTGGCTGAATGGATACAAGAACAAGACCCATATATATGCTACCTACAAGAGACTCACTTGAGATCTAAAGACACACACAGACTGAAAGTGAGGGGATGGAAAAAGGTATTCCATGAAAATGGAAACAAAAAGCAAACTGGGGTAACAATATCTGCATCAGACAAAATAGACTTTAAAACAAAAACTGTTACAAGAGACAAAGAAGGACATTACATAATGATTAAGGAATCAATCCAAGAAGAAGGTATAACGATTTTAAATATATTTGCACCCAATATAGGGCCACCTAAATACATAAAGCAAATATTAACAGACATAAAGGGAGAAATTGACAGTAACACAGTAGGGGACTTTAACACCCCACTTTCATCAATGGACAGATCATCCAGACAGAAAATCAATACAGAAAAACTGGCCTTAAATGACACATTATACCAGATGAACTTAATTGATATATATAAAACATTCCATCCAAAAGCATCAGAATACACATTCTTTTCAAGTGCATAAGGAACAGTCTCCAGGATAGGTCACATGCTAGGCCACAAAACAAGAACTGGTAAATATAAGAAAACTGAAATCATGTTGAGCATCTTTTCTGACCACAACACTATGAGACCAGAAATCAACTACAAGAACAAAACTGCAAAAAACACAAACACATGGAAGCTAAACAACATACTACTAAACAACCAACGGATCACTGAAGAAATCAAAGGAAAAAACAACAAATACCTAGAGACAAATGAAAATGAGAACACAATGATCCAAAATCTATGGGATGCAGGAACAGCAGTTCTAAGAGAGAAGTTTATAGTGATACAAGATTTCCTTAGGAGTGAAGTCAGTCAGAAACAGGAAAACAAATACCATACGCTAACACATATATATGGAATCTAAAAAAAAAAAAAATTGTTCTGAAGAACCTAGGGGCAGGACAGGAATAAAGACGCAGATGTAGAGAATGGACTTGAGGACATGGGGAGGGGGAAGGGTAAGCTGGGATGAAGTGAGAGAGTGGCATGGACATATATACACTACCAAATGTAAAATAGATAGCTAATGGGAAGCAGCCGCATAGCACAGGGAGATCAGCTCCATGCTTTGTGTCCACCTAGAGGGTTGAGATAGGGAGGGTGGGAGGGAGATGCAAGAAGGAGGAGATATGGGGATATATGTTTATGTACAGCTGATGCACTTTGTTATACAGCAGAAACTAACACACCATTGTAAAGCAATTAAACTCCAATAAAGATGTTAAAAAAAAAAAAGATTACCTCAGGAAACAAGAAAAATCTCAAATAAACAATCTAAACTTACACCCAAAGGAACTAGAGAAAAAGAACAAAAAACCTGAAAGTTAGTAGAAGGAAAGAAATCTTAAAGATCACAGCAGAAATAAATTAAATAGAGGCTAAAAAAAATAGAAAAGATCAATGAAACTAAGAGCTGGTTCTTTGAAAAGATAAACAAAATTGACAACACTTTGGCCAGACTCACCAACAAAAAAAGAGAGAGGGCCCAAATCAATAAAATCAGAAATGAAAAAGAAGTTACAATGGACACCACAGAAATACAAAGGATCATAAAAGATTACTACAAACAACTATATGCCAATAAAAAGGACAACCTACAAGAAATGGACAAATTCCTAGAAATGTACAGTCTCCTAAGACTGAATCAGGAAGAAATAGAAAATAGGAACAGATAAATTACCAGTAATGAAATTGAATCAGTAATGAAAAACCCCAAACGAACCAAAGTCCAGATGGCTTCACAGGTGAATTCTACCAAATATTTAGGGAAGAATTAAGACCTATCCTGCTCAAACTATTCCAAAAATTGCAGAGGAAGAAACACTTCCAAACTCATTCTACAAGACCAGCATCTCCTTGACACCAGAGAAAGATAACACACAAAAGAAGAAAATTATAGGCCATTATCACTGATGAACATAGATGCAAAAATCTTCAACAAAATATTAGCAAACAGAATCCAACAATACATTAAAAACATCATACACCATGATTAAGTGGGATTTATCCCAGGGATGCAAGAATGGCTCAATAGCCACAAATCATTCAATGTGATACATCACATTAACAAATTGAAGAATAAAAATCATATGATCATCTCCACAGATGCAGAAAAAGCTTTGGATAAAATTCAACATCCATTTTGAAAAAAACTCTCCACAAAGCAGGTATAGAGGGAACATACTTCCACATTATAAAGACCATATACGATAAGCCCACAGCTAAAATCATGTTCAATGTGAAGAGCTGGAAGCATTTCCTCTAATATCAGGAACAAGACAAGGATGCCCACTCTTGCCACTTTTATTCAACACATTATTAGAAGGCCTAGCCACACCAATGAGACAAGAAAAAGAAATAAAAGGAATCCAAATTGGAAAGGAAGAAGTAAAACTGTCACTCTTTGCAGATGACATGGTACTATACATAGAAAAATCCTAAAGACACCACCAAAAAACTACTAGAGCACATCAATAAATTCAGTTAAGTTGCAGGATATAAGATTAACATACAGAAATCTGTTGTATTTCTATACACTAACAACAAATTATCAGAAAGCAAAATTAAGGAACCTTCTCATTTTCAACTGCATCAAAAAGACAAATACCTGGGGATAAACCTGCCTAAGGAGGTAAAAGAGCTGTACTCAGAAAATTGTAAGACAGTGATGAAAAAAAAAAAAAAACTGAAGATGACACACCCAGATGGAGAGACAAGATATACTGTGTTCATGGATTAAAAGAATTAATATTGTTAAAATGACTGTACTACCCAAGGCAATCTACAGATTCAATGCAGTTCCTATCATAATACCAATGGCATTTTTCACAGAACTAGAACAAATAATTTTAAAACTTGTACTGTAGCACAAAAAGACCTCGAATAGCCAAAACAATCTCAAGAAAGAAGACCAGAGCTGGAGGAATCACACTCCCTGACTTCAGACTATACTACAAAGCTACAGTAATCAAAACAGTCTTATACTGGCACAAACACAGACACACAGATCAATGGAACAGGACAGACAGCCCAGAAATAAATCCACACATTTATGTCAATTAATCTATGACAAAGGAGGCAAGAATAAACAATGGAGAAAAGACAGTTTCTTCAATAAGTGATGCTGGGAAAACTGAAGAGCTACATGTAAAAGAATGAAATTAGAACATTTCTCACATCTATACAAACATAAACTCAAAATGGACTAAAGAACTAAATGTAAGACTGGAAACCATAAAACTCCTAGAAGAAAACATAGACAGCATACTCTGACATAAATCATAGCAACATTGTTTTGTATCTGTCTCCTATGGCAAAGGAATCAAAATAAAAAATAAACAAATGGGACCCAGTTAAACTTAAACGCTTTTGCACAGCAAAGGAAACCACTGACAAAACGAAAAGAAAATCTACTGAATGGGAGGAAATATTTGCAAATGACATGACCAATAAGGGGTTAATATCCAAAATATATAAACAGCTCATAGAATTCAAAACCAATAAAAGAAACATGCCAGTCAAAAAATGGGCAGAAGACCTGAATAGACATTTTTCCAAAGACATACAGATGGCCAACAGGCACATGAAAAGATGCTCAACATTGCTAATCATCAAAAAAATGCAAATCAAAGCCACAATGAGATATTATCCTACTCCTGTCAGAATGATTATCATAAAAAAACACCAATAACAAATATTGGTGAGGATATGTAAAAAAGGGAGCCCTTGTACACTGTTGGGCATGTAAATTGGTGCAGCAACTGTAGAAAACAGTATGGAGGTTTTTCAAAAAACTAAAAACAGAACTATCATATGATCCAACAATTCCACTGCTGGGTATATATCTGAAGAAAACAGACACTAATTCAAAAAGATACATGCACCCCAGTGTTCACAGCAACATTATTTACAATAGCCAAGACATATAAGCAACCTAAGTGTCCATCAACAGATGAAAGGATAAAGATGTGGTGTGTGTGTGTGTGTGTGTGTGTGTGTGTGTGTGTTTGTGTATATATATGCGCAATGAATTCTACTTGGGCATAAAAAGAATGAAATTTTGCCTTGTGCAAAAACATGGATGGACCTGAAGGGTATTATGCGTAGTGAAATAAGTCAGACAGAGAAAGATACTCTATGTTATCACTTACCTGTGGAATCTAAAAAATAAAAGAAACAAGCAAATTCAGCAAAACAGAAACAGATTCATGGATATAAACAATAAAGTAGTGGTTACCAGTAGGGAGAGGGAAGGGGGGAGGGGCAAGATAGGCGTAGGGGATTAAAAGGTACAAACTACTATGTATAAAATAAATAAGCTACAAGGATATATTGTACAGCACAGGGAATACAGCCAATATTTTACAATAACTAAGTGGAATATAATCTATCAACTTTGGGTTTTTTTGTTTGTTTGTTTTTTAGTTTTATTTGTAATTAAAAATTTTTTTGAGGTACAGTTGTACAATATTACAACTTTGAATCACTATGTTGTACACCTGAAACTAATATAATAAATCAAGTATACCTCAATAAAAAAGTATGCTTCATTTTTTTAAACAAATTAACCACATCAAAAATATTTGTTGATACAAGTGCCAAAAGACTCACAGAGCATAAGATATAATGGGACCAGAGTAAATACTAATCATGTCAAATGGTTTCAAGTTAGATATTAAAATAGAGTAAGATCATCTGACCTTCCTATTTATATCTTGTATTGTCACATTTCTCTTTGAAATGACATTTGATCAATCAATCTGAGTTTTTTCCCTCTGGAATTCCTTATACAAGTTTCTTTTGTGCTTGAGAAAAATGTTAGAAGATAAATTTAAAAATGGAGGTTTAAGATAAAAACAAGACATGGGAGAAAAAAGGAACAGTATTAATAGACAAGGAAAGAAAAGAAGGGACAGGGAAATGGGAAAATTTGGTATTCTCTACAAAATTAGATAATGATATTGAGGCCTCCAAGGAAAAGTTCTAAATAAAGCTTCTTTCCCTTCCCATTCTGTATACTCCCTCTGAATGCTCCCAAACGTATGTTAAAAACTGTTTCAAAGGAGAAGGTTATTTTAGCAATTGGTGTGAACCAAGATAAATGTTACTATTCAACTAAATAATAATATATTATAAAAAGATTTTCAAAGTGAGCAGCTATATATCAGCCAGGATCAAAATGGGGGAGGGTAGCTGAAATGTGTATATCAGTGAGTTCAAATTATAAAGACAACTACAATTAAAAATCGAAACCTGCGTTATCTTTTAGATTCACATCTGCTCCAGATTTTATCAGAGCTTTCACCAGAGACAAGTTTCCTCTTCTGGCAGCCAAATGAAGCCGGCTTTCTCCTCTGGCATTCCTCTTACTGATCCCAGCTGTTTTCATTTCTGTAAATTTGCCAAGCAAAACTGAGTATTCTTTTCTGCCAAGTGCTGATTATTATGAAGGATCTTAGAAAATACACAGCAACTTCCTCAGAACATCCTAAGTAGGATGCACTACACAGAAACATACCTCAATTAATATCATTGCTGTTACTATTTAAAAATATAACTTGTAAAGAATTGATAGAGCATCTGATCACATTACTTCAAATTCATTCTAGCAGTTGTTCACTCTATCATATGCTTGATTAAAACAAGCATTTCTACACTCACTTCACTCTCAGTAGTCCTCTATCAATGAATAAAAATTTTCTTACACCAAATTGTGATTTTATAAAAATCCTCTTTCTATAACTATTCTTATATCTCAGTGGGTGTGTTTCTGATCCCAAAAGATGCCAAGAACCAAACCATGGCCTACTGGGTATTTCGTTTTCTTTCATAGAAAATGTAGTACAATATCATTATCTGAAGATTTTAAAATCTTTTCCTTGCATCACAAGTTAGACTTGAGTTGGAACTAAAAACAGTGAATAGTTTTTTTCCCAAACTATGCTAAAATGATGTACTAAAAGATTTTTTGTAACATCATATAAAGAAAATAAAAGACAATATCTCTTCTTCAAGTGGCCTACAGTATAGTGGAATGACAGACATGTAAAAAATTACATTAAAATATGATTCAGTGCTGCTAGAGAAATGTATTAGTTTCCTGTGGTAGCTGTAACAAATGACCACAAACTGGGTGGTTGTGTTGTGCTTAACACAACACAAATATATTATCTCACAGTTCTGGAGACCAGAAGTCCAAAACCAAGGTGTCAGCAGGGCTGCACTCTCTCTGGAAACTCTAAGGAAGAATCCTTCCTTGCTTCCTCCAACTTCTGATGGATACCAGCATTCCTTAGCTTCCTTGGCTTTTGGCCACATTGTTCCTTTGCCTGGGTTTTCACATTATCTTCTCCTTTCCTGTGTGTCTCAAAGGTCTCTCCATTTTTCTTTTATAAGGATACTTGTAAGATTTGGGTCCCATTTGGAAAATCCAGGACATCCTCCTCATCTCAAGATCCTTAACTACATCTGCAAAGATTCTTTTTCTAAACAAGGTAATGTTCACTCTTTAAATGAGATAGTATCACAGATTCCAGGGAACAGGACATGGACATATGTTTTGGGGGGCCACTATTCAACCCGCTACAGGAGGTATGTATAAGAAGAGCTTTAGTTTACATGACAGGCGGACAATGCAGGAAGGTTCAAAGAGTATGCCTATATTCCTACCTCTTACTATATCAACTTTTTCTTACTAAATCAACTTTTCGGTGCTTAACATTTAACCTGAAGTAGTCCAGTCTATTGTTCACACAGAACTAGCTCCAAGAACTATCAAAGAATAGTCAGCTATCCATGCTGCCAAACACATACAGTTAATGCATCTGACACAAAGAAACTAGTGGCTATGCTTCTTTAATTTCCCATGTGTTAAAAGGGCTCAGTGGAAGGATCTAAGGGATCTGACACAATTCAGATGTGCTGCCCCCGCTCAACGTTCTTGCTGTCTCTACTGTTTATCTTATCTCCTCTAACGTAACAAATTAGAAGTCATAGGCAAAAATACGACAATATATTGGAAGACTAAGAGATTCTCAAGTGGTGGATTACAGTAAAACCATCTGACAAATATAGCTGAAATAACCTTATAAATAAGTGAATGACTAAAAAAAACGGTAAATATGAAAATGTGTAATTCTTTGAAGCAGAGTGGATTGCTAGGCTTGATCATGCAAACCTTTTCCTATATAAAAATAGGAATACAAACCTTGGCTGCAGGTAGCTTTCAAGAAATTTTGCCTTTTTCTGAAATTCTGAACTTTTTTGTGTTCCTGGATGTTAGTAGGCATGTGAATTTCTGAATCTGTTTTTTCTTTCTTCTCCTCACAATTTCTTATAGTGTTTTCATCTCCATTGACATTATTAGTTAATTCCTCACCTGAAAAACAAACATTTTGCAATATCAGTGTTGTAGTTCTCCTTACCGGTTACATGACTAAAAAAGAGTCTAGTCATGTTAATTGTTCCAAGTTTCTGTTCCTAGCTGGACTGCTTATTTTAAAGGAGTGGAAGCCTTTAAAAATGTTTTCATACAACAAACATAAATTAGTTTTCTGGATGCAATTTCAACTGTGAATCACTGAAATCAATGGAGCTAACAATTTCCTGCTATGAAAATGTTGTTCGCTTTCTTGATACTAAGAAGGTGCTATATTAAAAAAACTCATAGAAACATAAGAACTCATAGAAATACTGTTTATTATCTCCTGTTAATATCAATTTAGCACATTCTTTCAAAGTAAATACCATTACTTAACTAATTAAAAGTATCTCCAAATTATGGTCCACATGTCCTCATTCTTATCAGTTTGGGCATAGGTTGAGTGAAATTCAGTTAGAAATTTCTGTGAAGTAAGTAAATCTACAGGAAACGTATACAAATTGAGCAATACTACTAATACCTGGTTTGTGAGAAATTTCCTTCTCTTCTCTTTGACTAAGCTGTGAGAGGGTCAATTCTTTACTGATATTGTCAATGGACTGAAAGCCTATACTATGTATAGTTTTGATCTCTTGTCTCCTTTTTTCAACTTTAGTTGTTTCCATTACTTGAGAATGAACAACTCTGGATAAAGGCCTATTTGAAGAACTTGGTTTTTGGCCTTTGTCAGTGTAATTCCTTTTAGTGTCTCCTTCCTTATTCACCTTTTCCACAATATGTGTATCCGTTTGATTCATTAAAGGAGTTGGTATTCTGGGGCTACAATCCTGAGGCCTCTCGAATAGTTCCACATGACTAGTCAACTTTGAAACTTCATGTGTTGAGAGTGTTCTTGTACAAGCAAGGGAAGTATGTTCAGGACTGCCATGTGAGTGATCAAAAGAAGTTCCACATGTACATTGTTCATAATCTGAAACATGTTCAGAAACTATTATATTATCTGAATTAGAAAAATTAACAGCTTCCTGTTGTGGAAATATGGTTAGGCTGCCTGCTTTTATTAACTCATTTTCCTGTGAAAAATGGTCTTGAGAAGGTGAAAATTGTTGAAAATCCATTTCTTCTCTATTTGTTTTATTCTCTTTATAATTATCGTGGTTTTTGCAACCTGAAGAACTTATCACCTTTTTAAATGTTACAGTCTCCTCAGGAGCACAGGAATCACCATCATCATCATTATTAAAATTTTCCTTTATAAAGGATTGGGAAGAGTTTTCCCACTTATTAGGGCTCTCATCTTTTTGACCTGAGTTACTGTTTTCATGAGATTTATAAGGGCTAATGTGCTGCTGTTCTTGGTGAGTATGAGGCTGCTGATCTGTAGCAACAAGTGGTAACTCGGTTTTTTTATGTAAAGAAAGTCCTGAGAAAGAAACGGCTTCAGCTTGGTCAGTGGATTCTAATTCCAAAAATTTTATTTCTTGTCTATCTGATAAATCCAGGCTTTGGGTATGTGTCTCTTTGGGAAATGAACAAGTCTCAACATTGTTACTTAAACCATTTTTCAGGCCTGACAGAGATGGGCTAAAAGGTTTACATGACTTTTCTGGAAGGTCATCAAGGGTTTGGAGAGTATGTTGTTGACAAGTAACCAATCTGTTTATTTTTCTGGAAGAAGAGACAGCTATTGTCTTTCTTGGATCGCTTTCTTGGATTGCATCATTGATTTGAGTTCTTTTATGTCGTGTATTTCTTCTTCCTTTATCTTCAGACACATTTGTGCTGGGATCCTCAACACCATGGAGATTGTCCTTTCTGAGTTCTGTCGAGTATATTTGGTTAAGAGTTGATCGTTTATACTTGGATTTACCAAATTTCGTGTTTTGGGAATCTTTTTGGTAATGTTCATATACATCTTCTTTATTTATAAATAAACCCTCTTTGCTTCCTTTATTGACTTTTACATGTTCTGGCTTCTGTCTCTTGGAATTTTCATCACAAACAAACCCACTGTGATTTTTAGAACTGAATTTTGGTTTCTGTAGAAACAAAATACATAGTTAGCTTTAATTTTCAACTATAGTTCTACACTTAATTCATTCTGGATTGGAGATAAAGCAAACTAATATTCCATTCAATGTTATAATTTGATCTCACCACAGGACCTGCTGGGATATATACAACCTGGTTTGTATTTCAGAAAAGTAGACTAACAGAAGAAAGGCAAAAGTAATAGACTCAGTATGTGTACTAATCTTTATTTTCTCCTGTACATTTTAATTTCTTTTTGCCAGTATTTTAGCACTATCTATCTTACTAAACATAATGAAAAATTTTAATCTACCTAATTTTTATAGGCTTTTAAAACAATCAGGTAATTCCTTTACAAGGAATCTTTACAAGAATACTGTAGAAACACTCTCCTCTCCCATTTGTTATATAGATAGACCTAGAATTAAGAGAGTTTCTTCCTCTGGTATCTGTGAGAGACCACAGGTAGGGCACTGGAAGAAGGGATTTAAAAACAAAAAGACAGATATACAACCAAGTTGGCCTGCATGGAAAGATTACTGTGGGCTGCCAAGATTAAAACAGGGACAGTGCTTCCTCTCACACATCACAACACAAGCACCAGATGAAAAGTAACTGCCCACCACGTGAAGTTTGAAGGGATGGATCGACACCTTTGACTCTTATACTGTGCTCAGGCCAGAGGAAATTTGACATTGTTGATAACCCTCATGGCTCCGTAAAGAGGAGAAAGGAAATGGAAATGGCTACCAATACATTAGTGTGCCCACATATGCTTTATTTACTCAACTGCTTCCCAAACTAACAGGCCAGAACCTTCTGATTCTTATGCAATTATTCCAAAGTGTCTTAAAAGCAAAGGTGAAGTCACTGTTCCTGGTGAATGCTTCAGTAGTCTTTCTTTCCCCTCTGATGATCTATAAAATAACCAGCAGGTGTGCTCTATAAAAATGTTTATTGTTGAACAGAGATATACCTTGTGGTGGTGTTCATCCTCTAAGTCTGAAGGGTCAGTGCTATTTGTCTGCGCTGTAAGCAAAAAGAGAAAAATCAAAGAAAAGAGCCTCCAGTAGTCAGACTCTAGACTTCTAAAACCAAAACTCCTTTGCCATGAGAAAACCAAGTGGAAAAAGTGAAATTATGCAAACACTTTCTATTAAAATTGACACATATAATATTCCATAATTTATAATTTCCATATTTATTGAGAAAGCTGAAAACATTTCTCTAGGAAAAGCAAAACAGACCCAACAAAATTATGTTGGGGCTTCCCTGGTGGCGCAGTGGTTGAGAATCTGCCTGCCAATGCAGGGGACACGGGTTCGAGCCCTGGTCTGGGAAGATCCCACATGCCGCGGAGCAACTAGGCCCGTGAGCCACAACTACTGAGCCTGCGCGTCTGGAGCCTGTGCTCCACAACAAGAGAGGCCGCGACAGTGAGAGGCCCGCGCACCGCGATGAAGAGTGGCCCCCGCTCGCCACAACTAGAGAAAGCCCTTGCGCAGAAACAAAGACCCAACACAGCCAAAAATAAATAAATTTATAAAAAAAAAAAAAAAAAAAAAAAAAAAAAAATTATGTTAAAGATGGGCACTGAACTCAGTATTTTTATATTCCCCACAGTTATACTCAGATATGCAACTGTGTGCAAGGTTTTGTAAGGCAAAAAATTCTTCCATAATTAATTGTATTATCATCATTTTCTAATATGTCTGCTTAATAAAGTTGCAGGATACATAAGTAATATACAGAAATCTGTTGCTTTTCTATATACTAATAGTGAACTATCAGAAAGAGAAAGCAAGAAAAAAATCCCATTTACATTTACAATCTCATCAAAAAGAATAAAATACCTAGGAATAAACTTAACCAAAGAGGTGAAAGACCTATACTCTGAAAACTATAAAACACTGATGAAAGAAACTGAAGATGATACAAAGCCATGGGAAGATATACTGTGTTCTTGGACTGGAAGAGTACTGTTAAAATTTCCATACTACCCAAAGCAATCCCTATCAAAATAGCCACAACATTTTTCACAGAACTAGAACAAATAATCCCAAAATTTATATGGAACCACAAAAGACCCTGAACTGCCAAAGCAATTTAGAGAAAGCTGAACAGAGCTGGAGGTATCGTGCTCCCTATTTCAGACTATACAATACTACAGTAGTCAAAATAGCACAGTAATGGCACAAAAACAGACACATAGATCAATGGAACAGAATAGAGAGTCCAGAAATAAACCAACACACCTATCTTCAATTAGTCTATGACAAAGGAGGCAAAAACATACAATGGAGAAAAGAAAGTTTCTTCAACAAAGGGTGCCTTCAATAAGTGGTAAAACTGGACAGCCAAATGTAAAAGAATGAAATTAGAACATTTTCTCACACCACATACAAAAATAAACTCAAATGGATTAAAGACATAAATGTAAGACCAGAAACCATAAAACTCCTAAAAGAGAACACAGGCAGAACACTCTGACATAAATCATACTAATATTGTTTGAGATTTGTTTCCTAAGGCAAGGGAAACAAAAAATAAACAAATGGGACCTCATAAAACTGAAAAGCTTTTACACAGAATAGGAAACCATTGACAAAACAAAAAGATGACGTACTGAATGGGAGAAAATATTTGTATAAGATACGACCAATAAGGGGTTAATATCCAAAATTTATAAACAGCTCATACAACCCAATATAAAAAAAAATCCAATCAAAAAAATGGACAGAAGACCTGAAAGATATTTTTCCAAACAAGATAACACAGAAAGGGCTTCGCTGGTGGCACAGTGGTTGAGAGTCCGCCTGCCGATGCAGGAGACGCGGGTTCGTGCCCCGGTCCAGGAAGATTCCACATGCCGCGGAGCGGCTGTGCCCGTTAGCCATGGCCGCTGAGCCTGTGCGTCCGGAGCCTGTGCTCCACAACGGGAGAGGCCACAACGATGGGAGGCCCGCATACCGCAAAAAAAAAAAAAAAAAAAGTCTACAGATAACAAAGATTGTTAAGGATTTGTAGAAAAAGGAGCCCTTGTATACAGTTGGTGGGAATGAAAACTGTTAAAGCCACTATGGAAAACAGTATGGAGGTTTCTCAAAAAACTAAAAGTAGAACTACCATATGATCCAGCAATTCCACTGCTGGGTATATATCCAAAGAAAATGAAAACACTAACTCAAAAAGATACACACACCCTAATGTTCATAGCAGCACTACTATTTACAATAGCCAAGACATGGAAGCAACCTAACTGTCCATAGCAAGTGAATGGATAAAGAAGATACAGTATTATATATATACAATGGAATATTACTCAACCATAAAAAAGAATGAAATGCTGCCATTTGCAACAACATGGATACCTAGAGGGTATTATTCTTGGTGAGATAAGTCAGAGAAAGACAAATACTCTGTTATCACATATATAGAATCTAAAAAAATAAAACAAACCAATGTATATAACAAACCAATGTATAAACAGAAACAGACTCACTGATATAGAGAACAAAGTAATGGTTGCCAGTGGGGAGAGGGAAGGGGGAGGGGCAAAATAGCGTTTTGGAATTAAGAGATACAAACTACTAGGTATAAAATAAATAAGCAACAAGGATATATTGTACAGCACAGGGAATATAACCACCATTTTGTAATAACTTTAAATGGAGTATGATCTATAAAAATACTGAATCACTACATTATATACCTGAAACTAGTACAATATTATAAATCAATTATACGTCAATAAAAAAATAAACAGTTCTTATATAATCTTCTTGAAACTGCAGGTCAAGTTCTTTTGTAGTTCAACTTAGTGCAATGATGAATGACAAGGCAAAAGTACAGCCATAAGAAAATATTCTTAAGGAATGAAAGTAAACAATCCTGGCCATATTCATGGAAAATGATAAAGCCAAATGTAAGTTACATCACCCATGTTATTCAGACAACGGATTATGGGGAAAAGACCCAGAACTTTACAAAAGTTTTCTTAACTGTTTCCAATACATATCCTGGGGGAAAGTACATTTAATACTATCTTTCTTTGTTCTTTTAGAGTTCTTCCATTTGGTGCATTTGCAAACAAGTCAGTGTGCTCAACTAAAGGAATGGAGCAAGGACACCACAGGATGGATTTTCTCAAAATTTATGAGGAAAACCAATTTAATTTCTGTAATTCCAAGTTTGATTTCTATAACTCTCTACTGACATGATGAACAGATATAACAGGGCAGTTCAATTTTACCTGATATAAGATGCTTTTGATGTTTAGGAACATATCTCTCAAGGAGACGCTTCATACATGAGTCTTTAGCTTCATCCAAAGCACACTTTCCACTGTCATTTCTAAATAAAGGATCTGCTCCATTCAAAAGAAGTAACTGTGCCACCTAGAGGAAGATTTTGTGAGGGAGCCCAGACAAAAGGTGTATTATTATAAATGTGTGCCAGCATACAACTCTAAGCAACATTAAATATTTCTTTCAACAATACAGTTTGGGTTTCCTGTAACATTACTGCCCCAAACCAAAAATTGATGTAACTGCTACTGAATCATAATTTATTAATATAAATATGCCTTCTCTTACAAAAAAAAAAAAAAGGAGAGAGGAAGTAAGGAAGAGGGAGGAAAGGAGGAATGGAGCGAGGGGCAGAAATGTTTGTGGTTCAGTTGCTGATGAAATGGAGCTAGCAGATATACCAGGAATTAGGATTACATTCTGTAGTAGTAAATGTAATTTTAACAGGTTCCAGGAAATAGCTATGTCTTCTGTATAGACCTGTGTTGCTGCTGCTCCCCCTCGGTATCAGAGAGAAACAGGTAAATCTTTAATCTGTTACTGCTCCTCGAGTAACCTCCTCTATGAAGCTCTCCCTGACCTCCTCACCCACTGATCCCCTAGAGAAAAATGACCTCTTCCTACTTCTATGTACATATTTTATGTCCAATATGCTGTATATTATACTTATTTCTTATATATTTCTCTCTCCTGTACTCCAAGTTTTTTGAGGGTAGGACTCTGTTTTCTTTTAAAATTAATTTATTATTTTTGAATAGGAAATTAATAAATACGGTTCAAAATACAGAAGGCTCAGAGAAGTAGACAATGAAAAATAAGTTTCCCTCCTCAACCCTTGTCCTCTAGTCATCTAATTATTTTTTCTAAGTCAGCTCTGGTTACAGTTTCTTCTGAACTTTTCCAGAGTTAGTCTAGTCCAACAGGTATATATGTACGAATCATAACTGTGTACATACACTTTTTCTTACACAAGTGGTCATATACTATATACATTCCTGCCCACCCCACCCTGCAACAGACTTTGAAGATTGTTCCAAATCAGTATGGATTGAACTTCATCATTCTTTTTAGCAGCTGAGTAATAGTTTACTTTTGAATATACTATATGAATGTACTATAATTTACTTAACCAGTACCCTACTGATGCACGTTTAAGTTGCTTCCAAGTTTTTGCAACAGATATATGTCTTAATCATCTTTATATTCCCAGTGTCTATTTCAGTATCTGGCATAGAGTATATATTTAATAAATGTTGTTTAATAAAAAAATGAATGTTGACCAAGGAGGATGTGGGTAACAGGCTTTAAATAACATACTAAATGAAGCCTAGATTTCTCTGTTAATGTCTGGAATGAGAGAAAGGATCTGAATTTCTGAAAATTTTATGCATTAAATTAAAGATATATACATTTAATACAGATTAAAGATATATACATTTTTCCTTTTATAAGAAAGCATTCTAGGAGAGAAAAATGCCCCACGACACACAAGGAGAATATGAGCCAAATCTTTTAAAAATTATTAAGACTCAGCAACTTGATTCTGCTTTTCAAATGGCTTTACTGTGGGAGTTTAATGCTAGATAGGGGGATTGAAAGTAACAGTAGATACAATTAAATTTATAATTCATATTCCTGGAGCTTCACATTTTGTTTAGTAATACAAATAGAGAGTGTACCACTTTTTTTTCAGGAAAAGTAGTTTCATAAGTGGGTTGCCAAAGGAACTGTGTTGCTTACCTCTGAGGTTTTATGTCAAATAATAAGCCATGAAGTATGAAAGTAACTCAGGATCAACAAGCATGAGAAAGAAGATGGGAGGAAGGGAAAAGGCAAGGGCTAGAGCGTCACTTTTCTGGAAATCTGGGTTGGTGATCCCAAGGGAGTGAATACATTACTTTGGCAGTCTCTGTTTTAGACTCTGGATACTCTGCTTCACCAACTATGCACATTTACCAATTCTCTCTATAGCTTGGTATCAGGAATTCTGAAGCCTAACTAACATATCCTCTTTAAAAAACTCTCTTCTTACCAAATGGCAGTAAATCAGTTATTTCCACTACGTTTTTTACCCCTATTTTAAATCTGCGTTTAGGTTCTGTATTAGTTATCTGTTGCTACCTAACAAGTTACCCCAAAACTTAGTAGCTTAAAACAATAATAAATATTTATAATCTCATAGTTTCTGTGGGTCAGGAATTTGGGAGTGGCCACAGGTGGGTGGTTCTGCCTCAGGGTCTCTCATGAGATTACAGTCAAAATGTTGGCTGGAGATACAATCACCTAAAAGCTTGCCTGGGGACTTCCCTGGTGGTGCAGTAGTTAAGAATCCACCTGCCAAGGCAGGGGACACGGTTCGAGCCCTGGTCCGGGAATATCCCACATGCCGCGGAGCAACTAAGCCCGTGAGGCACAACTACTGAGCCTGCACGCTAGAGCCCGCGAACCACAACTACTGAGCCCACGTGCCACAACTACTGAGCCTACGTGCCTAGAGCCCATGCTCCGCAACAAGAGAAGCCACTGCAATGAGAAGCCCGTGCACCGCAACGAAGAGTAGCCCCTGCTCGCCGCAAGTAGAGAAAGCCCACATGCAACAATGAAGACCCAATGCGGCCAAATATAAATAAATAAAATAAATTTATTTTAAAAAATTTAAAAATTAAAAAATAAACAAAAGTTTGCCTGGGATTGGAGGATCTTTCTAAGATGGCTCACTCACATGGCTGTGGGCAGGAGGCCTTTGTCCACTGCCACGTGAACCTCTCCATGGAGCTGCTTGAGTGGCTGCACGAAATGACATCTGGCTTCTCCCAGCGTTGCTGAACAAGTGAGTGAGAGAACAAGGAAGAAGCCGCAACAGTTTTCAACCTAGTCTTAGAAGTCATGTACTGTGTCACTCCTGCCACACTGTGTTTGTTAGAAGCAACTCACTGAAACTCCAGCCTACCCTCCTGAGGAGAGGAATCAGGATCCACCTTTCGAAGGGAGGACTGTTAAAGAATTTGTGGACATATTTTAAGATTACCACATGTTCTTAACTGGAACAAGCAGAGCAATTTCAGTAAGTGGCTGGCCTCACAATCCCCACTTATTTAGTTCATCGAACAGTAGGCCCCATGAGGAAATACACTGCTACTTAAGGCTTGCCCGTGGCTTTTCACCTTTAATCGTATTATTGACTCTAGTGCTTTCCTCCCTCTAGAATCAGCTGACTTCTGTGTGGCTGAACCACACTGACTCCATTTTGTCAGCTCTATCTTAGGTCTGAAGTCCTACCCCTCCCCTTTCTGCATGATTAAGCTTTAGCCTACTCAACAAAGGAATGTGCCCAAGCCAGATAAATTCCCTGTCAACTTTTACCCTTGCTGACAGAAAACTGGAAGAGTGTCTTCTGTTGACACAGATGCTTAATGGTCATGAGACCCCCCAGGGGGAGGAAAAATCTCCACTTCCAGTTAGTGTGGACATGCTTCTCATTTGGTAGTCAGATTCTGTTGTTAGCTTTGGCCGCTTTAAATCTCCCTGTGCTCCTTTCAGTGGTGAGGAGCACAGCTGTGAATGCCTCTGGATTGTGTCTGCCCAATCCTGCCAGTATATAAGCTACTCACAATAAACTTCACAATTGCACTTTATGGAATTGCCTGCTTTGTTTTCCAGTCTCAAAGTTCCTTTTCAGTTTGGAGGATATTAGAAAAAGAGATACAAGTATAAAATCAAAGTTATTATGAATCTATAATATTAAGTCTGAAATGGAAATATCAGTAAGAACTCATGATTTGTTTTTCTTTCTAAAAGTATACATTTCACTGAAAATGCCTAAAAACAATGACATCCAATAGCAATGAGCACACATAGCACCCAGATTGTGGTCTCTGATAGTTTTTACATTAAAACACCATTTAGAGAAAATATGGGAAGAAACATAGATAAAGTCAGTCAAATCCAGAATTTAGGAAATTCTATAAGACAAATGACCCAGGTTCTAGAAGACACACACAAAAGAAAATATAGGAAGAACTGTTATAGATTAAAACATACTTAAGAGGGACTTCTCTGGTGGTCCAGTGGTAAAGAATCCACCTCCCAATGCAGGGGACGCAGGTTCAATCCCTAGTCAGGGAACTAAGATCCCGCATGCCGCAGGTCAACTAAGCCTGCATGCCACAACTACTAAGCTCCTGCACCTCAACTAGAGCCCACGTGCTGCAAACTACAGAGCCCACACACTCTGGAGCCTGGGCACTACAATTAGAGAAGAGAAAACTCGCATGCCACAACTAGAGAGAAGCCCGAGCACTATAACAAAGAGACCACGCGCCACAACGAAAAATCCCGCATGCCTCAATGAAGATCCAGTATGCCACAACTAAGACCCGACGCAGCCAAAAATAAATTAAATAAATAAATAATAAACCTTTAAAAAAACCACACACACTTAACAGACATAACAAACACATGAAAAGTACAGACATTGATAGATCATGATTCAAACAAAAACTTGTAATAAAAAACATTTTTAGATAATTTGGGGAAATTTAAATATGGACTAGATATTATTAAGTGGTATTTAAAATTTCAATTTTTATAAGGTAAGATGATAAAAAATGTGGGTGTGGAAAAAAATGTCCTTATCTGTTAGAGATGCAGGTACAAGTATTTATGGATAAAATGGTATGATGTCTGGGATTTTAAAAAAATACTCCCAACAACAACAGAACACCATCCATGCTCCGGCCTGTTGATGTGGTATGACTTTTTAAAGTGTAATAGAATATACAATCAAACTTTATAAGAAAGCTCACTCCAGACACAAATGGAATGCATAATCACCATGTGTGGGGGATATCTTTTCAATATCTGTGAATCCCAGCAACATTGTCAATGAACCTCCAATTCAACATCTCAAATATTTATATACCACAGGATACTTCAGGAGTTAGAGGCCTGTGTCTTTGGTCCCTTTTACTTCACTAAGGGTACAAGAGAAGGCTACATATCTGCAAAGGCCAGAAAGAAG
The DNA here is from genome assembly GCF_951394435.1 of Stenella coeruleoalba. Lineage (NCBI taxonomy): Eukaryota > Metazoa > Chordata > Mammalia > Artiodactyla > Delphinidae > Stenella > Stenella coeruleoalba. The sequence goes on from NC_137148.1 coordinate 58,898,641, forward strand.
ACTGCTAGTTATAGCCTGTGAGGCAGAAGTTAATTGGAGCCAAGTTATCAGGAGGGACAAAGGAAGGACTGAGAAAGAAAAGAAAAAAAGGTATAAATCACCCACGGCTCATATTACCCAAAGGGAGAAAAGATTCTTGACCAGGATAGGTCAGCCCTGGCAAGTTGGAGAGCGGATGGACCATGGAGAGAGAGAAGAAATGCTTTGGCATGAGGTTTCTCTGCTAGAGGCCAGTTTTGAAGAGCAGATAAAAGACAGAGAGAGGGCTCACACCATCACTTGTTCTAGCATTCTTCTGGCCATTAAATTAGGTCCAAGGCAGAATTTTCTCCCCCAAGCCCTCTACAAAATGTGCAGGAATGACCACCTACCGTCAGGTGATACATTATCCAAAAAAAGCAAAACCACCTAAACCCTCCAAACTAGGAAGGGATATGTCCTATTTGTCTACGCCCATGGTTCCTGGCAGCCTTCCCCAGTTTTACCTGTGGTAGGCATTTCTTCTGGAGGAACACTGAACAGATCTTCCTGAGCCTTGTTGATTAGCCCCCTCTCCTACCCTAGAGGTTTTAAACCCAGAGGCAACTTCCAATACTTGAAATAAATAATAAGCTATTTTCACAAGTGCCTCAGACCAATGCAGTTCCTGGACCAGAAAAATGTCTAGGAAGCTCAGAACATATATGATAAAGCAAGTGTGCTGGAATTCATAATCTTAATTAATATTACCATTATTGAAGCTACTATTAACCAACTTGTATAGAATTATAGTATTTTGATACTATAACCACTGGTACCTCTGTGCTGGTGTGTACTGGCTGATCATTAAAACCTGGGAGGTTCTCATGTCTTAGTCTGACTCTGAAAGTAACACTAGACTACAAAAAGCTGTAAGCCTGCTATCAGGGCTGGACATCACTGTGTAACACTCTAAGAAGGAAATGTTCTCCTAAAGCCTATAAAGAACCATACAAAAAGAGTCTAAAGAAATTTTAAAAATACTGTGTATAACCAAAATACGCATTCTGAAGTTATTAAAAGTAACATGTAAAATGGGATCTACCACATTAGGCACAAATGATCCATCACACAGTAAAATTTTATTATGAATTCTGAGTATTGATTAGCAGAATGAACTGAAACTGGATCCCTATCTGTTTTTCTATTGCTTGGTCCCAGAGGTTTTTAATACTTGCAGAATGTAGTGTTTGCTCTGCCAACAAAAGAATCACAGTACCTTATAATGTCCATTCATCACAGCATCATGTAGGGGAGTGATCTGGTACATTCCTCTGATATTTACATCTGCTCCACCCTTTAATAGTTCACTTGCTGTCTGATAAAATCCTCCTACACTAGCTTCATGAAGTGCTGTCCAACCTGTTACACAAAAAAGAAATGGTGTTTGTTTATATTTGGCATCTTAATAATGTTTGTGCTTGCCCTTAAAATAAGAACTCTAATTCTAAGTTGTTGCTTTAAAAATATTTTGGTTATACGAGACAAGATAATCTCACCATGAAAGCAACCTGTATTATTTGTGGATTCAATAAATCTGATGGACAAATAAAATTCCTACCCCTAATTCTGTTGGTGTTAATATGGAAAAACATGAAAATAAGTAAAATATTTGAAACTATTTTTGCCCCCCTCAAATAAAAAGGCTGTAAGGGGGTCATTATTAGCTCATAGAGAATGCTGATTGCAGGCTACTTTTCTGCAGAGAAGAGGGGGAAAAGCCTTATTTGTAACTCAAGGTACTTCCATTAAAATAACCCACCCAGCCAGCAAGACTACGCAGAAGTCAGTTCAAAAGTATACAGTCGACTCATGAACAATATGGGTTTGAACTATGCAGGTTTACCTTATACACAGATTTTTTTCCAACAGTAAATACTACAGCACTACACAATCGGAGGTTAGCTGAAGGAGTAACCATGGATACGGAGGGCTGTAACTGTAACTTATTCTCAGATTTTTGACCACACAGAGGGTTAGCACCCTTAACTCCCACGTTGTTCATGGGTCAACTGTATATTTCTTTTCTCCCTATTTGCAAAAAGTTAGTTACAGTAAATTCAACAAACATACCACAAACTGCTCCAAGAAAACCAGTTATCCAAATAAATATCTTCTTCCTTTGCTAGCCAGATTTAATGGTGTAAGTCAAAGATATCTAAACTCCAAAAAATCATACGATTGATATAAGAAAACATAAAAAGTTGCAAGTTAAAGTGTGCTTCATTCTTTCCTTCCATAAACCAAGTTTCACAATCTTGGCACTAACATTTTCAGAACCATCTCCATAATCCAGTTTCTCAACCTTGGCACTGACATTTTGGGCTAAATGTTCTGGGCACTGTAGGATGTTTAGCAGTATCCCTGGTCTTAATCCATCAGATGCCAGTAGTACCCTGCTGCCCATTCCAGTTGTAAAAACTAAAAATGTTTCCAGAAACTACCAAATGTCCCCTTTGAGGGGACACTCCAGTTAAGAACGTCTATAGAAGGAATTTCTCCAATAGTATTAATTAGAAAGCCTTGAGGAAGAAATGAAGAGCACCAAAACTGGTAAATATATAGTTAATAGAATTTATTTTCTATAGATTTCCTTAAAATACACAAGGCTACTTAAAGCAAAAATTATAACTTTATGTTTTGGAGTTTATCCTGTATATACATGTAATATATGCGACAGACATAACATAAAGGATAAGGGAGGGGCTTCCCTGGTGGCACAGTGGTTAAGAATCCGCCTGCCAATGCAGGCGACATGGGTTCAAGCCCTGAGCCAGGAAGATCCCACATGTCACGGAGCAACTAAGCGCATGTGCCGCAACTACTGAGCCTGTGCTCTAGAGCCCACGAGCCACAACTACTGAGCCTGTGTGCCACAAGTACTGAAGCCCGTGTGCCTAGAGCCCACGCTCCACAACAAGAGAAGCCACTGCAATGAGAAGCCTGCACACAGCAACGAAGAGTAGCCCCCACTCACTGCAACTAGAGAAAGACCACGCACAGCAATGAAGACCCAACATAGCCAAAAATAAATAAATAAATTTATTAAAAAAAAAAAGGAAAAGGGAGATGTATTTGATGTTCTTACATTTTATATGAAGTATTACAATATTAACTCTAAGAAGACTATAAAATATTAAAAATGTATATTGTAATCCCTAGAGTAATCACTACAAAATAATGCAAAGACAAAACCAAATAGATGAAGACACAAGAAACACAAGTAAAATGGCAGTAAATCCAAATATATTAAATGAAAATCGACTAATTACCCCCAATTAGACAGGCAGAGGTTGTCAGAATGAAATTAGAACATTTTCTTACACCATATACAAAAATAAACTCAAAAAGGATTGAAGATGTAAATGTAAGATGGGAAAACTCCCAGAAGAAAACATAGGCAGAACACACTTTGACATAAATCATAGCAATATTTTTTTGGATCTGTCTCTTAAGATGAAGGAAACAAAAGCAAAAATAAATGAATGGGACCTAGTTAAACTGAAAAGCTTTTGCACAGCAAAGGAAACCATCAACAAAACAAAAAGACAATGTACTGGATGGGAGAAAACATTTGCAAATGATATGACCAATAAGAGGTTAATATCCAAAATACATAAACAGCTCATACAACTCAATATCAAAAAACAAACAGGCCAATCAAAAAATGGGCAGAAGACCTGAACAGACATTTTTCCAAAGAAGACATACAGCTGGCTAACAGGCACATGAAAAGATGCTCAAAATGAAAAATTATCAGAGAAATGAAAATCAAAACCACAATGAGATATCACCTCACAACTGTCAAAATGGCTATCATCAAAAAGTCTGCAAATAACAAAGGCTGGTGAGGAAGCAGAGAAAAGAGAACCCTTGTACACTGTTGGTGGAAATGTAAATTGGTACAGCCACTATGGAAAACTGTATGGAAGTTCCTCAAAAACCAAAAAACAGAACTACCTTATGATCCAGCAATTCTACTGCTGGGTATGTATCTGAAGAAAATGAAAACACTAATTTGAAGATACATGCACCTCAACGTTCACAGCAGCATTATTTACAAATAGTCAAGATTTGGAAGCAACTTAAGTGCCCAACAATGAAGAACAGAAAAAGAAGATGTGGTACACACACACACACACACACACACACACACACAATGGAATATTATTCAGCCATAAAAAAGAATGGAATCTGTCATTTGCAACAATGTGGATGGACCTAGAGAGTACTATGCTTAGCGAAATACAACAGAGAAAGACAAATACTATATGTTATGACATGTGTGAAATCTAAAAATTAAAAAGAAATGTATATAACAAAACAGAAACAGACTTACACATATAGAGTAAAAAGTAATGGCTACCAGTGGATAGAGGGAAGTGGGGAGGGGCAAGAAAGGGGTAGGGAATTAAGAGACACAATCTACTGAGACACAATCTACTATGTACAAAATACATAAGCAATATGGAAATATTGTACAGGACTGGGAAATATAGCCATTATTTTGTATTAACTTTAAATGGAGTATAACATATAAAAATATTGCATCACTATGTTGTATACCTGAAACTAACATAATATTGTAAATCAACTAAACTTCAATTTTTAAAAATAATAAAGAAATAAATGTTTGAGAAAGCCATGTTGGAGTTGAAAGAATAAAAAATAAAAAATATGTATACTGGCCTCTGCCCCCTGGTTCCTAACACAGAGCTCCTAAAACCCTTGTAAACAGGGGTGGCAGGATGATCTTTTGTCCTTATAGTCTTTGACCCTAGTTCCTGATACAGAATTTCCAAGACCTTTGTAATTTCCTGAATGATAGGAGAATCTGTCTCAGAGCTCCTAAAATCCCTTGGAATTTCCTGGGAGATATAAGTGTATTTTGTTCCAATGAGGCAAGTTTTGGTGGGCTCATAGATGAGGCTGGTCACCAAAAAGACCAAGTCATAATTAGAAGCTGGAACTTTCAGGTCTGCCTCTGTTCTTCAGAAAGGAGAGAGGGGCTAGAAATGGATTTAATAATCGATCATGCCTATGTGATGAAGTCTCCATAAAAATCCCCAAAGTATGGGGTTTGGAGAGCTTATCCAGGTTGGTGAACACATCTGAATGCTGAGAGGACAGCACGCCCCAATTCCATGGAGACAGAATTTCCTGTGTTTCGGACCCTTCCAGACCTCACCTTATGTACCCTTTTTATCTGGCTTTTCATCTGTATCCTTAATCATATGCTTTATTATATAATAAACTGGTAAATATAAGTTAAGTGCTTCCCTGAGTCCATGAGCTGTTCTAGGAAATGATCAAATCCAAGAAATGGGTCATGGTAACCCCCAGTTTGTAGCCAAGGTGAATGAAACCTGTGGGTAACCTGGTGATCTCCTACTTGTGATTGGCATCTGAAGTGGGGGTCAGCCTCATGGGACTGATGTCTTAATCTGTGGAGTCTACACTAACAATGTCTAGTGTCAGAATTGAATTGAATTGAAGGATACCCAGCTGGTGTGGAAGAATTGTTCAATGTGTGGAAAACCCACGTATCTGGGTGTGAATAGAGGAGAAACACATGAGTGTTTCCCTTTACAATAAGTATGTAACAAAAACAAATATGGAGAATCTAGAAATTAAGTATATGGATGTTCACTGTTCAATTCTTTCAACTTTTCTGTATGTTTGAAATTTTTCATAATTTCATAAAAATTTTCAAATAAATGTGAACTTTTGGAAGATAACTATTTAAGATCTATTTTTAAAAAAATAATATAAAAACTCTCTTTCCCCAAAGTACTGTCTCCAATAAAAAGCGTGAACTAATTGCTATTTAGGTTCTGGGACCTGTAAACCAGTGGAAATTTGCTTACTGATAATGTACACTGGTTAACTTGATTATTTGCCACAGTCTAGGTTTGGTGGGATGAAAAATGAAGTATCAGAAATCCAAAAGTTATTAACTTTGGAATGCAGATGATTATTTTCCTTCTAGGAAACTTCCTTTCCTTATTTAGGTTTTGCTTAAACTACAATAAAAATTAGTTTCCTAAAGGGGACAGAAATGGCTGCTACAGGAATGAGAAAATAACTATAACAAAAGATGTTTGTTTTCCCTGAGCTCAGAATGACTAAAAGATAAGGTAAATGTAAAGCAACTGTCTGGCTTCCAAGAAAAAGCCAGTCTCATACACTAAATTTACTTCAGAAAATTCCCAAAGAAAACAAAGTACATGTGAGCAATTAATAGTAAATGATGGGGTCTTGGGGAGGGAAGCTGAAAATGAATGCTACTTTAAGTGTGACCTAAGTAAGCAAGGAGGACCCAGTGATGAACAGTATCAGTTCCAGGGTTGAAAGAAATTCCCAGCAGCAACAAAGCCAGAGGGACATTTATTCTGCAGAGGGCTACTCTAGACCACATAAAGGGCTACATATTCCAGAAAGAAATCAAATGTAACAAAGAATTTCCCTTCTCCTAAGGCTTACTCCTTCTGTGTTGTAAAACCACTCCTTGTAAATAAAGATGGAGTACATTTTATAACAGATCTTTTATTATCTCCCAAAACTGCAGGTTGGGAGATCCTTAAACAACACAGTTTTTTCTTTTTAAAAATCTAAGTATCTTGGAGGAAATTTCTTCAAAGGTTTATAAGAGTGAAATTTCCTATGAAGACAATATAATTTAACGCATTTGTTTAAAAAGATTCAAGATCATAATAATATTAGTTATATGATCTAATGCAGCAATTGTTAACACCCACAGAAATATAAAGTGCACTCTCTTCATTACAGTCCTCAACAATTTTGCCTCTCATTTTTTATGTCTCTTGCCTTGCTGTTGGCTTAAACTTCTTGCTATTATCAATATCCTGACCTAAGCCAACCTTTCTTTTCAGTTCTAATGTGTCATAGGCTTAGGAATCAGATAGGATTCTGTGTAAAATAATGCTCAAGTCATTGATCTGAGAGGGTTTTAGCAAAGAAGCTTTATTAGATCTATTTTAGGTATTCAGAATTTATCTTCAGGCTACTTCATGGTTGTCACCCTTGGTTTTGATAGATAAAGAATTATTGAAATTGGTTTTTTAAATCAAAGATATCACAAAATGTAAATGAGGACTTATAAAATGCAAATGTTATCTATAAAAAGACCATTGGTCTGTTACTATAACGTTTTGTTAATTCCTCAAAAGGCACTTAAGCCTTTATTGGATTATCTCACAAAATAAATTTATTTAAACCTTCCTAGTAGATACTGTTTATCTTTTTGTTTTCATAGTATCTGGCACAGAGGAGGAATACGGTAAAAGCTCACTACATTGAATTATATGGAGGCCATACACCTCTTGTCAGTAGTTCTTGAACATTAATGAGAATAAAAATCATCTAGGGAACTTGATTTCCAGATTTTAACCTACAGATTTTGATTGTGATTTTGTGTGTGTGTGTGTGCTTTGGGAGGGTGAAGTAAAGGTTGCATTTTGAACAAATATTTTAAGTGACTCTTACAAAAATGGCTTATGGACAACCCTTTGCAAACACTGCCCTCTGCAATTCTGTGGGATGTGGTAGCCAGAAGTAGTAAAGGTCAGATTAAGATGCAAATTGAGAAGAAAAAATAGAAAACAAGAGAGTTCAAAAAGTCTGGAAAATATGGAAGGATAAAGAATTCATGAAGGTCACAGAAGTACCTAGGGAAGTGAGGAGAAGGTCACTGCCTGGCCAAAGACAAGCAGGGAATAGCAACTGGGGATGTTAGTGATGGCACAGAAAAAAAGGTTAATGAAAAGAAACATGTTAAGACTGATGCTTGGGAAATCGATAAAGTCCAGTTATTGGCATGCAGAACTACTCCTAAACTTAAGGAGCACATAGAGACTAAGAGAAAGAACCATATATTTCTCAAAATCAAAGGAGCAAGTGCTCTGGCTAGCAAGTAAGGATCCAAGGTTGAGAGCTGTAAGACCATAATGGATGAACTGGGTGTGAGACTTAGAATAATAGTCTTTAAAACCCTGATTATAGTATAAATCCAGGTGCTGCTAAAGTAAGTACTGGGGGTGCACTTGTAATCACCTGCTTGTCCATGGATCGTGCTGCTGATCTCTGTGTACCATAAGACTTTGTGCATTGTTTCATACCCCGAGAAAGTCTAGAAACAATAGTAAAAGTATGGACACAGTGCTGCTCAGTGTTTTAAGTACTTACGTGCCTTTAAGGAATCATTCCTCTCCAGGAGAACGTATCAGGTTCTCCCCACAGGAAGACTGTACAGAGACCTAGCCTTGCAGAAAGACTGTTCTTTCTGAGCTTCCTGCCCTACCCTCTCTACCTCATAGTCTGTTCTCTCCATTTCCCTGGCAATTGTCCTTGCTGTACATCTACCATTTTATCATCAATTTTCCCTGAAGCTCAATGTACCATAAGCTTCTTTCAGCTTTGAACCTCACTTATCTTCCATTAAAAGCTGAGTCTCATAGTAAAAATGCCCACACAAAGCCAGCAAGCCAGCCCCAGGAACCCCATCCTTCTGTGTAATGCTACTGCACATGGCCCACCTGGTGCAGTGGGCCTTTGAAGGCATAACCTTTGAAGGCAGGCATAATCTTTGAAGGTGAAATGTAATGTTCTTCTCCTGCCTCTCCCCCCCTATCTTACCACTTCCCTGGGAGATGGTGGTGAAGCACTGCCTAAGTAGAAAAATTACCTGGAAGCTTTCTGTTTGAGACTTGCCTTAGGCCTACTTTGCCATACTTACATAGTAGTGACTCAGCTGAAACTACAAACCACTCTTAAGATAACTGTAAGTGGTAACCACAGCCTACCAGCATAACTTGGCTGATTAACATCTCCACCTTTCTTCATATAATGATGAACAAGATTAGCGTCGTTGTTCAGAGCAGCTTTATACAGTAAGTTCTCTCCAAAGATGTTTCTACGGTTAATGTTACAACGAGATACTTTATTCATCTTCATTTTTTCTGAAATGAGGGCATGAACAAAAGAAAACAAAAAAATTAATAATCCTTATTTGAAAATCAAGAGGAATATAAGTAGTAGAATGAATCCAGTCAACATTCTGGAATAGAGCATATTACATTATGGAGGAGTATTTCTTCCATTAACCCAACTATAATGGTATCTACATGCAAAAAGATGAAAAAGACAAATGTCATTAGTTTGAAATATTTGAGTAAATTATAAATCATGTAAGCAGTTTATATTGATTGAAACTCTAGGAAAGGTGCATGTATGAGAAGACTAATGGATTATTTTCTTAAAAGTTCTGGTGAAAGGTATTATTTAAATCCAGAATTAGATGTTATTAAACCTAACAAAATATTAAATACCAAAATGTCTTATAAAACCATGAGGAGAAAATCTCAGAAGTATATAAGGAAGATACAAAAATTAACCCCAGCAAGACCAGAAAAGAGAATGCTAAATTTTCTTTCTTTACTAAAAATAATTGTCATGAACTTAAATAAAGCTTGGTCTTGAGCAGTATAATAGTTTTGATTTCCTAACCTGGGAAATACACAATTAAAATAGTTTTCCAGGTTATATATACCAAGTATCATTTCTCCCCTGTGCCTCCTAAACTCCTCATCTAGATAATCCAAATCCTGTCAGTTTTTACAGATAATACTCATTTGGTTTTCCTGAATTTCAGAACAGCTTTTCTTTCCTTTGGCGCACCGCCCAGCTTGTGGGATTGAACCCGGGCCCTCGGCAGTGAGAGCGCAGAGTCCTAACCACTAGACCGCCAGGGAATTCCCTCAGAGGAACTTTGGTGATAGCTTTTCCAGGTTCATCTAAATAACCTGCCCCACCCTGAAACCTCCGAAAGGTAACTGAGTACTGCAACAGGTTTCTTAATGGACCACAACTTAGTTGCTTTGTTTTTATTTGATTCTCTCCATTCAGTTCCACTGTAAAACAAACCAACTGCTGAACACCTGAGCCTGCCTTCCCCCACCCCAGACTACAAAGCATTCTGTTCCCACCAGATAAACTATATGCAAAAATCAATAGTCTTTACTCCCAGATCTGTCTTTTCCAGTTGTACCCGCTATTATAAATATGCAATTTATTAAAAATAACAAATTAAGAATACAAAAATTTTCAATGAAAACTAAGTTGTGAAAGACATTCACTTCTAATCATGACCAAATAACTGCTGTGACTTGCCCTCCCATTGTAAACAACTAGAATATTAAACAAAATATATGGGGGAAAAAGACCCTTTATTCAGACATTGGAAAACAGGTAGTTCAGACCTATTTGACTTCCCTGAGTGAAGACAAACAGTGAAGTGAGCCCTAAGGTCACTCACTCCAGCTTCTTGTCTGGAGGCTTTTCAGAGTATAGCACAAGCATAGCAAGGTGATTCTGCTGAGCTAAGGAGACAGAGGTCAGAGTCTGGGGAGGCTGGGGTGAACATAATTTACAGGGCAGGGCACCAGAGATGAGAGCATAGAGAAAAGGCACCAGAAATCTATACAAAGGGCTCCTTGAGTCATCTGAATACTGAACTGCTCATGCGTGGGGTGAATCTTCATGAGGCTGGGTAAGAACAATTACCCAGGAACTATAAATTAACAACCATCAGAGATCACACAGGCTGGGAGACATTCACATTCCTGCCAGGCTGAGGAGAGACCTTGCTGAACTACTGGAACATTCAGAGAGACCTTTAATGGGTCATGTCTTAGTAGCAGAGCTAAACTAGTCCTAGAGTAAGGCCTACACTAGACCTCCCTAACAAGGTTTTTAAAAAAGTGTTGAAAGGATCAAACTGATCTTCAGGTAACTTGTTGGCCAAAACAAAAATCAACACTCTTAAAATACACAGAATGACACTGAATAACATTCTGCTGCATATGGATATACAATTGTTTTCCACTACAAAGGCCTTGTGCCTTTGTCAAAACTCAGGGTTTATTTCTGAACTCCCTTCTCCTTCCATGGACCTATTTCCCTATCTTGATGCGAATATCATGCTGTTTTGATTATGCCATATAATAATTCTTGAAATCAGGTAGTGTTAGCCCTTTAACTTTGTTCTTTATCAGAGCTGTCTTACTATTCTAGATTCTTTGCATTCCATATGAATTTTAGAACCAGCTTTGGCATTTCTACAAGAAAATCCTACAGGAATTTTGATTGAGATTGTGTAGAATCCATAAATATACCTGAGTAGAAATAACATCTTAATGATATTGTCTTCTGACTCAATCTCTCTCCATTTCTCTCCATCAAATTTCCTGTGTTTTCTCTGTTTAATATTTTGTAGGTTTCAGTGTACCTGTCTTTTACATCTTTTGCTAAATTTTATCTTTATTTCACATTTTTTGTAACTGTGGCATAAATTTCACTTCCTAATTGTTTGGTTTTCATATTTCACTTTCTAATTGTTTGTTGCTAGAATACAGAAATATAATTAATATCTGTATATTGATCTTGTATCTTGCAACTCTGCTAAACTCACTTACAGTTGCTTTTACTGTAGATTCCATCAGATTTTCTATATAGAGGATTATGTCACTTGTGACTAAAGACTCTTTTACTTCTTCTTTTCCAACATGGATGCCTTTTATTTGTTTTTCTTCCTGACTGTACTGGCTAGGACCTCCGGTACAATGATCAACGGAAGTGGTGGGAACAGACATCCCTGTCTTATTTCTGATCTTAGGGGGAAAGCATTCACTCTTACACCATTAAGTATGACAGCTGTGTATTTTTTTTGTAGATGCCCTTTGTCAGATTAACCAAGTTCCCCTCTATTCTGAGTCTGCTGAGAGTTTTCATCAATAATGGATGTTAGGTGTTGTCAAAATCTTTCTTTGCATCATCTACTAAAATGATCATATGGTTTTTCTTTTTTAACTTATTAATATAACAAATTACAGTGATTGATTTTCAAATGTAATGTAATGGAAATTTTTTGTTCTAGTTCTGTAAAAAATGCCATTGGTAATTTGATAGGGATTGTACTGAATCTCTAGATTGCTTTGGGTAGTATAGTCATTTTCACAATATTGATTCTTCCAATCCAAGAACATGGTATATCTCTCCATCTGTTGGTATCATCTTTAATTTCTTTCATCAGTGTCTTACAGTTTTCTGCATAGAGGTCTTTTGTCTCCCTAGGTAGGTTTATTCCTAGGTATTTTATTTTTTTGTTGCAATGGTAAATGGGAGTGTTTCCTTAATTTCTCTTTCAGATTTTTCATCATTAGTGTATAGGAATGCAAGAGATTTCTGTGTATTAATTTTGTGTCCTGCAACTTTACCAAATTCATTGATTAGCTCTAGTAGTTTTCTGGTGGCATCTTTAGGATTCTCTATGTATCTTGTCATCTGCAAACAGTGACAGTTTTACTTCTTCTTTGCCAGTTTGTATTCCTTTTATTTCTTTTTCTTCTCTGATTGCCGTGGCTAGGACTTCCAAAACTATGTTGAATAATAGTGGCGAGAGTGGACATCCTTGTCTTCTTCCTGATCTCAGAGGAAATGCTTTCAGTTTTTCACCATTGAGAATGATGTTTGCTGTGGGTTTGTCATATATGGCCTTTATTATGTTGAGGTAGGTTCCCTCTGTGCCCACTTTCTGGAGAGTTTTTGTCCTAAATAGGTGTTGAATTTTGTCAAAAGCTCTTTCTGCATCTATTGAGATGATCATATGGTTTTTATTCTTCAATTTGTTAATATGGTGTATCACATTGACTGATTTGCATATATTGAAGAATCCTTGCATCCCTGGGATAAATCCCACTTGATCATGGTGGATGATCCTTTTAATGTGTTGTTGTTAATCCTTTCAATGTGTAGTATTTTGTTGAGGATTTTTGCATCTATATTCATCAGTGACATTGCTCTGTAATTTTCTTTTTTTATAGAATCTTTGCTTGGTTTTGGTATCAGGGTGATGGTGGCCTCATAGAATGAGTTTGGCAGTGTTCCTTCCTCTGCAATTTTTGGAAAGAGTTTGAGAAGGATGGGTGTTAGCTCTTCCCTAAATGTTTGACAGAATTCACCTGTGAAGCCATCTGGTCCTGGACTTTTGTGTGTTGGAAGATTTTTATTACAGTTTCAACTTCATTACTTGTGATTAGTCTGTTCATATTTTCTATATCTTCCTGGTTCAGTCTTGGAAGGTTATGCCTTTCTAAGAATTTGTCCATTTCTTCCAGGTTGCCCATTTTATTGGCATAGAGTTGCTTGTAGTAGTCTCTTAGGATGCTTTGTATTTCTGCGGTGTCTGTTGTAACTTCTCCGTTTTCATTTCTAATTTTACTGATTTGAGTCCTCTCCCTCTTTTTCTTGATGAGTCTGGCTAATGGTTTATCAATTTTGTTTATCTTCTCAAAGAACGAGCTTTTAGTTTTATTGATCTTTGCTATTGTTTTGTTTCTATTTCATTTATTTCTGCTCTGATCTTTATGATTTCTTTCCTTCTGCTAACTTTGAGTTTTGCTTGCTCTTCTTTCTCTAGGTCCTTTAGGTGTAAGGATAGATTGTTTATTTGAGATTTTTCTTGTTTCTTGAGGTAGGCTTGTATAGCTATAAACTTCCCTCTTAGAACTGCTTTTGCTGCATCCCATAGGTTTTCGATCATCGTGTTTTCATTGTCATTTGTCTCTAGGTATTTTTTAATTTCCTCAGCCACCTCTTGGTTATTTAGTAACGTATTGTTTAGCCTCCATGTGTTTGTGGTTTTTACATTTTTTTCCCTGTAATTCATTTCTAATCTCATAGCGTTGTGGTCAGAAATGATGCTTGATATGATTTCAATTTTCTTAAATTTACTGAGGCTTGATTTGTGACCCAAGATGTGATCTATCCTGGAGAATGTTCCGTGTGAAGTTGAGAAGAAAGTGTGATCTGCTGTTTTTGGATGGAATGTCCTATAAATATCACTTAAATCTATCTGGTCTATTGTGTCAGTTAAAGCTTCTGTTTCCTTATTTATTTTCATTTTGGATGATCTGTCCATTGGTGTAAGTGAGGTGTTAAAGTCCCCCACCATTATTGTGTTACTGTCGATTTCCTCTTTCATAGCTGTTAGCATTTGCCTTATGTATTGAGGTGCTCCTATGTTGGGTGCATATGTATTTATAATTGTTATAACTTCTTCTTGGATTGATCCCTTGATCATTATGTAGTGGCCTTCCTTGTCTCTTGTAACATTCTTTATTTTAAAGTCTATTTTATCTGATATGAGTATTGCTACTCCAGCTTTCTTTTGATTTCCATTTGCATGGAATATCTTTTTCCAACCCCTCACTTTCAGTCTGTATGTGTCCCTAGGTCTGAAGTGGGTCTCTTGTAGACAGCATATAGATGGGTCTTGTTTTTGTATCCATTCAGCAGGCCTATGTCTTTTGGTTGGAGCATTTAATCCATTCACGTTCAAGTTAATTATCGATATGTATGTTCCTCTGACCATTTTCTTAATTGTTTTGGGTTTGTTTTTGTAGGTCCTTTTCTTCTCTTGTGTTTCCCACTTAGAGAAGTTCCTTTAGCATTTGTTGTAGAGCTGGTTTGGTGGTGCTGAATTCTCTTAGCTTTTGCTTGTCTGTAAAGCTTTTGATTTCTCCATTGAACCTGAATGAGATCCTTGCCAGGTAGAGTAATCTTGGTTGTAGGTTCTTCCCTTTCATCACTTTAAATATATCATGCCACTCCCTCCTGGCTTGTAGAGTTTCTGCTGAGAAATCAGCTGTTAACCTTATTGGAGTTCCCTTGTATGTTGTCATTTTTCCCTTGCTGCTTTCAATAATTTTTCTTTGTCTTTAATTTTTGCCAATTTGATTACTATGTGTCTCGGTGTGTTTCTCCTTGGGGTTTATCCTGTATGGGACTTGCTGCGTTTCCTGGACTTGGGTGGCTATTTCCTTTCCCATGTTAGGGAAGTTTTTGAATATAATCTCTTCAAATATTTTCTTGGGGCCTTTCTCTCTCTCTTCTCCTTCTGGGACCCCTATAATGCAAATGTTGTTGCATTTAATGTTGTCCCAGAAGTCTCTCAGGCTATCTTCATTTTTTTTCATTCCTTTTTCTTTATTCTGTTCCGCAGCAGTGAATTCCACCATTCTGTCTTCCAGGTCACTTATCCGTTCTTCTGCCTCAGTTATTCTGCTATTGATTCCTTCCAGTGTAGTTTTCATTTCAGTTATTGTATTGTTCATCTCTGTTTGTTTGTTCTTTAATTCTTCTAGGTCTTTGTTAAACATTTCTTGCATCTTCTCGATCTTTGCCTCCATTCTTTTTCCGAGGTCCTGGATCATCTTCACTATCATTATTCTGAATTCTTTTTCTGGAAGGTTGCCTATCTCCACTTCATTGAGTTGTTTTTCTGGGGTTTTATCTTGTTCCTTCATCTGGTACATAGCCCTCTGCCTTTTCATTTTGTCTATCTTTCTGTGAATGTTTTTTTTGTTCCACAGGCTGCAGGATTGTAGTTCTTCTTGCTTCTGCTGTCTGCCCTCTGGTGGATGAGGCTATCTAAGAGGCTTGTGCAAATTTCCTTATGGGAGGGACTGGTGGTGGGTAGAGCCGACTGTTGCTCTGGTGGGCAGTGCTCAGTAAAACTTTAATCCACTTGACTGGTGATGGGTGGGGCTGGGTTCCCTCCCTGTTGGTTGTTTGGCCTGAGGCAACCCAACACTGGAGCCTACCTGGGCTCTTTGGTGGGGCTAATGACAGACTCTGGGAGGGCTCACACCAAGGATTACTACCCAGAACTTCTGCTGACACTGTCCTTGTCCTCACGGTGAGACACAGCCACCCCCCGCCTCTGCAGGAGACCCCCAACACCAGCAGGCAGGTCTGGTTCAGTCTCCCCTGCAGTCACTGCTCCTTTCCCTGGGTCCCGATGAGCACACTACTTTGTGTATGTCCTCCAAGAGTGGAGTCTCTGTTTTCCCCAGTCCTGTCGAAGTCCTGCAATCAAATCCCACTAGCCTTCAAAGTCTGATTCTCTAGGAATTCCTCCTCCCGTTGCCGGACCCCCGGGTTGGGAAGCCTGACGGGGGGCTCAGAACCTTCACTCCAGTGGGTGGACTTCTGTGGTATAAGTGTTCTCCAGTCTGTGAGTCACCCACCCAGCAGTCATGGGATTTGATTTTACTCTGATTGCACCCCTCCTACCGTCTCATTGTGGCTTCTCCTTTGTCTTTGGATGTGGGGTATTTTTTTTGGTGAGTTCCAGTGTCTTCCTGTCAATGATTGTCCAGCAGCTAGTTGTGATTCTGGTGTTCTCACAAGAGGGAGTGAGAGCACGTCCTTCTACTCCGCCATCTTGGTTCCTCTCCCCTCACCTTCATTTTTGAAAGATATTTTGCTAGGTATAGAATTCTAGGTTCTAGTTATAGAATTCTATAGAATTTATTTTAGTACCTTAAAGCAGCTGCTACACTGTCTTCTTGCTTGCACTGTTTCCAACAAGAAATTTAATATCATCCTTATGACATGAAAAAAAAAAACATGGCTTTTTTTCCCTTATCAACACATACATATTCTTCTGACTTCCTAAGTGACTGAATATTATTTCATTGGTTACATTATAATTTGTTAACTAGTCACTTAATTTAGATCGTTTCTAGTCATTTTATTATAATAAACAATGCTGTAATGAACATCTTTATAAAATATATTTACATATTTAAGCAAATACAGCCATAGAATAAATCCCTTTAAACAGAATTGCAGATTCAAAAGAATTGTGATTTAAAATTCTGATGAATGTAAATAAACTGCCCTATAAAAAGACTGAAAAAACTTTCACCAAAAACATATGAGATTGTTTACTTTTTCCACATTCTTGCCACTGGAAATCCTCAAATGTTTATTGGCATTCTCTTAGGTGAAAACTGTACTTGTTAATTTGCATTTCTTTAAGTATGAGGGAGATGTTAATCTTTTCAGGTATTTACATTTTTTTTTCTGTGAACTCCTATTTTTCTTTATCCTTACTGTTTTGTAAGAGCTCTCTGCATACTAGTATAATTAACCCCTTGTCATGTGTTATTAATATTTCTTCTGTGTTTGATGATTGTTTTTTTTTTAGGATATCTTTCCATACAATTTTTTAAAATGTATATAGTCAGTTTTATCATTCTTTTCCCTCCTGGCTTCTGGTCTTGAATTGTTCTTTACAAAGGGTTTTTCCAAGATTATAAAAAGATTCACTTGTCTTTTCTCCTAGAAATTTTCTTTTCCCTTAACTCTGGCCAGACTGGAATTAAATTTGGTATAAGGAATGTTATAGGGATCCAACTGTTTGTGTTTTTCACTATTTATTATTTACTCCTTCTTTCTGCCATCAATTTGAGATGCCATATTTATCACAGACCTACCCCCATATTCCCATTGTATCTGGCTTCTACATCTAAACCCTTTATTCTGTTTCACTGATTTATCTGTCTATTCCTGTGCCAATACCAACTTATTTTAACTTCTATTGTTTTCTAATTGCTTTCACATTATGTAGAGCAGGTTCCTGCCTCTCTACTCTCCCTTTGTTTTATTTTTCAGAATTTTCTTTGTTAGTCTTTTATATTTAGTTTTCCAGCTGAAATTTTGTATCATTCTCATAGCTAACCTCCAGCCTTATAAAGCAAAACAAAACAGAACAATTAACAAATACACAAAAATCTGTTTTTGATTGAGCTCTCATGCATTTACAGAATAATTTAGGGAGAAGTAAGTTTCTTACAATGCTGAATCTTTATGGTCAAGGATAAGGCTCTTCTTTCCATTTATTCAAGTCTTTTTTATGTCCCTCAGCATAATTTTTACACTTTCTTCTTACAGGTATGGCAATTTCTTATTAGGTATATAAGCAGGTATTTTCTCTCTTTTGTAACTATTATAAATGGGATCTTCTCTTATATTTTGTAACTGGGTAATACTTATGTATATGAAAGGTATTTACTTTTGTCTTCTTTTGGTTTATTGAATTTTTTAAACTTTTTAGCTGGAAATAATTTCCGATTTATAAAAAAGTTGTAAAAATAAAACAAAGGATTCCCCCATTGTTAACATTTTGCCGCCACTTAAATCATTCTATCTGCCTCTTTATATATACATGCACATGCACACAGACACATATACACATAATGAATAACTTGCATACACCATGCCTCTTTACTTACTAATACTTAAGAGCATATTCTCTAAAAGCAAGGACACTATCTTACATAACCAAATTATTAAATTAAGAAAATTTAACATTGATACAATATTATTCTTTAATCTACAGTCCATATTTCAATTCTGCCAACTGTCCTGCCATCTATTATTTTGTAACCAGTACTCCTAGGTTCTTATTATTTCTGATAGTTTTTTAGTTCATTCTTTGGGGTTTTATATATAGGAACAAAGAAATAACATCTAAATATATAATAATTTCCTCTATTTGTTCTTCTGGTTATAATTTCCCAAAGCCTATGCTAGGTTAGTCACACCACAAATAGGTCAGATATCTAAATTTGAAAAGGGTTCTGAAACTATTCTCTTAAAAGTAAAAGTACAGGAAATATAGCAGCCTATGAGGCAGAAGTTCAGGATCCTAGTTATACTACTAATGAGCTGTGCAGTGCTGGGGAAAATCCTTAACCTCTCTGAACTTCCTCATCAGTAGAATGAGAAAGTTGAGACATATAATCTCTAAATCCTTTTTTAGTACCAGGATTCTATATTTTTGTAAGTTACTTATTAAAGAAATAAAGAAATAAAATAGGCCTCACCATTTTTCCCTGCAACTTTTCTGTTTTTCCTGATCTGTTCTCCACTCTTGAGTCTGGATGAATGCACAGTCTTCCCTTTACCTTCAATCCTTAAAGCAGGATTCTGCATTCTTGAAAAATAAATGTGCTTTTAAAATTACTATCATGTTCTCCACAACCATTCAAAGAGAATCATATCGAATTTTTGACTAATTTTTTTTAAAACTCAAAGATATTTTACTGAGCTGTTGTCAAGCAGGATAGCAGTTTTAAATATGGAGATGGCTCCTGAGTAAACTGCAGATAATTCTGTGACAGACATGCCAGTCATTATGGTTTGTCTCTGTGCCACCTATGGGTTTCTCTCCTTTAGGGATAGTCACCTATAAGTGAGTATTCTGAGGCTCCTGTCCCTCACTCCCCATGCTGGCATGCCACTATCCACTCTATTCACAACTTCTAGGAAAAAAGAGGCAGGCAAAAAAAAAAAGGACTTGCCCTGTGGTATGGCACTGATCAAAAACTGTAAAATACTGGCATAAAAGCATATATGGGTAGGTTTATTTTGGTTCTCTCTACTCTGAGAGCCCCAAAATAAACCTACCCATATATCGTCAATTAATCTATGACAAAGGAGCCAAGAATATACAATGGGGAAAGGACAGTCTCTTCAGTAAATGGTGTTGGGAAAACTGGACAGCCAAATGCAAGAGAATAAAGCTGGATCACAATCTTTTTTTTTTTTTGTGGTACGTGGGCCTCTCACTGTTGTGGCCTCTCCTGTTGCGGAGCACAGGCTCTGGATGCACAGGCTCAGTGGCCATGGCTCATGGGCCCAGCCGCTCCGCGCGGCATGTGGGATCTTCCCGGACCGGGGCACGAACCGGTGTCCCCTGCATTGGCAGGCGGACTCTCAACCACTGCGCCACCAGGGAAGCCCCTGGATCACAATCTCACACCATATACAAAAATCAACTCAAAATGGATTGAAGACTTGAAAGTAAGACTTGAAACCACAGAACTCCTAGGAAAAAACATAAGTAAGCACCTTGACATCAGTCTTGGCAATGATTTTTTGGATTTGACACCAAAAGCAAAAATAAAGAAGTGAGATTACATCAACCTAAAAAGTTTCTGCACAGCAAATGAAACTATCAACAAAATGAAAAGACAACCTACCAAATGGGAGAAAATATTTGCACATCATATACTTGAAAAGGGATTAATATCCAAAACATATAAAGAACTCATACAACTCAATAGCAAAGAGAAAAGCAATCCGATTAAAAAACGTGAGAGGAACTAAAAAGACATTTCCAAAGAAGGCCCAAATGGCCAGCAGGTACATGAAAAGGTGCTTAGCATCACTGATCATCAAGGAAATGTAAATCAAAACCACAATGAGATATCATCCCACAGCAGTCAGAATGGCCATCATCAAAAAGTCTACAAATAATAAATGCTGGAGAGGGTGTGGAGAAAAGGGAACCCTCTTGCACTGCTGGTGGGAATGTAAATTGGTGCAACCATGACGGAAAACAGTATGGAGATTCCTCAAAAATTAAAAACAGAACTACCATATGATCCAGCAATTCCACTCCTGGGTATTTATCCAAAGGAAACAAAATCACTATCTCAAAATAATATCTGCAGTCCCATTTTTACTGTGGCTTTACTTACAATAGTCAAGACATGGAAGCAACCTAAATATCCATCTATGGATGAATAAATAAAGAAAATGTGATACACACACACACACACACACACACACACACACACACACACACACAATGGAATGGTATTCAGCCACAGAAAAGAAAAAATCCTGCCATTTGCTAGAACATGAATGGGCCTTGAGAGCATTATGCTAAGTGAAATAAGTCAGAGAAAGACAAATACTGTATGATCTCACTTACATGTGGAATCTAAAACAAAAAAACAAAAACCCTAAACTAATAGATACAGAGAACAGACTAGTTCTGGAGGTAGGAGACGGTGTGGGTGGGTGAAATGGGTGAAGGTGGTCAAAAGGTACAAACTTCCAGTTATAAGATAAATAAGTCCAGGGGATGTAATGTACAGTATGGTGACTATAGTTAATAATACTGTATTGTACATTTGAGAAGTTGCTAAGAGAGTAGACCTTAAAAGTTCTCATCACAAGAAAAAAAATTTGTAACTATGTGTGGTGAGAGATGTTAAAGAAAGAAAACTAGCATTAAGCTAAAATACAACAATTTCCCATTACTTTGTCTTAAAAAAAGAAAGTAAAAGAGTTTTCTGGGGTTTTTTTAAATTGCAAAATTAATAAAATAACAAAACTGAAAAATAAAGTTCTTTACTTAGAGGTACACTGACTCTAATGTCCCAAACACAGAATTATGTATTAGGTTGGTAGCATACCTGAAATTCTCAGTTGAAGAGTTATTATTTGTTTGATCCTCACAGCCAAGTATTTTGGGTAAAATCTTTTCTGGCATCTTATATATGTCATCTGTGGGCTTTGCATCTCTGCCTACTTTCAGTCTGGATGATCTCCTTAACACACATGGAGTGTCCTGGTCAGAGCTATTTTCCACCGGCTTTGAATTTCCCTTATTATTTAGTGGATCACAAGAGGTGACATTTTGATGAACCAAAGTTTGCAATCCAAATGGATTTGGGTCTTCTAGACTCTGTAATAAGATGTAAATACATACACAAATAATTACAACAATGCAAAAAAATAAAATAAAATTAGAAGAAATTAAGTTTTATCTTGTCCTTTGATTACACAAAAATACCTTATAAGATGGAAATACAAAAACCCATAGACATATGTGAACATAATGTAAATTTTATCATAGTTAATGTAACAAATGACAATGCAGATTTAAAAGCCTAAGACAAGAAAAACATAAGTAAATATTATTTTTATCAATATTCATCCTTAAAACTCAAGGATAAACCTAAGGTCACTCTGGGTGCTTTAATTTCATAGGAAATGGGTAGCATGAAATGATGAGAGACACATAAAAAGAGTAGTACTGTCACGCCAGGCCAGATCAGTGTTCTATTCAGCCTAGTATTTTGTTATTTGATAGCAACAGTAAGTGATATTTGTGGGATGAGATACTATATCACTTCCATTATATTGATTTTAAAAGGTTAGCAGTATATCATGAACGGCTCTAACTTCCCCTTAAAGTTAAATCCATTACAGATTTAACTTTTGTGGGGATACATATTTTTATACATATCACGTAAACCTTTCTTGAGCTTATTTATATATCCAGTTTGCAAAGCTTCTCAAGGTAACAAGTTTCATATTTTATTTAAAATATTTATTTATTTATTTATTTGGCTGCACCGGGTTTTAGTTGCAGCACACGGGGTCTTTGTTGCCACATGTGGGATCTTCGTTGCAGCATATGGGATCTTTAGTTGTGGCATGCAGGATCTAGTTCCCTGACCAGGGATCGAACCCGGGCCGCCTCCATTGGGAGCGCAGAGTCTTAACAACTGGACCACCAGGGAAGTCCCACAAGTTTCATATTTTTATTATAGCTAAGTAAAAGAGTATTTACTTTGATTTGTTCTAAATCAATCTCTTTTCTACTTCTAAGTAGACTTTTTTTTGAAGACCTCCTAAGTGCATGCTCACTCTATCAATACCAGTCATAATTTCCTACACTTTACTCATATTACCTCTTTTTAGATTAGAATCCTGGAATGTTTAACTTAATCTTCATGCCCTATCCCCATGATTAGTTTCTCTTTTTCTGGATTTTTAAACATATCATTATATCTGTTTTGAAATTTTTTGACCAGAATTGCATGCAGTATTATTCCAGGTGTGTATGTTATAACCTGAGCTTAGTATCATGTTATTTAAATCTTCCAAGAAATGTTCACAGGAGCATTTTGGTAATAGCCAGAAGGAGGATAGAAAAAAAAAAAGAAAAAAAAATCCAAATGACCATCATTAGTGAATTGGTTAAATAAATTATATTATTATACACACACACCCATAGAGTGGAATACCATTCAACAAGTAGAAAGATTTAAGTAGTGCTACTTTTGTTGACACAGAAAGATAACCACGATGTATTATTAAATTTTAAAAACAAATTGCAAAGCATTATGTATAATATAATCCCATTTATATAAAATAAACTTACATAGAATTATGCATAGAAAAAAATGGAGACATGCAGCAAACTGTTAACAATGATTATCTCTGGAAAGTGGAATTGTGGGAGACTTCCTCTTACTGTAATGTTTGATTTTTTTTTAATAATGAGGATGTGTTACTATTATAATCAGGAAAAAATAAAGATTATTTTTAAAAAGAAAAAAATTGTCAACATGAAAAAGGGACTTGGCAAGTGACAGGCCACTCCAGGGTCTCCAAGCATAATAGTCCAGGAATTCTACACCCAAGAACTGTGTCACCTGACAGTATCCTCAGACACAGTATGCAAAGTTGTACTGAAGCCAGGCATAATTTTCTCCCTCTCCTGGCAGTCCAATTGCATATATTTTACTTCCAACTAGAAACTGATGTGGGTATCTTCTCTCTACTCTGCACCTAGGCAGACAGACATAGTGATTTTCTGAGCTAACCGGGAAAATTCTGGTAACAAATTTTTTCCTTCTTCTATATAAGCAATGTAATGATGATATATCTTTTCAGGTTTTCAGAAGAGAAACTTATCTATTTTAACTTTTAACCCCTTGAAAACTCTACTCCGGGAACCTCAATAAAGGTAACTATATGCTTCAAAGTCAAAAAGTATCTTCTGAGTGTTGGTATTTGGGTAGAAGGTTTGAATTTAAAATAAAGTATATGGGCAATGAAGACTTGTTAAAGGTCACTATAAAAGACAAAATCATAGACTCATACTTGCACTTACTTGCTGCACTGAAAGATGCTTGTCCTGTAGCTCACCTAACTTGGAATCTTGTTCAACTGGTTGAGTAGAACAAAGAGTCTCAAAATTCACCTCTGCTATTTGTGTACAATCTTCATCAGTCTGAGACATACTGGGCTCCACTCCTAAACATTCATTTCCAGCACTGAGACTGGTATCTCCCTCTTTTCTGTGACAGATGGGTTCCACCTTGGCTTCTGACAATGTGTTTAAGGCTGCTAACGACTCAGCTGGCAATGCATCATCCTTTGAGTTTTCTAGTAAATCTTTGTGACATGTCAAAGGTATTGATATGGAACTCGAAGAATTGCTCAATGGGTTCATCAACTCTCTACATTGAAAATCACTCATTATTCTACTCGGTCTTTCCTCCTGGGTGATTTCTGGTGATGTCAGTAACTTTTCTAAGGTAGACACAAAAGTTTCAAGAGAGCTTTCTTCATCTTTGGTTTCTTCAGAAGTCATGGTCAATGTGATGTCCTTGCTAGGCTCCTTCTCTGGCTCTATTAACAAGTTCTCCTTTACAGCAAATGTACCAAGTTCTTTAATAGTAGTACTTGAGAGAAGGCTTATTTCAGGAGAGTCTCTGTCTCTACTTAGTTCCTGTATATTCCAAATAGAATTTACATCATTATTACATATACAAAAAAGTGTTTAAAATGAAAATGTTATAGTTTTCTGGTTCATCATGTTGCTAAGTTACCACCAAAAGCTTTATCAACTTTCCTCCCTTCCATAAATAAAAATACTCTTTATTGGGGCTTCCCTGGTGGCGCAGTGGTTGAGGGTCCGCCTGCCGATGCAGGGGACGCGGGTTCGTGCCCCGGTCTGGGAGGATCCCGCGTGCCGCGGAGCGGCTGGGCCTGTGGGCCGTGGCCGCTGGGCCTGCGTGTCCAGAGCCTGTGCTCCGCAACGCGAGAGGCCACAGCAGTGAGAGGCCCGCATACCACAAAAAAAAAAAAAAAAAAAACAACTCTTTATTACGTTCCTATACCAAATTACTAATGACTGTGAACACATGGTTAAACATTTAATAGTAGACCAAGGGTAAAATTGGCCGGGCCATAATTACAGATGGCAAATTATCTATTCAGCTAAGTTTAAATTATCTGGGCTAAGGGAAGACCAGAGATAACATGGATAGTTAAATCAACAGATAATCTAAAAACTTCACTGCAGTTAATAGTTGAAAAATTCTCCCTTGCTAAAAATCCCTATTGAATTTTATTAATTAACCAGGAACAAAATTGGTGTAGTTTCACCTTCCTTTTATTCCCCACCTCTGTAGGCATATGTAAATGTGATGTAAAAAGGCCAAAGGACAGGTGGTCAGGGAGGAGAAAAGGAGAAATGAAAACAGTTCTATGTAAATATTACAAGCTCTGGCTATAAATCAATGGTTCTGACTTATGGTTGTTTTAAACAAAAAACACAAAACTACAAAACACAAAATGACTACTATCTTCAAAGACATCACCTTAATAGGTTATACCTGTTCTCACAATATTTCCAATGATCAAAATATTATTAGACTTCCTCTTTTGAAAGCGCTTTCAAAATTGTTTATAAGCCATTCAAGAAAATCAGTCTCAATAACTTAAAGGCACTAAACTTTTTTTCAACATTGAAAACTGTTAATTTGCTTGACCTTAAGTATCAGAATGGGTTTCAGTGACTTCTGCCTGTTTCTAAAAATCAAATCCACCTTCACTGACACATCACTCTTCCAGAATGCACTGTAACTTGTCAGCCCTCTAATACTATGATTTGATTTGAATAAGGGAAGTGAAAACCGTTTTATTCTCCCTCTCTTCCTTTTCTACCTGCCACCATTTATATTCTCTGTACATAGCATCCAGAGCTTAATAAGATATATTTATTAGCAATGCAAACTATAATTTGCTCAGAAAGATAAAAGAAATTTAGAAGGAATTGAAGAACTGGATCCTATCCATTCTTGAAGTCATGTTCAAGATCTCCCTCTTATCTGAAGTCCTTATACCTACTAAATTCAAGGCCTTAGATCTAATAAAGTATATATATATATATATATATATATATATATATATATATATATATATATAGAACTCTGCCCTAAAGGAAATTAATTCCTAAATTAAGATTGAAGGCATTAATACATAAGACATTAAATAAACTATAAATCATGCTTCGCTGCTGGCACAGTGGTTGAGAGTCCGCCTGCCGATGCAGCAGACGCAGGTTCGTGCCCCGGTCTGGGAAGATCCCACATGCCGCGGAGCGGCTGGGCCCATGAGCCATTGCCGCTGAGCCTGCGCGTCTGGAGCCTGTGCTCCGCAATGGGAGAGGCCACAACAGTGAGAGGCCCGCGTACCGCAAAAAAATAATAATAATAAAATAAATAAATAAACAAACTATAAATAATGTCAAAAACACTGCATGAACTCAAATGAATGGCATAAACCATAGCCCTAGTGTAACAAGAATAAGTTTTCTGGGGGGAAAGAAAGGGAGGCAGTGAAGGGTTTTCAAGATTGCCTGAAAAATGCTCGGTTAAACAAAGTTAAACAGATTTATTTACTACAAGACTTTTCAAAACGTGCACTATAAATCTCTGAGGAGACTTTAGGATACAGTGTTTTCTAAACTTCTTTGTTCAAAAAAGTCCTTTATTCTCAGAAGATCTATTAATGTCACAGGAGGCAAGTGATAGGGAAATACTGATATAGTGAATAAGCAATGTTAAAGAGGGAGCAATTACTTTGGTCAAGATCACCACAGTCATCTGAGACAGATCCAAAGAGGAGATGGAACTTAAGCCAGAAATTAATGATTTGTGAAGGCGTAAAAGTAGGAAAAACACGTATTTCTTAAGCACCAACTAGGTACCAAACACCGAGAACCATCACTGCTCTCAGTCCTCACTATAATCCTATGAAATGAGTATCACTTTCCGTATATTACACATGTAAATGACACACTTGCCCTTGGAACACAACCTATGTGGTTCCAAATTTTATGCTCTTTCCCTTGCTTTCTGGCTCCTGACTTAAACAAAGGCATGGAGGTGGGAATGTGTAAGGTATACCTGAGATGAAGTAAGGTACAGGTGTATGACGGGGTTGGCCTGGGGAGGTCCTTGATTGTTGGAGTCTGTTATGGGCAGAGCCAATCTTATAGTCCTCTGATTTCCCATAGCACCAAGCAGAAAGCAAAGCCAAAACAAGCCCTCAGGTACATGGTTACTGATTAGTAACTGGAAGATGGGAAAGCAGTATCCAGCAGGAAATATTAAAGGAACAAGGGTAATAGACAAAGCAACAGAAGGCATTTTTGCTATTACATCTCAGCAACTAGTTTGATATTAAATTATATGCTTCTCCTCTAGATAAAGAATAAAAGACTTATAATGCTAGACAAGAAACAGATCAAGAAAATTCTATTTCATTAGAGATAAGGAAGAATAAATACTGAAATGGGTCTCCACGACAGATGTAAGAAACGTGTCCTCGCGCTTTCTGTCTGACTGTGGCAGCCCAGACTGAATGCGGGAATGCAGGGAAAAATTTTTTGCAACTCGCAAAAAACCCTGTGAACAGTGAAAGCCCGCTTTATTCCAAAGACAGATATACAAGAGTTTACGAGAAAAGTACTGGAAAATTATTCCCCTTAAAAAAAAACAAAAACACTGAAATGGGTTGTTACACAATTCTATCTATTGAAATGGTTTAGTCATATTCCTGCCTAGGGGAAAACTTAAATGAACTTGATACTTTAAGCAACATAATGTTTTTAAAAAAATCTAAACCCAAGATTTGAATAGCTAATTTCTATTATACAGACCAACCTTTTCTGGGTGTGTTAACACTTTAGGATCTTCAGCCTCAGGTCCTAGAAGATAACATTATATGTTTTCATTCCAGTTTTATTAAAGCATTAAAACATATTGTCTCACTCAGCATTTCTTAATCATATAACTTGAAATGACTCCCTCATTCATGTGATATATCAAATATTTAATAAATATTATACCAATTTATTGATATAAAAGTATGTTGGCAATAAAATTATGAAATTCTTCCATTCCTTAAAAAAATATTTCACATGAAGCCAGGTAATATTATAATTGTTTGGAATTAGTTTAGTTAAAAACCAACCTCTCTACTTTGGCTGAGTTATCCTAAGTATTCGCAACTACATGGAAAAATCATATCTACTTTCTCTGTGTCATTATCATCTCCATTATGGGTAACAGAATTTAAATGAATTCATGCTGTTGAGTTAGGCATAAAAAGAAACATTCATGTAGCGGCCAAAAGGAATCAGGAGATGTCCTAAAGGTACATGTATCAACAAGTCTCTATTTCTTAAAGTTATTAAAAATTTTTAAACATTCTACGATAGTTGCTTTTTTTCCCTGTATTTAGACTACCTTTTGAACACTACTAACATTTTTTGAGTATCATTATGAACTCATGATTTTTTTTTCACAAACTTATTTCCATGAACCAAAATCATGTTAGTTTTTTTCCCCAGCTAATTTGTCACAGGTTGGCCAGTGGGAGCACAACTGACCTAGCTCTTTATCCTTTTAGCACTGCCCCCTGACATCCTTGAAAGCATTTTTGTTTTCCAACAATGGTAAGATTTTCAGATCCATCCTAATATCTTCAAGCTCCAAGACAGATCAGCTATCCTTTTAGGATCCCTGGTTTGCTTGGCATTTGTACACCCATAGCACCCATACACCTGGCACTTAGCAGGCTCAATAAATATTTGTTAAAATAATGAATAAATAATATTACAGACCAAAATCCAGGCACTAGGAGGGCATGCAAGAGTTGGTGATGGCGTTAAGTGGTACTGCTATTGTTGTAGTAGCAACAGATCAGAAGACAGAGATTTTAAAACTTAGCTTTTCAACTTCAAGTATCACGTCCTTGTGCCTTTTCTTATAATACAAAGTTTCAATGACCACTAAGAATATTTACTACACTGTCATACAACATACATAGGTGGCACTTCAAAGTGAAAGACAGCTACCCTCTAATACAGCTGAAATCAAGTAAATGGCCTGCCTAACTGCCAGTCAAGAAAGACATGACATACATATTAAGAATGCTATGAATAGAGAAAACAAACATTGTTTTCAAATTTGAGCCCCCAAATTATAAGTCAAAAAAGTAGATGTGGAGGAGTAGGTATTGACTGCACCTGAGCTCTTCGCATATGGGCAACTTTAAGCAGCATGATTCCAAGGTCAACAGCAACACTGATTTCATATGTAAAAATGTATGGAAGCAATGTATAGTAGACCAGCCTAGTTGTAAATAAATCCATATCTAATTAAGCCTTCTATTTTTAGGCAAAGACAAATTCACTTTATATGACTCTACTCATCAAAGTGTACCTTGAATACTCTGGTGGTTCAGTGAAAGTTCAGCCTGGGGAAATGACACAGTGAACGCTGGACAACTTTTTCTAATCCTAAAAAAAAAAAAAAAATCAATCAATTAATTAATAAATACATATAAAGTTTCAAATGGAAAAAACCCCACTATTTCTCATTCAGATACAATTTAAACTTCTTTTTAATTTAAAGGAATTTCAAATAGGATCAACTTCTTTTGCTCCAATTACTAGCAATTTGTTAACATTTAAATTTCAAATGGCTGCAAAAATGGAGAGAGCCAAAAAAATTAAGGAATGAACTTTAGGAGTGTAGACAAGCTAAACTACATTTAGGTCTGAAAGTAACTTTGGAGATGACTGTCTACCAAATAGAAAGGTGGAGTGAGAGAGAAAAATTGGTCCTAATTTATGAAGCTTGACTACTTAAATCCTCAAATACACTGAAAGTTTGTCATTATAGCTTGAGATGTAAGTGAAAGTCACTCATGAGAAAATTCTCAGACATTATTTACCTTTCTTGTATTTCACAGCAGGGGAAAAAAAGGTAGGAACTACTGAAGGGAAGAGGTTGTGAGCAAAATAAAGGTCAAGCCTAATCTACAATTTTGATCATCTACCCTGGGATAATTAAAAGTTGACTGTAAGCTGGGACGAAGTAAGAAAGTAGCGTTGGCATATATACACTACCAAATGTAAAATAGACAGCTAGTGGGAAGCAGGTGCATGGCACAGGGAGATCAGCTCGGTGCTTTGCAACCACCTAGACGGGTGGGATAAGGAGGGTGGGAGGGAGACGCAATAGCGAGGGGATATGGGGATATATGTATATGTATAGCTGATTCACTTTGTTATACAGCAGAAAAACACAACACTGTAAAGCAATTATACTCCAATAAAGATGTTTAAAAAAAGTTGATTGAAGAAAAGCAATCAGTTAACTATTTTTTCTCAATCTAATTTACTATACAAACGCAATCAAGATATCTTCCTTTAAAAAAAAAAAAGCCTCTTGTTCCAATTGTTTTAAGAACAGTTTTTATGAACCAGGCATAGCTACTTGAATCCTAAGCAAGAATAATAAATTGAACATTCTCTCCTGCCTAAAAAAATAGAAGTGATCAGTATAAGCTATCTTGAAAATGAATCTGCTCATATAGAATAATTTCTATGAGGCAAATAGAAAAGAATGCCATTTTTTCCCCTAAAGCATGATTCTTTGAGTACAAGCTGATTTAAAATAAAACAAAATCGTAGTTTGAATCAACAGCAGAATTTTTTCCTTAATTATAAAAGAGAATTTAACACAGAAGTTTTGAAAATAGAGCAAACTTTCATCTAAGGTATTAAAAAATAATTATTTATATTAGGCAAGACTGCAAACAACATACATGTCCAATATTAGCGAAATGATTAAATGAATTACAGTATAGTAAGTTATACAATGAAATATTATGAGGTCATTAAAATTCATGTTTTTACAAAATATTAATGATGTGAAATAATAATTATGATAAACACTACTTAAAATTTGAAAACGGGGTAATTCCCTGGTGGTCCAGTGGTTAGGAGGCTGGGCTTCCACTGCAGGGGGCATGGGTTCAATCCCTGGTCAGGGAACGAAGATCCCACAAGCTGCATGGTGTGGCCAAAAAAAAAAGAAAGAAAGAAAGAAAAAAAACAGGAAACAAAAGTATCTGCAGAATAATCCCAATTTTGTAGAAAATATGAACAAAACAAAAATATATAGAAAGCCTAAAATAAAATGTACCAAAATGTTAACAATGGTTCTCTCCAGGCTGTGAGACCATGGATGCTGCATTAGTCTTTCTTAGTCTTTTCTCTTTTTCCATTTCTGTAGATGAACTTATATTGCTGATATATTCAGTAAAAGGATTATTTTAAAATAGTGATTCTCAAACTTTTGGTCTTTGGACTCCTTTACACTCTTAAAACTTAGTGAGGAACTCAAAGAGCTTTTGTTCATGTGGCTTCTATTTATTTATATTTACATATTAGAAATTAAAATGGAGAAAAATGTTAAATAATCATTAATTTTTAAGTAACAGTAATAATCCAATATATTATTATATTGTTATGAAACATTTTTGTATTTTCCAAAATGAAAAAAAATTTAGTGAGAAAGTGGCACTGTTTCACATTTTAAAAAATCTCTTTAATGTATGGCTTAATGCAAGACAGCTGCCACCTGAACTGCTATAACACATTCAATCTTTTGCGATACATATATATATATTTTTTTGTTTGTTTGTTTGTTTGTTTGTTTTGCCGTATGCTGGCTTCTCACTGTTGTGGCCTCTTCCGTTGCGGAGCACAGGCTCCGGACGTGCAGGCTCAGCGGCCATGGCTCACGGGCCCAGCCGCTCCACAGCACGTGGGATCCTCCCGGACCGGGCACGAACCCGTGTCCCCTGCATCGGCAGGCGGACTCTCAACCACTGTGCCACCAGGGAAGCCCTGTGATATATTTTTTTATTTGAAGTATATTACAAAAATCTGGTCTTATACAGATATGCAGTTGGAAAAGGAAGGAGTACTTTAGCAGCCTTTTGGGATAATAGTGCATATTCTTTTTAGATAACATACCAAAACTCTAAAAGCAATAATTTCCTTAAAGGTTACTGGAAATGTGAAAATTGAAACAAAATCAATGAACTTTTATATTGGTCTACGCTGCACTTTGAACGGATCTTTTACTTGTCTGTGGGTGATGCTGTGACATTATGCATTGGTCTTTCAGAAAATACTGATTTGCTGAGTTATGCAGCTCTTCCCTATATTGATCTGTTTCATCATAAAAATCTCAAAAAGGTCACCTTTGTAAATATTTCCACTGATCTTACCAAAGTTCAAGAAAATGTCTGCCATATACTCCACTGTGAATAAACAGTTTGTTAGTTATTCTCCCAAGTTAAAAAAAAAGGTGAAACTATTTTTTTTTAACTTATCTTATAACTCAAACAAGTGCACAAGTGCTCTTAAGACAACTATCACACTTTACACAGAAGCGTAAAAAGATATATATTCAAGGGTAGAAATTTAATAAAACTAATAACTTTTCTGCTTCATCAAATGCACTAAGTAAAACTGGCTTTTTTTTTTTTAAACCGCTAGTACATGGCTGTGAAAAATACGGTGACTACCAGTCCTATTTGGTGCCACTGCCCTGATGCCTACTAAGGCTCCAGCTTTTTATCCACCATTTGCTTTAGCACCGTAAGTGCAAATGTCAATACCATAAAATAGGCAAATAATGTGTTAGCATTATTATGAAAATAGTTTTGACCTCACAGATCCTCTGGGAAGAGCCTCAGGGACTCCCAGGGGGTCCACAGGCTTTACTTTGAGAACCATTGTTTATAAAAAAATTGAAAGGATAAGGTCTCTTTAAGTATAATAGTTCTATGAAAGTCTAATTTCAATAAGCTCTACAAATTCTTCCCTCATGCTATGCTATGAATTTGCTTTTTAAGTAATATTAGAGAATCAACTGATTCAGTCTTTCTCATGCAATGAAACTTATCTACAGTGTTTGTAAAATAACATATATTTATGTTGCTAAAGGGACAATTATTCAAAAATATACAGTAACTCTAAAACTCTTAAGAAAAAGAACACTTATTTTATATGTGTAAAATGACAAAAAATATCTATAATATAATAATGCCCAAAATCATTATACTTACTGTAACAGAGCTTCATTTTGTTCCATTTCATCTTGAGGTTGCTAGAAAGAAAGAACAGTAGTTTTTTCCAACTGAGGAATACTAAGCTAATACAACAAGCTAAAAATTTAACATTTAAGATATGTTATTCTTTCTTAGTATCTTTTTTTATTGTGGTAAAATATGTAAAACATAAAATTCACCGTTTTGACCATTTAAAGTTCTGTGGCATTATGAACATTCCCGTTGATGTACAATCAACACCAACATCCATTTCCAGAACTTTTTCATTTTCTCTAACTGAAAGTCCATACCTATTTAAACACTAACTCCCCATTTACTCCTCTCCCAACCCCTGGCATCCATGATTCTTTCTGTCTCTGTTTTGACTACTCTAAGTGCCTCATATAAAAGGAACCATACAATATTTGTCCTTTCGTGACTGGCTTATTTCACTTAGTAATGATGTCTTCAAGGTTCATCCTTGTTGTACCATGTATCAGCATTTCTTTCCTTTCTCAGGCTAAATAATATTCCATTGTATGTATGTACCACATTTCATTTATCTACTCATCTATTAATGGACACCTGGGTTGCTTCCACCTTTTGGCTATTGTGAGTAATGCGTCTATGAGTGTGGGTATACAAATATATTTTCGAGTCCCTGCTTTCACTTATTTTGGGTATATAACCAGAAGTGGAATTTCTGGATCATATGGTAATTATATGTTTAATTTTTTGAGGAATCACCATACCATTTTCCATAGCAGCTGTACCATTTCATTCTACATTTCCCACCAGCAATGAGCAAGAATTCCAATTTTTCCATATTCTCATCAATACTTGTTAATTTTGTTTTGGTAATAGCCATCCTGATGAGTGTGAGATGGTATTTCATCATGGTTCTGATGTGCATTTCCATAATGGTTAAAGATGCTGAGTATCTTTTCATATGCTTATTAGCCATTTGTATGTCTCTTTTTTTTTTTGGCCACGCTGCAGTGGCTTGTGGGATTTTAGTTCCCCAACCAAGGATCGAACCTGGGTCCCAGCAGTGAAAGCGCCAAGTCCTAACCACTGGACCACCAGGGAATTCCCTATATCTTCTTTACTAAATGTCAATTTATGTCCTTTGCCCATTTTTTAATTAGTTGTTTGTTGTTGTTAGTTATAAGAGTCTCCATATACTCTGTGTATCAATCCTTTATCAGATATATGATTTACAAATAATATTTTCTCCCTTTCTTTGAGTTATCTTTTCACTCTGTTGATAGTGTCCTTTGATGCACATAGGTTTTTAATTTTCACGAAATCTAGCTTATCTATTTTTTATTTTGTTGCTTATGGTTTCATAGCCAAGAAATCATTGCCAAATTGAATGTCATGATACTTTCCCCCTATGTTTTCTTCTAAGAGTTTTATAGTTTTGGCTCTTATGTTTAGTATTTTGTTTTAATTTCTTTCTGTAAAAGGATTTGTGGAACTTAGGTAAAGAGAAAGGGAGTGTTCCTTCTTTTTATTCCTAGCATTTCCCTTTTCTTAGTTCATTAATCCATAATAGTCCTGATGAGCCACTCCTGTCAGGTTCTGAGTTCTAATATTTCTCCTGAGGGCCAAAAATCATACAACCTTTGTGTTACAGTGTTAAATGCTTAATGGATTCTGCCTAATTCTCAAGTCATGCCAGAAAATCTGAAGTTGTTGTGTCCCTTTCAAAAAAGATTAAAATGTTCTGATAAAATGTTTCCATTTTAAGATTTCACAGCACACTGGCTTTCATCGCTTTAAAAGGAATTCTTACCTTAAATATCTTATTAGTATCAAGATCTTTACAAAAAGATCTCTCTTTGGGGTACCCTCTATGTTTGTTTCTATGATCAATAATAAAGCTTTCTAAAAATATGTAAAGCCATTTAGCCTGAACTTCCAAGCATTTTTGATCACTGAAACAGCCATAATAATAAGAAAACACAAAGTAATTTGAGAACTTAAATCCTCTCCAATTAATAATGTTCATTGTTATTTATTGATAGTGCATCCTTATAGTGCTCAAGGTTATCACATTGGTTCCACATATACATACTTCCTAAGCAGACATTGCAAAAAGCTCAGAGGTCCAGAGTGAAGAAGGAATTTCAAGAAGTAAACCTACGGACCTCCCTGGTAGCGCAGTGGTTAAGAGTCTGCCTGCCAATGCAGGGGACTAGGGTTCGAGCCCTGATCCGGGAAGACCCCACATGCCGCAGAGCAACTAAACCCATGCGCCCCAACTACTGAAGCCCGCGTGCCTAGAGCCCGTGCTCTGCAACAAGAGAGGCCACTGCAGTAAGAAGCCCGCGCACCGCAACAAAGAGTAGCCCCCGCTCGCCACAACTAGAGAAAACCTGCGCATAGCAACGAAGAGCCAACACAGCCACAAATAAGACAAATAAATAAGTAAATTTATAAAAAAGAAAGTAAACCTAGGTATTCCCAAGGATTAATTAAACAGGGTACACTTATGTACTTACTTGGTATTTCTGAGTCTTCACAAAGCAATTCATTCAAGTATCTGTAACACTCATTTCATTCATCTTACTAAAGGACCAGTGAATTTTCCAACTGAGGGCTAATTTTTCATTTGACCCTACCCACATAAGGAAAATACAAAAGATAAGAGAGCAAGTAAGAAGAAAGTTTGCTCCTGACAGCTGATTTTTTTTTCCTCTTCCATAGGCAGAAATACCCCTCAGGAGGTAATGCCTTGGAATATAATGGGGGTTGGAGCTGTTCATTTGTTGATTAACAAAATGTAAGGATACACTTCAATCAATTCTTTCTTAAGGGGTACAAATTGCTATCTATGCTTTTGATACATGAGACATTTTTCTCCTGCCCCTACGAGGGCAATAAAGTGCAGACATTTAAAAAAAAAAATCTGTTGGGGGTGTGGTGTGAGAGGTGAAAGAAGGTTTAAATTAATTGTATCAATTTAGAGGATCTGGGAAAGGAGCAAATCTGTTTATATATCCTTAACCAAAAAACAATACTCTACTATCTGAGATCATTTTCTTCAACTGAATCATGGATTACTGGGAGAGAAATGGAAGCCTGGCCAACCTGATCAGCCTGACCAACCTTGGCTCTCCATGAGGCATGAGATGTCTCACACAAACTATCCTCACATTCCACAGAACAGAATACACATTCCTGATATTCAGCGTTTTAGTGATCTTGATGAATTATTGATAATGTTTGCTTAAAATACCTTTCTCTCAGACTGAGGTAGCCAAATTTGGTTATCTATACAAATATTTTTTATTATTTCCAAATATCCACATGATTGTCTTTTAGAGAGTTTGATCTGGACATATGGTACCATCTCTACATTGCTTCAGTGTTAGTAATGCTAAAATGATCATTTTAAACTCCACTGAGTAGTATCTAAATACAACTTAAACACAAAGTTATTCAACCACTGAATGAGAAATATCTTTACTCTGGCTGAGTCAGGTGCCAAAGACCTGTTTTCATCCATTCCTTCCCAAAATATTCCTAAGCAATTGCAACTCTGGGCAGAGACAGCAATTCTAGGACCCTAAGAATTAAAGCAGGTCAGGATGGGTTAGTCAGGAAAAGGATATCAAAGACATTAATGATCAGCATAATAGAGTCAAGGGGTTCCCTAAGTTTTGAAAACTCACCTTGAATTTGAGTGGTCCAGCTCTTCATGAATCAGAGAGGTAGCTAGCAAGAGAGAATATTACCTGCCTACTGGGGCTTAAAAAGACCCTGCAGGATTCAAATTACTACATATAGAATGGATAAACAACAAGGTCCTACTATATAGCACAGGGAACTATATTCAATATCCTGTGATAAACCATAAAGGAAAAGAATATGAAAAAGAATATGTGTGTGCATATGTGTGTATATATATACATATATATATAACTGAATCACTTTTCTGTACAGCAGAAATTAACAACATTGTAAATCAACTGTACTTCAATAAAATAAATTAAAAAAGAAAAAAGACCCTGCAGTACATATATACATAATCTCTCCATGGGCTCTGGTCTTGCCAACCATGATCCTTCTTCCATTACACAGTTGTCGAACAAGCCTGTGCTTGTTTGTTTCCCTTTCAAGGTTCTCTTAAATGTTCATTTTAACTGATTTCACCACCACATATGGATAAGGGTGGAAGGTGGAAGCTGCTTAACGGAGAGGAAAAGTGAATTCAACCTGGATTCATACCTCTTAGACAGCATTTCCGTGAGTAGAAGATGGAAGAAGCAGCCTGATGGTAATAATCACAAGATTGAATTAATCATTGTTCCCTATCAAACAAGTATTTTCCAGTATTCAAAAACAATTATAGTAAGATCAATGATGCCTGCTATATTAGTCAGGGTTCTCCAGAGAAACAGAACTAACAGGATATGTTTATACATAGAAAGAGATTTATTGTAAGGAGCTGGATCATGTAACTATGGAAACTGGCAGGTCCAGATCTACACTGTGGGCCATCAGGCTCAAGACCCAAGAAAGCTGATGGTATAGATAAAGTCCAAAGGCTGTCTGCTGGATAATTCTCTCTTGCTTAGGGAAGCTGGTTTTTTTGTTCTATATAGGCCTTCAACTGGTTGGATGAGGCCCACCCACGTTATGAAGGGCAATCTGATTTACCCAAATCCAGTGATTTAAACGTTAATGTTATTCAAAAACATCCTCAAAGAAATTCCCAGAATAATGTTTGACCAACTATCTGGGCACCTGATGGCCTAGACAAGTTGACATATAAAATTAACTATCATACCTCCTAATTTTGATAGTAATGTCTCCAATTATCTCTCCATACATACTACTAAACTCTCCAAACAAAATTTTTAAAATTTCTATGTAAAGTTTAAAAACTGCTTGCCATAGCACCTATAAAGAACAAGAAAAGGTACGGCAAGACCCAATAAAAATGATGAGTATGAAATATTTTAAAAGACTGCTCCCTATGTTTTTAAAAATTAGCATAGTGGGGCTTCCCTGGTGGTGCAGTGGTTGGGAGTCTGCGTGCCGATGCAGGGGACACGGGTTCGTGCCCCAGTCTGGGAAGATCCCACATGCCGTGGAGCTGCTGGGCCCATGAGCCATAGCCACTGAGCCTGTGCGTCCGGAGCCTGTGCTCCGCAATGGGAGAGGCCACAGCAGTGAGAGGCCCACATACTGCAAAAAAAAATTAGCATAGTGCATGTCAAACCAAAGATCCTCTATTTCTTCATAGTTTGCCCTTACTTGAAATGTTCCATCATTTTAAAAAAAATTTTTATTGCAGTACAGTTGCTTTACAATGTTGTGTTAGTTTTTGCTGTGCAGTAAACTGAATCAGTTATACATATACATATATCCACTCTTTTTTAGATTTCCGTCCCATTTAGGTCACCACAGATCATTGAGTAGCACGCCCTGTGCTAAACAGTAGGTTCTCATTAGTTGTTTATTTTATACATAGTAGTGTATATGTGTCAATCCCAATCTCATCATTTCTAAAATAGTTTGTTTTGAAGTTGAATACCAATATTATATCTGAGTTTTAAGAAAAATTTATTTAGAAATCTGTTTAGTAACTGAATTATTTAGAATTTACTTAAAATTAGGTTGAAGTTGTGAAACAATATATATTTTTTTCTTTAAATAACTCTGGGAAAGCACCTTTTCTGGTCTCTCTATTTATTTGACAAAATCAATTTTACTCATATAGTTAAATTTCTAAAGGTTTATTTTCAAAGAATAAAATAAAAAACTGTGAAAGCAGCATCTGTTAATTTAAAAACTGATATCAATTAAAATTTGCTACAGATGTTTAACACTTTGATAACATGGTCTAACTCTTACTGTACACAAAAACGGTGGGGGGGGGTGGGCAGTGGAAAGTTAAAGGAGGTATCTATTTTACTACCAATGAATTCCCACGAAGGCAAAAGAGAGGGACCAATACCAAGTGCTTCATTTATCCTTCTTATCTTAATTTTACAACAAGCCCATAACCAGCAGATGGCTGAGTTACAATCTCATGAAAAATCTTTGAAAGATACATTCATTAACTCTTCAAGTCCTCTATGACAATTGTTCCAACAGCTGATCATCAGCAATTACTTGGGAGGCTTTTGAAAAATGGACAGTCCTAGGTTCTACTCAAATACGGGTCTGAGAGTCTATATTTTTAAAAAGCTACTAATAAATGGAATATTTATAAATGGAATGGAATATTTATAAATGGAATATTTCCTGCCGTATCGATAAACAAAGGATGTCACAGTCATCAATGATTGCAACCATCCAACGTGAGCCAGTGAGCCCTGAGGAAACTCAGGGCTGAAAAGAATACCTGCCATCTAGCAGCCATCAGACTGCAGCCACTCCCTGCGGTGAGCCCTGAGGAAACTCAGCATGTGAAAATACAGGATACCGGCCCCAGAGAGCTGAGGTTCACATCAAAGGAATGATTTCAACGAGCCCAGACTCTGGCATCTTCCCATACACAGAAAAGATCTAAATTCCTTAACTTGAGATATCTGGCTTTCTTTCATTAACAATAATCTTTTAATGTCCCCGACTACCTGCCCTTTGTTGCAAAACTCCTATTTATCCTGGCTCTTCCCCTCGCCTCCTCAAAGCAGTTTCTCAGAGTTATCTGAAACGCTGTCTCCCGGGCTGCAGTGCTCCTTTTGCCCCAAATAAAACTTACCTCGTAACTCTCACTTTGTGCAATTTTTTAAGTCAACACTATCCAAATAAGTTTGGTAATCAAGCTCTCAAAATCACCGTTCTGAGGTACAATCTAGAGCCTGATACAATTTTCACATGGTAAATGTTTCTCAGATAAATTGAAAACAGTTAATTTTTATTTCCTATTTCACAGTTATTGAAGCTAAAGGGAAAAAAATTATTTTTCTTAAATCAGAAGTTACAAAAATGATATTTCAACAAATTAGTAGAAACTAAATATGGACACCTCAGCTTTAAAAAAATATTTGGTGTTGAATTTTACTCTTTTGACTAGATATAATTCAACTGATACACCTTCCTAGGTACAATATGAAATAAACCCGCATGGTCACTCTTTGGAACTGCTGTCAGTTTCTGCTATTAAAATAAATGTATTCTCCGTTCTATTCCTTAAGACTCTGTAGTTATCTCTGGTTAGCTAACTTATTTATGCCAAGGTGCTAAATGAATCATCCCTTACCTTTCGCCATGGTGACTGCATTAAAAAGAAACAAGTGAAAATTTGTGTATCTAAGTGTGTGCCCACACACATGCACTCACACACACACACACACACACACACACACACACACACACACACGACAATAGAAGGGTCTTTCAGTGGCCCATATCTCAAATTATACTACACAGACTAGTATCTTCTTCACAAATTTAAGGTGACCTCTGACACACAATGGAGATGAAACTGTAATTATTATATCCTATTTTAGCCTATTTTAACCTTCTCAATTCCACGTCTCTACCAGAAAGAGAAATAAATAAAGGAAAGAGGGCCTAAAACATTTGGCTTTTACTGAAGTTGCAGTGAAGAAACAGAATGACTGGTGAAGAAAAGGGAAAAAGCTGAGTAAGAAAAGAAAGAAGTAAAATAATAGACAAATAGAATTAATCATTAGTAATTTGCCCCTATTTCAAACAGCATTACCAATTTTTAATAAGTATGTATTTAATCAATATACTACATACCTGTAAGACTGCATCCTCACTAATAGGCATCATCTGATTTTTATTCAGTTGCTCTTGTGGATCCTCTCTGAGTTTGAATTCAAGTTGAATCTCTGGAGTGCCTAGAATGAAATATAATCATAAATCATTTGCAATAGTTTTGTTGCTCTGCTTTAACAATGACCCAAGGATTTTATAGACACTGCAAAATGTCATTAAAAATCATCTTGTACGGGACTTCCCTGGTGGTGCAGTGGTTAAGAATCCTCCTGCAAATGCAGGGGACACAGGTTTGAGCCCTGGTCTGGGAGGATCCCACATGCCGCAGAGCAACTAAGCCCGTGCGCCACAACTACT
Organism: Stenella coeruleoalba; assembly: GCF_951394435.1. Taxonomy (NCBI): domain Eukaryota; kingdom Metazoa; phylum Chordata; class Mammalia; order Artiodactyla; family Delphinidae; genus Stenella; species Stenella coeruleoalba. The sequence goes on from NC_137148.1 coordinate 58,939,444, forward strand.
GAGTCTGTGCTCCAGAGCCCGCGTGCCACAACTACTGAAGCCCACACGCCTAGAGACCGTGCTCTGCAACAAGAGAAGCCACGACAAAGAGAAGCTTGCGCACCACAAGAGTAGCCCTTGCTAGCCGCAACTAGAGAAAGTCTGCGCACAGAAACAGAGACCCAACGCAGCCAAAAATAAATAATAAATAAATAAATTTAAAAAATCATTTTGTAAATCATAATTTCCTAACTGCCACTTTTATGCGTCAAGGTTTTTAAATTTAAGAAGAAACGTATACACGATGCTGAATGAAATAATACTTGATATTTCTTTGTCCCAGGATGAATGAATGCAAAGGATATATAAAGAAAATTGTACAGACTTAAACCCTGCTAGAAAGAACACTTTCTTTTTCCATTTTAAGTCATTTTTAAAAACTCATAATGCTAATATATTATTCAAGAAGAGTCAGAATTTTCAAGACAGCAAATTTAGCCCATATTTAACTTTTCTTCCCTTCCGAGTTCCCAAAAAGAATCCAAAGAAATTAGTTTTAAAAAAAAATCTGAAGCAGCAATGGGAAAAAGGAAATATAAAATAAAAAATATATATAAAATAAAAAATATAGAAGATGGGAATGGATTAGAGGGAAACCAAACCCTGGTTAGCAGCTTGTCACTCATCATAGGAAAAGGAGGGGCTCCCTCAGAAGTAACCAGTATATGGAATTCTTCCATCAGAATCCCAGAAAACCACCTAGCTCAGAGTAAATCCCACAGACAAAATATGAAGGAGGGTAAGCTGGAAGCTCACAGTGGCTGAAGTCTCATACTATTTGTACCAAAGAGCTTGCTGTTTGTACCAAAGAAGCTTAGGATGTATGCTGCAAGCCAACTACTCTGTGTAGGAGAATATGTTCCCTCCAAGATATGGAAATGTATTAAAATCTAAGGCTGATAAAATAATGTAGTGATGGCACAGAAGTAGAAATAATCAAATATATCAGTGAAACAAAACAAAAAGTGGGAAACAGACCTATAATATATTTGGGAATTTAATATATAACAATAATGGTATTTTAAACAGTGGCAACAAGATGACATTCAATAAATAAAACTGGGGCAATTAGTTAATCATTTGAAAAAAATGAAGTTAGAGACCTACCCTACCTACCCCCCATATGCTAAATTATTCTAAAAATATTAAAGACATAAAAGTAAAAACAATAAATATAATAAATGGAAAAAAAGATAAAGAAAATATTTTTATGGTCTTGAGATAGGTAAAATATTTCTAAGTTTGAAAAAAGAAACCTTGAAAGAAAAGACTGACAGATTTTATTATATAAAAATTTTTAATTTCTGTACTACAAAACATATCATGAATAACATTAAATAATAACTAGGAAACTGGATAAAACTATTTACAATGTACATACAACAAAGTTTTGCTATCTTTAATATATAAAATGCTCTTATAAATTAACAATAAAACGAGAATAAGAGACATTAAGGCACTTCACACACAAAAAAAAACTATAAATGGTCAATATTAAAACATGCCTAGCCTTGGCATTCTTCAAAAATGCAAATTAAAATAATCAGATATGTTTTATTCACCAGTTTGGCAAAGATTGCATATGTCCTGTGTTGGATCTAGAGGGAAAAAGTCATCTATTTTAGGGGGCAATATATGTCAAGGTCTGACATGTGCTCATCCTTTAAAGCAAATCTAACTTTAGCTAGTTACTCTAAGGAAATAATCAGAAAAGTAGGCAAAGATATAATACTGAGAAACATCAAACATAATCAAATCATTAAATGGTACATTCATACAATGGAATAAAAGCAGCAATTTAACAGGCTGAGGTAGATCAATATAACAAAGAAATAATACATGTAGTACAATACTAATTATGAAAAAAGATATATATATTGGTATGCAAAAGTCTGGAAAGAAACACAAATACTAAACACTGCCAATTGTTGGGAGTGGAATTACAGGGAAGAGAAGGGGATGAGATCTTTCACTTTCTGCATTATATAATTTTACATTTAAAAAATATTTTATACTTTTAAAAATTGGCAAAAATAATTAAGGTCTATCCATTTGGGGAAGCAAGGGAAGGGAAGGGAAGGGAAAAAACTTGGTTGGAATATTGAAACAGATCTCTAACTTCTTCCTAGTGTCATTTTATGTATCATAAGAACACATTCTGGAGACCAATATTACACACTATCCCTTCCAATTACATGTAGGAAAAACTACTCCAAGAAGAAGCTGTAATTTGCCGCTGGGGTATCAGGTGAGAGGAAGTACAGTGAAGACTTTGTGAACTACAGTGGGCTTGAACTATGCAGGTCCACTTAAACAAGGATTTTTTTTTTCATAGACATATATTTGGCCCTCCATATCCATGGGTATGGCGTCCACAGATTCCACCAACCGCAGACCATATCGTGTACTATGCTTACAATCTGCGGCTGGTGGAATTTGTGGATGTGCAATCCACAGATAGGGAGGGCCAACTATGGGACTTGAGAATCTGAGGATCTGGGTGTATACCGGGGTTCCTGGAATCAATCCTCCATCGATACCAAGGGACAAGTGTATACACACAAGAAGATTTTCATGATGTTTAGGAGATTTTCCTTCCATTCTACACCTATTTCCAGACATCCTCCAATAAAAAATGGCTCACAGGAAGAAATCATAAAAGGAAATAACCTACAATTTGAACAGCTACTGCAGAATTGATCTTTTTGAACTGTAACAATTAGTGATAGATTTTTCCAGAAGTGCTTAAATTGATCTAGAAGTGGACTTAGGAGGTTTGGAGAATTTGTAAGTGAAAGGCTCTTTTTAAAAATATATATACCAAGGATACTTGTACCTTAATTTTAGTCAGAAAGAATCAGACTGATTATTATAAAGTATTATCTACTTTTGCAAATAGGAAAGTTCAGGGTTAAGCAGGAAATTCTGGGGTGGAGAATTGCTATTCGAGTGCCACTTCCACAACTCAGTAGCCCTCTCTAAGAGTCTTAAACATCTTCCAGAAGTTACAATCTCCATTGCTATCCTTATAAAATAACAGATTTTAAGGTCTATTACAGATACCTGTAAGAAACTAACTCTGTGTAAAGAGTTAAAGAATAAGACTAAATATAAAAGGAGAAGTTAATGGAATAATAATACTTGGAAAATTAAAGGAACTACTTAGAGAAAAGAATTATTTCTCACCTTTGCATGTTCTACTTATACCAGGATGGAGACTGAACTCAGATCTAAGAGATGTGTCTTCCTTAAAAATCAACCTTTCAAACATAAGAAAAGAAGGTACAGATGTTATGATGTTTCCTAAACAAAGACTAACAAATCAACTGTCATCTTTTAGAAAATTTTTTCCAGCTTTATCGAGATATAATTGACATACAACATTGTGCAAGTTTAAGGTGTATAATATGATGATATATTGCATAAACTGAAAAATGATTAAGTGGATAAACTTTTAACATGGTTCAATGTAAACTACTCATAAAAATTATAATTAATTTGTTAAAATTCTTAGTTATACCACTATTAATATTCTATATCAAAATTTTTTTTCCAGAAATGTAGCCTTTAATTTAAAACTTATCCAAGATGAAAAATAAAGACATATTCATGTGGTCATGTTCATTTTAATAAATATTCTGCTATTTTTATATATTTTGGAGTAAGGGACAAATATCAATATAGTTTTTGAACAGAAGTGAAATGAGATTATTTGAAGGACCAGTGCTGTTGGGTTTTTTCCTTCACCTTTCTCTATACCACAGAGAATTTCAGATTAAAATCCCAGGGTTAAATCTGAGTGTATATTTTCAGAACATACAATTACAGAACTTTAACTTTTGGATTCACTTCTTACTATGCTCTTGGCAGCACCAAGGTAAAGAGAGAAGACAGTCCTTATTCTCAAGAAGCTTCAGATCTGGTGAGGGATACAAATAGCAATGATATAGCACAGTGAGTATGCTACTAGGCAGACCTAAGTATCTATTTCTTCTGCTTAAAAAACCTTTACAGAATGAAAAAACAGGCAAAGGACTTGAATAGACATTTCTCCAAAGAGAATATACAAATAGCCAGTAAGTACATGAAAAGATGCTCAACAATACTAAACATTAGGGAAATGTAAATCAAAACCACAATGAGGTACCGCTTCACACCAACCAAAAAACAGAAAATAACAAGTGTGGCAAGGATATAGAGAAACTGGAATTCTTGTACTTTCTACTGGAAATGTAAAATGGTACAGCCACTGTGAAAAAGTTTGGTGGTTCCTCAAAAATTAGACATAGAACTACCATTTGATCCATTAATTCCATTTCTGGGTATGTACACAAAATAACTGAAAGCAGGGACCTAACTTGTACACCCATGTTCATAGAAACATTATTCACAATAGCTAAAAGGTGGAATTGACAAGTATCCATCGACAGATGAGTGGATAAACAAAATGTGTACAGACATACAGTGGAATATTTTTCAGCCTTAAAAAGGAAGGAACTACTGATACATGCTACAACATGGATAGACCTTAGAGACATCATACTAAGTGAAATAAGCCAGACACAAAAGAACAAAAATGGTATAATTCCATTTACATGAGGTATCTAGAGGAGTCAGATTCATAGAAAGTAGAATGGTAGTTGCCAGAGGCTGAAGGCATGAAAGAATGAGGAGCTCTTATTTAAAGGGTACACAGAGTGTCAGCCTGGGAAGATGAAAAAATTCTGGAGATAACTAGTAGTGATGGTTGTACAACAATGTGAATATACTTAATGCTATTGAATTATACACTTAAAAATGGTTAAAATGCTAAATTCTATGTTATATATATCTTACCACAATAAAAAAAAATGTTTTAAAATTTTGCCAGAATCCAAGAATGTAACAATGTACTAAGGCATAAATATATGATTTGGAACTAGGGGTGTTTTGGTTTATTTACTTATTCATTTTGCTTTTTACTTTTTTTATGGAAAATTACAAACATAAACAAGTAATAGAGACAATAGTATACTCATCGTCTAGGTGCAACAATTATCAGTACACAGCCAATCTTGCGTCCTCTATGATCCCTCTGCCATCCTCTCTACCCACTGCGAGTCTCCCACTGGATTATTTTTAAAGCAAATCCTAGACATCTTATTCCACTTCATCTGGAAATATTTCAGTATTCAACTTTAAAAGATAAGGGCTCTTCAAACGTAACCGTAATAATCACACCTTTAAAAACACAGCCAAAATTTCATACCTAAAAAGAAGTCAATAACTCCTTAATATTATTAAATTTACAGTCTCTAGTAAGCAGCCTCTATAATGGCTCCCGGTATTTATGCCCTTGTATATGGTACTTATCCTTGAGTACGGACTGGATCCAGTGACTCTTCTAATAAACAAAATACAGCAAATAGGTTGAGATGTTCCTTCTGAGATTAGGTTACAAAAAGATAGTGGCTTCCATCTTACTCTCTTATTCTCTTGCTTCTTCCCTCTCATGGAAGCCAGCTTGCCATGTTGTGAAAGCCATTTGCAGAAGCCTATGTAGCAAGAAACTAAGGGAGGCCCCCAGTCAACAGTCAGAGAGGAACTAGGGACTCAGTTCAATAGCCAGAGAAGGAACTGAATCTTACAGCCACCATTTGGGAAGAAGATCTTTCTCATGAAGCCTTGAGATAAATGCAGCCTTCTGAGTCCTTGAAGCTGATGATCCAGTTAAGCCACTCCTAGATTTCTGAACCACAGAAACTACACAGTATGTGTATTGTTTTAAGATGCTAGTAAGTTTTGGAGTAAGCTGTTACACAGCAATGTAAACTAATAAACAGATTGTAGTCAGATTTCCCTGTCTCTTTTTACAGTTGTTTTGCTCATATCAGGCTCCAAACAAGATGCACACATTGCATTTGGTTGTATGTCTCTTAAGTCTCTTTGAAAATCTATAAGTTATCCCCTTCCCTGCCCCTTACAATTTATTTGTTGAAGAAACTGAGTTGTTTTTCCTATAGAGTTTCCCACATTTTGGATTTGAAGACTGCATGTCATTTAACATGTTCCTCTGTCCTGTATATTTCCTGTAAACTGGTTATTATATATAGAGGTTTGATCTGATTCGAGTTCAGTCTGGGGAGGCACTGTGTGTACTTCCTACAGGAGATAACAAAGAATGTGCTGAGAAAGGCAGTCTTGTGCATACAGTCTTTCAACCCCTGCTAGGCCTTGGGTCTGGAACACCTTCTTACTAAAAGATAGACTCCTCCCAGCCTGTACTAGACTTACCACCTTATATGGGAATCCCTTTCCCTGTTTAGACTCAGTGTGTACTCCTTCGTTCTGTTTAAACATGTGTGTCATATGGTACCTGGCCAACCCCACTGCTCTGTCTATCCTCTGTTGGGAGAGGATGAAGTCCTTCGTTCTGTGGCACAAGAGGGGTGTGGGCAGACCAATGGCCCTGCATCAGCTGCAGAGAGTGACTGCTGGCCACGGGGGACTGATGCCCACTACTGAAGCTAATCTTGCTCTGTCTCTTCTCTTCTCTCCATTTAACAGTTTTAAGAATAGTACTTGGCACCATTCTGTTTTAATCATTGGAAGAGCCCCTATTTGCCATATATCCTGACCAAAAATGTTGCTTTCTTTAGCTAATTTAATGTGATTATTAATTCTTTGTCTCCTTGTATTTTGCTATTTTTCCCTTCTGCAACTGTATCCTTTAAAACAGGTATTTTCCATCTAGACAATTCACATGAAAATAGTGCTAGCCTATCTTAAGGGAAAGAATTAACACTCATCTTGCAGGGTAATTATGTTCAATTAGCCTTTTACTATATGCACTTATAATGTTCAGAGGACATGATTTGACCTGAACATATACCTAAATCCAGGTAATAATGAACTATGTTATAAGGTGGTTCTGTTTAAATGTATTGAACAGGATTAGTTTGCAGTATATCCCTTAATGTTATTGAGCAGTTCACATTTACGGGAGGCTGGGACAGAAATTAATGATTGGTAAAAGGTTCCCAGGGCACATATAGGAAAAATGAATCCTGCCTCTTAGTAAACAAATCACAAGCAAACAAAACCTCACTAATCAGCAAGTTAAATTCTTACAGATTAGTAGCAACACTTACCAAGCCAAAAAAGGGACTGGATGCATTTTACAGTTTCAAGAGGGCTAGGACCAAGTCCAGGTCCTCAGAGTACTTTTCTGGCACAGTTAACACCTGGCATCCTCATTCTTTGAAAGCCTTGCTTTATCTAATCCCAGTGGTCATCAAACCTCTTCTCAGATCTTAGCAAAAGCACCTTAATAGCTGCAACATTTAAGGATTATTTATGTATAACATTTTGCCTGTTGGGGGTCTCTGCTCTACTAGGACCTGTGCTCCTCATTCCAGTCAAAGTAGAGAGCTTGTGCATGAAAAACAGAATAAACTGCATGTAAGTAAGCAAAGAAGATGGGTGGGAGGGAAGCAATGGTATTCAGCTCCAGCAATGCTTAGACTTTGTATTTCCATACCAATAAAAAGAAAACTAATTTTTAACCTTGAGCTATGAGATCTGAAAGAATGATGTTTCTATGGCACTGCAGAGAAGCATTTAAAAATGAATTAGGGGGAAAAAAAAGATTGGTCAGTCAAGATAGAGTAAGCCATCTATAGCCTAGTTCTCCACTCATTACAACTAAAAACTCTGGTAGGTGGGACTTCCCTGGTGACGCAGGGGTTAAGACTCCATGCTCCCAATGCAGGGGGCCCAGGTTTGATCCCTGGTCAGGGAACTAGATCCCACATGCATGCCACAACTAAGAGTTCGCATGCCACAACTAAGAGTTTGCATGCCACAACTAAGGAGCCAGTGAGCTTCAACTAAGGAGCCCACCTGCCACTAAGGAGCTCACCTGCCACAACTAAGGAGCCCATGTGCCACAAATAAGGAGCCCGTGAGCCGCAACTAGAGGAGCCTGCCTGCTGCAACTAAGACCCAGTGCTACCAAATAAATAAATAAATAAATATTAAAAAAAAAAAGAAGACAGTGACATCTATAAAAAAAATAAAAATAAAAACTCTGGTAGAATTTTTTTTTAACAGCTACCTGAGCAATCTGAAAAGTAAATAATAGCAGGTAAACTGGGGACTGAAATTGAAATCTAAATAACAACTCTGGAGTAGGTGAGTCTCATGGTTTGCTTGGTTTCTTTATTTTGTTTTTTGCTCTTTTTTTCTTTTTCTTGTCTCCAGCTTTGATCCTAGGCCTAAACCTAGAAGTGTACAGTGGACACAGACAGCAAAAACTCCAGAAGAAACCTCTCCTACCTTTATCCAGAGAACTAGGGAAAGGGATCCCTGAATGCCGGAAGGTGTGGGGGGAATGTGCCTGAGTTTTCTTGTTTTCTCTCTTTAGCTTCAGAGCTATACTGCTACCAATCATGGTAGCTTGGGCACGTAAAACTTAAGAGAAAACCTGTCTCTCTCCTACTAGAGGAACCATACTCCCAAGAGTATGAAAAGAACCTCTTTTATTTTCTTCTCTTTTTCTTTCACTTTGCCCTGAAGGTGGCCCCAACTGCAGGGAACTACTCTACAGCAAGAAGGCTAACACTGAAAGAAATCCATCTTTCTGGTCAAACGAATCAACATGTGGGCATGGGGAGGGAAGGGTGCATGAGAATCCTGGAGAAAAGAGAGCAGGAAGGGGAATCACCTACTTCTGTATATGATCCAACATAAATGTGAGGCTCAACCCTGAGCTGTCCACATGCAGAGCAGATTCAGAAAAGTGTAACAAAGGCTTAGAGAACTGAACTATGATATTAACTACTGTCCAAATTCCAGATTAATCCCTGAGTGGTACATGAGTCAGACAGACTCAAACAGTAAAGTAAAGGCTTTACTCAAATAGTAAAGGCTTTGAAAATTGGACTGATGTAACCACCACCCACAGAAGGCAAAACAGAACATGCAGTCAGAACCTAATCAGATTGACTGCCTGTTAAAACAAACAAAAATCAACTCCCTCTAGAGGATTTTAACAGGAACAAGAGTCCAAAACATAACATTCAAAATATACAGGATATAATCCAGAATTACTCAACGTGCAAAGAAAAGGAAAATCTGACTAATTCTTGAGAGAAAAAATAACAGATGCCAATGCCCCAACCTCCCAAGCCCAGATGCTGGAATTACAAGACAAAGACCTTAATGTAGCTATTATAATAATTCTCTATTACATAAATGTGAACATTTATCAATGGATGAAAACAATGAAGTTCTCAGCAGAGAAATAAAAACTGTAAAAGAGAATCTGATGGAAATTTTAGGAGATATAATATCTGAAATTAAAAATTCACTGGATGGTCTCAACAACAGAATGGAGATGAGACAGGAAAAACTAAGTGAATCTTAAGATAAAGCAATAGAAATTATACAGTCTGAAGAACTAAGAGAGAAAAAATCAAAAAAAATTATTAGAGCCTCAAGGATCTGGAGACTATCAAAAGGTCTACCATTCATGTCATTTAAAACCCCAGAAAGAGGGCTTCCCTGGTGGCGCAGTGGTTGAGAGTCCACCTGCCGATGCAGGGGATGCTGGTTTGTGCCGCGGTCCGGGAAGATCCCACATGCTGCAGAGCAGCTGGGTCCGTGAGCCATGGCCGCTGAGCCTGTGCGTCCGGAGCCTGTGCTCCGCAATGGGAGAGGCTACAACAGTGAGAGGCCTGCGTACCACAAACAAACAAACAACAACAACAAAAACCCCAGAAAGAGAGGATAAAAAGATTGGTACATAAAAATATATATGAAGATATCATGACAGAAAACTTCCGAAGTTTGGTGAAAGATATGTTTATAGATTCGAGAAGCAGTGAACCCCAAACAGGAAAAACACAAATAAAATCATTACCAGAAACATCATAATCAAACTGCTGAAAATGAAAGACAGTGAGGAAAATGAAAGCAGACAGATTAAAAAAGATGATATATCACACAAATGGAAATAGTGATTTAAATGGGGAGGGAGGGGCTTGACTACAAGGGACAGGGCAGCCCGAAGGAGTTTTTTTTGTTTTTTTGGCATAACAGAACTGTTCCGGATCTTGAGTGTAGTGGTTGTTATAAGACTCCAGGTACCAGTCAAAATGGTCCCTGTACACCAATAAGAGCAAATATTACTGTTTCTGTATATAAAAGAGCCAAAAATCTGAATATCATCCTTTACTGCTGCCCTGCCCTCATCCTCCATATCTCATCAATCACCATCTGCAGCTAAATTTACTTTCTAAAGGCTTCTCAGATTTGTCCTTTTCCCTCTATTCCCACTGTTTCTGCCTAGTTGAGCTCTCATCATCCCAGTCTGTTACTACTTTGATCCCAAAGCTAACCCCTATAGCCTTGCTTTGCAAAAGGTGATCCCTGATCTAATAGTACCAACTTTAACCTGGACGCTTGCTAGAAATGCAGAATCTCAAACCCCAGCCTAGAACTCCTGAGTTGGAATCCACCTTGTAACAGGATTCTGAAGTGATTTATAAGAAATTCATAACTTTCATTAAAATTTGCAAAGCCCAGGCTTCCCTGGTGGCGCAGTGGTTGAGAGTCCGCCTGCTGATGCAGGGGACACGGGTTCGAGCCCCGGTCCGGGAAGATCCCACATGCCGTGGAGCGGCTGGGCCCGTGAGCCATGGCCTCTGAGCCTGCGCGTCCGGAGCCTGTGCTCCGCAACGGGAGAGGCCACAGCAGTGAGAGGCCCCCGTACCGCAAAAAAAAAAAAAAAAATTTGTAAAGCCCTAGTCTAGGGCATGCCTGAGTGAATGAAAATCTGATTATGCTGCTCCTCCACTTAACATCTTACAAGCTCCCTACCAGGACACACACAGGCTACAAGAGGCCTCACGTGACCTTACTGTACCTTTCTCTCCAGGCTCATCTTTCACTACACCCATCTCCCCATTTAACACTTCAGTAACACCCAACTGTTTGAACCTTCCAACACACATAACACAATGCTATGTCCCACCACTACACCTTTACCCATGCATGCAACTGCATGAAAACCTCCTTGGCCTGAAAACCTCCTCTCCTTCATCTGACAAATTCCGACCCACCTTCAAGACTCTACCCAGAAGTCAACCCTGGCAAACTCTGATGACCACTTGGGTTGAGGTAAGCATCCCTCTGGGCTCCTAAACCAGCCTGGGCATCCTTCCTACCCTGACTTCCCACATTACATTGAAATCATCTGTTTACGTCTTTCCTGGCCTGTAGGTTTCTCAGAGTCAGTGGCCTCATCTCTTTTATCTTCTCCCTGTGTCCAGCACTGGGAACTAGATATGTTTTGATGAACGGAACTACCATCTTCCCTTGATTCTTATAAAACTATCCGTTTCCAGTTTGGTAGTAACCATTTCCCCTGTCACACATTCTCTTTCTGAGAGAAAGTATACTAACCGTCTCCTGGACCTGAGCTACGAGTCGCTGGAAGCAAAATGCACTTGAGGAGTTTAGACCCAAGACTATTTTGCCTACGCAAAAAAAGCCCCAGGCTAAGAAGGCTTTTTAAAAATGTCAGAAAGCCACCTGCTATAGAGCTCATTCGGTCCTAAGTTGGGGAAGGGCTAGGGGGCAGTTGCGATCTTCTTTATATACGAAATTCGGAGCTCAGGCCTAGCTGCCCCATGAGGCCCTACTCCCGCCCGCACGCAGACGTTCGGCTGGTAACAATTTCTCCTCAACCCTCAGAGGGCCACCCGCCGCCAGAACCCAGGCCCAACGGCGGTCACCTTCTCCAGGGCAACTCTTCTTCCTGGTCGCTCTCCGTCACCGATGCCTCGATCACCGTTTCATCACTGTCCCAGTCTGGGGCCTGGGCACCTTCCTCTATCTCCGCCTCACACTCCAAGTCTTTTTTATCCTCTTTCTCTAACTCCTCCATTCCCCCAAAAAATAAAAAATAAAAATAAAAAAATTTTTAATTTGCTCTGAGGGCCAGGAGAAATTGTAAATTCAGAACAAAACTGGTGGCGGGAGCCCGGTGGGCCACGCGAGCACACACCGCGGGGTCGGAGAGCGTCGTGGGGAAGGCGGGCCAGCGCGGAGGCCTGACCCCACGCCGCCGGCAGGGGGAGCCGCGCGCCGCTCGTCTGACCCGCGCGCCGTACGTCGACCCCGCCTCCCCCGCTCCCGTGGCCGGAAGTGACCCGAAGTGGCCGGGCGCGCGCCCGCGGGTCCCGGGTTTCCCGGCGGTCTGGGGCGTGGCCGGCTACCATACTCGCCTTCCGCACTTTTGCTTTGTGGCTGGGCGGTGGCGGGGGGTGTCTAGAGCTGCGGCCGCGGGGATCGGAAAGGAAGCGTTGCACCGGACAGACTGGAGGCCGAGCCCGCCTAACGCTATACCGGCAGCGAGGGAGAGCTGGGTCACGTGCCGTGCAGCTCATCTCGGGCTTGTGAGACGCAGACCCGGAAAGAACTGTCAGCTCTGCTAGACTTTTCTGAAGCCAGAATGTGGTCTTAGCCCCGAAGAGTGTTTTTGAGTCCTTCAAGTGCTGCCTTTCTCCTTAATCCCTTTGACATCCCTTCCCCAAGAGTCCCCCTGAGGTAAGCAAAACAAAAATGTTAATCAGAAGTTTTTAGATGATCCAACTGGTTTGTTTTATATTTCTGTTTTTTCCTCAACTCTTTGGTTATGCTGGAATACAGATTGTGTTGGAAAGGCAGGTTAAATGCCTTGTATTTTCCCTTTATTACTTTTTATAATAATATTGGTGCCTAGCAGCCTCCCACAGTAACCAATTATTATTTTTAAATGAAGTGACTACATTCTTATATATTTGATTTCAGTCTCTTCGCAAGTTTTTAATTCAGACTCATTCGAAACAAAGCCAAGTGAGCTCCACCTCCCAAGTGAGAGGAAGATTCCAATAAGACACACCCTTTCTGCATAGCAAGTTTATGGTACTCACTTCGGAATCTACAGGGTCCAAGCACATATTGGGTCTTTAATGGTTTGTCAAATAAATGAAAGAAACTAGGGTTTTCTGACTCCTCAATTTACTGTCCTTTTCAGTACATGGAGTGGCTTTGCCATACCTATTATTACTACTTTTAAAAATTTTTATTTTGTATTGGAGTAGAGTTGATTAACAATGTTAGTTTCAGGTGTACAGCAAAGTGATTCAGTTATACATATGCATGTATCTGTTCTTTTTCAAATTCTTTTCCCATTTATGTTATTACAGAGTATTGAGCAGAGTTCCCTGTGCGCTTTACTATTTAGACCATAGTTAAGCCACTGCTGTTTAAAACACTTGGTTCGTGGTTGTCTTTTAAACTTACTTGATTCTGGGTGTGGAGAAAAGGAAACCCTCCTACAACTGTGCAGCCACTATGGGAAACAGTGTGAAGCCACTATGGGAAACAGTGTGAAGGTTCCTTAAAAAACTAAAACTAGAGCTACCGTATGATCCAGCAGTCCCACTCCTGGGCATATATCTGGAAAAGACAAAAACTCTAATTTAAAAAGAGTCATGTACCCCAATGTTCATAGCAGCACTATTTATAATAGCCAAGACATGGAAGCAACTGAAGTGTCCATCCACAGATAAATGGATAAAGATGTGGTGTATATATATATACGATGGAATATTACTCAGTCATAAAGACTGAAGTATTGCCGTTTGCAGCATCATGGATAGACCTAAAAAATATCCCACTAAGTGAAGTCAGTCAGACAGAGAAAGACAAAAATTATATATCACTTATATGTGGAAAAATAATACAAATGAATTTATTTACAAAACAGAAACAGACTCATAGACATAGAAAACAAACTTACGGTTACCAAAGGGGAGGGGGGGTAAATTAGGATTATAGGATTAACAGATACACACTATGATATATAAAATAGATAAACAACAAGGATTTACTGTATAGCACGAGGAACTATATTCAATATCCTGTAATAACCTACAATGGAAAAGAACCTGAAAAACATATATATATATTATAACTGAATCACTCTGCTGTACACCTGAAACTAACACAATATTATAAATCAACTATACTTCAATAAAAATAAAATAACCTACAGTTAATATACAAAAAATAAACTTATTTGAATATTCCTCACCTCAACTCTATAAACGAGGCAGAACAGTAATAAATATGCAAAGAACTAGACCTCTTTGTGTTTTTTACACCTCTCCACCTATATATCCTCCATGTTTAAAACAGTCCTAAATTCCCAGGTGAAAGGCTGATGGGGAATTTTGTAACAGGTAGATCAGGCTGACAACATTACATCCACTGATAACCTTAACATATCACTAATAGTGAGATAACCAAATATGCTCCTCCACGCATGATACAATAGGAATAAATGGTGCTACCTATGAAGTATTCTAAGCCCCCACAAAAGTTAAAAACCTGAATCTAATCAAGACTCTAGATCTAACTATCAGTTATTTATATGAGGGGGGAAGGTGGAAAAGCAGAGAAATGTGTTAACACCAGGAAGATAAAATTAACCAAATCTAGAATGTGGGAAATTCAATAGGACAAATGACCTGGTTTCTTTCAACAATTTAATATCATGGGGTAAAAAAAGAGAGAATGGGAACTCTTTTAGATTTAAAGAGTCCTAAGAATAGGGGAGAAATTCAAGTAGTTAGAAAGGAAAATTGATTGCTTGTTAATATAAATACTAACACATAGTGAATTAGTCAGAAAACCTTGAGAAGAGCATTATATTCTTTTTAAACCAAAAAATATCTGTAAAAAATTAAAGAATATGAGGCAGAGTACAGTTAAGTTAGATTATATCAAAATTTGAATCTTTGAGGAATAATATTGTAAAGTAAATTAATAAAATGAAACCAAGTAATCCTTCAGAACTATAATTAAATTTTCATTGCTTGATTTCCATTTAGGCTTTAAGTCTTTCGAGAAAAAGTTCTATTTGGGAATTCTTTACTTGTTTTAAAGGTGAATTAAAAGTAGAAGGCCAGCTTTGCCACCTCAGATTTTCATTAGGAAGGAAAATTCCAAAATCATACCAATAGCATATATGCTATACCACAAATGCTCGTGAGGCTCAGTGCCCTGAAGGAGGGCTGGGAATTAGGGCCCTTCCCTTACTGGCCTCGCCTTCTAATGGATGAGGCAGACAACAAACAAGTACATAAATAAATGAGATAATTCAGAGAGTGATGTGTGCCTGAGAGAAATAAAGAGGCTGCTGATTAGAGAACATGGTCAGAGATCACCTCTCTGAAGAGGTGACATTTGAAGAATGAACATAAGTGCACAGGCCCTGAGACATCCCAGGAGGCTTGTGTGCCGGAAGCTGGGGAGTCAGAGGAGAGTGGTGTGAGATGAGGACTCAGGCACTAAGCAGGAAGTGGAGTATGCACAAGGTGTACTATAATGAGACTTGTTTGGAAGTGTGGATTTTGAAAAAGAAGTCTCAGGATTTTTGTGGTTACACAATATATTTGGCTTTTAAAATTTTAATTTTTTCCTGCTTGTATAGCTTCATAGCATTTCCATTCTATCCAGGTTACTTTAGATCCCAGAACTGTAAGAGATGAGACTTTCATGGAAGATTTGCTTGATCATAAATATAACACAACATGAATATCTAAGAGAGTAAACCCACTTTTCACCTTATTACTTTATTTCCCTCCAAAATAAAGGTATATAAAGTACTTCACTGAGTATTTTATGATGAGTATTTTAAAATGCATTTTCCAAAAATAACATTCATTTTCTCAAAGATTTGGATTAAAAAAAAAAAGATTGCCATCCATCAACCCAAATTATTTGCATGGTCTTCAGCACAAATAAGAACTATTTTGTGAATTTAGAAATAAATGAGAATATGCATGTAATCTGAAAAATCAGTATATGTGAGACCCTTTCTCAAAAACTGCAAAATGTGGGAAAACACAGAGACAGGTTTACACAGGATTAGGTGTTGGTTCAATACCTAAATTTGTTTTGCAGTCATCGTTATAGTTGATTCACTTGTGTAGGAATATGCTGACCCAACTCCTACAGGCTATGTCCTTTCTTAGTGCAGAATTTAATATAGAAGCTCAATTTTACTTTAAAATAGCATATATAAAATAGATATGAAAATAATTCAAAAAGTTAAAAGTACTATGAAATTTAAGGTAATAGCCTAATAAGCAATTAATATTTCATTTTAAAAAACCCTCTGAAGAATAATTAATAGCATGTGTTATTCTGGTGATTGACAAAAAGATATATTACAATGAAGCCCATAAAATCAGCAAAGGTTGATTGCAAAAACTCGGCATCTCAAAAATGAGAATCAGAGGACTAGGCATGCCTAGTGGTAACTTATAACAACCCTCCCTGACCCATTGCCCCAGGATGCCTACAAGACGTTGCTATTCTGTGTGATCTCTAAAATCATAATTATTCATTGTTTAGCTCTATTAGATCATGAGTAATATATTTCTTTAGAAGTGAAAATGCAAATGACCTAGTTAGGGGGCAACAGTTATAAACTGATCATCTGTCTCAGAAGGAGAAATACATTACAACATTTTATAATTTATGATGACATGAAAAAAGCAACAGATGTTAAACATGATTATCAGGGTTTTGTAAGGATTCTTAAATTATTTTCCCCCTAAAAGCACAGTATAATGTTGGTATAAAAAATTGGCAATCAAAGTGACAGATAAAGTCATGATAGGCTGTCAAAGAATTAGAAACGCAAATGCAACAGCCTGGTGAAAATGACACTGATTTTGTCAACTAGTTTTGACAAGTTCAGAAGATTCCAACAGTAATTTTGAAAAGTTAGAGACACCCTAAATGTCCATCAATAGGGGATTATCAGTGGAATACTATGTTGTCATTAAGAAGAATGAAAAGCAGATATATACATAGACATGTATAGCTTCTCTTGATATACTATTTACAGAATAAAGCAAAGAGCTGAACAGTGACAGCTCTGGAATTTCATATAGGAAAGGTGTCAAGGTGATAATCTTTTTGAAGTGAGAGCTATGAAACTTCAACAAAGGTTGTGTTTGAATAGCAAACACAGTTGTCACTTAGCTGCTTACACAGCAAATTCACACCTTTATCTTAGAGTGTATGTTTATTTGGGGTTGTTTAGGGGGATTGAGGAAATAAGAGGTTATCAAGCATACCAAGCCACCCCCTGACTCTGCTACTGAAGAACTGTATAATCGGTTTTTTATTGCTTCTCTTCATTAAGGAATAATTTGCATATAATGACATATGTAGACCTTAATGTTCAGTTCAATGTGTGGTGGATTTTTTTTTTAAAAAAGTTTCTGTATTTCTTACACCAGCATACACAACCTACAGGAGGAAAATCGGAGTTGTAAGTGGAAAAACGGTAATCTTAAAAGCTCAAATCTTAAAAGTATAATTTACATAAATGATTAATACATAAAAATAATAAATTTTAGTTGATTTTTGGACTCATGAAATTGCCAAATTTACATATGGTAATGGGATATTCTTTGTGTGTAACTGAAACAGTCATGTAAACTAGTTTAGACTAATATATTAGCAGGTCTGCCAAAGTAGAAAGACACAAAAATGCCAACCATGAAAGGTTAATCAGAATTTTGATGTAGTAAAATGATGCAGTTCAATGGTTTTGAATACACACACACACACACACACACACACACACACACACACACACACACACACACACACACACACACACACGTAACCACTGCTTAAAACAGGATTAAGAATATTTCCATTGCTTCTTCCCTTTCCTCAATACCTACCCCCAAGCAAATACTTTCTGATTTCTATCATGTAGTTTCTCTAGCACCACAGAGTAGCCTTTCATGTAAATGGAATCATATTGTATGTATCTTTTTAAACTGGATTCTTTTAGTAGGTTTAATGTTTTTAAGATTCACCGATGTGCTTTATATCAATGCATTCCTCTTTATTGCTGAGTACTGTTACACTGTATGAACATACCAAATTTGTTTAGTCCACTCGCCTGTTGACAAACATTTATTTCCACTTTGGAGGCTATTATAGAGAGGCTGCTAGTAATATTCTCACTGAAGTCTTTTTGTGGATGTATGTTTTCATTTCTCTTAGGTAAATACCTAAGAGTACAATTGCTGGGGTATATGGTGGGTATATGTTTAACTTTATAAGAAACTGCCTTTCTATACTCCTACCAGCCATGTATGAAAGCTCCCTTTGCTCCATATCTTCACCAACATTTGATAGTCAATCTCCTATTTATTACCCATTCTGGTGGGTGTGAAATAGTATCTCATTGTGGTTTTAATTTGCATTTCCCTAATGGCTAAGGACACTAAGCACCTTCTATGTGCTTTTTGACTGTTTGTACCTTTTGTAGTTTCTATGCAAATTTTTTGCCCACTTGTCAATTGGGCTGTTTGTATTTTTATTGTTGGTTTGTAGGAGTCCTTTACACAGTCTGGACATGAGGCCTTTGTCAGATTTATGCATCATGAATACTTTTTACTTGTCTCTGGCTTGCCTATTCAATTTTTTTTCTTTTTTTGAATTTTATTTTTTTTAATACAGCAGGTTCTGATTATCTATTTTATGCATATTAGTGTATACATGTCAATCCCAATCTCCCAGTTCATCCCACCACCACCACCCCCCACCCCCCACCCCCCGCTTTCCCCCCTTGGGTCCATACGTTTGTTCTCTATATCTGTGTCTCTATTTCTGCCTTGCAAACCGGTTCATCTGTACCATTTTTCTAGAATTCCACATATATGATTTAATATATAATATGTTTTTCTCTTTCTGACTTGCTTCACTCTGTATGACAGTCTCTAGGTGATCCACATCTCTACAAATGACCCACTTTCATTCCATTTTATGGATGAGTAATATTCCATTGTATATATGTACCACATCTTCCTTATCATTCATCTGTTGATTGGCATTTAGGTTGCTTCCCTGACCTGGCTATTGTAAATAGTGCTGCAGTGAACATTGGGGTGCATGTGTCTTTTTGAATTATGGTTTTCTCAGGGTATATGCCCAGTAGTGTGATTGCTGGGTCATATAGTAATTCTATTTTTAGTTTTTTAAGGAACCTCCATACTGTTCTCCACAGTGGCTGTATCAATTTACATTCCCACCGACAGTGCGAGAGGGTTCCCTTTTCTCCACACCCTCTCCAGCATTTGTTTATAGATTTTCTGATGATGGCCATTCTGACTGGTGTGAGGTGATACCTCATTGTAGTTTTGATTTGCATTTCTCTAATAATTAGTGAGCATGTGAGCAGCTTTTCATGTGCCTCTTGGCCATCTGTATGTTTCTTCGGAGAAATGTCTATTTAGGTCTTCTGCCCAATTTTTGATTGGGTTGTTTGTGTTTTAATATTGAGCTGTATGAGCTGTTTATATATTTTGGAGATTAATCCTTTCTCCGTTGATTTGTTGCCAAATATTTTCTCCCATTCTGAGGGTTGTCTTATCATCTTGTTTATAGTCTCCTTTGCTGTGCGAAAGCTTTTAAGTTTCATTAGGTCCCATTTGTTTATTTTTGTTTTTATTTACATTACTCTAGGAGGTGGGTCAAAAAAGATCTTGCTGGATTTATGTCAAAGAGTGTTCCTCCTATATTTTCCTCTAAGAGTTATATAGTGTCTGGTCTTACATTTTGGTCTTTAATCCATTTTGAGTTTATTTTTGTGTATGGTGTTAGGGAGTGTTCTAATTTCATTCTTTTACATGTAGCTGTCCAGCTTTCCCAGCACCACTTATTGAAGAGACTGTCTTTTCTCCATTGTATATCCTTGTCTCCTTTGTCATAGATTAGTTGACCATAGGTGCATGGGTTTATCTCTGGGCTTTCTATCCTGTTGCATTGCTCTACATTTCTGTTTTTGTGCCAGTACCATATTGTCTTGATTACAATAGCTTTGTAGTATAGTCTGAAGTCAGGGAGTCTGATTCCTCCAGCTCCGTTTTTTTCCCTCAAGATTGCTTTGGCTATTCAGGATCTTTTGTGTCTCCATACAAATTTTAAAATTTTTTATTCTAGCTCTGTAAAAAATGCCATTGGTAATTTGATGGGGATTGCATTGAATCTGTAGATTGGGTAGTATAGTCATTTTCACAATACTGATTCTTCCAATCCAAGAACATGGTATATCTCTCCATCTGTTTGTGTCATCTTTGAGTTCTTTGATCAGTGACTTATAGCTTTCTGAGTACAGGTCTTTTACCTCCTTAGGTAGGTTTATTCCTAGGTATTTTATTCTTTTTGTTGCAATGGTGAATGGGGTTGTTTCCGTAATTTCTCTTTCTGATCTTTTGTTGTTAGTGTATAGGAATGCAAGAGATTTTTGTGCATTAATGTATCCTGCTACTTTACCAAATTCATTGATTAGCTCTAGTAGTTTTCTGGTGGCATCTTTAGGATTATCTATGTATAGGTATCATGTCATCTGCAAACAGTGACAGTTTTACTTCTTTTCCAATTTGTATTCCTTATTTTTCTTTTTCTTCTATGATTGCCGTGAATAAGACTTCCAAAACTATGTTGAATAAGAGTGGCGAGAGTGGACATCCTTGTCTTGATTCTGATCTTAGAGGAAATGCTTTCAGTTTTTCACCATTGAGAGTGACGTTTGCTGTGGGTTTGTCGTATATGGCCTTTATTATGATGAGGTAGGTTCCCTCTGTGCCCACTTTCTGGAGAGTTTTTGTCCTAAATGGGTTTTGAATTTTGTCAAAACCTTTTTCTGTATCTACTGAGATGCTCATATGGTTTTTATTCTTCAATTTGTTAATATGGTGTATCACACTGATTGATTTGTGTATATTGAAGAATCCTTGCATCCCTGGGATAAATCCCACTTGATCATGGTGTATGATCCTTTTAATATGTTGTTGGATTCTGTTTGCTTGTATTTTGTTGAGGATTTTTGCATCTATATTCACCAGTGATATTGTTCTGTAATTTTCTTTTTTTGTAGTATCTTTGTCTGGTTTTGGTATCAGGGTGATGGTGGCCTCGTAGAATGAGTTTGGGAATGCTCCTCCCTCTGCTATATTTTGGAAGAGTGTGAGAAGGATAGGTGTTAGTGCTTCTCTAAATGTTTCATAGAATTCACCTGTGAAGCCATCTGTTCCTGGGCTTTTGTTTGTTGGAAGATCTGTAATCACAGTTTCAACTTCATTACTTGTGATTTGTCTCTTCATATTTTCTATTTCTTCCTGTTTCTGTCTTGGAAGGTTATCCCTTTATAAGAATTTGCCCATTTCTTCCAGATTGTCCATTTTATTGGCATAGAGTTACTTGTAGTAGTCTCTTATGATGCTTTGTATTTCTGTGGTGTCTGTTGTAACTTCTCCTTTTTCATTTCTGATTTTATTGATTTGAGTCCTCTCCCTCTTTTTCTTGATGAGTCTGGCTAAAGGTTTATCAATTTTGTTTATTTTCTCAAAGAATCAGCTTTTAGTTTTATTGATCTTTGCTATTGTTTTCTTTGATTCTATTTCATTTATTTCTGATCTGATCTTTATGATTTCTTTTCTTCTACTAACTTTGGGTTTTGTTTGTTCTTCTTTCTCTAAGGTTCCTTTAGGTGTAAGGTTAGATTGTGTATTTGAGATTTTTCTTCTTTCTTGAGGTAGGATTGTGTAGCTATAAACTTCCCTCTTAGAACTGCTTTTGCAGCATCCCATAGATTTTGGATCGTCGTGTTTTCATTGTCATCTGTCTCTAAGTATTTTTTAATTTCCTCTTTGATTTCTTCAGTGATCTCTTGGTTATTAGTAACGTATTGTTTACCCTCCATGTGTTTGTGCTTTTTACGTTTTTTCCCCTGTAATTGATTTCTACTCTCATAGCGTTGTGGTCAGAAATGATGCTTGATATGATTTCCATTTTCTTAAATTTACCAAGGCTTGATTTGTAACCCAAGATGTGACCTTTCCTGGAGAATGTTCCGTGTGCACTTGAGAAGAGAGTGTAATCTGCTGTTTTGGGATGGAATTTCCTATAAATATCAATTAAATCTATCTAGTCTATTGTGTCATTTAAAGCTTTTGTTTCCTTATTAATTTTCTGTCTGGATGATCTGTCCATTGGTGTAAGTGAGGTGTTAAAGTCCCCCACTATTATTGTGTTACAGTCGATTTCCTCTTTTATAGCTGTTAGCATTTGCCTTATGTATGAGATGCTGCTATCTTGGGTGCATATATATTTATAATTGTTATATCTTCTTCTTGGATTGATCCCTTGATCATTATGTAGTGTCCTTCCTTGTCTCATGTAACATTCTACATTTTAAAGTCTATTTTATCTGATGAGAATTGCTACTCCAGCTTTCTTTTGATTTCCATTTGCATGGAATATCTTTTTCCAACCCCTCACTTTCAGTCTGTATGTGTCCCTAGGTCTGAAGTGGGTCTCTTGTAGACAGCATGTATATGGGTCCTGTTTTTGTATCCTTTCAGTGAGCCTGTGTCTTTTAGTTGGGGCATTTAATCCATTGACATTTAAGGTAATTATCAATAAGTATGTTTCTATTACCATTTTCTTAATTGCTTTGGGTTTTTTTTTTTTTTGTAAGTCCTTTTCTTCTCTTGTGTTTCCCACTTAGAGAAGTTCCTTTAGCATTTGTTGTAGAGCTGGTTTGGTGGCACTGAATTCTCTTAGCTTTTGCTTGTCTGTAAAGCTTTTGATTTCTCCGTGGAATCTGAATGCGATCCTTGCTGGGTAGAGTAATCTTGGTTGTAGGTTCTTCCCTTTCATCACTTTAAATATATCATGCCATTCCCTCCTGGCTTGTAGAGTTTCTGCTGAGAAATCAGCTGTTAACCTTATGGGAGTTCCCTTGTGTATTATTTGTCGTTTTTCCCTTGTTGCTTTTAATAATTTTTCTTTGTCTTTAATTTTTGCCAATTTGATTACTATGTGTCTTGCGTGTTTCTCCTAGGGTTTATTCTGTATGGGACTCTCTGCGCTTCCTGGATTTGGGTGGCTGTTTCCTTTCCCATGTTAGGGAAGTTTTCGACTATAATCTCTTCAGATACTTTCTCTGGTCCTTCTCTTCTCCTTCTGGGACCCCTATAAATGTGAATGTTGGTGCATTTAATGTCATCCCAGAGGTCTCTTAGGCTATCTTCATTTCTTTTCATTCTTTATTCTGTTCTGCAGCAGTGAATTGTACCATTCTGTCTTCCAGGTCACTTATCCATTCTTCTGCCTCAGTTATTCTGCTGTTGATTCCTTCTAGTGTATTTTTCATTTCAGTTACTGTATTGTTCATCTCTGTTTGTTTGTCCTTTAATTCTTCTAGGTGTTTGTTCTTTAATTCTTCTAGATGTTTATGAAACATTTCTTGCATCTTCTCGATCTTTGCCTCCATTGTTTTTCCGAGGTACTGGATCATCTTCACTACCATTATTCTGAATTCTTTTTCTGGAAGGTTGCCTATCTCCACTTCATTTAGTTGTTTTTCTGGGGTTTTATCTTGTTCCTTCATCTGGTACATAGCCCTCTGCCTTTTTATCTTGTCTGTCTTTCTGTGAATGTGGTTTTTGTTCCACAGGCTGCAGGATTGTAGTTCTTCTTACTTCTGCTGTCTGCCTTCTGGTGGATGAGGCTATCTTAGAGGCTTGTGTGAGTTTCCTGATGAGAGGGACTGGTGGTGGGTAGAGCTGGGTGTTGCTCTGGTAGGCAGAGCTCAGTAAAACTTTAAACTGCTTGTCTGATGATGGGTGGGGCTGGGTTCCCTCCCTGTTGGTTGTTTGGCCTGAGGCGACGCAACACTGGAGCCTACCTGGGCTCTTTGGTGGGGCTAATGGTGGACTTTGGGAGGGCGCACGCCAAGGAGTACTTCCCAGAACTTCTGCTCCCAGTGTCCTTGTCCTCATGGTGAGACACAGCCACCCCCAGCCTCTGCAGGAGACCCTCCAACACTAGCAGGTAGGTCTGGTTCAGTTTCCTGTGGGGTCACTGCTCCTTCCCCCGGGTCCTGATGCACACACTACTTTGTGTGTGCTCTCCTAGAGTGGAGTCTCTGTTTCCCCCAGTCCTGTCGAAGTCCTGCAATCAAATCCCGCGAGCCTTCGAAGTCTGATTCTCTGGGAATTCCTCCTCCCGTTGCCAGACCCCCAGGTTGGGAAGCCTGAGGTGGAGCTCAGAACCTTCACTCCAGTGGGTGGACTTCTGTGGTATAAGCGTTCTCCAGTCTGTGAGTCACCCACCCAGCAGTTATGGGATTTGATTTTACTGTGGCTGCGCCCCTCCTACCGTCTCATTGCAGCTTCTCCTTTGTCTTTAGATGTGGGGTATCTTTTTTGGTGAGTTCCATTGTCTTCCTGTCAATTATTGTTTATCAATTAGTTGTGATTCCAGTGCTCTCGCAAGAGGGAGTGAGCGCACGTCCTTCTACTCCGCCATCTTGAACCAACCCTTCATTTTCTTATTAATGCCTTTTCATCAGAAATAGGTTTTGAGTGATGTCCAGTTTATCAATTTCTTCTTGTACGGTAAGTGCTTGCATTAGTTTCCTAGGGCTGCTGTAATAAATTACCACATACTGGATGGCTTAAATAACAGAAATTCATTATCTCACAATTCTGGAGGCCAGGAGTCTAAAATCAAGGTGTTGGCCAGGCCAGGCTCTCTTTAACACTTCTAGGTGAGAATCCATTCCATTCCTTCCTCTTAGCTTTGCTGTTGCTGATAGTTCTTGGCATTCCTTGCCTTGACTCCAATCTCTACCCCCTTCATCAAGTGGTCTTCTCCCTGTACATCTCTTTCTCTGTGTCTCCTCCTCTTCTTGTAAGAACACTAGTCATATTAGAGCAGGGCCTACCCTACTTCACTATGACCTCACCTTAACTTAAACAATTACAACTATAACAACCCTATTTCCTAATATGGTCGCATTCTGAGGTTCCTAGAAGAACATGAATTTGGGGGAGGGGGGACACTAAACAACCCAATACAGTGCTTTTTGTGTCTTACGCTAAAAACCTTTGCTTAAGCAAAACTTATTCTACACGTTGCTTTTTCTTTTCTGCTTCCCTTCCTCCCCTTAACTAACCTCAAAGGCTGATCTCTCCAGGACTGGACTATGGGGAAGACAGAGAGTTGGGGGAGGGAGGCAGGGAAGTTCTTACTAGAGTGGTGTCAAAGGTGAACTTGATCCAGCTTCTACTAGTTTGTAAGAGCTGATTGTTAAATTTTCAGGAATTTGGAAGTCCGTTATTAAACGTAGTCACTATTAAAAATTAAAGTATATAAGCATAATTGAACAAATTATATTAAAAATAAAGGCAGTAAATACCCCAAACTCATCACTTCTCAATTATTTTGTTACATTTTACTATGGGGCCAGATTTTGTGGTTTACTGAGTGGAGGAAGAGGACCAGGAAAGAACTAATAATGTGTAGAGTAAGTTTTGGAGTATTTACACCACAGAAATCTGCAAATTTTACAAGTAACCCCCCCCGCCGCCTGCCCTGCTCCCACACATCATAGGGCTGGTTGTTATTATGTTTAATAGCTTCCACCAGGATGTGTGTATGTGTGTGTATGTGTGTATATTGTGTGTATATATACACACATCATATATCATATATATACAATATATCATCAAACAAAAAAGTATGTATATGTACATATACAACATATATAATTAAGCAAAAAGTATATATATATACATATATAATTTATACAATATTTTATAGTTTAGAAAGTATAGGAGAGGGCTTCCCTGGTGGCACAGTGGTTGAGAGTCTGCCTGCCGATGCAGGGGACACGGGTTCGTGCCCCGGTCTGGGAAGATCCAACATGCCTCGGAGCGGCTGGGCTGGGCCTGTGAGCCATGGCCGCTGAGCCTGCGCATCTGGAGCCTGTGCTCGGCAACGGGAGAGGCCACCCAGTGAGAGGCCCGCGTACCGAAAAAAAAAAAAAAAAGTATAGGAGAAAAGCTGGAAGGAAAGAAATGTGCTAAAATGCAAAAGATAGTCACCCTGAGTGACTATCCTTGAGTTCTGGGTAATTATTTTCTCCTCTATAATTTCCTATTATTTTCCTAATTGCTTAAATGGCAATGTAATACTTTTAGAATCAGAAAACAGTAATTTTTACAATATTAAATACTTTTTAGGATGTCCAGAATGTTTGTACTGTTTTTGAAACCTGATTTGAAACCTCAGTCAAGTTTCAGATGCCCTAGGAGAGAGAATCTCTAAAGATTTAACATTGTATTCAGCTGACAGATGTCACAATGCTAATGCACAAGTTTCAATTACGCCAACATTGTCTTTTAAATATTCAGTCCTTAGTCAGTTTTACTTCCTTCCTATCTTTTGAAGATATGCTTCCTGTTTCTGTGTTTAAGATTATATCCTTCCTGTTTCTGATGGCTGCAAGTTTCTAGTTCAGTAATTCAGAAGCTTTGGATGAAACTGAAGACTTTTTCCCATAGCCCTGTAGCAACATCTAGTGGGTATTTAAAGACAAGACAAGACAGAGCAGCAGTTTTGATGGCAAATGTGACTTAGCAAAAAAAAAACAAAACAAAAAAGCCTTAAATCCTCAAGACAAACAGAATCTCTCTTTACATACATCTCTTTACATTGGTGTGTATGTAAACACTTAAGATAAAACATAGCTGACATTTCCTCATCTAGCCTGCTGTGAACTTAAACAGCATTTGTTACTACATTATATAATGGGCATTATCATGAAGAACCATATGAGAGGTCCCTAAGCAAGAGTACCAGAGCAGTGTAAAAACCTCCAAAAGCAAAAAGGAAGAACTTGTGTAGAATGGCATCTGAAAGGAACAGAAGTGTCCAGGATAAGCAGAGAATAAGAGAGAAGAGACAACAGGAGGGAAGGGGTAGAAAGGAAGCCAAGGAAGAAGAGAAAACTAAAGCAAAATCATGGAAGTGGTAAGTTTACAGAATCCAGATTTATCCTAAGATAACTGCAGTCCAGTCATTGTTCTCTTAACCAAAAGGTAGGTGTTTCTTAACCCCTCAAGCCTGTTCGAGGTACCCAGTCCCCCAAAGATCTTTGCCATGTTTCCCTTTGACTTGATGCATTACCTTTCCCATCTCACTTTCACTAGAAGTTCAGGACCTAGGTAGGTGATGGGTGGTAGCTGATGAGTGAGGGAAAAAAGTGACTGTAGAAACTTTCTCTAATCTCTCTCTGCCTTAACTTCTCTTGTTGAAAATTAGAGAATAATTTGGTCCCTGTAATTTTCATAGACATTTTTCCATAATCATCAATTATTTATGAAAATGCTATTACTTATAGAAAAAATCCATAAAGCTTAGATAATAGTGGTAGCATTCCTATGCACACCTAAGAAACAAATACCTGCTTATGGCTGTCAACATGTGGGGCTGGGCTGAGCTCCACACGAGTTAGGAAACCTCGTTCTGCAATCTGGGACCATTTTTCTAATCTGGCTTGTTGGAGAGGGAAATAAATAGAGACATTATTGAGGAATTATTGAGGCAGTATGATGGGGGAGGCAAAAAATATGAGATTGGGTAAAGGGAAGACTTGTCCTATCAGATATCAAAATGTATTTTAAAACTATGAATTATAATATTATATATACTGGAGCAGGTATAGACAAATAGCTCAGTGAAAGAGTATAACTACATAACTAGATACATGCATGTATGAAATGCTTGGCAATGAAGATCAATAGGGAAAGGGGGACTTTTTTTTTTTTTTTTTTTTTTTTGCCGTACGTGGGCCTCTCACTGTTGTGGCCTCTCCCATTGCGGAGCACAGGCCCTGGAGGCGCAGGCTCAGTGGCCATGGCTCACGGGCCTAGCCGCTCCACAGCGTGTGGGATCTTCCCGGACTGGGGCACGAACCCGCGTCCCCTGCATCGGCAGGCGGACTCTCAAACACTGCGCCACCAGGGAAGCCCAGGGGGACATATTTAAGAAATGGTATTGGAACAATTCTTCGTGTACAAAATGTTAAATTTGGATCCATACCTCAAACTATACACAAAAATGAATTCCATATGGATCAATGAAGAAGCCAAATTTTTAAACATTTAGAAGAAAATATATCTTTATAATCTCAAGGTAAGGAAGGATTTCATAAACAAAACACAAAAAGCAAAATTCATTTTAAAAAGGTTGATAAAGTATATAGTATAGAAATCAAGAATTATATTCTTGGAAAAGACAAGGAGGGCCCAAAAACAGAAATGCACAAACCAGGAAAAAATTATTTGTAGAACATAACCAGGAAATTATTAACATCCAGAGTATATAAAAAGCTCTTCTAAATCAATAAGAAAAAAAATCAAACAATCCATAGAAAAATGTGCAAAGGTCACAAACAGGCATTTCATATAAGAGGAGACTTGGTTGGTGGGTAAACATGAAAAGATGTTCAACTTCTTTTGTAAGCAGGAAAATGCAAATTGAAATTAAAAGTAATACCATTTCATATCTACCTAGGCACACTTCTTTGGAAGATCTTACACATGTGCATTACAAGTATAGAACTTGCCTGGTGACATAGTGGTTAAGAATCCACCTGCCAACGCAGGGGACACAGGTTTGAGCCCTGGCCCAGGAAGATCCCACATGCCGCGGAGCAACTAAGCCCGTGCGCCACAACTCCTGAGCTTGCGCTCTAGAGCCCACGAGCCACAGCTACTGAGCCTGTGTGCCACAACTACTGAAGCCCGCGTGCCTAGAGCCCACACGCCACAACAAGAGAAGCCACTACAATGAGAAGCCCTCACGCGCACCGCAATGAAGGTATCTCCCGCTCGCCGCAACTAAAGAAAGCCCGCGCAGCAATGAAAACCTAATGCAGCCAAAAAAATAATTAATTAATTTAAAAAAGGCAAGTATAGAATATTCATCAAAGCCTTATTTATGATTATCAAAATCTGAAAAAAAAATTAACAGAATGGATTAATGAATTGTGATATATAGTCATATAATGTAAATACAGCAGCAAAAATGAATGAATACAGTTATAAGTATCAACACGAATGATGGCCATAAAAGGAAGGTATGGCAGAACATACCAATTTATGTAATTTTCAAAGGAAGAGAAAAACTATCCAAAATATACTGCTTAAAGATACACAGATTGTGTAACGTTATAAAGAAAGTCAAGGTGAAAGTGGCAGTGACAGTAGCACAGGTTTTTAATCTTTTCAAATTCCCACATAAAAACTAAGTGGCAAAACCAAAAACTCGTGGACATTTACAACATGACTATTTGCCAAGGTCTCTCCATGGACCTGAAAATACAAATGGGTGGAGATAAACATCCATGGTCCCAAGAGCTGTGTGTACCTGGGGCTATGCAGGAGGAAGCAGAGAGGAACAGGGGCGTGTCTGACAGACCTGAGAACAGGGAAGCCCCGAACAGCCGACAGATGGTCCCTGGAAAGCATGGTGTGCCCACTTCAGAACAGCTGTTGAGATTGACAAGGGTGTTGTCCAGTGCAGTAGGGTGAGTACAGGGGTCCTTGTTAAAGTCTGAAAAGGGTGCAAGCAGCCTGGGCTGCGTGAACTTGTAAAGACAACCAGGCAAAGCTGCCTTTCAAGACAACTGCTGAAAATAGGATAGAAGAGAGTAGAGACGCGGTGTGCACCTCATAATACAAGAATAGACTTTTTAGAAAGTGTATTTCCATTTTTTACATGCATGTAGTTTGAAAACCATATTGCAATAGCTATCCCAAGTTTTAACTCCAGTCTTTCCTACTCTGCCTTTTGAATTACGTTCCTAAAGCTCTTATGTGGTCTTTTTGCTTATCTACCTATAGACATTTAGGCCCGTATTCCTCTAAGTGAGATCCATCAATCCCGTGCACTAAAATCACCTGGGATACTTTTTTTAAAACGCAAATTACCCAGGCCCCTTCCTAGACCTGTGAAATCAACATCCGGAAGTGAGGCTCAGGAATCTGCATATTAAACAACTCTCCCCCACCATATTCTTGGGTGCACTAAAGTTGGAGAAGGTCTCAGTCCTGTGAACTTAGGCATGACCCAAATAGGCCTGCATCTCCACCCACCTGAGAAGCAGGCACCATAAGTTGCAGGACAAGGATGTTTCTGTGGGAGGTGACTGGGCAGATAGGAAGAATGGTAAGGGGGCTATTTTCTGGCCTCCTAAACCTAACGTGGGGTACGTAGGTTTAAAATGGATCATGGTCATATATGGAATCTAAAAAAACGGTATTGATGAACCTGGTGGCAGGGCAGGAATAAAGACGCAGATGTAGAGAAAGGATTTGAGGTCAGAGCGGGGGAAAGGGGAAACTGGGATGAAGGCAGAGAGTGGCATGGACATATATACACTAAATGTAAAATAGATAGCTAGTGGGAAGCAGCCACATAGCACAGGGAGATCAGCTTGGTGCTTTGTGACCACCTAGAGGGGTGGGATAGAGAGTATATAGGAGGGAGATGCAAGAGGGAGGGGATATGGGGATATATGTATACATATAGCTGATTCACTTTGTTGTACAGCAGAAACTAACACAACATTGTAAAGCAATTATACTCCAATAAAGCTACAAAAAATTTTTTTTAATAAAATAAAATGGATTGTGGTCAAGCCAAACACATCAGGAGCTTTTTTGTTTTGAGCAATAAATCCGGGCGGCAATGGCAATTCAGTTTTTTTCTTAAATTTATTTATTTATTAGTTTTGGCTGGGTTAGGTCTTCGTTTCTGTGCGAGGGCTTTTTCCAGTTGCGGCGAGCGGGGGCCACTCTTCATTGCAGTGCGCGGACCTCTCACTGTTGTGGCCTCTCGTTGTGGAGCACAGGCTCCAGACACGCAGGCTCAGTAGTTGTGGCTCACGGGCCCAGTTGCCCCGCGGCATGTGGGATTCTCCCAGACCAGGGATGGAACCCCTGTCCCCTGCATTGGCAGGCAGACTCTCAACCACTGCGCCACCAGGGAAGCCCCGGCAGTTCAGTTTCTATTTGTTCTGGCTTAGATCTATTGTACTTGTAGACACCATAACATATATGTTCAATTTGGCCTCTTTAGGTAGGACTTCTGTGACAACCAAGAGCCCCAAAGCTGGAATAAATAGAGGTTAAAGGAACCAATGCAGAAATGCCAAATAGCTTTTTGATATGTTGGCTAAGAAAAGATGTAGAGAACAGAGAACAATCCCACCCTGGGACAAAAAGAGATAAAAACTTCCCTTCCCCCTCTTCCCATGTGTACACAACACATGACTGAATGTGTTGAGTCTTTGAGCAGAGGGTGAAGGTGGGGAATGGTATTTTCCTTGAGTCCTTTCATTGGGTTCCTGGTGCCTTGTATCAGTGCAGCTTTCATGACCCACCTCACTTATAGCGCACACCTTAGTTTTTCAGCAAAGCACTTAAAAGTGTACAGTTAGCTCTCACCTGTTGACTAATTAGGCCTAATCACCCAGAGGAAGGGCTCAACAACGTGTATTTTCAGTAAGCGTCCCATAGAGTTTTTTAGGAAACTAGCCTAAACATGGAAAAGCTGCTGAGGAGAATAAGCAATAAATTTTTTAAAATTTCAACATTTACTCAGGTCAAAGTGAAGCCAGGTGTCCAAGCTGCCCTTGCACCATTCATTTGTACAGTTTGTGTGAAGTTTGCAGGTCAAATATGTTTCATGATAAAGGAATTTCTATGATAGAGTAATTTTTATTTGTGCTTTTATCTTGTGCCAGCTGATGATGAAACCCACTTTTTCCAAGTCACACCAGCTGGGAGCAGGGCTAAAATAATTTCAGATAGGAGTCCTCCACTCAGCTGGCCCTGGCAAATTGGGTGAATGACCTCCTCCATTAACTCAAATCCCTTTCAAATAGTACAGGAGGTCATCCTGGGTGCCTCACTGGTCTCTTTATTTGCCTGTGCCGTTGGTGGAAGGATCCTAGGCCATTCTTTGCCATTGCCTGCCACTGGGTGGTTCCACTCCAGGTTTCTGATGCCTTCTGAGGCTCCTGGTGTTGACTACACAGATCCCCCAACCACAACTGGCATATCTTCTGTCCTCAACACTTCACCCTACTTAAATTGCATACATTCCAGAATGGCACTGTGGTTAAAGTGGCACAGATTTTTTTTTTCCAGCTTTGCTCATCCTTAAGTCCTTGGAAAAGGTAAGGTCAGTGCATATCCTGGTGACTTCAGAATTGCCCTTTCCGAAGAGGCCTAATCCTTTCAGACCAAGCTTTGGTGCCCTTGCTCCTTAGGTTGAGGATGAGTTTTTTCCTAAGAATTTCTGCAGTTCTCAAGGCCCTCTGCTCCACTGCACTAAGACTTGTTTAAAGTTGCAGGATAAATATGGTTTATGCTCCCAGACTGGGGCTACCACTGCATGGAATATTCTGAACAGGTTAAAGCAAAGAGTGGAAATATAGTTTGTCTGAAAGCTGTCAAATGGCTGGATTGTAGACAGTCCAGAAGAAATCTTTTGGGAATATTCTAAGACAGTTACAGCCATCACCATTTGTTGAGTGATGACATACCAGGTATTATGCATACATTCAAGTTTACAACAACCCTGTGAGATAAATCATTGGATACTACAGGTGAGGAAAGGGCCTCAGAGAAGTCAAACAACTTGTCCCAATCATAGAGATAGTAAGTGGGGGAGGAGAGGTCAGGACGAGGGGATTAGGTTTGCTCCTAGGTCCAGGTCCAAGTCTGTGCCCTTACAAGCTCAGCACCACCAGATCAAGACCTTTTGAAGTGAAAGGGCTCTGAGAGACTAGATCAGTTGAGATCAAGATTGTGCTCTATTGTGTTGTTTGAGGAAAGGCAGATGTATAAACACAAATAAGACAGGTGGATTATTCAAAAAGAAATTGAAGACACAGGGCATTGGGGGAGGGGGAGTTGAGGTGAAAATTCCAACCCTCTAATCATGCCTTGGTCTTTGTGGTGACCAGCCCTCATCCTGACACTATCTAGGGACCCCAGCCACTAGTCGTCTAATTAGCATACAAAAGACACTCTCATCACTCTGCAGATTCTAAAGGTTTTAGTAGCTGTGTGCCAGGAACCAGGGACAAAGACCAAATATTTATTTTGATTATATCATAGTATCCCAAACAAAACAAAAACTAACAAACTTGCCTGCTAAATTTCTGAAACTGGAAATCAAGACATTTCTACTTAAGAACAGGCATAATTACCCTACTTAAAGGGCAGTTGTCTTCTTTGGGTTTCTGGATCTGACAACATAGCGCCAATGATCACATACCAACATACTAAGTTGTTTAGATTTTTACATTATTTATACTAACATATACTAAAATATGCTGTCCCTTTGCCCCCAGCATCTCCAGGGATAATCCCTCAGTGGTCAGGCTTTTTCTCCATGACTTGCCCCCTGCCTGTGACCTCAATAAGGGTGGGCAGCCAATTCAACCTGGTCCAACCAACCTCTTCCATCTGAATTTGAATTGTGAGGCATAGAGACTAGGAGTTGGGAGTTGCATGCCATCAATAGCAGAGCTTTAAGCAGATCTCTCAACTCATGCTGTTGAGATTCCTACCTGCTGCTTGTTTAAATTTTACTTAGATTGCATAAGATCTGGTACTGCATTTTCATACCCGCATCATACCAGACATTGTTTTCAGCAAGCAGAAATGAGATATTTCAATGTGGTCGATCCATTGGTTGGTTAAGTAGCCATTCCCAGTCCCCTCTCCCTTGCTGTTTCCCCCAAAAGAGATTACAAAACTTAAATATTTTCTTTCCCTGCTTCTCTTGCATTTAAGGGTGGCCATGTGATAGTTCTGGCCAAAGAAACATAAGTAGAAGTTTTCTGAAGAACTTTGGAGAATTTTTTTTCTGATAAAAGAGACAGATGCAGTATGCCCTTTCACCTTATTTCTCCTTTGAACTATAGGGGTAGCAAAACTTTTCCTCAACCCTCTTAGAGTCTCTGGCTGGGCCTGAGAATTAAGTTGACATAAGACAGGTTAACAAGAGAAAAGCGTACAAATTTCATTTTTTACGTCTACGTGAGAGACTTCACAGAAAAATGAAGACCCAAAAAGCAGTTACACCTAAGTGCTTATATAACAGGTTGAACAAAGAGTACTAATTGTGGAAAAGTAACTAAAATATATGGGGAGGCTAAAGGAAGATAAGGGTTGATTTAACAAATCTGTTTGTACAGGTTTCCCTTAGCCTCGACTCCCGATCTCTGGTGATAAGAATATTCTTTCCTTCCTGGTGTAGAGAGGGCATCTTCCACATGAAAGAAGAAGTGCTTTCAGGAAGAAAAAAGGAGGTCACAGTGCCTTTCCTGAATCTTCTATTTTTCAAGTGCCTCTAGTTCAAAATTATCCTTGTGCCAAAGTGGTGTATTTGGGGATGGCACATTCTACTACTATTCAGAACCCAGATGTAACACCTGGAGCTTCAGCAGCCATCTTGAAACCATGTGTCAAAGGCCAACAGAATTGTAGAGGTGCTATTCCTGACACTATTGTGCTACTGGACCAATGCTAGTAACCACCTACCTCCAGATTTCTTGATGTGAGAGGAGGAAAAATGTTTAAACCTCTGTGAGTTAGGTTCTCCATTATCTGCAGCTGAAAAGAATAATTCAAAAGCAACTCATTCGTAAAGACTAATTACCCTATATATATCTGAAGAAAACAGAAACACTAATCTGAAAAGATACATGCACCCCAAAGTTCATAGCAGCATTATTTACAATAGCTAAGAGATGGAAGCAACCTAAGTGTCCATCAACAGATGAATGGATAAAGAAAATGTGATACACACACACACACACACACACACACACACACACACACACACACACACACACACACACACAATGGAGTACTACTCAGCCATAAAAAGAACTTTGCCACTTGCAACAACATGGATGGACTTGGAGGTATCATGCTTAGTGAAATAGGTCAGAGAAAGACATGCTATATGTTATCACTTACATGTGGAGTCTAAAAAATAAAACTAATGAATATAACAAAAAAGAAACAGACTCACAGATACAGAAAACAAACTAGTTGTTACCAGTGGGGAGAGGAAAGGGGGAGGGACAAATAGGGGTAGGAGATTAAGAGATACAACCTACTATGTAAAAAATAAATAAGCTAGGGCTTCCCTGGTGGCCCAGTGGTTGAGAGTCCGCCTGCCGATGCAGGGGACGTGGGTTCCTGCCCCGGTCCGGGAGGATCCCACATGCTGCAGAGCGGCTGGGCCCGTGAGCCATGGCTGCTGAGCCTGCGTGTCTGGAGCCTGTGCTCTGCGACGGGAGAGGCCACAACAGTGAGAGGCCCGCGTACCACCAAAAAAAAAAAAAAAAAAAAGCTACAAGGATATATTGTACATCACAGGGAATATCCCCAATACTTTATAATAACTATAAATGAAGTATAATCTTTAAAGATCGTGAATCACCGTGTTGAAACTAATAGAACATTGTAAATCAACTACATCTCAATTTTTAAAAAAATGAATTACACTAGTGCAGGGAAAGTACTTCCTGGTATTGAGACAGTAAGCCAAAATGTAAATTTCATTAGTTCTATGCAGTCTTCAATTGTTTTCTAATCACTCTACATATACTCCTTAATCATGGGAACCATATCATCCACCTTATTTAAAATATCCACAATCCTTGAGCAGGGCTGGACCATCAGGAAAGTGTTTTTTAAATACAATATTCTTTTCATGAAGCACTAGGGCTCCAGATAAGGTACACCCCAGAATCTGTAAGCAGTTTCAGAAAATAGTACCCTTTGGATCCAAGGATACTGTTTGTTTTGTTGGAACCTAACAAAAAAACTAAGATGATTCAATACAGGCAGAAGTGACTCACCCTAAGAGGGAGTTATAGATGTGGCTGCAGAGAATACAGTGTTCTCTGTATAAGAAAACCGGAATACAGCCACTTGGCAAAAGACGAAACTGGATCTACACCTCACACCACGTACAAAAATAGACTCCAAAGGAATCAGAGATCTTAATGTAAAGAACAAAACCCAACAAGTACTAAAAGAAAACACAGATGGATTCCTTTATAATCTGGGTGTAGGGAAAGGCTTTTGAATTATAATTCAAAATCCAGATATAATAAAAGACTACATTTAAAAAAACAAAAACAAAACCCAAAACTTTTGCATGGCGAAAATCACTATAAGCAAGGTCAGACAAACTGGAAGAAAACATTTGCAAAATATATCACAAATAATGGGCTAATTCTCATAACAAGAAGTACATCTCAAATCTAACAGCAAGTAGAAGGGTAACACTGACACAGATTAGAGCAACTTGGTAGGCAAACAGGGATATATTACCATTCACTAGCTAGTTCTCATGCATATTAGGACTTCATAGTTAAATCTTACAGGCAGGAAGTTTCAAATGCTTACCTATCTCTGATGGACTCTTTCAGTAGTCAGGTGGTGTCAAATCTAGTGTGCAGAAGAATTTCTGTCAAATCTGTAAGAACAAAATATGCACCCTATATTTTAAGAAATACAAGTAGAATTCAAGGGTACTTTTGACTCGGACATTTTCCCTCCTCACATGGTTTTAAAAAAATTAAAAAGCTTTGGGATTCTGCTGGAGTTCTGATTTTTACACTGATTTTAGAAAATAACTCCCACAAATAATATGCTTCCTCTGTCCAACAAAGCTAAGAGTTTACATATCGGAATCATAGTAACTCCACCTGTATGTAGAAGCTTCATGAATTCCTGCTTAACCAGCCATCAGCCCTCTTGTCCTTTCTTTGAAATCCTCAGGGCAAGAAATGTTTGTTGACTTCACTTGACTGGGCAAGTTCCTGCTTAACAGTATTTATAACCAGAGTCATAGTTTCACTATTGTTAGAGCCATCAACAAATATATATTGATCACTTTCCTTGTGTAAACTAGAGTACTTGCAAGCTTAAAAATGTTGACATCCACCAGTTACAGGGACCAGGTCTACTCAGAGGCCAAGGACAACCAAAGTGAGGAAATAAGAGGCCTTCAGAATGTGGTTTGTGAATGGAATACTATTGCCCAGGCATTAGGAAGGAATTATAACAATTTCGGGGGGAACAGGGCCAGCTTCTGAAATGGCTTAGGGCTTGTAGTCAAAAGAGGCCCAGTAGGAATATAAAAGGAATGAAAAGGCTGGCATGGCAACCCATGATGCAGTCCTCACAGCTACGAGGTACCTCTTGCCACATCTCCTGCTCATGTGTCATCAGCAGCAGCAATTCCTGGCAGGCTGAAGACTTCCACCTTCAAGTGTCAACCATCAAGTCTTCCAACTTTTTTGTCTCAAGGCTTTTTCCAAAGCCTCAGTATCTCTGCTCTGCATACATGTAGCTGGAAGTGTGCCCCAGAAGGCATTCTCAACCAAAGAGTGAGGGACAAGTGATCCCACCTCACCACCACTCCCCCACCCCCGCTCTGCCATCCTTCAGAGGGGCATTCTACAGAGGGTCCCCAGCAGAACTGAGCCCCAGTTGCCCACAGTGGTGGCTAGCTGGATACTGGCCTTTTCCTTCTTCCCTGTTATTCTTTGCATTCTTATTCTGACCTCCTGGGGTCATCCCCCAAATGAGTTACTGCACTAGGGCTTTTGACCCAGTCTTTGCCTTTGGGGGAACGCAAACCAAGACAGTCCTACTCTCGGTGAAGGAGGAATAGGATCAACTGAAAAAGCAGGTTGAAGTTTTAGACTCAGTCAGGCCTGCTTGAAAAGAATAGGGTACCAGAGAGAAGTGGGTCTATCATACGGGTGCAGGGGAGAGTGGACAGAAATGCTTCTGTTACATTTAAGGCCTACCCAAATCAGAATGCCTTCCCTCTCTGTACCTGACTATACTTTTTTTTTTTTTTTTTTTGGTGGTACGCGGGCCTCTCACTGCTGTGGCCTCTCCCGTTGCGGAGCACAGGCTCCAGATGCGCAGGCTCAGCAGCCATGGCTCACGGGCCTAGCCGCTCCGCGGCATGTGGGATCTTCCCGGACCGGGGCACGAACCCGCTTCCCCTGCATCGGCAGGCGGACTCTCAACCACTGCACCACCAGGGAAGCCCCTGACTATACTTTTATCTTTTTCTTTTTACTAGAATGAGAAGGGCACCTAAAAACAGAGACCAAACAGTTTCACTCTCACTTTATTCCCTATTAAATGCAGTGTCACACAATGGCCAGATATTACAATCTGAGCTTTAAGCTCTTTACCAAAATTGAGATTATTTGGTGTCCAACTAGTCCTAGATTCCAAAATAAAGATGGCTCCTTTTGTGAGGAATAAAGTAGAGGAGACCTAAGGCTTTGTCCACAGCCTGTAATCAAGCTCCTGGAGAGTTTCTAGAGCAACTATTTCAATAAAGGACTGGGCAAGGGTCTGTTCTGGCTACTCGCATTACCTTCTTTAGGGCAAAAATTATTAGCCCAACTATAATTATCTTAACTTTCCTTGGTGTACATGGGTCAAATTTCTTCCTAAACGTGTATTTCAAAAGAACAAGCAAGCGGGATTTCTGAACACAGAGACATTGAGCAGTCTTTGCAGATGTTTTATGTTCTCCCTTGGGGAAGATAAACAGCCCATCTTTCTAGAGGAAGCACAGAGACCTTGGCAATACCGTTCTTTCTTTCTTTTTTTTTTTTAACATCTTTATTGGAGTATAATTGCGTTACAATGGTGTGTTAGTTTCTGCTTTATAACAAAGTGAATCAGCTACACATATATCCCCATATCTCCTCCCTCTTGCATCTCCCTCTCATCCTCCCTATTCCACCCCTCTAGGTGGTCACAAAGCAGGCAATACCTTTCTTGAGAACAGAGGTTAGTTTGCTAATTCTACTCATTCTCCAGGAGAAGGGAAGAATTAGCTTTAGGGATGTTTGGACCCAGCTAGGGAGATTTTATCAAGAACATCTCATAACATACTGTCATTCAAGAAGCACAAATTCTTCAAAGCCTGGAAAGTGCAAAGTCAAACGGAAAAAGTAAGATTTTAGGGATGAGACAAGGTCAGGAGACTTATCAGTGCTCATCGGGGCCCCCAAGACATGGGCTTTGAAAGCATCAATAACTAGTTTCAGTTCAGTCCAGCTGAAACAAATGTGGAAAGAACTGGAAACCTTCTCAGGGAGGCAGGAGTCACAGGCCTAAGCAATTTCAGAGAAGGAGGTAGCCATTGTGGTAAAAAAGCATGGAGATCATGGTAGGTATTAAACGATGCAGAGGAAGAAGCAGGGAAATCAAGACCACACGCTGGTTGAAAGTTGCTGGTAACTATTCATTCAGTGTTACAGGTGTTAAAGCAATGAATAAGACCAGTGAGGCCCTTTATTCTTTTTTTCTTTTTTTTTCTTTTGGCTGTACCACTTGGCTTGCAGGATCTTAGTTCCCTGACCGGGGAATGAACCTGAGCCCTTGGCAGTAAAAGTGCAGTCCTAACCACTGGACCACCAGGGGATTCCCAAGGCCCTTTATTCTGAGAAGAGAGAAAGAGAGCCCTCTTTGCTAGTTTCACAGATTACCTTTTTATGTTCAACCATTTGTAATATTATACATTTTCGGTGGATTTAGCTGAAACTCAAGTCTAGATGTTAATGAGAATTCCATTGACATTTCAAGCTAATGTTTATAAAATAACAGATCTTTGATCTTAGGTTTGTATCTTTTGCTATGCCCCTAAAATCTTGATAGTAAAATTGTTTCCTGTTTTTGAGTTAAGTGATCAGCAACTGGTTTGGGTACTTACTGTATGCTCACCCAGTGTGGGGACAATATGGAAGATTTAGAGGTGGGAGCCTTTCTTCAGTTTTGAGCTGGGCACATTGTTGCCGAAAAAAAGGTTACATTCCCCATCTCCCTTGTTGCCTTGTATTTCTGGCCACTGAAATATAAACAATGAAAAGGAGCTGACTCAGTTGGGAGGGGCCCTTTTTCCGCCCTTTTGTTTTTATTCTGCTCCTTCCAAAAGGACTGAAATGCAGATATGAAAATGGAACTCCAGTTGCCATCTTGGACCATAAGGTGACCCTGAGGATGGAAAACACAGGCTGAGGATGGTGAAGCAGAGAGACAGAAGGGTCCCTGAAAGCATCTTGCACTTCCATGTTAATCCTAGATGAACTATTTCCAGTTTTCTTTACCCAAGAATAAAAAGAAACGCTTATCTTGTTGAAGCCACTTCTAGTTTAGGCTTTCTGTTACTTGTAGCCAAATTCATTGCAATTTGTAACAGATACAGTTAGGGTGCTGTATACTTTTTGGGCCATATTTACGTACGAGCGACAGTACTTTCATATTAAAAGATGGCCTACTATTTGCAGGCCTGGGCAATTGTTCTTTGTCTTTTCTTTCAATGGAGTTGCTCAGGGAAGCTGAAGAGAGCCCCCTTGCGCCACTATCCTTCTTTATTTTCTTTTACACTTGCCTTGTTTTTTCTCCCACCATTATAATTTCCTCCCTCAACTGGGAGCAAATATAAAGCTGAAGGAAGAGGTTGGGATTGGAAGAATGAAGGTGAACAGGAGGAAGATACTGGGGACTTGACAACTGAGCTGGATACAGATTTTATAGTAAATGGCTCACTCCACTCTTATCAACTGAGACCAGGACCAGGTTTGTTATTGAAGGAGAAAAAGTGGTGCTCACACTTGGGTC
This sequence comes from Stenella coeruleoalba, assembly GCF_951394435.1. Lineage (NCBI taxonomy): Eukaryota > Metazoa > Chordata > Mammalia > Artiodactyla > Delphinidae > Stenella > Stenella coeruleoalba. The sequence continues at coordinate 58,980,162 of NC_137148.1, forward strand.
AAAATGTGTTCTTTTTCTTTCCCCTTTTATTGGTCTTTCACTGACTTTTTTGGGAACCAGCCACCCTAGCCAAGAATCCCTAAGAATCTCGGGAATAGATGTTTACTCCTCATTATTGATATGCTGTTTCTATTGATATGCTGTCTGAACATTCTTTTTTCCTGAGGAGTGTAAATTCCTTTAAAAGAAAAAATATATATATTCCAATATATCTCATACCCACTCCCCAACTGATTCTACAAAGCTGGGGAAGGGCCTAAAGAGAGGAATGGGGAAACTGTAAAGAAAATCACTATTAAACAGTGAAAGCAGGTTTGGTGGACAGAAGAAATCTTTAACTGTGGGCACCCTCTCCTGCAGAGACCTTTGCTCCTAACTTCAAGAGAGGCTCCAGCTATTGATTTCTGTTTAGAAAGTTTTAGAAACAAAGAAGCAGAATTCTAAGTTTTGCTACTGAAGTAAAATAGCAAAAAAAATTTAAAAAGAGGAATAGCCAAGACTTTGGCCCACGTGAGATGCCACCAGTAGAAACTTGAGATCAGCCAACCTGCTCATGACTTCCTCACCTTTTAAATATCTCATATGCTACAGTACTTCAAGATTTCTGCCTAATTAAATGTTCTGCTCCTGTATCTGTCACCTCCATTCTCATGCTCACAATCTTGACTCTAGTGCCTACAATAGCCTTCCTTCAAACCACTTCCTCCCCTTGTTCGAAACACCCTGCACCCCAACTCCATGCCCTACCTCTTTTCGCAGTGGACCCTTGGCATACCTCACTCAGAACCCTTACCATGTTATCTGGAAGGATCCATTTGTGTATGTTTTCTTATTTAAATCTGCACCTTGAGGGACTTCCTTGGCGGTCCAGTGGCTAAGCCTCCCCGCTCCCAATGCAGGGGGCCCAGGTTCGATCCTTAGTCAGGGAGCTAGATCCCACACGCCACAACTAAAAGATCCTGCATGCCGAAACTAAGACCTGCGCAGCCAAATAAATAAATAAATTAAAAAAAAAAAAAAAAAGACTGCGCTTCCACTGCAGGGGGCGTGGGTTCAATCCCTGGTTGGGGAACTAAGATTCCACATGCCGTGCGGCACAGGTAAAATATATATATACATATAAGAATCTGTACCTTGAGTGCCTAGCCCTTTGCCTAGCACAGAGTAGCTCCTCCGTGAATATTTCTTGACCTTGAGCAGTAGCGATAATCAATCACAACATCTGCCAAAAGCTAAGTGACCAGTTATCAGTTGTAATGTACTAGTTAAAAAAGACATCCCTGAAATAAAAAAAAAAACATTTGTGCAAGACAAAGAGAGAGAGAAAATTACCCAAAGCTGGAAGATATAAATTTGAACACAGCTGGGAACTGTGAATGGGAAATAAATAAGTAAAACTCTTTGTTGATGTTATGAAAGGTCTTTCACAATGGATCATCAGAGGCTTCAACAATCATGATATGTGCAAGATAGCACAGTGGAGTGGTTTAGAGCATGTGCTCAGGAAATGGACTTCAAAGTTCATATTCCAGCTGTGTAAACCTAGGCAGATTACTTAACTTCTCTGTTTCTGTAGCTCCATCATTTGTAAAATGCAGATTCTACTAATGCTTTCCGAATGTTATGAGAATTAAAGGAGTTAATAAAAATAAAGCACTTAGAAAAGTGGCTAGTGCATAGAAAGAGCTATATAAAATTTTACTACTATTGTTATTACTGTTCCTGTTATAATTCCTCATCCTAAAGCATGGCCTATGACAACAAGAAGAAGGAAAATTGATGGAGGGCTAACATACTTATATAAGTAAATACTAAGAGCTATGTGGATAAAGATGGCAATGTGGGCCATTCACTACTTTAAATTTAGATCTCTTAAAATTGTACTTTTATAAACTCTTTGCTGTGAGGGTAAACCCACAAAAAAAGAAAGCACAGATTCCTTTGTCCCCACCCCCCCACTTTCCCCTTCTATGTGTGTCCTTGTCAAATTTTGTGATTTATCATTAAGTACAAATTATTATTTAAGTGCATAAAGATCCTTTTGACATAAATTGGGAATCATATAGAAGTTGTTTTAAGAACATAAAACTAGACAATTAGAGTTTCTTTATTACTTGCTTTTGAACTCATAATCTCACTGGAGTTCTTAATTAAGCCGAGTTTGGGAATACAGTTTCCAGATCTTGGTCTAAAGACTTTTTGTTGAAACACCTTCATAATCCTTATTTGAATTTATATTAGTAAGCATTTATATAATCTGTAACTTATAATTCTGAGATAGCTGGTCCTTTTGACTTCTGGGGACATTAAAAGTACAACGAAGTTTCTAGCTCTGAGTACTTACAGATCTTTTTTTCTTTCTTCTTCTTTCTTTTGATAAGACTCATAATAGGATACTTTAGTTTTTGGTTAGTTCCCCTTAGTCTTCTTCACTGTGAAAACTCTTTCCTTCCATTATGATCAATTCAACAAATATTTAACAGTCATCTAATTTTTTGAAGGGGTATAAGGTTTATAAAGGAAGTTTCCATGTCTCTCATGTGGCTGCTATAACTCCAGTGCCAACCAAGGTGCGTTGCACATAATGGGTGCTTGAAAAGTATTTCGTAAAGAGATATGAATAAAGATCCTATACTGAAGCAGTGGAGGATAGTAGAACCAGTATAAGTTTTAGATATGTGTTCAAATCTCAGTTTTCCAAATTATTATCTATGTGATCTAAAGCAAGTTGTTTAACAAACTCATTTTTTCTTGTAAATGGAAATATCTGTTTCATAAGAATTATGAGAATTTATCAAGATAATAGTTTATTAAAACTCCTCCTGAGTGTATAGTGGGTATCAGGGACTGCGTTTCAAAATATAGGTCTTTAAACGTTGAGGGGATTGCAATTCCTGTTCTTAAGAAAGTTCCACATAATAATAACACAGGTCACAGAATATGGACATGTTATGGGTGTTCAGAGTAGGGAGAGATGACTGTATTTGAGGGCATCAGGAAACGAGGTGACATATGAAATAGTCCTTGAAGGAGAGTTAGGATTTCAACAGTTGAAATGTGCAGGCATGTCCAGATTAAACAGAGAACATAAACAGGGAGCAAAAAGGTACTGAGTGTGACTGAAAAAAGGTCAGTTACTCTTTTGGCTGAAATGTAGGGTTGACACAGGAAATAGTGAGAGATAAACAAGAAATGTGAGGTAGGGCCATATTGGGGTTGCCAATTTCTTTAATTCAACAGACAATGAGCAAACTCTTGGTAATTTGGGGGTAGGCCAACGGAATAATAGGATTGGAAGGTGGAAGCACCTAAGTGTGGAGAGACCCGTTAGGAGAGGCTATTGCATTATTTCAGGCAAGAGATAATAAAGGTCTGCAGCAGGGAGGGGTCAGAGGGAAAGCAGACACGACAAAAAAGCAGGCACATTTCAGAGCGAATCGACAGTCTTTGCCTAGTGCCTTGTGCTGTAGGGAGAGAGGGAGAGAAGGGGGGAAGAGAAGGAGGGAGAGAGAAACCCCATGACTGGAGCCATTTACACTATTTACAGGAATGGGTAAATCACAGGAAAGTGTCGGTTTGGGTTTCGGAAATGGGTCAGCTTGAGGTTTGGATTGCTCCTTGCTGCCACCTTCCCTTTTGTACATCCTGGTTTTCAGGGCCACCTCCACCTCTTTCCACCAAGTAATTGTGCATTCTATCCTTGACCTGACCCTGCGTTTATCTTCACGCCCCAATTCTGCTCCCTACTACTCCTGGCCATTGTACTCTCACAGCCACAATGACCCCAGCTCAGGTCCTGGGCTGTAGGACACTCCACCCGGCAGATGCCCTATCGTCTTCGCCTAGGCAGCTTCCATGCGTGCGCCCCCACGGCTCTGTGACCAATAGGCAGGCCCTAGTGCTGGGATTCGACTGGCTATTGGTTGGCTGAGCCATGGTGAGAGATGGTGCGGTGCCCGTTCTCAGCACGGGTGAGAGCTGTGGGCGGTTGTTAAGGCGACCGTTCGTGACGTAGCGCCGTCAGGCCGAGCAACCCCCAGATGATTGGCTAGACGATCGGACGATCCTTCCTTATTGGTCACAGGCTCGTCCGGCTCCGAGCGTGCGTAGAAGCAAAGGTTTCTTCCGCTCCGCGTCTTCGTTGACTGGAGACGCGCGGAGCGCCAGATCCTGGGGACTGTGGCCTCTGGTGAGATAGGGAGGTGAGGAGGGCGGCGGTGGGCGGGAGCGGGTTAGGGTCGTGCAGGTGGCGGTTCTCGAGTTCCGTCCGGCCCTGGAAAGGGGCAGCCGGCACCTCCTGCCGACCCGGGGGGAGCTGCGCTGGCGGCTTTGCCCGGGGTGGCGCCCGGGTCCTGCGGGGACTGCGAGGAGACGTCCTTGACGTGCGGCCGGCCGAGTGGCGGCCCGCATCTATGCCGGGGAGCCCGCGGGCCAAGCTGGGAGCCCGCGGGCCAAGCTGGGCCAGAGGTGCGGGGGGGCGGGCCGGCCTCTTCTGGGCTCCCGTTTCCATCGGTGGACCGGCGGGGCGGCGCCGCGTTCGCTGGCCCTGTCCGAAGTCGGCGGTGCTGGCCAAGCAGTCACGATCGTCGGGGCGGAAAGGGTGCCAGGCAGGGTGATCTCGGAGTCCCCTTAATTCGAGGAATGCTGGTGGGCTGTGGGGCAGCCAAGCCCGCAGGTTGGGGAGGGAACGCGAGAAGGTCTGTCAGGTGTGGGCGTTCACGCCCAGGCTTGCAGTTATCACTGGGCTCACGCCCTGGCGCTGCTGTTCGTCAGCACCTTAAATGCTGCTGACTAACTCAGAGCCGTGAAAGAACCGTGGATCTGCATAGATGCGTCTGGTTATTTCCAGGAGAAACGGGATTGAGAGGATGCAGAGCCCAAGGTAGAGACTTGCCCGAAGACTTCAACGATTCTTCCTCTCCGTCCTCTCCGTCTCCTTCCTCTCCTTCTTTCTTCTTCTTTTTTTTTTTTTTTTTTTGGTCAGGGGGCGTAGTCTCCTTGGTGCTGATTGCTGATGTCCTTTAGTCCAAACCTTGTAGGTTTTTCGGAATATTTGGTTTTGGTATTTTGATAAGGAAGAACGTACCTTGGAGACTCACAAATAGAACAGTCAGTTTTTGCAGTAGGAGGAGGTTGATGTACTTCATCTTACATGGTCGTTTGAAATTTTTCAGGTCTTTGAGGACAAGCCTTCTTAGACTTGGTCCTGAAAAGTCATGGGAAACATCTGTTTCCAGGCCGTACTAAGTAATCGTGTAAAATTTTAGCGTCACGCAATGTAGAGAATGTATTTTTTATGTTTGCTTGTGAATTATTTTTTTTCTCCGTGCAATGAAAGACATTTTTTGATTTAGAGGTAATCTAGAAAGGCCCAGAGTGTGACAAGACTGGATTGTGAGGGCCTGCTTGGTGGTAATGTCTTTCCAACTTGTGATAAACTTGGCAGTAAAGACAATGGGAGTTAGTAATATGAAGGCTTAAAAAATGTGCAAAGATTACATCATTAACATGTGAAAACGGTTGTGTGTGTGGCATAAGCATTTCAAAATGAAGTGTGTGCGCACGCATGTGCATGTGCTCTTTTTATTCTTGTATGATCCAGTTTCTAGCCCATGGATAGATTAACACATCTATATCACTATCTATTTAGGTTGACCATATGAAATTGCTGATATTTGACATTTGACCGTTTTTCCCGTACAAAAAAATAGCAGTTTCATATGGTTCACTTAATACTTGCCTTTGTTAAGGAACTTTGGAGCTCTAGCTTCATAAGTGAATAAAAAGATATGTGACTTACACAGAGGCACACCATGTCATAGAATTGGGTGTAGAATCCAGGTTTCCTGATTCCAGTGTGAGAATTTTTTTTTTTCCATAGGATACTGGGTTGAGCAGCAGAATTCTCGATCCTGTTGGAATAAAAATGACTCCGTACAAGACATGGTTTATTTATTTGTTGTCTGTTTATTTATTTTTGGCTGCGTTGGGTCTTTGTTGCTACGCATGGGCTTTCTCTACTTGCGGTTGAGCGAGGGCTGCTCTTCGTTGTGGTACGTGGGCTTCTCATTGCGGTGGTTTCTCTTGCTGCAGAGCATAGGCTCTAGGTGCACGGGCTTCAGTAGTTGTGGCTCACGGGCTGAATTCAGTAGTTCTGGCGCACGGGCTTAGTTGCTCCGTGGCATGTGGGATCCTCCTGGACCAGGGCTCGAACCTGTGTCCCCTGCATTGGCAGGCGGATTCTTAACCACTGCGCCACCAGGGAAGTCCCCTACATGGTTCTTGCCTTCAAAGAGACAAAACGTACACAGCAATTAGTATGAGAACAATGTAAGATAGTGTATAATCAAATACTGGAATGTGTAGCACAGGAAGAGTGCTGAGTGGGAGGAAAGAATCAGAGTAGGATGCCAAAGCATCTTTTTCTGCAATTGGCCATAGTAGGTGGTTTTTGTAGCATATTGAATTAGAGTTTGGGGATTCAATTTAATTTAAATTATCCATTCTTTTGAATAATCTGTGAAATGTTTGCAGCATACTTCAGTCTGAATAAGCAAGGCATACATTGCCTAACTTGATTTTTTAAACTAAAATTTATTTTTATTGCAGCATGGCCTAAATACTGTACTTTGAATTGGCATGAGCTGTCTATTGCCTGCTAGTGCCACTTGCAACTGCTGATGAAGTTGGAAGATTGGATTCCATGGCATTTAAATGATTTGCAAAAACACAGGGAAATCGAGAGGGTGCTAGTGGGAAATGTGCAATTATAGTTACTTTTGACACACCTTTGTACATTTGGTTACTCATTTTGTATTTCCAAATAGGTGAGGTTCTCTGTGTTTGGAGATGGTTTATGAGATCATGTCACGGTATCACGTGTAAATCTTTTCCGGAATGTTGCAAAGATGACTTTATACCTAGGAAAGAAATGTTCCAGTATTGACAATGCTACCATGAAGCTTTTGAGGGAAAACATAATGTCCCTAATATATAATTATAGATTAATAATGCTAAACCTATTTGTGATCAAATTGGGGTGCCTTCTTGATAGCAGCTCAGATTTTAATTCAACTGAATTAACTTTTTAATAGTGAAGAATACATTTTCTTGTTGAGGGAATATTCTAAATTGAGAGGGCTTGCGGGGAGAGAGTGTTAGAAACTTTGACCTAGTTTCAAAATGTGTTTTTAGTTAATTCATCTTCTGCAACACTGATGCTAGTTGATCCTTTAGACTAGTTTATAGAGTTTTGTTTTTTTGTTTTTAAATATAAGGAAGTTATGTGATAGAAGGCTGTCATGAAAATCTAGGCTCTTATGAGGCTTTTAGTTGAAATGAAGTAGAGTTCAAATCTAAGATATGATTAATATTCTCCAATACTTTAAGTCCAAGTCCCTGCTAATTTAATAGAAAGTATGTTTGTTATTGTTCATTTTCCAGGATAGTATAGGAAATGTATAGCCTCTCTTCCCAACCCCATCCTCCCTTAATATGTTCTCTGAATGCAGAGAACTGGGGGGCTTGAAGTGGGGGAGTTATATCCATATCTTTAAAAAAGTCATCTTTAGGTCTGTTTCCAGATGTGTCAATAAAATGCATGCTACTGTAGCTTAAGAATTTATTTTTAATTAGCAGGTATTTGTTGAGCAACTGCTATGTATGAATGCAATGTGCTGGAGGATGAAATGAGCAATAGGCCTCAGGGAGGAAGGTTGAAAAAGCCTGAATAAACACAGGCAGATGCATGCCACATTTATACATTCCAGTGACCCGCCCGCCTTTTAAAATTGAGACCCACAATAAGAAATACATGTTATGTCGGAAGCCAGTACAAACACTCATATGTATAATTTCATGAAACGTAATGTTTCAAAAAATAATATCTACCCATACCACATGCCTTACCCACAGCTTTTTTCTCTTTTTCCTTTTATTTTAAAATATTTGTTCTGACTCATAAACTTGATTTCATGATCTCATCGATCCAGTGAAGGGGTGTGACCTGTGGTTTGGAAACCAGGTATCTATTTGGTGGCCTGGTGTGGCTGAAATGTAGAGAATAGAGAACATTGAGTGATGCAGTGAGAGGTGACGCTTAGTAATTGCTTTGGTTTGTAAAAGCCATCTCTTATTTTCTTTTCCCTAACACTTTAAATAGATTAATGCTTTATTTTCCTTAATTTGGTTCCTTTTTATTTTCTTTCTTCAATAAATGAATCACTTTCTTAATTATTACCATAAATGTGAGATTCATTTGAATTCTTGATAGTCTGTCAATCAGTGGCCTTAAAATTAAATCTTAATTGATTTTTATGGGTAGTTAATATGCTTTATCATAAGCATTAATTTTAGTGTAAGAAGGCTTGCAAGTTCCTATATTAGAGATTAATAACTATACTAGATTTTTTTTTAAACCAGAATATCAAAATTATTATTACTGTTATTTAGCCGGCAAACATGGAAAAGTTTTGCCATGGTAGTCATTAGGTCAAAATAACCCATATTCTGTTGGGAATTTTTCAATGCTGTAGATGTCTACTTTGGCCAGCCATCCTCTTATTCAAGTACTGTTCCAGCATTTTTATTAAATGCTGTTAAAGTTTGGGAAAAGACCTCTGGTGACAGCAACATTGGGAAGTTTATTAAACATTTTGCTAGTGACATATTATGCCATGTGTTTTATGGAATGGAAAAGTCTAATGGACTCCTGCCCTTGAAGAGCTTTATAAACTAAGATAATGATTTACAGGAGGACACTGAACAAGTAGATTGTTTGGTATTTATCTTTTGCATAACTAGAATGTATAGAATGAAGAGGGTGCTTATATGCATTTTGTGTCAGGGTAATCAAAATAAATGTGAATGGTTGTTTCTCACTTTTGTTTTGTGCTTTATTGCTCTCCTCCTTGCCTCAGATAATAATCGGGCTGAGGTGTTATTTGGTTTGATCTTAAATGCTCTAATTCATACAACTGGTAAGAAAAAGCTGCTTTTAAGTTGTTTGTTAGTGAATAATAGAGGATTTAAGTGTTGTGAGTAAAGAAGTAATAACAGTCCTCTTATTTTAATTTTGTAATTATTTTCCAGAATTATAAGGAATACTGTCAAATAGTTTTATTCTTAATATACAAGACGCTGCATACAAATCAGGGTTTACAATGCACTTTTCCTTAAAATGTTTTCCTAAGAATACAGTGAGCTGTATACTAAGTGTTCATACTTGATATTCCTTCCAGGATCCAAGGATTCTTCAGCTACAATGTTGTCAAGACTCTTCCGAATGCATGGCCTCTTTGTGGCTTCCCATCCCTGGGAAGTCATAGTGGGGACAGTGACACTGACCATCTGTATGATGTCCATGAACATGTTTACTGGTAACGATAAGATCTGTGGTTGGAATTATGAATGTCCAAAGTTTGAAGAGGTTTGTGAGATTAATCTGATTATTGACTAAATACATTTTGAATTTCTAAAGAGTGTCTCCTTTTAGAGACCACATAATCAAAAAAACTTATGAGTAGAATTTTTATTTCAGTATTCATAACTTCCATTTACTTATATAGTATGGAAATGCACTGGAAATACTTCTCTTTTGCTTTTGGTATACAAATGAGTGTAATTGACTTTACTTGAGAAATATAGCTTTCATAAGTGACTAATAGTGAAAAATGATCGGCTTAAACATTAGATTGTTTAAAAATTAGGAGTAAATTTTTGATTTGCATTGTAATATTTTATTTGACTTGTGCCTAAATTTATACTATCATGATGGTATGTAAACTAATGATGCATGCAAAATAAAAATTCTTATTTTTGATTTGGATTTTTCTTTTCTATCTCTCCCAATAGGATGTCTTGAGCAGTGACATCATAATTCTGACAATAACACGATGCATAGCAATCCTGTATATTTACTTCCAGTTCCAGAATTTACGCCAACTTGGATCAAAATATATTTTGGGTAATAATTTTATATATTAACCTTTTTGTGTGCTATCAAATTTTTGATTTACTGTGGAAATTTACCTGTTTGTTTAAATCATGTGTGTGGAAATGTGTGTGCTGCATGTATTCAATACTTTTATTTCTTTTTATTCGAGTTAGACATTCTGCTATTTGAGACTTTAATAATCTGGAGAAAATAGTATTATTTCTCTCAGAATATCGTATGGGACTGTTTGTTATTGTGTGTGTAAAAAAGGCTGAAGTTTTTTCAGTTTGCTGAATTTTGTCATTTTAGGTATTGCTGGACTCTTCACAATTTTCTCAAGTTTTGTATTCAGTACAGTTGTCATTCATTTCTTAGATAAAGAATTGACAGGCTTGAAGTAAGTATTTAAGCATAAATATACTTTCTTTTAAAATATATTGTTAAGAACTGTTCTTCTCTATGATATAAAGCATTATAGTATGTAAATTATCAAAAGTTTATAGAAAATATGGGAAAATTTTTCATGTAATCATTTAGCTAATTTTAATACCTGTTAATGTTTTAGTATATATCCTGTCCCACTTTTTTATACTTAAAGAAAACTTCTGAGATCATACTGTATATACTGCTTTATAACTTTTATGCTTTATAATAGTTTATCAACATCTTTGCATGTCCTTAATGCTAAACTAAATTATTTGTAATAGCTGTCTAGTATTCCCCTATCCTCTAGGTTGGATTGTTAGGTTATTTAATTTCCCCCATTAATAACAACACTGTGATAAATGTCTTTGTAGCTAAATTTTTGTTTGTATTCATAGTCATTTTCTTAGGATACATTCCTAGTAGTGAAACAGTGGCTGTGTAGGTTTTTAGGGCTTTTAAGTGCTGTTATCGCCAATTTGGTCTCTAGAAAGGTTGTTCAGTTTATTCTTCTATAGATAGTAATTAATGAAAAAAGAATTGCATACAGTATACGGGTTTCCCCTGCTATCTGAAAGTACACCTTTCCTATGAAACCTTTTGTAAGTGATGAAGCAGTTGCCTTGGGACACATCTTTGAAGGGATACACACAATAAATCAAGGTAAAGCACTGTATTTACAGACACAGTTCAAAGCTATGGCAGCTCGGTGCTGAGATGCTAAGTGTAGTTCCCAGGCAGTGCCGTTCTCTCTATCTGCTCCAGGTACCCACTGCCTCTGTAACGGTTCCCTGCAAAACAAACACTGAATGCTATTTTCTCTTTTCACCTTTTTTTGTCAAAGTGAAAACCTTGTTTGGATTTCTTTTGGTTAGCAAAAATGGTTACTATGTAGGTCTTTCATAAAAGAGAAGTGGCGTAAAGCAAACTTTCGAAAAGTGGGGGACACCTGTATTCCTCTTTTTCCCCCATGGTGATTCACAAGGACACATTTTTTTTTTAACTAAGGATGATATTTTGCTATAGAATTATCAGAAGGTGTTTCTGTATAAATATATTTACATTTTTAACATTAAAAATATTCTTAAATATTTTGAGTGACTAATATATTTAGCTTTGAGGATGCCAAAGGAATATAGGTTATACCTTTTGTTCTGCAAAGAGGTAACACATGCCAGAGCTCATACAAGGCATGGGACGAGGGGTGGGGGGGGAGTTTTGTTTTAGGAAGGGACTTTTCGGTAATATTTTTTCTTTTGTTAAATAATACCTGATCATCTTGTTTTCTTTTTTTCTTCCCCCAGTGAAGCTTTGCCCTTCTTCCTACTGCTGATTGACCTTTCCAGAGCAAGTGCACTAGCAAAGTTTGCCCTCAGTTCCAACTCACAGGTATTATTTATAAGACATGAATGTTAGTAGTATCCTTTTTTTCAGATTGTTTACATTAATAGGAAAGATTAATAGAGTTTCTTCACAGTTCAAGATTCAGGAATTGCCTGCAATTTTGTCAAGTCCTAAGACTGGTCTTCCTAGGAGCCCTAGGAACTGTCCCATTTATCTGACAACTCAGTTGTAATTCCACAGCTTCTAGAATTTGGAATCTTGCCTATTTTCCTTTTTGAAGTTTTCAGAACGTAAGGTATTATGTCTTTTAGGATAAATTGGAGTATCTACCTAGTGAAACATACCAGAGGACAGACAGGATCTAATGGAAGAATCTCAGGGTAGATTGATTTCTAAACCCCATGAATTAACACTAGCATTATTTCCCATCTAAAGTTTTATCTTGGTGTTCATTAGTCACTTTAAAGAACGTAACATTTTTAATAACGCTGAGTAACAGTATAAAATATCGTGTACTTCTGCCCTGATTATGTATTTGATGAATATTTATGATCATTTGAGCATTTTGACAAGGATATTTAGGTTTCATAATACTAATATGATCTCAGAAAATTTGCAACTAAGAACTTCTGTCAGTGGTAGCCAAAGTATAAAATGTAGGATTTATGTGGGATTTAAATGGCAGGATTAATGCACCACTTCAAAGGACTCTTCCTAAGAAATATCTCGTTCAGTGGACGGGGAAAGCAGGGCAGTGTACATATTCTTCTTTCTTTAGTCCTCTGTATTATCCTTTGTATCTGGAATGCCTGTTAGTCTTAGCATATTGTGTATTTTATTCTTAATATAGTAAATTAGGTTTAGTAGAAGCCCTTGGATGCGCTAACATTTTTAAAAGTTACTTTGTACCTTACCCTCATGATATGTTTGGTCTGTGTTTTAGGATGAAGTAAGGGAAAACATTGCTCGTGGGATGGCAATTTTAGGTCCCACATTCACCCTTGATGCTCTTGTAGAATGTCTTGTGATTGGAGTTGGTACCATGTCAGGTTTGTAAACAGTTTTTAATATATTTTAAAATGAGTTTGTAGAAGAGAAAAAGGAATATATTAAATTGTATCAATTACTCTTAAATTCTGACTTTTAAAAGTCTGACATTACTCTTAAAATTTTTTAATTGTATGAATATGTGGGTATATCTGATCTGACCTTATGTCTGTCTGCTTTAGCAAAAACTTAGTAGGTTACCGATTTCTTTTTTTTTTTACATTAATTAATTAATTATTTTAAATATTTGGCGGCATTAGGTCTTTGTTGCTGTGGGCGGGCTTTCTCTAGTTGCATTGAGCGGGGGCTACTCTTTGTTGCAGTGCGCGGGCTTCTAATTGCAGTGGTTTCTCTTGTTGCGGAGCAGGGCTCTAGGCACGCGGGCTTCAGTAGTTGTGGCATGTGGACTCAGTAGTTGTGGCTCGCGGGCTCTAGAGCACAGGCTTCGTAGTTGTGGCGCACGGTCTTAGTTGCTCTGCAGCGTGTGGGATCTTCCCGGACCAGGGCTTGAACCCATGTCCCCTGCGTTGGCAGGTGGATTCTCAACCGCTGCACCACCAGGGAAGTCCCCTGATTTATTTTCACTCTTACTATCTCATCATCTTTTCCTGTGCTCTACTTTTTTGATGACTTTAAGGTGTTTTTATTTGCTTTTTGTTTGGTTTTTAACCAAGATTGTATTCTAGGCTCATTTAGAAAGCATCTTCCAGCCTCCGCTGTTGTCTGGACTAAATTAATGACTTGGTTCCTTGTATTTTAATTGTCATGTAGGAGACAGTGCAAAAGTCAGGAGGTGGACAGATCTAAGTTGGGTCCACCTAACTGAGTGGTTAGGAAGATTTAATCAGACAGTATGCAGTACATCTTAGCACTTAGCCAGCACTGACCTCAACACATGTTTCTTCATTCTTAATTGGATATTAGAGAATTAGATATTAAATATCAAACACAGGACTCCATTATATAGGACAAAAATTATGGCCTCATATGGAAATTTGCCAGAATGAATATATCATGCTGTTGTCAAGGTTTCCTAATCAACTAAGACTAGATTTTCTGGCTTTCTCATGAGGGTCACACTTAGTTAACTACTATTCTAGTGTATTTCCTGGTGCCTTAGTGCCCTCAATAAGGGGTTTCATTCTTTCAGAAGTGTATTATCTAACTTTTAAGAGAGTAGTTAGTTGCTATTATTAGTTGAGGTCTGTTCACTAGATAGTATGTTAAATATATATAATGTTTCTGCTAACTTTCTGAGGGTAAATTTATTATTTATTCAGTTATTTTACCTGTCATTCAAAGTTTATTTAGCAAAGATTTTTTAAAATTATTTTTTTAAATGTACATTTCTTAAAATTTATTTTTTGGGTATAGTTTTGAGTATTGACAAAGATGTAGTCATGTAACTGCCACCACAGTCAAGAAAAAATGTTTTTGATCAGGTGAAAATATACCTATGTGATTTTATACAAGCCGAACAGTATGTAAGAAGATGAGAGGATTAGCTAGGAACTGGTAGTGGGCTTTGAAACTGATGTGGAAAGCAGTGGAGACTGATGTGGAAAGTAGGGTGATGAGTTTGGTCATAAGTCAGAGCAGTGGACAAAGGAAGTGATTAGATTTGATATTGGAAAACCCAGCTAGGAGGCATTTACAGCCATACAGAAATGGTAAAATTAGGGATTTGGCTTAGGGTAGAATAAAAGGACAGATTTAACACATACTAACTAGGAAAGTAAACCTTTGGAAAGCCAGTAAAAAATTTTAAAAAGTCTTTACTTCTTGGAACTTGTAGATTGGTGCTTCCTCCTTGCAGTAAAAAAGTGGCACAAAGAGGCTGCGCCACTGGGACAGAGTAAGGAAGAATGCCTGAAGAACCTATGACGACAGTAGTTACTGTTGTACAAAGGGAAAGAGTAGGTAGCCAGGTGGTAAAAAGCAATGGTCAATATGGGTTTGATAGTCTCAAGTTTGAAAAGATTACATTTGGCTACTTTTTAAATATAGGTTGTTCATAATGCTTTTGTCATTGTAATTTTGTATTCTCTTGAATTTCTGCATTTGAGGGTAATAGCTATAGAATTTTTAGAAAATACAATGTATGCTTTTTTTCTATTATTTAGTCAAATGATCTATTACGATTCAGAAAATAAAATACAACATTGAGGGGTTTTTTGTATTACTCTAGTTAGCAGTCTTTATGGGAGAAGGGAATCAATTTTTATATGTATTTCAAAACATTTTTATATTTAATGTGAATAACATCAGAAATACGTTTTATATTTTATATTCGAGTTTATTTGTAAAGAGAGGGAGTAGGATTTGGTAATCTAATCTTTCCCCAGCTCTGTTCCCTTCTATTTGAGAAGATTACCAAGTGATACTGCAAGCATTTTGTAATGGAACATTTATTAACTTTGGATCTTGGGTTGCCTTTTTGCATTATATCATTTTTCAAACAGATCAATGAAATGAACCAAAATTGTAAGAACATCAGTAGACACCACAGAGGTTATATTGAAAACAGAGCTGAGTAGTACACATAAAATACTTATTATGATACTATATCAGGAATGGTATAACTGGCAGTGTGTTTTTTACAAAAAGTCCTTGGTCCACAGGTGAATTGCTTTTGTGGTGATGAGTGGGATCGGATCAGTAGTATAATGGGGTGGGAGGAGTTTGCTCCATTAGAGCTGACTGTCCTTGATATCCTGTCTCAAAACAGAGTACACCATTTGATCAAAGGGGATGATCAGACGGATATTAAACGCTGCCGTGCCTGGCATTGTGACGTTGGGGACATGGGAGAAGCCAAGGTCGCTGCCCTCGAGGAAGTTATCCTCTGTGTGCTCAGGCTTCACAGCACCTCTGAGTTTCTAATTCTTTTTCCAGTAGATGACAAAGAGCTTAATATACTAATACTTCCACGTATTTGTCTACCTATAGGAAGAGTCCTTGTGATGTATGCAGCATCAGAAATACACAACTGCTTTACTAGCTGATGCATTTAATTTTTCTCTAACCAGGGGTGCGTCAACTTGAAATTATGTGCTGCTTTGGCTGCATGTCAGTTCTCGCCAACTACTTCGTGTTCATGACTTTCTTCCCAGCGTGTGTGTCCTTGGTTTTAGAGGTAAGAGCAGTTCTTACTTATATTAGTAGAAGAGTAATATTTTTCATATTAGTTCACCTAAAGAATATTAGCACCTTCTAACGTAGTGCTCACTTACTTTGTAGCTTTCTCGGGAAAGCCGCGAGGGTCGTCCAATTTGGCAGCTCAGCCATTTTGCCCGAGTTTTAGAAGAAGAAGAAAATAAACCAAATCCTGTTACTCAGAGGGTTAAGATGATTATGGTAATTATACAGTTTTATTCTTCTTTCATTATTTTTAGTTCCAGTATCATATTCTGCTTTTCAATTTTTTTTCCTTCTTGTTGTCTTTGTGCAATTTTTGGCTCTTTCACTGATGTTCCTCTTCCCTTTTTTTTTTCTTTTTCTATCTTTTTTTCTCATTTCTTTGAGGCCCCTGGTTTTCTCTCTGCCCTAAATAGATTTTTCAAGTTCTTCCACTTTATCTCTCTTAGAAAATCTGTTCTTTTTTTGGGAATGTTTTCAGCCTTTCAATGGGGCCATTGCTTTAGTCAGTCACATAGCAAGCCTGGGTCTTTTTTTCATGGTAAGGGAGGCCATGGGAGGACGGTAGTGTTTAATTATCCAGTTGCACAGGATGAGTTTAGGTTCCATTGATATGCAGAGGATACATGATTTTTACATTTTTATTTCAGTCTCTAGGCTTAGTTCTTGTTCACGCTCACAGTCGCTGGATAGCCGATCCTTCTCCAGCAGACAATTCTAAGGTTTCTTTAGGATTGGATGAAAATGTGTCGAAGAGAATTGAACCAAGTGTTTCCCTATGGCAGTTTTATCTCTCTAAGTAAGTTCCCTGAGCCCTACTTTGTTGTCTATGAATCATAGCACTCTATGCTACTGAGAATTTAGGTGTGCCTTTTGTATTTGAGTAATAACATTTTAATTTGCTTTCTTTTATTCAGAATGATCAGCATGGATATTGAACAAGTTATTACCCTAAGTTTAGCTCTCCTTCTGGCTGTCAAGTATATCTTCTTTGAACAAGCAGAGACAGAATCTACACTCTCGTTAAAAAACCCTATCACATCTCCTGTAGTGACCCAAAAGAAAGTCGCAGACGATTGTTGTAGACGTGACCCTGTACTGGTCAGAAATGACCAGAAATTCCATGCAGTGGAGGAGGAGGCCAGGATAAACAGAGAAAGAAAAGGTGATTTCTTATTCTCTTCATTTTCCATTCTTCCACTGTTGATTTGTCAAGAAGTCGAGTCATTTTTAAAAGTTCAGTGTTGTGAGATTTCTTTTGATCTCTTGAACAGTTGAGGTTATAAAACCCTTAGTGGCAGAAACTGACACCTCAAACAGAGCTACATTTGTGGTTGGTAACTCCTCCTTACTCAATACTTCACTGGAACTAGAGACACAGGAACCTGAAATTGAACTTCCCATGGAGCCGCGGCCTAATGAAGAATGTCTGCAGATACTTGGGAATGCAGAGGTGAGAAAATAAAACAAACTCAAGCTGGTATCTTTCTTAAGAAAAGGAGCTTTTTTATTAAAGGAAGGAAGGAAGTTATAGCTACTGAGTACCTAAGTTCTGGGCACACTGTTGCATGGTTTACAGGTACTGGTCTTATTTATTTATTCCCTACAACCTTGTAAGATAGGTGGAATTTTCTCCATTTTTCAGATGAGAAAATGTAAGCTCCAGGAGGGTTAATTAAGTATGTCCCAAAGTAAAACATCTAGGAAATGGTAAAGCTAGGATCAAGAGTCCAAGATTTACTGACTCAAGTGTCACAGTGCTCTTTCTACTTTATTACTGTTTATTAAAGAGATGAGCAACTGCTGTATTCTCATATGTGTTAAGGCCTAGGAAAGTTTTCACACAGAAATGAACTTCAGAGAAAGAAGAAAGGTTTTGGGGGCTTTTTGTTTGGTTTGGTTTTTTAAAGTAAGCTTGATGCTCCTGAGGAGGCTTATTTTCTTTCTGATGTTTGAACAGGATGTCCTGCCTACAGTCTGCTCATGAGTTAGCGTGACTATTGTGTTCTATCCGTATCTGCTTATTCTGGTTCATTCCTAATTTATGTGCATATGAGTGAGAACAGATTGTGTTTTTCTTCATCAGTTTCCTTTCCCTCATTCTTATTAACATGTGTACCAGTATCTCAACTGTCATGCTGTATTACAAAACTTATAGGGTGGGTGTCACCATCTTAATTGGAATTTTTTTTTTCTATGAACATCACTTGAACAATTTAGTGTTTTTGGTTTAACATTTGTTTAGTTTTCACATTTTTATAAAGAATTTGTCTTTATTTTGATGTTCTTATTTCTACTTAAATCATCTCCTTCTTTAGAACTTCAAATTCCTTTGGGTTCTTAAAGTACTTGTGTTTTAGTTCTATGGAGAGCACTGTTTGTATTAAATGGTCTATTTATTATGAAGAGTATGAAGTATGGTTCTTCAAGTCTTTTTTCATTTCCCTCTATCCAACCCCCTTCTATTTTTTCCCCATTTCTTTAGAAAGGTGCAAAATTCCTTAGTGATGCTGAGATCATCCAATTAGTCAATGCTAAGCATATCCCAGCTTACAAATTGGAAACTCTGATGGAAACCTATGAACGAGGTGTATCTATTCGTCGACAGTTACTTTCCAGAAAACTTCCAGAGCCTTCTTCTCTCCAGTATCTGCCCTACAGGGACTATAACTACTCCTTGGTATGTTATTTTCTTGATTTGAGCAGCTTTGCTTTGTAGCTTTAGTTTTTCAGTCTTTTTCTTGACTTGTCTTTTATACATACATAGTTTTATAAAACATCGTCCTTTTTAACTCATTTTACTGTAATTTTGTATTCTGCTTATGATATAGGTCATCAAAATTAAAAACTATTTTTCCTGTTTTTATTTATAGTCATTACTCAAGACTTTTAAAGAGTAAATAAAAAACTTGGTTGAAAAATACACTAAAGCATTAAGTTTGAAGAAAGTTATTAATGACAAGGGCTGGGTATTTGCTATATAGATTTTCACTTGGTGCCTGACTTTACCTTTTAGGTGATGGGAGCTTGCTGTGAGAATGTTATCGGTTATATGCCCATCCCTGTTGGAGTGGCAGGACCTCTGTGCCTGGATGAAAAAGAATTTCAGGTTCCAATGGCAACAACAGAAGGTTGTCTTGTGGCCAGTACTAATAGAGGCTGCAGAGCAATAGGTGTAAGTTGGCATTTATATATTTGCCTGTTTTAAGATACACTCTAGGCAGTGAGAAGAAATTTGGGGACAATCAAGGACACCTTTTGGGACAAGCAGAACTGTTTTCAGGATTAACATGCTTTTGTAACATACTCTTCATAGCTTGGTGGAGGTGCCAGCAGCCGAATCCTTGCAGACGGGATCACTCGTGGCCCAGTGGTGCGTTTTCCCCGTGCTTGTGACTCTGCAGAAGTGAAGGCCTGGCTCGAGACACCTGAAGGGTTCACAGTGATAAAGGAGGCATTCGACAGCACCAGCAGGTGTGTGTGTGGGGGGCTTATATGTGCATTTATGTTTATTTCAGAACCAGGGCCATCTTCTAGGATGGCTAAACATAACTGTTAACGTATTGACTGCCTAAGGTGATGTAATAAAATATCAACTTTCAATCCATTCTTTCAAAATAAGTAATATTAATGCTTGGTTGGGATGGAGGGAGCAGAATGTTGATACAAATGAATATCTCCATAAAGGTTAATTAGAAAGAAATAGCGTGAGCTTGCAAGTTTGTGTGTTGGTTTTATAAGGCTCACTTTGATTAGGCTATTACTTTGCCCTACAAGAGTTTTGACCAAAACTTGCCCTAGGGCAGAATTGCCTGAGAAAAAGATTTTCCAAGCAGGATAGAGGTAAATATTAGTATAGCAGATATACTTTGAATACAAAAAATTAAATTTATAAAGAAGTATAATCAATACAAATGATAACCCCACTATAGTTCGAGCTTATATGCTTGCTTTCATTTGAACTTTTAAAGTTTATTTATGATGACATGACTTTCTGCAGCCCTTCCTTCTTGCAGCATGTAAGAATGAGACAGAGTTGAAGTAGTATTCTAATACAATGTTTAATTAAAGAAGGTACATTTAATATGTAGTCTCCATGAGTTTTCTCTTATGTGTAAAATGAACCAACTAAGGTAGACTTTAAGATAACTTCCATTTCCTTAAAAAAGTAAAAAATAAAGTCTTTGCTTCTTTTATTTACAGATTTGCACGTCTACAGAAACTTCAGATGAGTGTTGCTGGACGCAACCTTTACATCCGTTTCCAGTCGAAGTCAGGTGATGCCATGGGGATGAACATGATTTCAAAGGTGAGCATGGATGGACTATATGAGAACTTGTAGGAGTGACTGTCCCTGGAGGGGGGGAACAGACTTGCTCTTTACTTTATTCCCTCTATTCCCTCCTGTACTTTTGAATTTTGTACCATGTACACATACTACTTACTCAAAGAGTTAACTGATTGAAAGATTTTTATTGAAAGGTAAATACTGATTCATGTAACTCATGTTATATAAAGCA
Organism: Stenella coeruleoalba; assembly: GCF_951394435.1. Lineage (NCBI taxonomy): Eukaryota > Metazoa > Chordata > Mammalia > Artiodactyla > Delphinidae > Stenella > Stenella coeruleoalba. The sequence goes on from NC_137148.1 coordinate 59,000,568, forward strand.
GGCATTTGTTGATTGGTGGTGTTTGTATTTGATATATTTAGACTTAACATTGTACATGTTCTGGGTCTACTCAGAAGGGCTGGGAGGAATCTGGGGATTTGTTCTTCAAAACTTTCTTAAACCTGAAAGCTGACCTCTTCTAGAGGCTTCAAGACATATTTAAGAAGCCAAGTTCATGTGTGTATAGCTCCTTTAATTATCTCCTTAGAAGATTGTGTATAGCTTAAATTTTATTCTACTGATATTTGTTGTTTATCAGATAGAAATGTAAAATGTTAAAGTCAATTAGCTAGGCTAATTGTGCTTTACCTGTTATAAGGACTATTCAGAAAGAGAGTATAGTGACTAAATACATACGCTTTAAAATTTTCCAATAAATAGTATAGCAGTTCCTGAAAAAAATAAAAATAGAATTACAAGCAGGATCTCAAAAAGACGTTCGTATAGCCATGTTCATAGCAGCATTCACAATAGCCAAAAGCTAGAAGCAGCCCAAGTGTCCATCAGCAGATGAATGGATAAATAAAGTGTGGTATGTACATACAGTGGAATGTGATTCAACCCTAAAAAGAAAGGAAATTCTGACACATGCTAAATATGGATGAGCCTTGAGGTTCACTTACTAAGTGAAATAGTCTGGTCACAGAAAGACAAATACTGTATGATTCCCACTTAAGAGTTCCCTAGATTAGTTAAATTCATAGGGACTGAAAGAAGGGTGGTTACCAGGGGCTAAGTGGAATGAGGAGTTTAATGGGTATAGAGTTTCAGTTTTGCAAGACAAAGAGTTCTGGAGATTGCTTACACACAATGTGAATGTACTTAACACTACTGAACTATACACTTGAAAATAGTTAAGATGGTGAATTCTATGTTTTGTGTATTTTACCACAATTAAAAAAAAACACTTAAATTGCCAATAAGTATGTTTTGTGTTTTTGAAGTGTGAGTTAATTGAATTAATTTAACTTAATTGGAAGTCATTGGAAGGCTTGTTTACATTTTATGTAAATCCTAATGACTTTCCGTTAACAACAAGATTTACTTTAATGTCTGACTTCTCTTTACAGGCTCGGTAACTTGGGCCTTTGGGTAACAATTTAATAACTAGAAGAGGGAATTTATTACATGTTGATGGTGGATTGAGTACTCACTCCCCAGTGACATGAATACAGTATTATATTCTCAATGAGTTTTTTTTAATATTCTCATTATATTCTCATCATCCTATTCATCAATGACTATAAAGAACTCCATTTTCATATCTAAAAACGTATTAGGAAAAGATTATTATAGTTCTTATATTTAGAAGTGTTAGTATTATTAGATACAAATAAAGCCTCTGATTTATAAATAACTGTTCTAATACAGTTTTTGCTGTTGCTGTTTGTTTGTTTGTTTCTGGCTAATAGGGTACAGAGAAAGCACTTTCAAAGCTTCATGAGTATTTCCCTGAAATGCAGATTCTGGCAGTTAGTGGTAACTACTGTACTGACAAGAAACCTGCTGCTATAAATTGGATAGAGGGAAGAGGAAAGTCTGTTGTTTGTGAAGCTGTAATTCCAGCCAAGGTTGTCAGAGAAGTGAGTGATTGGATGACTTTTATTTTGTTAATCTTTCATTGGATTACAAAATTGGGAAAAGTAATATTAAGGGTTAAGTAAACTTGAATATACGGGTGTGTTTTATCTTATCTCACCCATCTGCCTGTGGGTGGCGTTCACGGAACAGACCTTACTGATAATCTTCTTATTGAGGATGGGGCTTACATGGGGCCACGTCTACACTCCCTTGTTTTCTGGAGGTACAGAAAGTAGATCTGGGTAACCCACTCCTGAATCTTCTGGGGGAAGATGTAAGATGTGCACCACTCTGTTTTCTAGGTATTAAAGACTACTACAGAGGCTATGATTGAGGTCAACATTAATAAAAATCTGGTGGGCTCTGCCATGGCTGGGAGCATCGGTGGCTTCAATGCCCACGCAGCAAACATTGTAACTGCCATCTACATTGCCTGTGGACAGGTGAGGGCGCCAGCCTCCACCTTTCTTGTCTTGCGTTGTTCTAAGTGAGATAAGTTTTATATTTTTTCCTTTCTGTTTTTTTAAGGATGCAGCACAGAATGTTGGTAGTTCAAACTGTATTACTTTAATAGAAGCAAGTGGTCCCACAAATGAAGACTTGTATATCAGCTGCACCATGCCATCTATAGAAATAGGGACTGTGGGTGGTGGGACTAACCTGCTCCCTCAGCAAGCATGTCTGCAGGTAAGACACATGGGGCACAGGCTCCAGTGACCTCAAGCCCAGTTCCGACTCGTTGGGATTCTTTGTGTTTCTACCTGATACCACATATCGCTCCCCTCTCTATTTTAGCCGGTCTTTTCATTCGTTTCCCACCGGCCTAATCCAGTGTGTCCAAGTAAAGCATGTTCAGGCACAGGCTTAGTAAATTGAGAAAGTAGATTAAGAGAGCAAATGATTGTTCATCTGCTCTGAGTAAGTGCACTTCCAGCCAGGCTGTGGATGTTAGGTTCACTGTGGTGTATTCCATTGTTAGTACTGGCTGTCAGATCTTGGAAATGTAGTACTTCCACTGGAGCCTGGTTCTATTCTAATGCCATTGTAGTTGCCCTCATTTTAATTGATTGAATAGGAAGTTGTTGCCATGCCTTGAAGGGTGAGTCCTGCTGTGTCTGTCCCTGGCTGCAGATGCTAGGTGTTCAGGGAGCGTGTAAAGACAATCCTGGGGAAAACGCCCGGCAGCTTGCCCGAATTGTGTGCGGTACAGTGATGGCTGGAGAATTGTCTCTGCTGGCAGCATTGGCAGCAGGACATCTTGTCAGAAGTCACATGATCCACAACAGGTAAGACTTAAAGATTTGTTTAATATGTTTTCCCTATACTTAAAATATGCAGTAGAAAAACCTACTTCTCAGATACAAGTCCTAACTTAAAATTTTGCGTTCCTGATATTTTGTATATCTCTCCTTTGTCTTTTTCTGCTGTAGGTCAAAGATAAATTTACAAGACTTCCAAGGAACTTGCACTAAGAAGGCAGCTTGAATAGCCCGACAGTTCAGAACTGAAACACAGGCGTTGGGTTCTAAAGGACTAACATAAAATCTGTGAATTAAAAAAGCTCGATGCAGTGTCTTGTTGAGGATGAATAGACATGATCAGTGAGACGACTGCTTGGTTTTTGGCTCTTTCAGAAAGTCTGAGGTTCTTCTTTCCATGCAGAGTTCTCAGATCTGAGAAGTTTACATGCTTTACATGCTGTGCTCTTTGGAAAGATCTCAACGTGGATATTATGCCTTTATAGTATCACAGATGGTAAGCTACAGCACACTTCTGAAAGAGAATACAGCTGGAAAAACAAGTTTTCTTTTGATAAAATTCTTGGAGTTCATGGTGATCAGTGTGAGATTAAACCCTCCTCCTGTCCACACCCGCCCTAGCCCCAATCCTGGGTTGAAAATGGATTTTTAAATTATACTATAGCTGACAAAACTCCTGATTTCATAGTTAATTTATTAAGTCTGGGTTGTAGACCTTTAAAAAAAATAAGAGCTAAGTTTATTTTTTGTAAACGAATACTTCATTTGGTGCTGGTCTATTTTGATTTTTGGAGGTGATAGGCAACATGATTCTTCAGAAGGGGACCTGCTTTCTTCAGAGGAAGAATTACTCTTATTCCCAAATTACAGAATAATGTGCTAAGCAGTGCTAAACAGTTCTCTTTCAAGAAAAAAAATCACTGCATTTCTCTCTGCAGGCTATTTGTTCAGAGAGGACTCTTGTCTAAATACAAATGTTTGTCTAGATTGGCTATAACATATCTTTCAGCATATAAGCCTTTAAGAAACAGAGTTTTGTGCTTTTTATGAAAGATGCAAGAGCTCTTAATATTGCTTAGACAAAGGTGACTCTGTTTATCAATGACATACAAGTCTGTGACCTCTCTTAGAACTCAGGGGGTAGAAAACACAAGTTTGGAAGAAAATTACCATTTCTTGAAGCCAAGTTTAATTTCTTAAAAGACACTTAAATTTATTTAGCTGAAAAATCTAGGTAGTTTTTTGTAAAGAACTGTACCAAATTTGTATATGTTGTAATAAAGCTTCTTGTGCCAGGAGTTTATTGAAAGCGTTCAAGAAATAAACAAAAATCACCCGATATACTGGTAAAACATTCTAAGCTTGGGCCAGAGAAGGCAGTGTTCTTTAATGTTGTCCAGGAAAGCCTGGCTTGCTTGTTGAGCCTAATGAAGGGGAAGGTCAGCTTTCAGAGCCAGTGAAGGTGCTGTGTGAATGGCCGTGGAGGGAGTGTCCCTTGTCCTGTGGCCAGGAGGTTGGTGACTGAAACATCCACACAGGGCTCTTTGATGGACCCATAAAATCTTCCTCAGGGGGTCAGCAGAGTTGTTGAATCTTAATTTTTTTTTTTTTAATGTACAACTTTTGTATAAATAATAAAGAACTCCTTATTTTGTATTACATCTAATGCTTCAAGTGTTGGTCTTGGAAAGCTGGTGGCTCATGTAGAAGATGGACTCTGAGAAACATTCCAGTAATGCCGTGGCAGTACAGAGAGCCTCTGAGTGATTGTGTCTGCATTGTTGGGGAAGATTGACAATTTCTGTTTTATGTAAAGTTTAAATTGCTTCTGTTGTGACTTTTCATCCAGTGACTTTTTATCTGAATTTTTCATGGAAGTGGCAGTGAGAAATATTTTGAGTCTTCATTTTGGTGACTGTAACCAATATCTTGCTAAACTAATGTTTTGTACAGTTACTAAATTGTATACATTTTGTTATACTTTTTCCCCCAGTTCCAGTAAATTATGAAAAGGAGGTTAATACTGATAAGTGTAATCAGTAACCTTTTTTGTTTGGATTAACCATAGGCCTGCCTGAGACCTGGAAGCTTTAAAGTCTGGCCAGAGTGGTACCCTGTAATTCACACTAGGTGCCCCAAAACCCATTTATCGTTCCCATTGTCTTCTCCCACTCTACAACAGAACAGCAGGCCAGGGTTATACATATATTAAAACTATCTTCCTTATACTTTGAGTAGTTCAGATTTATCATCATGGACTACTTTTGGATATTGGGGGTATGACAGTTGAGAGGAAGAGGCCATAAAGGTTGGGCAGCCAAAACCAAATGGCCATTGCAGGTATGTACATAAGCTGTATCAACTGACAGTACAGCTTATATAGCTGAGGCTGGCCTCTTTAAAATCCCAAATTCTGGTGATTTTTGACTATACTTCTGCCATAGTTAGAGACGTGAACAGGTGTGTATGAGCCACTAAGAACTAAGCCCAGATACTTGAGAATCATTTTGAATTTTTCTCCCAAAATGGCATGTGATCACTTGTCTGGTCGGCCCTCTCGAGAGTGGGGCAAGCTGGACAGGCGATGGGAAAGTTTCGTCCCCTTACTGCTCAGGGGATTGGATGAGCAGTGAGATGCATGTGCCAGCACAGGAGTTTTCCTCATCTTTGGAGAGTGTGGAGAATTAAATCCAAAGAGAACATCTCACATTGAAGGGTCTGAGCTCAAACAAGAGGACACAGAACAGCAAAACATCAATACAAATCCACTGTGTACAGAAGGTTCAAGTAAGAGCAGTAAATTCACTATAGGAATTTTTTTTCAAGACCAATGTTTCTCAAGCTGTCTTTCTGTTCTGGACATGACTTGAATTTATTAAGAATGAACTTTGCCCAGTTAGCAAAAAGATAACTTCTACACTGCAAGCCAAAAGAAGATGGCAAATGATTTATTTATATCTTAACAGATTCCCTTTTCCATTATGAGATGCATGGAACCCCTCCTTCCATCACACACACATATACTTTTTGTTCTTTTCTTCCTGAGCAAGTTTGGGAGCTCCCGAGGGAGGTGTGGGTACTCTTGTATCAGGATGTGAGACACTTCCACACAGTTGTTCTCTAAGGCCAGTGGGAGAGACCCTCGTGCCACCAGCTGGAGTTAGGAGGTGGGACACGAGAGAGTGTTGTAATCCAGGGATTCTCCAGCTCCAGTGCAGCACACTCACCTGGGCTCCTGATTCCCTTGGTCTTGGGTGGGGCTGGGACTTCCACATTTCTTTCTAGTATTGCTGTTGCTGCTCTAACGGTGCTGGGTTTCAGTGTGAAGTGCCTGGTGTTACTGTGAATAAATGGTATTAGAAAGTTTTCATTCAGAAGCACACAGCAGACACCCACGGAGAGGCCAAGTGCTGCTTAATAGCTGCTTAATAAGACAGAATTAATCCTAGAGAGATATAACCAACTAGAAGGTATGTTATTTGGGTCTGTGTCTCCCCTCCTGCCCCCCACCTGTGAACCTGCCCCCCCCCCTTGGCAAAACACCAAATTATCTGCATTTTCAAAGAATGGAATGACTGCCCCAGAAAAGGACATTTTTAGCCACTTTTTCCCCTCACTTTCCTACCCCTTGGTCTCTGGTCTCTCTCCCAAATGAGACAGTGGGGGACCAAAGGGGAAAAAAGTCTACCTTTAAAGAGGTTCGTGTATATACCATTCCCTGCTCAGTACCCTCACCTCACCCACCCTATAGCCGCAAAGTTTGACTGCTTTGTACTGATACCTTAACTTCCCAGGATTGCGGCCCTGGAGCAGGGTCACTCAGAGGCAAGAAGCTGATTCCACAGACCATTCGACTGGTCAGTTCTGAAGCCAGAGGGCAGAGAGCCTAAAGGCAGTAGGGCCCTGTGCCATTTACTAACATAAAGCACACAGGCACCTTGTGTGTCTTGGCAAGAAAGTATCAGGAAGTAATCCAAAAGAAAAGGACTGCAGTCACTAGCCTGTGTTGATTATGGAACTCCTTTGCTTTCCCGTCACTTGAAATTTGAAATGGTAAACGGCGTTTAGTGGGTGAAGTGGAGGGAGGGGACAGTGAAGGGAGCTCTGTCTCAGTCTCCACAGCAAAATCAGCTGGGATTGTATGTTAAAAGCAGTGGACACAGTCAAGCAAATCCAGAGTATTATTAGCCCTAAATGATGTGTGATGGAAGAACCTCATTCTGCAGCTCTCTCCTAGCCCTTAGTTCACAAGGGAGATAAACACTGGTGCCCCTACCTCCCTGCCCATTTCACCGTGTGGACTAGGGCTATAGCCTCAGGGCTCTAAATGGTCAAAACCCACCAAGTTTTGGTGCATTTTCTACCTCAGTCTCTTGATCTAGGGTATGGCCTGTGAACAACTTACCACATTTTTAAACCTTTATTGCTTTTCATAGGAAAGTAGACTCAGGTGTGTGTGAGCAGCCCACTCACCTCTGGCCATGGTTCCTTCAGATCCGGATGATCTCACCCACACTGCAAAACCCTTGGTAAGCAGCCAAAGCTTGAAGCTGGCTTGCTGGTAGAGCCTGGATAATTTAACAACTTTAAATGGAAAGCTCTTGAGGAAAGGCCCATTTTTAACTTGCTTTTAGGACAGTGCCTACCCAGGCCAGTAGAATCCAAACCTTGAACAACCTTGAGCACTCCATCAGAAAAAACAAAACTAAAATGATAAAGATAAAACAAATAAAAGTTGAAATTTTTTGTTTCCATATTTCAGTGGTACATCTTGCCCACATTTTCCTCCAGGCCAAGGTCTCTTGAAGACAGGTACCATGTCTTTTCTTGTAACCTAGTACAGTACCTTAAAATTAACGGTCCTCCGTGTTGTTGAATGACTGACACAATAAATTTGTAATTAGGACTTACTCCAAAGAGAAAATAATAGTTACAATAGGAAGACAAGGGCAGTGTTGAGGGAGCTGGGAATCCAGAGACCTCCATTTCAGTCAAGGCTCTGCCACTAGCTGTGACACCTGGGTTATTGGCTTCGTGTTTCTTTCCCTCAGTTTCCTTATTCGTATAATGACATAGTTGGATTGGCTGGCTTCTAAGCCCTTAACTGGCTCTACAAATTCCATGAAATGCTTTATTTACTCTCTCCTGTATATACATGAGCCAATTGCACTGATAAGCTAGAGTCTGGCTTATTAGTAGAGCTGATAGATGAACACAACAGCAGTGTCATAGTAGTGGCATAATCCAAGTATGACGGGAAAAGCACATACAACTGGAGAGGAAGAGTTGAGGGTTGAGGGGGCGGGTATAGTTAAGGTCAGAAACTGGAACCCTGAAGTAGGTTCTGGATGTTGACTGAAGGGAGGAGAGAGAGAAGTTCCTTCGAAGGTGAGCATGGATCACTGAGTGACTGGAGTTAAGTCCACCTGGATGGGATGATTTATTTGTAGAGGGGACCAAGGAGAGGCAGGCTGGTAAGGCAGATGCAGTAAGGCCAAACTCTTAAAATGATACATTGAACATCAGACTGAAGTCAAGGAGTGTGGACTCAGTCCTTGGAGATAAGGGCACTATTGAAACATTTAGCAAGAGGCATTAGGTATTAAAGGATAACTCGATCAGGAGAAAAGAGGTCACTTAGGAAACTCATGTCTACCCTGATTCTGCAGCTCTGAATGCTTCCACATTCGTTTACAAGCTTGGCAATGACTGCTGGGCAGCTCGTTTGAGGCACTATCACTTTCATTTCCCAAGTTTTAAAAGCTGTCACTATTACTACACTGTAATTGTCACTTATTCTGACATTAGCATGAGAATTATACACAAGTAAGAACATTAATGGTTGACTTATTCTACATCCAAACAACCAGGCACCAACTCCCACTGATTTTTCTTAGATATGTAATGCTCAAGAAAGCCCTTCAGTGATGCCCATTGCTGGTAGAATGAACATCAAGCTCTTTGCACAGCATTCAAGGTCTTCCATGAACTGCTCTGCCTCTTTCTGGTTTTCTCCCTCATTAGACATACCCTGTAGGCTAAACCCCACATGACTTACGGTTTGGCTCAAAGCCCCAAAATGTTTGCGTCCTTCTTGTCATTATTCCTGTGTCTTATTCAGATTCCCGCCTTTAGCACTCAAAAGACAGTATATAGCACATATTTGTGGTTGACCAAATCATTCCTTACATTTGCACAGTAGAGTGCAAAGTGTTTTGAATACATTATCACACTCTTCCCCAAACAATCCTGTGATGTAGATGATTTCATATTATTTTATGGAAGAGAAAAATAGATTTAGAGACATGAAAACGTCTTGGCAAAATCAAACGTGTTCAAGTGAGAGAGCCAGAAAAACTCTGGTCTTCTGGCTTCTAAATTTCATTCCTTTCAGTTTGTTGAATGCATGGTATCCAGAAACATGGGGAGAAATACACTTAGAAGTAACAGAAAAATCTACTGGATGTTACAAATGAAAAGTCAAAGTCACAAACGACAAAATAAATTGTAGATTTAAATAATCAGCAGAGTAGACCAGCTTACTAATTTGGTGCTATTGACGTGCATGGAAGTTGGTGAACTTGTTAAAACACAGCAACAATCCATTCCCTATCTACCTTTTGAGGACACAACTGAGAACCAAGAATCAAAAACACTTTCACACACCTCAAATGTGGTTAAGTCTACCATTAATGCACTGTATTGAAATGCTCTTGATCTCAATGTCTATTTCCTCTTAGTTTAGGTGCATTTCTAAAAAGCTTGGTTATGACAAAAACAGTGAATGCCAGATGTGCTGTTTGTTGCTGTATCCTTAATCCTGGAACACTTCATGGCATGTAGTAGGTGCTCAACAAATATTTCTCTGCAACTTGTTTTGGGTGCTGTAGAGTTAGTGCTACATATCTATATTGCTAAAATTGCTGGATGTTGGCATCTTGACTTATTGCCACACAAGGATTCCCTGCTGCTGGGCCCAGCTACCACTTGGGTTTCCCAATTGCAAGGAGTAGTAATAGAAAAGAATCACAGTAAACTGACTAGGGGTGGGTCCAAAGCATGTTTCAGTCACTACCTCAGTGGTCATTTTGCAGCAGGCTGCCCACAAAAGTGGTAGCTATGTTGAGTCTCATCCTTGGGTTGAAAAATCCAAGATAAAATACCCTCCTTGGGCTTGTTTGTGGTGATGTTTCATCCTTCCAAACTGGAAGACAGGAAGGCAGTTAAGGCACCAAATGAAGGCCAGATTTAACCTTTAAGACAAAATTTATAGATCTGGTGGGGTTCTGTGACATGTAGGTACTGTGGTTTTGTGAAGCCGGTACTGAAGTGTGTGATGTTAAGACCTCTACCCCCAAAGTTCTAGTCTTCAAGCACGTCAGCTCTTCCTATTCTGCTAAACACTATATTCTAGACATTAAATACATAAGGCACTAAAAAGTAGCAGAGTCAAACAGAGAAAAGACTTGAGAGTCACTCAGTAGGCCTGGAATCCTGGCCCATTTCCTTATCTTTATAATACGGGTGGTACCACCAACTACTACCACCACCAACCACTGCTGCTGCCACCCAGCATGTTGTAAGGGAGGAAGTTAGATAAAACGCAGGTCAAGTTATGTGCTATACATAATGGAGACATCCTCATTTAGCACCTCAACAATCCTAACGCCTGGGTGATGAGAAAATCCTGGTTGGGCATCTTTTAGTAACTTCAAAGATCTTTAAGATTTGTTCTAGCACTAACCTCACAGAATTCTCTGCAGCAGAACAAAGAGGCCAAATAAAGTAGTTTAACTTTATGATACTTGTTTAAGTCTATTCAAAGTGTACATAGAGGGTTCACAAAAAATTTCTTAATCGGAAGACAATGCAAATGCCAACAATATGACTCCTCTGGTAGTCTAGTTCAAACAATGACGAGAAAATCTGGAAGACACTATAAAAACAATTCAATTAAAAGAAGCTAGTTAGAACTACACCTTTCCAATTTTGGAGACTGGTTCAAGATGGAGGAGGAGAAGGACATGCACTCACTCCCAACTTAGAATCACAACTAACTGCTGAAAAATCATTAACAGGAAGACACTGGAACTCACCAAAAAAGATACCCCACATCCAAAGACAAAGGAGAAGCTGCAATGAGACGGTAGGAGGGGTGCAATCACAATAAAATCAAATCCCATAACTGCTGGGTGGGTGACTCACAAACCAGAAAACAATTATAGCACAGAACTCTACCCACTGGAGGGAAGGTTCTGAGCCCCACATCAAGGCTTCCCAACCTGGGGGTCCGACAACAGGAGGAGAAATTCCCAGAGAATCAGACTTTGAAGGCTAGCGGGATTTGATTGCAGGACTTCAACAGGACTGGGGAAACAGAGACTCCACTCTTGGAGGGCACACACAAAGTAGTGTGCGCATCGGGACCCAGGGGAAGGAGCGGTGACCCCATAGCAGACTGAACCAGACCTACCTGCTGGTGTTGGAGGGTCTCCTGCAGAGGCGGGGGGTGGCTGTGGCTCACCGTGGGGACAAGAACACTGGCAGCAGAAGTTCCGGGAAGTACTCCTTGGTGTAAGCCCTCCCAGAGTCTGTCATTAGCCCCACCAAAGAGCCCAGGTAGGCTCCAGTCCTGGGTCACCTCAGGCCAAACAACCAACAGGGAGGGAACAAAGCCCCACCCATCAGCAAACAAGCAGACTAAAGTTTTACTGAACTCTGCCCACCAGAGCAACACCCACCTCTACCCACCACCAGTCCTTCCCATCAGGAAGCTTACACAAGCCTCTTAGATACCCTCATCCAGCAGAGGACAGACAGAAGCAGCAAGAACTACAATCCTGCAGCCTGTGGAACAAAAACCACATTCATAGAAAGACAGACAAAATGAAAAGACAGAGGACTATGTACCAGGTGAAGGAACAAGGTAAAACCTCAGAAAAACAAGTAAATGAAGTGGAGATAGGCAAACTTCAGAGAAAGAATTCAGAATAATGATAGTGAAGATGATCCAGGACCTCAGAAAAAGAATGGAGGAAAAGATTGAGAAGATGCAAAAAATGTTTAACAAAGACCTAGAAGAATTAGAGAACAAACACCTAGAAGAATTAAAGAACAAACAAACAGAGATGAACAATACAATAACTAAAATGAAAAATATGCTAGAAGGAATCAATAGCAGAATAACTGAGGCAGAAGAACGGATAAGTGGCCTGGAAGACAGAATGGTGGAATTCACTGCCGTGGAACAGAATAAAAAAAAAAGAATAAAAAGAAATGAAGACAGCCTAAGAGACCTCTGGGACAACATCAGACGCACCAACATTCACATTATAGGGGTCCCAGAAGGAGAAAGGAGAGAAAGGACCCAAGAAAATATTTGAAGAGATTATTGTCGACAACTTCTCTAACATGGGAAAGGAAATAGCCACCCAAGTCCAGGAAGCATAGAGAATCCCAAGGAAAAACACACTGAGACACACAGTAATGAAACTGAGAAAAATTAAAGACAAAGAAAAATTATTAAAAGCCAACAAGGGAAAAACAACAAATAACATACAAGGGAACTCCCATAAGGTTAACAGCTGATTTCTCAGCAGAAACTCTACAAGCCAGGAGGGAGTGGCATGATATATTTAAAGTGATGAAAGGGAAGAACCTACAACCAAGATAACTCAAGGATCTCATTCAGATTCAATGGAGAAATTGAAAGCTTTACAGACAAACAAAAGCTAAGAGAATTCAGCACCACCGAACCAGCTCTACAACAAATGCTAAAGGAACTTCTCTAAGTGGGAAACACAAGAGAAGAAAAGGACCCACAAAAACAAACCCAAAGCAATTAAGAAAATGGTCATAGGAACATACATATCGATAATTACCTTAAACGTGAATGGATTAAATGCTCCAACTAAAAGACACAGGCTCGCTGAATGGATACAAAAAGAAGACCTGTATATATGCTGTCTACAAGAGACCCACTTCAGACCTAGGGACACATACAGACTGAAAGTGAGGGGATGAAAAAAGATATTCCATGCAAATGGAAATCAAAAGAAAGCTGGAGTAGCAATACTCATAGCAGATAAAATAGGCTTTAAAATAAGGTTACAAGAGACAAGGACACTATATTATGATCAAGAGATTAATCCAAGAAGAAGATATAAGAATTATAAATGTTTATGCACCCAACACAGGAGCACCTTAATACGTAAGGCAAATGCTAACACCTATAAAAGAGGAAATCGACAGTGACACAATAATAGTGGGGGATTTTAACACCTCACTTACACCGATGGACAGATCATCCAGATAGAAAATAAGGAAACACAAGCTTTAAATGACACAACAGACCAGATAGATTTAATTGATATTTATAGGAAATTCCATCCAAGAACAGCAGATCACACTTTCTTCTCAAGTGCACACAGAACGTTCTCCAGGATAGATCACCCCTTGGGTCACAAATCAAGCCTTGGTAAATTTACGAAAATTGAAATCATATCAAGCATCTTTCCCAACCACAACGCTATAAGATTAGAAATCAATTACAGGGAAGAAAACGTAAAAAGCATAAACACATGGAGGCTAAACAATACGTTACTAAATAACCAAGAGATCACTGAAGAAATCAAAGAGGAAATCAAAAAATACCTAGAGACAAATGACAACGAAAACACGACGATCCAAAACCTATGGGATGCAGCAAAAGCAGTTCTAAGAGGGAAGTTTATAGCAGTACAATCCCACCTCAAGAAAGAAGAAAAATCTCAAATAAACAACCTAAGCTTACACCTAAAGCAACTAGAGAAAGAAGAACAAACAAAACCCAAAGTTAGCAGAGGGAAAGAAATCATAAAGATCAGAGCAGAAATAAATGAAATAGAAACAAAGAAAACAATAGCAAAGATCAATGAAACTAAAAGCTGGTTCTTTGAGAAGATAAAATTGATAAACCATTAGCCAGACTCATCAAGAAAAAGAGGGAAATAACTCAAATCAATAAAATTAGAAATGAAAGAGGAGAAGTTACAATGAACACCGCAGAAATACAAAGCATTTTAAGAGACTACTACAAGCAATTCTATGCCAATAAAGTGGACAACCTGGAAGAAATGGACAAATTCTTAGAAAGGTATAACCTTCCAAGACTGAACCAGGAAGAAACAGAAACTGTGAGCAAACCACTCACAAGTAATGAAATTGAAACTGTGAAGAAAAATCTTGCAACAAGCAAAAGTCCAGGACCAGATGGCTTCCCAGGTGAATTCTATCAAACAAAGAGAAGAGCTAACATCCATCCTTCTCAAACTCTTCCAATAAAGTACAGAGGGAGGAACACTCCCAAACACATTCTACGAGGCCACCATCACCCTGATACCAAAACCAGACAAAGATACTACAAAAAAGGAAAATTACAGACCAATATCACTGATGAATATAGATGCAAAAATCCTCAACAAAATACTGGCAAACAGAATCCAACAACACATTAAAAGGATCATACACCATGATCAAATGGGATTTATCCAGGGATGCAAGGATTCTTCAATATATGCAAATCAATCAGTGTGATACACCATATTAACAAACTGAATAAAAACCATATGATTAGCTCAGTAGATGTAGGAAAAGGTTTTGACAAACTTCAACACCCATTTAGGAAAAAACCTCTCCAGAAAGTGGGCACAGAGGGAACCTACCTCATCATAATAAAGGCCATATATGACAAACCCACAGCAAACATCACTCTCAATGGTGAAAAACTGAAAGCATTTATTTCCTCTAACATCAGGAATAAGACAAGGATGTACAGTCTCGCCACTCTTACTCAACAGAGGTTTGGAAGTCCTAGCCATGGCAATCAGAGGAGAAAAAGAAATAAAAGGAATACAAATTGGAAAAGAAGCAGTAAAAGGGTCACTGTTTGCAGATGACATGATACTATACATAGGTAATCCTAAAGATGCCACCAGAAAACTACTAGAGCTAATCAATGAATTTGGTAAAGTAGCAGGATACAAAATTAATGCACAGAAATCTTTTGAATTCCTATACACTAACAATGAAAGATCAGAAAGAGAAATTAAGGAAACAATCCTATTCTCTATTGCAACAAAAAGAATAAAATACCTAGGAATAAACCTAAGGAGGTAAAAGACCTGTACTCAGAAACCTATAAAGACAGTGATGAAAGAAATCTAAGATGACACAAACAGATGGAGAGAAATACCATGTTCTTGGATTGGAAGAATCAATATTGTGAAAATGACTATACTACCCAAAGCAATCTACAGATTCAATACAATCCCCATCAAATTACCAATGGCATTTTTTACGGAACTAGGACAAAAAAATCTTAAAATTTGTATGGAGACACAAAAGATCCTGAACAGCCAAAGCAATCTTTAGGGAAAAAAATGGAGCTGGATGAATCAGGTTCCCTGACTTCAGACCATACTACAAAGCTACAGTAATCAAGATAGTATGGTACTGGCACAAAAACAGAAATGTAGAGCAATGGAACAGGATAGAAAGCCCAGAGATAAACCCAAGCATCTATAGTCAACTAATCTATGACAAAGGAAGCAAGGATATACAATGGAGAAAAGACAGTCTCTTCAATAAGTGGTGCTGGGAAAACTGGACAGCTACATGTAAAAGAATGAAATTAGAACACTCCCTAACACCATACACAAAAATAAACTCAAAATGGATTAAAGACCTAAATGTAAGCCCAGACACCATAAAACTCTTACAGGAAAATATAGGAAGAACACTCTGACATAAATCACAGCAAGATCTTTTTTGACCCACCTCCTAGAGAAATGTAAATAAAAACAAAAATAAACAAATGGGAGCTAATGAAACTTCAAAGCTTTTGCACAGCAAAGGAAACCATAAACAAGATGAAATGACAACCCTCAGAATGGGAGAAAATATTTGCAAATGAAGCAACCGACAAAGGATTAATTTCCAAAATATACAAGCCACTCATGTAGCTGAATATCAAAAAAAGAAACAACCCAACCCCAAAATGGGCAAAAGGCCTAGACATTTCTCCAAAAATGATATACAGATTTGCAACAAACATATGAAAGGATGCTCAACATCACTAATCATTACAGAAATGCAAATCAAAACTACGAGGCATCACCTCACACTTGTTAAAATGGGTATCATCAGAAAATCTACAAACAACAAATGCTGGAGAGGGTGTGGAGAAAAGGGAACCCTCTTGCACTGTTGGTGGGAATGTAAACTGATACAGCCACTCTGGAGAACGGTATGGGGGTTCCTTAGAAAACTAAAAATAGAACTACCATATGACCCAGCAATCCCACTACTGGGCATATACCCTGAGAAAACCAGAATTCAAAAGGACACATGCACCCCAATGTTCACTGCAGCACTATTTACAGTCACCAGGTCATGGAAGCAACCTAAATGCCCATTGAAAGATGAATGGATAAAGATGTGGTGTATATATATATATATATATACACACACACACACACACACACACACACACACACAATGGAATATTACTCAGCCATAAAATAGGATGAAATTGGGTCATTTGTAGAGATGTGGATGGACCTAGAGACTGTCATGCAGAGTGAAGCAAGTCAGAAAAACAAATATCATATATTAATGCATATATGTGGAATCTAGAAAAATGGTACAGATGAACTGGTTTGCAAGGCAGAAATAGACACACAGATGTAGAGAACAAACGTATGGACACCAAGGGGGGAAAGTGGGGGGGTGGGGGGTGGTGGTGACGGTGGGCTGAATTGGGAGATGGATATTGACATGTATACACTAATATGTATAGAATAGATAATAAGGACCTGCTGTTTAAAAAATAAAGAAAAAAAAAGAACTACACTGTATTTACAGGTTATATTTCAAAGCCAAGCCTAAGGCAAAAGCTGCAGTAAGTTAAAAATTGTTCTTGAAAAACTTAAAAGTGTGCCATGAGGGTGACAATACTATTTCTCTGTCAATAAACCCAACACAACAGCCAGATTTTCTCTCCAGCATCCCCTGAGATTAAGTAGTTGGCTTGTATGTGAGGTCATATTGTTTGTATGGTATTTCTCTTTGAACACCAGGAGAGAAATATGCTCAGTGCCTTTCAATATGGAGGAAACCAACGACCAAGTGAACTGCAAATCCACACTTCCCATCTCATCGTGGTTCTGGGGTGTAAATTCCCTGAGTGTAACAAGTGGAGCTGGCCATATTATTTAAGTAAATGAGGGATGATTTTTTTATGGTTAAACGCATAGAGCTAACTTTCATGTGTGTATGACTGGCTGGGTTTTAGAAACACCCAGCTGCATATGGCTTCACTCTCTAGCAACTGAAAACAAACTTTTGGACCAGGGTCCATAGTAAAAAAAAAAAAAAAAAATCATTTAAAACTGTAACCTACTACACACACACACACACACACACACACACACACACGTCTGTGTGTGTGTATATACAATACATGCATATACATACATACACACATATATGTAAAAAGGTTCACAAAATATTTACCTTTATTACATCCTATGTATTTGATCTATTCCATTCTGTTCTACTTTCTTAAAATTTTTTTAGGTTGCAACTCAGTAGTTTTCTTGATGCCCAACCGGGTTACAACATACAGTTTGAAGAACATTGAACTGGAGTATTTCAAGCTCTTAACTACTCAGAGAATTATGTAGGGCAGTACCTGGGGGTTAAGAAAAACAATCAAGCAAGCACATTTGTCCATAATATTTTAATACTTTTCCACTTTTAAATACTGGTTTTAATTTTGTGATTGTAACATGGAAGATCCAACTTTATTATTTTTTAAAAACATCACCAGGATCATAAAGCTATTTAGAATACACTCTACACACTCCCAAGGTACTTTAAAATGATTATGTTTTGAGTTTGTAGATGAACAATGACAATAATCCAAATACACTGTCTGTACAACTTGGATCAAATAGTGGTGAAAGTGTTTAACTGGACAAACAACTGATAAGCTTAAAGATAATCAGCACAATTTCACAAGAGAACCAGCTCAGCCCAACTAAAATTTTCTCAATAGCAATTGACACTGATGTTGTATAGGAGTACAAATTAGTTGATGAAACTGAACAAATGGGAACCCCATTCCTCCTTTTCCTTCTTTTGTATTCCTACATCCCTCCCAGTCATCCTCTTCCTTGGTCTGGCTACCCCTGTGGCGAACCCAAATCAAGAGCTGCTATGACACCCTCCACCTCAAAATCAGGAGCCCTGAATTACAAGTGAAATACTGTGCTCTCTTGAACTGTACAGTGGGCACTCAGGGACAAAACCCCTCATCACCAATATTTTTCATGTTTCTATCACAGTACAAAAGAGTAACTGAGTAGAAAAGAGAGTAAAATGATAATTTTTTTTTTTGCTTGGGGAAGAGAAGTAGGAAATAACTGTGGATGAGAAAACATCATGTATATTCAATATGTAGGAATTAGCCTTATGGAAATAATTCTAGAGGGTCTGAATGCTGTCTAAAGGGCTAGTACCTCTCCAAATTTTGATCTCTTTTACTCCTTTCATATTCCCCAACTCATTTCTAAATCTGGTTGGGCAGGATTAACCCTAGTGAAGTACCAGTGCAATTACCTGAAGGTAAAATGTATCCTTTACTTTTCTTCTCTTTTTTAATACAAATATTTTTCCTGTAATCATTTACAGAATTGCAAAAGTATATCATTAACATTTAGTGCAAATGCAACTAATGTAGGTTTAGACACTGCTCTGTAAACTTTCCATACCTTTGTAAAATAAAGCTATCCAATTTAGTCATGATAGTACCAGAAATGGCAAACAGAGAAACATTTATAGTGGGCATATAGAATTGTTTTTGAAGATTCCCATCAGTGGCTATGGTGAATAAACCTTCCCTCCCCAACCCTCCCATACTCCCAACCCCAATCCCGCAACTGATTGTAAAATAAAATACACATTTGAGGTATAAACTTTTCTTTTTTAAACATCACAATATAAAATGTTAACTGGTGATGTAGTAAACTGATAAGATAATTTGTCTTATTTGCCTTAACTAGCATTACCACCATATAGGCACTTTTTCCTTGTAGTCAAATTATGAATAGTATTTTTCTGTAATAAGGCATATTCCATGCACATCATTTAGAGAAAGGTAAATTAAAAAATAGTAAAGATTTATGGAGCATGAAATCTGCGTGCATGTAATGTAAGCATATGTTTTATATGTATTTTCCTCTCTGTACAGACTAATAAATACCACTTTATCTGATGCAAGTAATTCACTTCCAGGATTGTGTATATTAAGTGATCAGACTAATCCCATCATTAAATTATCACCTTGCATTTATCATTAAGACTCCATTACCATGTAGGAAATATATACAGGACATGTTCCACGTGACATGATTTCCTGCTTTACAAAATGGGTCTGGTTTCTGTGTTTCTATAGAGATGAACAAGTCAGCAAAGCATCTACAAAATGCCTCTGATTTACGTAAGCACATTTGTGTATAAACACAGTGAAGATTCTGAAGTGGGCAGTCATTTCTACTTCAATGAGTACCATTCCCTGCCTCTGCTCCATGTTTCAGGGTTTTTCAAAGGGGCCTAAAACTAAAAAAGGTATTTTACGTTTAACTTCTTACAGCAACTAAAGAAAGAATTTCAGTTTGAATCACATGGTCTTCTTTACTGCCCTGTTGAAGTTTCTGATCAAGAGGCAAACAGGAGCGGTGCCCACATTTTCTACGCATATCTTGCAACGTTATCTTTTAAACTGACCCAAATTAGAAGAACAAACACGTGTTACTGAATACTAGAAATATAGAATCAGATGCCAAACTCAAACAGTGAGATTTGCTGGAACATGTAATACCGTATATCCTCTCACCAATTTCAGGAAAACATGAGCTCATTTTATTCTGACCGTTTTACCAGAAAGTAGTTTATGCCTATAATGTTGTACAGATGTTTCTGTTTGGAGGCAGGCAGAACCAATTTAGAAATTACCAAATTGTGTTTGTAACAAACTGAAAAAAATCTGTAGCACACAGTACACAACTAAAAATACAATAGAAATATAAAGATATCTGGAGAAAAAAATAAAGCTTTTCACTCTTTCTCCATCAGAACCAAAGTTCTTCATGGGAGTAAGACTATAGAAAAGGCGAAATCACAGGTTATTGACAGCCCTCAGTTATTAAGAGACACTTTACATGACAACATGAATTATTATAGAAATCAGCAGCAATGAATTCTATGATTATACAAAGCAAAAATGTCAAAAAATTCTGGACACAGATTTGACTGTAGGCCTATAAAAAGAACCCCATCCAGAAATTTGGTGCACAGAAAGCACATGCCCCATGTGCGTCCAACTTTTGTGCTTTTCTCTTGTGCACAAAGCCTGGTACAACTGAGGATCTTAGGCCAAACCACAGTAAATTAAAAATTCTGAAAAAGTTTCCAAAAATTAAAGCATCGATTCCTAGTTGTGATTCAAAGTTGATTTTTTTTTCTCTTCTAGGAGCAAGCAAATAAAAATATAGCCATATACATGTAATTTTACATGTATTTATAGTTATATGCTGAGCGAGGAGATCTAGCAGAAGACAGCTAGTGTTAAGATGTTCAGCTTTGCTATTGCAGTATTTCTTCATTTTTGTACACAAGGCCAAGGTGTTGGGCCATAGACAAGGCTATAGATCCTATGTTCCAGCTTAGAGCATTCAATTTTGTTTTTTAATTTTTTTCCTCCAACATGGAATGTCACACAGCCTTGTTTCAGTCACTGTAGGAAAGAAAATGACAAGTAAAACATTCAGCACTGTATTATTTACTAACAGCTGCAGGACTAACAGAACAGACTCCTCCTACCTTCTGAACTCATGTAATGCACAGAATCTTTACCAAAGTTTATATTTTAAGGATTTTTCACCTTTAAGAATATAAAATTATTAACTTTATATATTTGAAATTTATCATCAGAAAGGAACAGAAGGTATAAGAAATGTTCTGAAAGTTAGAAAAAATTAAAAAGGGCAATGTGCTACAAGAAGCAAAGAGGGAATCAAGTAGAGGTTTCTGGATCCGTACCCCATAAACTGGAATTTCCTTCTTCTTAGTGTTCAATAAAAACTATGCTATACAATATCATTTATCAAGAATTAAAAAAATTTATTTAGGCTATGGGAAAGAGGTCTGCCTTATCTTAAGAAATACTGTGTCAAATGAGTTTAAGAGTTTTGACTAAGTTTTAAATATCTTTGGGCCTCATTAACTCTTTATGGAATTTCTCTAAAGATGATACACACTATTGAAAGTTACTATTTCTCCATCACCAAAATTAAGAATGTTAGCTTTCCTAAGGTTTCAATGCTAGGATCCACTTCATACATACATCTTCCAAAATTATTATGAAACAATTATTACTTTAGGTAAATGAAGATTTATTTTAGGTAAATGAAAATTTGGTTCTCTGCCAGAAAGAAGCTCAATCTGGACTCAAAGGCCAGAGCTAAGTTTTGGCCAGTGAGTCTTTCCAGTTCTATCTTTACACACACACACACATGTCCACAAACAATGGTACCATCTCCTTCCCCTAATATGAATTCTTTTCCAAGGATTTCGAGCCCTTCCCTCTAGGTCCACAAAAGAAGAATGTGTACACTCGTGGGCGCACACACAGTCAGTCAATAAAACAATGCCCCAAATCCAACAGTTTAGAGGCAAATGCTGTGGACATGTTAGCATGTATTTTGCAAATATTTTCAAAATTATTCTTCTCAAACATAGTTGAGAGCATGTTTTATTATATAACTGCATTCTGATTTCTTTTGCTTAATACCCAGTTATATTTTCTACCCTTCTCTGCAAGGCTGAAGGTAAAGGTGAACAGGGAAAACAGATACAGCTGCAAGCTTGGTCTTGGTTCGAGCAAACAGCAACTCTAGAAATCTTAAGGCTGTGGGGAGAGACACACAGCTAAGTAAGGTGACAAGCCTGCTGCCATCATGTGGCATCACGTTTTCAGTGTATTTGATTAAATACAATGCAGTGACAGAATCAATAAGAAGTTATGTGTCCAGATCGAGCCACAACAATTCTGAAGTACAAGATATCCTAAAAACAGTGCATTTTGGCAGTGCATTTATGCTTTAAGAGAATCCCTCAAAGGTCAGGCTTTGTCCCAAACACTAACCATTCAGAGAAGTAAGACTAGAACCTGTTTAACATTTTCATGTAACCTGTTTTCCTGGGAAAAGCTACATATCTGGGACATCAATGCACTAACCCTTGTGTTAGTGTCTGAAAATAAATTTAGGCTTTGAGTTCTTGTTTTTTGTTTTTTTAAGAAATAGCACACTATAAACATTATCAGAAACTAGACTTAATTAAAAGTATAGTCACTACAGTTGACCCTTGAACAACATGGCTTTGAACTGCGCACATCCAACTACATGCAAATTCTTTTCAGTACTACACGATCTGGGGTTGGTTGAATCCTCGATGCAGAGGCACCTAGGACATGGAGGGCGGACTGTAAGTCATACTCGATTTTCATCTGTGCAGGGGGCCAGCGCTCCTGACCCCCACAACGCTCATGCGTCAACTGTATATGGTTATTAACTATATTATTTTTATCTAAAGAAATTGACTCAAGAATATAAATTTCTCAGCAAATGATTTAACAGTCAATGTAGGTGAGCATGAGAGGACGGTCATAAGTACTTACTGCTTGTGAATTATACTTTGGTAATATCTATTACAAATTTAAATGTTAACACTCAGAGAGTTTCACAGAAATTGAATTATACAAATGGTTCTCAAATGGATGAAAAGATGCTCAAATTCATTTGTAACGAGGACTATGACAGTTATTTTTTGGCCATGCCACGTGGCTTGTGGAATCTCAGTTCCCCGACCAGGGATTCTGGAATCCTAACCACTAGGCCACGAGGGAACTCCCAAGAGGACCACAATTTAAACTACACTGGGAGAGTATTTTTCACCTATCAAGTTGGAAAAAAATCAGAAAGTTTTATTTCATACATTGTGTGAGAGGGTCAGAGAAACAGGCACTCCAACATGTTATTGCTGGTGAGATGATAAATTAATACGACCTCTACAGAGGCCAATATCTAAATTACAGATGCACAAGCCCCCCAGAAGTACCAGCAGTGTCACATCTAGTAATTTACCCACATACAAAATGACATGGATATGACTGCAATACTGTGTGCTCTAGCAAAAATTAGAAACAACTTTAACATCTACAAATGGAGAATTGGTTAGATAAATTGTGTACATCCACACAAATGGGATTCTACATAGCCATAAACAAAGAATAAAGCAGCTCTGCACCAATATGGAAAGATCTTCAAGATAAAGCATATGCAGAAGCAAGATGCAGAACCCTGAGTAGAGTATGCAATTTCTTTCAATAACAATAAGTGTATGTGTGTGAGGAATACACTTGTATTTGCTTATTCAGGTGAAAATGAAACATCTCTGGAAAGACACAAGAACATACTCACAGCAGCTATACACTTGTGTGTGGGGGGGGGGGGCAAGTGTGGTGCTGCAGAACTGGGTGAGCAGGGGACGGGGGATGAATTTTACTGTGTATCTTTTCATACTTTTGACTTCTGAACCATGTTAACATGTCACTCATTTAAGAAAAATTAAAGAGTTCAGCTCCTTGCACAAAGACAGTCAGTGCAGCATTATTTGACAGTAGAAATATGGAACCAACCAGACATTAACATGGGACAGTGGTTAATAAGTTCTGCAACATTTATACAACAGATGTTAAAAGAATGAGATGGTTTTGTATGTCTCATATCTTTATATGGACTAACAGTCAAGATATATTAAGTAGAAAAAGCAAGCTGCAAGATAATGCTTTGAAAAAAAATTTTTAGATATATGTCAATACATATGTACAAGTCTGGAAGAATATACAACAAACGTAACACTAATTTATGGGAAGGGAGAAACATAGAGGATTTGTACTTCTGAAATTTTATAGTTCTATAATATTAAAATTTCCTTCAATTAAGCAGACATTATCTAACATAAACAGAAAAAATAATGAAAAATTAAGTTTTAAAGGCTATAAAAACTACAACTCTTCACATCTGGAAACATCATGTAAAAGAAACTACTTTCAAAAACTAACTTGTAATGTCTGCAGAGCCATATTAGTCTATAAAGTTTAAAAAAAAGAATAACATATATTTTCCAGTACCTGTTAATACTAGAACAAAATAGGTTTTCCTGCAGTTTTTTCTTGTACGTAAGAAGTAAAACGTTTTAGAAACTTTGGATACTCTCGCTTTGCCACTGCCCTTAACACTGAGGCTGGTGCCCATCCTCCAGGGTTTACTGTGAGACAAAGGAAAATGAAAACTGTTAAGATAATTCTCCAAAAACACGTAAAGCACTCATTTTGTTCCTTTGTTTTTAAAAAATTCCTCACATTGAAAAAGCATCTCTTACAAGTCTTGACCACTCAGTACTTAGTACTGTACTAACCACCAGATGAGAACAGATAACAAATAAGAAAGCATTTATTACTGTTCTAAAATGTTCTTGGTTCCCTAAATTATAAGTAAATATTAGTATAGCAACACTTTAGGTTACTTAAGGCAGATTTATTCAATGAACTCTACTATAATCAAATAGTAACTTGCTCAGGCATAGTTGTCTCTTTAAACATACTAGCTGTGATGGCCCTGTATAAAGAAGGTTTGAAGGTTTGATTAGAGGGACTCCAGTAACTACTGCAGGTAGGAAATAGGTGTAGCAAGGAACCGTAACAAGTGATAAACAGGGCTGTCCAGCAGTAGGCCGATGTGAAATAAGTCACTAGCAACTAAGAAAGAAGCAGGGAGCAAAGATTCAGAAAACTAAAAAGCCTGACAACAAGAAAAAGAACTGTTCACCTGAAACATAATATTTTATATCAACTATTATTTCAATTAAAAACAAAAACACACACAAAAAAACCAAAATTATAAAGTAAAAAAGAAGAAAACTATTTCCAGTAATCCAACCACCAAGCAACAATTCAATATTAACATTTTGTTGTATTTCTTTCCAACTTTTCACATATATATTCTTTTCTTCTTTTAAAAATTATTGAAATGGTATTTTATATGCTTTTTCTCACCCCACTTAACATTATTTTGTAAACATTTTTCTAAATCACTAAATGGTCTTTGAAAATTTGGGAAAAAAAAGAAGTATTAATTTTCTTTCTCACTGTTGCTTATTTTCCTAATTACACCTATTCTATTAGGCAAATATCTAGTAAAACAGTTCTTAAAACCAATAATATGTAATAGTGATCTAAAGATGAAGTTTAAAAATTTACCTGTCCAGCCCCAGCTTCAGAAATTCTGATACAGCAGTTATTCAGACATTTATATTTTGAAAGATTCCTGATAATTTTGATATACATCTCTCCAAATTAAAAATTACTAAATCTAAAGGATAAAAACTAAAAAGACATTTATAAATGGTATTTTTCCAAACTGTCAGTTATCATGTAGATCACAATAAAAACATCCACATTCCCAAGTAGCAAAAACAAAACCAAAATACATACCATTAGCTACATATGTAATCTTGCATAGAATGTTGTCCCTGCTAATCTCCTGGTTTCCCTCTGGCGGGCTTACCAAGGTTTGACAAATCATAGCAATATTTATTTTGGCACGGACACATCGATTGTTTAGCTGCCAAAACAAAAAGTAAAAACAAAACACCAGTGTAGAAGATACCCAGTATTTTGTAACCTCTTCTGGTCTAATTCTACATTAGATTAACCAAAACCGTAACTCATCTACATCTCCCACAAAATCTCATAAGCACTAATTAAGAATACATGCCAAGCTGATACGACACCAGGAATGGTTTTCCCCCCTCTTAAGTAGTAAAAGGAGCTAAACCGAGGTAGAAACCACAGAGATTTTGCCAGTAGTTGATCATGGCTTGAGAGACAAGTGTGAGAAGTAGCCTACCTATACTACCCATTCAGCTGTCTCATCTAACCTCAAGAGGAAAGGAAAACAACCCTGCTGGGATGCTCATGGCCATGACTGTTGCCCTCAGATAACAGTGGCTATACTCTTCCAAGAAGCCAACTTTAATAAACAAAAATTTAAGAAGCATTTTCAAATCGATTATCTCTGTATGTGTGGTATGCGTTTATCATTTTTGCCCTGTGTTGTATATTTAGCTTTGTATTGTACAATTATACACATTTATACAATGTACTTACAGGAGCACTGTTGTGATCCACAGAAAAATTACAAACTATCCAAGTTTCCGGGTCATTTTCAGTCAAGGCTGGTATCTTTCGAATGGCAGAAAGATATAATACATCCCGCTGAGAAGCAGGCCACACTCTCTGTGGAAGAAGTACAAATCTTTTGAAAATTTGAACTTTTTTTTTTTTTGGCCGCACCACGTGGCATGCAGGATCTTAGTTCCCTGACCAGGAATTGAACCCGCACCCCCTGCAGCAGAAGCTCGGAGTCTTAAACCACTGGACCGGCCAGGGAAGTCCCCAAAATTTGAACACCTTTTTATTCATATATAATATGGAACTAACAAAGAAACAAGTGTAAAACTAATAAATGCCTTTAAGGTAACATCTGTCAAATTTTAAATGGAAAGCACCCACCAAAGGATTGATTATGAACACTGAGTTAAAGGCTTTGAAGAACATACCAAAGGAATAATGTTCTGCTATTTCTTTTTTTTTTTCTTTTTTAAATGTTTATTTATTTATTTGGCTGCTCCGGGTCTTAGTTGTGGCACGCAGGCATGTGGGATTAGTTCCCCAACCAGGGATCCAACCCCAGCCTCCCTGCATTGGGAGTGAGGAGTCTTAACAACTGGACCACCAAGGAATACCCTATTTTTCCTTCTTTTTAAACTTGGTAATATATATGTAACATAAAATGATAAAATTTTTTTTTTTTTTTTTTTTTTGCGGTATGCGGGCCTCTCACTGTTGTGGCCTCTCCCGTTGCGGAGCACAGGCTCCGGACGCGCAGGCTCAGAGGCCATGGCTCACGGGCCCAGCCGCTCCGCGGCAAGTGGGATCTTCCTGGACCGGGGCGCGAACCCGTGTCCCCTGCATTGGCAGGCGGACTCTCAACCACTGCACCACCAAGGAAGCCCGATATAAATAATTTTTAAGTGTACAATTCAGTGGCCTTAACTATATTCACAATGTTATGTAAATAACACCACTATCTAGTTCTAAATGTGTCATCACTCCCAACAGAAACTCTGTACCCATTAAGCAATCACTCCGCATTAGCCCCTCCCACAGCCATTAGTCCATTTTTTTTTTATAGTTTTCATTTTTGGCTATGTTGGGTCTTCGTTGCTGTGCATGGGCTTTCTCTAGTTGCGGTGACCGGGGGCTACTCTTTGTAGCAGTGATCAGGCTTCTCATTGTTGTGGCTTCTCTTGTTGCAGAGCACGGGCTCTAGGCACACAGGCTTCAGTAGTTGTGGCATGCAGGTTCTAGAGCGCAGGCTCAGTAGTTGTGGCCCATGAGCTTAGTTGCTCCGCAGCATGTGGGATCTTCCCAGACCAGGGCTCAAACCCGTGTCCCCTATATTGGCAGGCGGATTCTTAACCATTGTGCCACCAGGAAAGCCCCATTAGTCCACTTTTTTTTTTTTTTTTTTAAAAAGAAGATGTCTGGGGTAGGAGTTTAGTCATTTATTTATTTTTGTTGTGTTGGGTCTTTGTTTCTGTGCGAGGGCTTTCTCTAGTTGTGGCAAGCGGGGGCCACTCTTCATCATGGTGCGCGGGCCTCTCACTATCGCGGCCTCTCTTGTTGCGGAGCACAGGCTCCAGACGCGCAGGCTCAGTAGTTGTGGCTCACGGGCCTAGTTGCTCCACGGCATGTGGGATCCTCCCAGACCAGGGCTCGAACCCGTGTCCCCTGCATTAGCAGGCAGATTCTCAACCACTGTGCCACCAGGGAAGCCCCACTTTTAAGTATAGTATTAAACCTCTGTTTCAACTGTTCAGAGCAAAGATTTTAAAAGCAAGTATATTAGGGAAAGAGCATGCTCCTTTGATATCATAATCATATTTAAAGAATTGCAAACCAGTAATTTAATCTTCCAACTTCATACTGTTGGAATGACATGGAAACTAGGTCTCTGAAAACTGGGACTATGTACTTTTAAATGAGAGAAAATATGCACAGGGTCTTTCCCGATTGCTGAATTTAATAAATCGCCAACAACTCAGTGTCAATACAACACAAAGCATTTGCAAAGTGAAATGGTTCATCTTTTAAAGATACAAAGTTTCATTAAGTTGATGAAAGTAGTGCTGGGCAAATGTATGTGAAGCCAGTAATAAATGAAAATGTGGCCATATTAGAACTAATGGATACAAATCCACAAGGATGATGATAAGACAGAAATTTAAAGAGTGAGAATGACAAATATCAAGAGATGAGAAGCCCTTTTTAAGACCATATTATAAAAGAAGCCAAATTTAAAGAGAGAGGTGTTGAATAGTTATTGGATTTTGTTGAAAAAATTATGCCAGGACAAGTCATTTATTCAAATAATTACAACTGTAACTTAAATTTTGTTACATATAAAGTACATTATTTTAATAATTTTTAGTTTTATTTTTCCAGAAATAATCCTAATATAATCTATATATTCCTCCCCTCCATCTACTATTTACCAAGTGAAGTACTTTCAGCAGACCATTTTCCAGGATCAATTATCTTCACAGAATAAGAGTCTTCTGATTCTAAATGACTGGTCATTTATTTTCATTGCAAATTACAGGACAACTAATATTTTAAAGTCTACTAAATTTTAGACTTCACTTTTGACCCCCCTAAATCAGTAGGTTGAAACAGAATCTTCATTGTTATACATTTCTTGAGTAGCTGTCATGTAAAAGGAAGCCTAGGTCACAGTCATTAAATATAAGATGGCTCAGATGACAAGACTGAGCTCAAGATATACACAGCAAACCTAAAATATTTTCAAATATTCAGCTCAGTTAAAAATTATTTTAAAAAAGAAAAATGAAGTACTTACTGAATTATCATGTTTCTTATATAACATACAATATTGTTTTTGGTAGATCTCTACAAATTTTTAATTTATTTTATTATTGTTTATTCAATATAATATTTGGCAATTTTCAGAAAGGAAACAGAGCAGAATAAGATAAATATTCTATAATTTAAATATCTACATTAACAGAGGAAGAAATGAAGTGAAAGGCAACATTTAAATGACAATGTTTCTTTGTGCTCTGGTGTATGACCATCCTCTCAATAGCTGATGCTCAGCAATTTTCCCTTGATGTCAGATAATCTACTTAGATCACCTTTACTTCTGAGTCTTAACATAGACTAATAACATACTTTGCATTTCCTTATTATTCTCACAGGAAACTGATTCACTTTCATATTTGGTAATTCATCTATCTCCTCTAGAGACTAGATGCTAGAAAAACATTTAAGTGGATTTTCGTACTTTCTTGTTCAGACTTAA
Organism: Stenella coeruleoalba; assembly: GCF_951394435.1. Lineage (NCBI taxonomy): Eukaryota > Metazoa > Chordata > Mammalia > Artiodactyla > Delphinidae > Stenella > Stenella coeruleoalba. The sequence goes on from NC_137148.1 coordinate 59,030,017, forward strand.
AAGTTTGCGGAACTAACTGTACATCTTTGTCAAACACAGTTTCTGGATATTTCTCAGGTTCTTATTTTCACCCATTTCTGCTTTAAATGAACTGAAATTACCTTTCAAATACATGAAATTCATGAATTATTAATAAAGTCTTTAAATCTTTTGTGGCACTTAATTTCCTCGCAAATTTTACTTTAGAGAATTTATATGTCTCTGTTTGAACTACGCTGGAATCCTTTTGGGATGAAAAGATATTTACCTTGTGCGTTTGATAAATGATGATTGCATTATCAGCTAATGTTTCCACCACATGAAAGTTTTCTATAGTTGCTGCAATGAAGAAAAAATGTTAGTAGTCAAAAAAGATATATTACCTTTTCCCAGAATGTGATTATTGAGAAAGTCAATTACGAATGGACATTATAGTAAAATGAACAGGATCCTGCCCTACATAGGCTAAGTCCAAATGGAAAGCAGTTTAGTATTAGGGCTACAGGTGGTGGCTGTGAGACCTAATCACCAGGAAATCTCATTAGCTTCCATCGCAAGAAAGCAATTCTAATCACCATTTCATTACTAGGGCACAAATTATTCCCTAACACTATGACCCCTCCCCTCCCTATAATCCTTAATTTATTGAAGCTGAATAAGCTGTTCTATTTAGGTTTAGGTGACTATGTTTGTGAGAGTGTCAAACTGCCATTGATAAACATGTTGTTCAGAAGTACCCATATTTATGAAATTTGATGCCTGAGGGGATCAAATAACTCTAAACAAACCACAGCAGGATTCATCTACAATTTATGATGGAAACAAAACAGTCTAGGAAAAGAGAAGATGATACAACAGAAACCTTTTATTTCAGTCCTGGCTTTTCCAATAATTAGTTCTGTGATCTATGACAAGTCACTTGAGCTATCTGAATTTTACTTTATCACCTACCTATCACACAGGATTATTAAGGTAATAGATCAAATGCTATACCTTACTGAGAAGCATTCTGTACAGTGAAAAGCTCTATTTAAATGTAAGGTATTATCAGTTCCCTATACGATTCTCCAGATATTTTCTATATTGACTTTGCAAACCATAGATCAGATGTAGAAAGCCAGGTTAGATTTGGTATTAAATTCAAACTAATAATTTTATCAAAATATACTAATAATGGCAGCTTACTTTCCCAATCATTGCGAACATCAACATTCCAGAAGTAATTGCAGACCTCATGTCCTGTAACACCTTTAACTGCGTGGGTAGCTTTCAAAGGATCCAAAACAATCCCGTTTTCTTCTACTTCTCTTCTGTATACCTAGAGGATATATTTTAAAACATGTTAATACATATTGATAACTACCTTAAATGTAAATGGATTAAATGCTTCAACCAAAAGACACAGACTGGCTGAATGGATACGAAACACAAGACCTGTATGTATGCTGTCTACAAGAGACCTACTTCAGACCTAGGGACACATACAGACTGAAAGAGAGGGGATGGGAAAAGATATTCCATGTAAATGGAAATCAAAAGAAAGCTGGAGTAGCAATTCTCATATCAGACAAAATAGACTTTAAAATAAAGACTATTACAAGAGACAAAGAAGGACACTACATAATGATCAAGGGATCAATCCAAGAAGAAGATCTTCAACAGTTGTAAATATTTATGCACCCAACATAGGAGCACCTCAACACATAAGGCAAATGCTAACAGCCATAAAAGGGGAAATCGACAGTAACACAATCATAGTAGGGGACTTTAACAGCCCACTTTCACCAGTGGAAAGATCATCCAAAATGAAAATAAATAAGGACACACAAGCTTTAAATGATACATTAAACAAGATGGACTTAATTGATATTTATAGGACATTCCAACCAAAAACAACAGAATACACTTTCTTCTCAAGTGCTCATGGAACATTCTCTAGGACAGATCATATCTTGGGTCACAAATCAAGCCCCGGTAAATTTAAGAAAATTGAAATCGTATCAAGTATCTTTTCCGATCACAACGCTATGAGACTAGATACCAATTACAGGAAAAAATCTGTAAAAAATACAAACACATGGAGGCTGCACAATACACTACTTAATAACCAAGAGATCACTGAAGAAATCAAAGAGGAAATCAAAAATACCTAGAAACAAATGACAATGAAAACATTACAACCCAAAACCTATGGGATGCAGCAAAAGCAGTTCTAAGAGGGAAGTTTATAGCAATACAATCCTACCTGAAGAAACAAGAAACATCTCAAATAAACAACCTAACCTTACACCTAAAGCAATTAGAGAAAGAAGAACCAAAAACAACCCCCAAAGTTAGCAGAAGGAAAGAAATCATAAAGATCAGATCAGAAATAAAAGAAAAAGAAATGAAGGAAACAATAGCAAAGATCAATAAAACTAAAAGCTGGCTCTTTGAGAAGATAAACAAAATTGATAAACAAAATTGATAATCCATTAGCCAGACTCATTAAGAAAAAAAGGGAGAAGACTCAAATCAATAGAATTAGAAATGAAAAAGGAGAAGTAACAACTGACACTGCAGAAATACAAAGGATCGTGAGAGATTACTACAAGCAACTATATGCCAATAAAATGGACAATCTGGAAGAAATGGACAAATTCTTTGAAAAGTACAACCTTCAGAGACTGAACCAGGAAGAAATAGAAAATATAAACAGACCAATCACAAGCACTGAAATTGAAACTGTGATTAAAAATCTTCCAACAAACAAAAGTCCAGGACCAGAAGGCTCACAGGCGAATTCTATCAAACATTTGGAGGAGAGCTAACACCTATCCTTCTCAAACTCTTCCAAAATACAGCACAGGGAGGGACACTCCCAAACTCATTCTACGAGGCCACCATCACCCTGATACCAAAACCAGACAAAGATGTCACAAAGAAAGAGAATTACAGGCCAATATGACTTATGAATACAGATGCAAAAATCCTCAACAAAATACAAGCAAACAGAATCCAACAGCACATTAAAAGGATCATACACCATGATGATCAAGTGGGGTTTATCCCAGGAATGCAAGGATTCTGCAATAAACACAAATCAATCAATGTGATACACCATATTAACAAATTGAAGGAGAAAAACCATATGATCATCTCAATAGATGCAGAAAAGGCTTCTGACAAAATTCAACACCCATTTATAATAAAAACCCTGCAGAAAGTAGGCATAGAGGGAACTTACCTCAACATAATAAAGGCCATATATGACAAACCCACAGCCAACATCGTCCTCAATGGTGAAAAACTGAAACCATTTCCACTAAGATCAGGAACAAGACAAGGTTGCCCACTCTCACCACTATTATTCAACATAGTTTTGGAAGTTTTAGCCACAGCAATCAGAGAAGAAAAAGAAATAAAAGGAATCCAAATCGGAAAAGAAGAAGTAAAGCTGTCACTGTTTGCAGATGACATGATACTATCCATAGAGGAATCCTGAAGATGCCACCAGAATACTACTGGAGCTAATCAATGAATTTGGTAGAGTAGCAGGATACAAAATTAATGCACAGAAATCTCTTGCATTCCTATCCACTAATGATGAAAAATCTGAAAGAGAAATTATGGAAACACTCCCATTTACCACTGCAACAAAAAGAAAAAAATACCTAGGAATAAACCTACTGAAGGAGACAAAAGACCTGTATGCAGAAAACTATATGTCACTGATGGGAGAAATTAAAGATGATACAAATAGATGGAGAGATAAACCATGTTCTTGGATTGGAAGAATCAACATTGTGAAAATGACTATACTACCCAAAGACTACAGATTCAATGCAATCCCTATCAAGCTACCAATGGCATTTTTCACAAAACTAGAAGAAAAAATTTCACAATTTGCATGGAAACACAAAAGACCCCAAAGAGCCAAAGCAATCTTGAGAAAGAAAAATGGAGCTGGAGGAATCAGGCTCCTGGACTTCAGACTATACTACCTAGCTACAGTAATCAAGACAGTATGGTACTGGCACAAAAACAGAAATATAGATCAATGGAACAGGACAGAAAGCCCAGAGGTAAACCCATGCACATATGGTCACCTTATTTTTGATAAAGGAGGCAAGAATATACAATTGAGAAAAGACAGCCTCTTCAATAAGTGGTGCTGGGAAAACTGGACAGCTACATGTAGAAGAGTGAAATTAGAAAACTCCCTAACACCATACACAAAAATAAACTCAAAAACGATTAAAGACCTAAATGTAAGGCCAGACACTATAAAACTCTTAGAGGAAAACATAGGCAGAACACTCTCTGACATAAATCATAGCAAGATCCTTTCTGACCCACCTTCTAGAGACATGGAATAAAAACAAAAATAAACAAATGTGATCTTATGAAACTTAAAAGCTTTTGCACAGCAAAGGAAACCATAAAGAAGACGAAAAGACAACCCTCACAATGGGAGAAAATATTTGCAAATGAAGCAACTGACAAAGGATTAATCTCCAAAATTTACAAGCAGCTCATGCAACTCAATATCAAAAAAACAAACAACACAATCCAAAAATGGGCAGAACTAAATACACATTTCTCCAAAGAAGATATACAGATTGCCAACAAACACATGAAAGAATGCTCAACATCACTAATCATTAGAGAAATTCAAATCAATACCACAATGAGGTATCACCTCACACCAGTCAGAATGGCCATCATCAAAAAAATCTACAAAGAATAAATTCTGGAGAGGGTGTGGAGGGAAGGAAACCCACTTACACTGTTGGTGGGAATGTAAATTGATACAGCCACTATGGAGAACAGTATGGAGGTTCCTTAAAAAACTAAAGACAGAACTACCATATGACCCAGCAATCCCACTACTGGGTATATACCCCGAGAAAACCATAATTCAGAGTCATGTACCACAATGTTCATTGCAGCTCTATTTACAATAGCCAGGACATGGAAGCAACCTAATTGTTCACTGACAGATGAATGGATAAAGAAGATGTGGCACATATACATATAATGGAATATTACTCAGCCATAAAAAGAAACGAAATTGAGTTATTTGTAGTGAGGTGGATGGACCTAGAGTCTGTCATACAGAGTGAAGTAAGTCAGAAAGAGAAAGACAAATACCATATGTTAACACATACATATGGAATCTAAAAAAAAAAAAAAAAAAGGTTCTGAAGAACCTAGGGGCAGAACAGGAATAAAGACGCAGACATAGAGAATGGACTTGAGGACACGGGGAGGGGGAAGGGTAAGCTGCGACGAAGTGAGAGAGTGTCATGGACTTATAAATACTACCAAATGTAAAATAGATAGCTAGTGGGAAGCAGCCACATAGCACAGGGAGATCAGCTTGGTCCTTTGTGACCGCCTAGAGGGGTGGAATAGGGAGGGTGGGAGGGAGATGCAAGAGGGAGGACATATGGGCATATATGTATATGTATAGCTGCTTCACTTTGTTATAAAGCAGAAACTAACACACCATTGTAAAGCAATTATACTTCAATAAAGATGTTAAAAAAACAATCAAAAAAACCCAAACATGTTAAAAAAAAAAATCCAACCCCAAAACTACAAACTTGAAGTCATGTTTTATCATTTAGCAGCTTTTTAGAATTTTATGTATGAAAATATACTTATGGAACATAAATATTCTGCCAAAAAGTTTAAAATTTCAAATTATTACCACATAAAAATATTTAAAACTACAAATCCAAGGTAAACACCAACTATGAAACATATGCATATATGATGAATGACTAAATTACTGTGAGTCGTTGAAGGAGTAAGTATATCAATTTAAATTAGGCATTATTTACTGAACATTCTCAAAGACCATTCAACATGGCTAAGAAGGCCAAATAAAGCTAGTTGGAACATAATCTCCTTAGGGAAAATGACTTAAGGCAGCTCTGATCAATGTTGTATCCCCACCATCTAAAACAGTATCTGAAACACAGTAGGCACTCAATTATTTGTTGAACCAATGATGGAAAGCTAAAATCGCTTAAAAATCAATGACGTCTTGCTTTTAAATACTGAGGCTGCAAACCTAAAAGGTCTATCTTGCTTTAAATACTGAGACTGTACACATAAACTGCTGAACAAAATTAATTACTTCAAAATTATAGAGGGTTTGCTACTTTAGACAGCTCTGTAGTAAGTTCTTTCGAAAAATGAATAAACATGCTATCACAGGGAAAACCAGCTCTCAATTTATGGAGTGCCTATGGTGCCAAACACTGTGAGGCATTTCACATTATTTTTCTTTTACAATCTCTCTCTCCAAAGTACCTTTCCTTACATACTTATTCATGCTATTGGGACTGATATTTTCCCAGTCATGGAAACTGGGAACTCTAGACTTTTGATTCCTTCCCTCACATTTCATGTGGTTATTAAGCTCATTACTAATCTTCTATAAGACATCCATAGTAGATGGATGTAGAAAAGTAGACTTTTCTACTATTGGATACTTTTTTTTTTAATTTTTATTTTATTTATTTTATTTTTGGCTGCGTTGGGTCTTTGTTGCTGTGTGCGGGCTTTCTCTAGCTGCAGCGAACGAGGCTACTCTTTATTGCAGTGCGTGGGCTTCTCATTGTTGTGGCTTCTCTTGTTGTGGAGTGTGGGCTCAGCAGTTGTGGTGCATGGGCTTAGTTGCTCTGGGGCATGTGGGATCTTCCTGGACCAGAGCTCGAACATGTGTCTCCTGCATTGGCAGGCGGATTCTTAAACACTGTGCCACCAGGGAAGCCCTGGATACTTTTTTTAGGTAAGCTTTCATGACCTCATACCTGACTCTCTGAAGTGGTTTTCTTGGTCTCTAGTTTCATCCCTATCAGCCTAGTCCTCCAAAAATGTTACTTTGTGTACAATGGCTAGCCTACTGCTACAGAAAACAGAAAATTCTGTTTAGTAGGTTATTTTATACTCCCCATAATCCAGTCCCAATTTCTCTCTCTCTAAAGTTGTAGGAGAACTTTTTCTCTACCACTCATTCCATGTGGAAGACCATCATCTAGAGTATCCTGGTTTCTCTTCACCCTTTCACTTCCTCCTCCTTGGGGGGAAATGGGGACATCTGAATGGTGAGCACAGAAGGAAGACTAGGAAGGCCTGGCTCAACCCCTCCACCTGTGGACAGGATGTATGCTGGTCTGCTTTTGGGGCTTGCTCTTGTGGGGGAAGGCCTGGGACTATCCAGCTATGTCAGAAATATTATGTTTAGGGAACTTCCCTGGTGGTCCAGTGGTTAAGAATCCACCTTCCAATGCAGGGGACATGGGTTCGATCCCTGGTGGGGAACTAAGATCCCACATGCCGTGCACTGTAACTACTGAGCCCCCAAGCTTCAACCAGAGAGCCCACGTGCCGCAACCATAGAGCCCATGTGCTCTGGAGCCCGTGTGCCACAACTAGAGAGAAGCCTGCGCACCGCAATGAAAGATCCCGCATGCTGCAACAAAGATCCCATATGCTGCAACTAAGACCCGACACAGACAAAAATAAATAAATAAAATAGTTTTTAGAAGTACTATGTTTAATTCTGGGGTAACATGTTAGCAAGACCTCATGGCAGCTGGTCTTCATGCTCTCCAATCAGCTTATTAGAATTATAACTAACATTTTGGTATCTCATTTGCCTATCTCCTCTATCTTATTTCTTAATTTCTTCCATATTCAGGAGGAGAGGAAATCCCAACATCTAATATTGTATCTCATTTGCTAGAATAATTCTGGTCAAAAGTCTATACAAAACTCCTGAATACAAAATTTGCTTTGAAGTTTTAGCTCATGTTATATTTCTTTTCTAAAATGCCCTCACCTCACCTTTGTCATAACCTTGTTTCCATTTCTAGACATAGTTCAAATGCTCCTCAGTGTAAAACAATCTGTCTCAAATCAGAGATCTCTTTCTTTTCCAATTTTTCTCCACTATTCACCTGTACTTTTCACTCACTGTTATCCAACGGAGCTAATTTTTTTTTTTTTTTTTTTTTTTTTGCGGTATGCGGCCTCTCACTGTTGTGGCCTCTCCCGTTGCGGAGCACAGGCTCAGACACGCAGGCTCAGCGGCCATGGTTCACAGGCCCAGCTGCTCCGCGGCATGTGGGATCTTCCCGGACCAGGGCACGAACCCGTGTCCCCTACATCGGCAGGCGGACTCATCTTCCCAGACCGGGGCACAAACCCGTGTCCCCTGCATCGGCAGGCGGACTCTCAACCACTACGCCACCAGGGAAGCCCTAAGTAATCTTTTAAATGTCAATGCCCTCTTTCTCCAACCAAAGTTTCAGCTTGCAGGGAGTCTTATTAAACATCTCTTTATTGTTAGCATAGCACCTTGGGCATGAAGTAATCCAAAGTTCAATGCTGCTGCTGCTGCTTTTCAACCCAGCTCTCAATCTCTTGTTCCTTGCGCTTACTGTCTTCTGTGTTTAGGGATGTGAGCAAGATTAGCTAACCAATGTCCAAATATCAAAAAAAGATGCAGTGAGAGAAAGACCAAGAAGTGAGGTACAGACCAAAGAGGGAAAAAAGTGACACCTGGGCACAACATTTAGTATATTTAAAGAGAGAAATATCCGAAGAGAGAGACATCAGCTAATTATGACCTGTTCATACTGAAACCCCCAAACTATTTTCTCCATGGCCTAGGTAAAACAGAATGATCTGTGCACAGATTTATATTATGATCATAAAGAAATTATGTAAAAGCTAAACCAGGGAAGCAAAAGGACATTTTATTTCTCAATATTTAGTGCTTCTTTGATCACATGTAATAATTTATTTAAAAGAAAATTTTAAATGCTATCTTACTTATATCAGTAGTAATAATATAGTATGATTGCAACAGGGCTGCAATTAGCAACCTACAACAATACACTGGGAATTACCTTCATTTCTCCTTCTTCTACAACCAACTGCCAATTGGCATCTCCACCTACATCCTGTAATGAGTAAGTCATGTGGTTCTGCACCATCTCTTCAACCTTAAAAAGAAAAATAGAGCCATAAGAATCCTCCTCCAATTAATAGCTATGTCATAATCTCTAAAACAGAATGGTATTCAGTTTACTTCAGTTCAGAAATGATGTTCTTAGAAAGCTAAGCAACCAAATGCACAAAGGTTAGTAGGTTTTATATAGTGTTGAAGAGTTTTAGTCCACATTCCAGATATCATATCCAGGTTAATGACAGGAAGGAGAAATGCGGGGAAGGAAGGTGCTTCACTCTAATAACATATTGGCCTAATGTGCATCAAGTGACCAAAAAAATAATTATTCCTTCATCATAAAATGCATCCTTACAGAGATAATGTCTTAAAGCATAAAATCATGGAACATTAAGGGTAAAAGGGGCACAAAGAGATGACCTAGTCCAATGTTCCTATATTTAAGACTATATAGAGATATTAGGAAGCTCGTTATTTGTCAAGACTTCTCTACAAAAAGGTAAGAAGATTTTTGTTATTTCACTGATAAGCTCCTCTTTTATCATGAATATAAGCCAACTTAAAAAATAACCAATCCCTCTACATATTTGATTCCAATTTCATTGGTCTAAACTCTTTTAGGGACAATGCTAATAATCATACACACAAAGATTTGCAAATTATCACCTTTTATTAATAGTTCATTCTTTCTAAATTTCTAACTAAATTTCTTACTAAATTTCTTTTACTAAATTTAAATTGCAACCTCTGCTTTTAACTATCAAATTACCCCTACCCATCTTTTATAAGCAAATAAGGTCAAACAGTTCACACTCCCAGAATCCTCAATCAGATTTATTGGTAAGATTTCATTTAAGTGTTCTTTGGAAACCTTCCTATTATGAAACATATTTTTAAACAGAACTGAAGTGACAGAAAGATCATCTCTGAAGGAACTGCCACCTTTACCATCTACACATAGACACTTAGTTTCTAAGTTCTATTTTCTGAGCTTTTACTCATAATTTTGTTTACCTAGTAATATTATTAAGAGAAGGCAGAAAAGAGTTGAAAAATATGCATATTATATACTTCAATTTTAAGATTTATTCCTAAGTTTAATTACTTATTTTACATAAAGTCTATTGCATTTGTCAGGGAAACGTAAGAACCAGGTTTACATGTGTTTTGAAATAAATACATGAATACTTTGGGGGCAGAGATCTTAAAATTATTCACCCTGGGGATATAATTTTTCTACATAAAAGGATGTTATCAATATGTTATTGTGATGTGTAAACCAAGTTTTCTGGATTTCAGAATGCAATTTTGGTTACTGAAAGTAGTTATGGCTTTAAGTATCTCTTTAATTGGCAATGATCACCAGAAAAGTTTTTGATAAAAATGATTATGAGGAAATTCTACAATCTAGTTTTGTACTAAATAAACATTACATAATATATTATTTCTTTACTCATAACCTTTAATGTGAATGGTGCTGGGTTACAGACTTGAAAGAAATTTTAAAACATGACTACTAGTACCTCTATAATTTTATAAAGCCTTAATTAGAAAACATAACTTCAGAGGCTGACTGGAAAAAACCTTTGTGCCTCTAAAATTTTGAAATCTGCTTTGAGAGGGTAAGGATGACTAATGTAGGACTCCAAGTTACAAATAATACATACAAAACATATTTTATTACCAAAAGACGAAGAACAAAGAAAGTCCCAGTTAGTATGCATAAATAAAGCCTCAACAGTAGCACTGGCTTGATTCATTTGTCTGTGTCACATCATGATTGGGAAAAGTTTTTTTATGATTTTTAGATCCCAAGATCTTAAAAAATCTTCAGATCTGAATACGTATGTACTTTTAGGTACGACACTGGGAGTTAAGAACACCCATATTTATTATGAGATTAGAGGCAGAAAGAAATGTTTCCCCCAAATAGGCCCTATTTTAAATGGATTACTTGTGAAAGAAGAATGTTAAGGATTTTATTCTGCTAAAAAACAAAGAGAGTTCTGTGTAAAAAAACTTCAGTGCCATTTAGCTCTTTTGTTGAAAAATATTGCAGGTAATTGTGTTTCTGTTTAGGAGATTATTCCTAAATTAGTTATTTCAAATGTTTGAAAAACGAGGTGTTTTTGATTTATGCTTCATTGCAAATAGAAACCAGATTCCACAAATACAAATTGATAGAAGGTAACTTAAGTTTGAAACAATGTACAGTAAATGCATTCAACATTGTCTTTCTAGATAGATGAAAGAATAGTTACCACTGCATCTATGGAAAAGTTTTCAGTCTTTTGTCCTCATTTATTTCCTTAAGAGGGCTTGAAAAAGTCCAACAGACAAACAAACAAGATGTATTCAGTACTGTGCTCCTAGGAAATTAATGAAACTATCGAAGTACCCAATTACTGTACTAACCATGTCTGGAAAGCCTTCATCAAGGAATCTTTATCCATTATGGTATATTCCCCGAGGTAATAACATTAAGGTTAAAAAGAAAGATGATACTGGTAAAATTTCACTATTACGAATTTTATGTTAAAATATGCAGTAGCCAATGTTTCTATAGGGGCAATGACGTGGGCACATGTGACCACACTCACATTTCAGATATAAATCTAAAGATGCTCCATTTACTGTTTTCAGTTACGACTCTACCTCAAAAATAAGTGGGAAACTAGGGACCATTAATTGGATGACAAGAATAAACATATGCCAAATTTTCTACCTTATCAGGTTCAAAATTTGATTACTAGAAAATGTTACTAGAAACATCTATCACTTAAAAAAACAAGGCTTAAAAAAAAAAGGCTGAATTTTACACTAAGCATAATTTCAGGAATCATGCCCTTGATTTTTTTGCACCTTACATACAGCATCTTCATACCAAATGAACTATGAAAAAACTGAAGACAAAACAGATTTGAAATAGAGGTGATGGCACTCCAATTCTTACCTTTTCTTTCACTTCACATTTGAATCACTCAGTATGCCATTTTAGGAGGCTAGATCTAATTGGATCTTTCTAATATTATTAATATAGAAACTTTAATAGAAAATTGTCCTTTGATGGTACAACAAAATTGTATTGAGCAAAAGTCTCAGAAGGGCTCAAACAGAGCTTGGATCTCTTTTTCTTACCCATATGAAAGGAATACAGCTATGCTTATTGTTACAGAGTCATAAAGGGATCTGTTGGATACAATAATTTATTAATAACAAATTAACAGTGTACTGTTAACCCAAAAGAAAAATGGTCAAGGACATGAATAGCCAATTCACTGAAAAATGCAATTAGCCGAGAAGAAAAATAACACTTTTATTCTATCAGATTGGCAAATATTAACTGAATAATAATATTCAGTGTCAGTATAGCAAAAGAAAACCGACCTGGGAGTGTAGCTGGTTCAACTTTTCTAATGAACAGTTTGGCAATAAGAATAAAAAACTTGGGTGTGTGCATGGCCTTTGTCCTAAAAATTCTACTTCTATAAATATATTCTAAGGAAATAATTGGATAAGTGTACAAAGATGTACATACAAGGATGCTGTATATACAAGGATGCCCATGTAGCACTATTTATTAAATAACAGAGACTAACTGAAAATAAACTAAATGTTCAATATTAGGTGAGTAGGTAAATCTAGTATTCATATCCATACAACAGACAAGGAGATCTAGACCTATATTTACTGATGGGAACATGGGTCTAATTATATTTGTGCTTTAAAAAAACAAAACAGCTAGTTACAAAACAGTATATATAGAATTACCCACTTTGGCAGGAAAAAACAAGTACTAAGGTGTGTGTAATCAATATGTGACTGATTTTATTTAATTTACATATATGTGGAAAAAGGATATGCATAAGAATATTAATAGTGATCTAGTAATTTTATTTACTCTACTTTCTAGTTCAGCTAAATTAGCATTCTATTACTTATACTGATACAATAAAAAAGGGAGGGGTAAAATAAATAATTACCACAACAATGATGTTACTATGCACAAAAGTGGGAAAAAGCTTTACGCAGAATTGTTTTTGTAATGGTGATGCTCATCATATATTAACCCAAGATGTACTACCCACCCTTTGATTTTCTTTTTTTCTTTCCCCCAACTAAGGATGCTTTTTATTTCCCTCTGATTTTTGAGGTGACATCTTTAGGTGGTAACTGTTATAGAAATAAATGTGGTCAAGAAGATCCATTTATAAATCTAAGTCCTTCCTAATTTCTATACACTTTCATCGAGAGCTACTTCATTTCCAACATCTGTCCATCAGACAGATACAGATTCACGTGTTGCTACTAATTTCCTAGTAGAGTCACATATTTTATTTGAAGTTATTTTCAGGGAATCTCTCAGTTCTACATTTAAGTATCTTACTCAAGCAGGACTATGACCATTATTTCAACAAGAACAAAACAGTCATGAGCCAAGACTTATAAGTAGATAGCAAAGCCAAATTAATCAATAGTTAACTGCCAGAGCCCAAGTCTGCTAATGACAACAAATACTTTAGCAAGGAAAATAAATACTTGAAGACCTCAATGCTGTTTTCCTTCATTTCCTCTTCTGGAATATAAAACAGTAGAATAATCAAAAGTTTAAAAAAAGAATCGGATCAATAACAAACATCATACATTAGAAAAAAAATACTAGAAAGATTTTTCTCAACTTATACACAAAAGTTACACAAAAAATTAGGTAAAGAAGCTACAATTTGACAGTCTTATAAAAATGTGGACACCTGCTTCTCAGTGATAGTTCACCTGTATTCAAAGGCTTTCAGCTGTTTTATATATCTCTATAGCTAAGGCCCAGGTCTGGGTTCTGAAGCCCTAATTCTTAGGCACCTATCAGCGGCTCAAATTCTTTTCTTGCTCTCATTACATTTTAAAAAATTTATAGCCTATATATTTCTATATTTTAAGGGAAAATGGTGACCAGTACTGATGTCTTTTAGTCTGTTAATTTATTATTTTAATGCAAGGTGGAGCTTAATTAAGAATAAACCAAAGTCTCCCAGTATAATCTAGTTTGGTCAATGATTTATTGTGAGTATGTCACTATTTTAAAAGCATACATAAATGAATGAGCAATAGGTAAGAAATATTGTAATAAATCTGGCTAAGGGTAATTTCTGATGAGGAACTGATGCATCTCTTTCCCAAAAATGTTCAAGGAAAAAAAAAGCTACAAAAGTCAGAAAAAAATTTAAGTCTTAAACTTAATTTTCTTATTTATTACATAGTTGAAAACTAATGTAAATTTTATTTGTATGCCTGTTTTAAACTGACTTAAAAATTTTTTATTGGAACACTCTGATAGAGAAAAAATAATGTAGATAAGTTTGATTAGCTCAAAGAAATAATATTATAATGATAAAAGCTCACTTACTGAGCACTTACTACATGCTAGGTTCTAGCTCTATCACATTCCTAGCTAGATGACAGAAGCAAAGCACAGAGGAGTTAGAAAAGTTGTCAAACATCATGCAGGAAACCGGATTTAAACTTGGTCATTTTGACTACAGAGCTCAGGTTCTTAACATACTATGACATATTGCAATCCAATAAAATGCAAACACCATAAAAATACAAAGTTGAATGGCAAATATGTGAAGATTAAAAACAAATTTTTAACCTAATGCTGATGCTAAAAAAATATTCCTCCATTGATACTTTGATTTTATTATGAGGGCAGAGACTGCAAGCATCCAGCTTCCTGTCCTAAATTCCTAACCCGTGCTGATACTAAATAATTTAAAATCAATTTCCATAGATTTATCATATGGACTGGAATACTCATTTCCAGGGATAATTTGCCAAAGCAAAACGCAACCTGTTCAATGAAGCTTAGTATAATGGTAATGAGACAAATTTTATTTAAAAAATTATTTCCCTGTTGAAAATATTATGAAATATTTTAAATTAGGTTAGAAGTAAGGCTTGAAACCTGCTTTAATGCTATAACATATCCTATAGACCATGTCCACAAAAGTTGCTGAATCCTGTCTGAAGAAACAGATATCACAGGATAGTTAAAAACCAGGTACCTTCTATTCGTTTCAATTCAATTTGAAATCTTTCAGGAGTATCTCCTATATGGCGAAATTCCAAGCTATTCACAATAGAGGATACAAAGGGCACATGCAAGCCTGGCAGAGGAACTATTTAGCAGATAAGGAAGGCTTTCTTTAATGCTTGATGTTACTATTTAAAATTCAAAACCAAAACAAGTGGCCTAACCAAAAGATTTCTAGGAACTGGGAAAGCAGGCTGAAATATAGCACAGAAAGTCTCAAGTCCACTCTATACATTCATACAGTACCTGGGAGCTGAATCTGTGAACATCGTCAGAGGCACTGACTAGATCAATGGAAGACATGGAGGAAGAGCGACTATAGGGCTACCAGAGACAGACAAAGAAAAAACCAAGTAATCAGAACAAAGGCACAACAGAGCATTCAGTACCAACTTCCAAACACAAGATAAAGAAAGAGAGAACAAAGCACTATATGAAACAAGCTCAGCAGCAAGTGCTGACTTCATGCACCTATTATGTGTTATGCTCCAGAATCGAATGCAGTGCTTCCAATAATACAAAATAATACCACTTAACCCCAAAGGAAAAAGAGATCTAATATCACTGGCTATGCTTCTGGTTAACTATTTTGGACAAGCTACTCCCTATTCCCCCACCCTTCTTTCCCCCTTAAATAAAAAAGAAAGAACATTATGTTCAGAAGATTTCTAGCAGTTCTGGAGGATGTATATGGAAGAAAACATGTAATACCAAAAAATCTCATTACTTAAATTCAAGAAAAGGAAAAAGACTTTATATAACAGGATAGTTTCGTCAACAGTGAAGAAAAATATAGCATATACTTTTAGTGAACTGTGACATTAGCTTACCTTTTGGACAAATCTATGAGTCCCCACAGAAGAAAAGGCATCTCCAGATGGCATTGAAGTAGGCCAATGTAACCTGACCTTTTCACTCTGTGACTAAGAAAACATATAATGTTAAATGGGAAGGTTTCGAAGTGTATTTTGCAGCTTAAGAATGGATAATATAACATTTAATTACTGAATACTTTAGTTCTTATAAATATTTGAATTATGAAGTTACTCTAAAGATACAAAGATACAAGCCTTGCCAAATCTTGACACTTCATGTATCCCAATTTTCTTCTTTTGGATTCCGTAGACACTACCAAGGATTAGTTCTTTTATTTTTGCTCCCAGTCAGGATTTCCAATACTAGCATGGCACCATTTACCATGAATCAACCTTAACACTGCTACCAAAATAATTTTCTTATCCTAACTCTGGCCAAATTATTCCAATCATTCCACATCATCAGGGCCTTGGAGGGCTGTATTATTTGAACCAATAATCACTGTTTGCTTCAGTTATGTTCAAAAGAACATATCATGTATATCTTTGTCTCCTTTCCATGAAGGTATTCTGCCTTCATCCCATCACCTCACTCTTGTTAAGCTGCCACTTAACCTCTTGCCTCCTTCTCAGCTTGCCTAGTTTCTTCTCACTTGTTCAATAAATATTTACTAAATATACTGTACCAGAAACTATGCTGTATTGTGTGTGTGATTATCTTTGTCATATCAACGTGCCTGGCTCTCAGGCAAAGAAAATCATGGTCTGTTTAATGACTTGTTTTTATCTAGTAGAGTGTCAGGAATAGACTGATATTAAATGAGTTGATCGCCCTGTGAATATTTCTTTTTTCTAAAGCATACAGAAGTTTTTATTGATTCTCTTCAACTCCAGCTCAACCACCATATTGATACTCAGTGGAGGAGCATTTTAGAGCCAGAAGGGATGATCTGAATCATCTTGTCCAACTCCTTGTTTCAGATTAGAAAACCAAGGCCCAGAGGATTTAAGTGATATGTTTAGAGCTACACAGTTACTGGCAAAACTAAGACTAACTTGTCTTGACCTCACAGTTTGCTATTCTTCACGAAATAACACATCTTAGATTAAAACAAAAGTGAAAACACAGTGAAGGGGAAAAAAAAAAGAACACCCAAAACACCCTAAAAAACCAAATACAATGATGCTATTTCAGATATTTTTGGCATCCAAAATTAGACCTTATTTAGGAACTGATAGTTCTATTGAGTGCTGTGTAGCATCTTTTGGGTATAAAAAATGAGCAGTAAGCTTTTATAAATTAATGTGACAAACTTTTCATCATTGATAAAAAACAGGGGAAAAATAAGCATGAAAAGCAAACAGCCACTATTGCAGATGACTTACCCTCGGATAGATAGATCAGTAAATGGGCATAATAGCCATGACTGCCCTAGCAATCAGAGGGAATAAACAAGCCAATTCTTCTATGCAAGTTAATTTGTAGTATAAAACTGA
Organism: Stenella coeruleoalba; assembly: GCF_951394435.1. Classification (NCBI taxonomy): domain Eukaryota; kingdom Metazoa; phylum Chordata; class Mammalia; order Artiodactyla; family Delphinidae; genus Stenella; species Stenella coeruleoalba. Next base: position 59,047,364 of record NC_137148.1, read on the forward strand.
TACACATATGATTTATTTGCAAGATGCTTAAAGTCTTGAGAAGAATAACTAAAATTCATCTTTAAGTACCATCTAGTGGTAATATATGGTAACTGCATTGTTGCAGAATTAAAGGTAAAGGCTCAAATTAATCTTGACACTAGAGTTAAAGGGTTTTAGAAATGCCTTCCTTCAATTTCCACAGAAGGAGCTGGGTATAACTGCTGTGAATTTAATGATGAAAAAACACTGAGCAAAGTTAAAAGTGAGGAAGTAATTAAGGTGAAGGTAGTGAAAGCAATAAATGAGTTAATAATAGAAACTGAATGGTACTAACATAGAAGAAAAATAAATTCTTGGTCATCTTCCTTTTGAATTCATATGGCACTTGGTGGTGAAGAGAAATTCAAAGAGACTGTTTTACTCAGAGCAAATATATACTTTGTATTAACAGAATGATAATAGGTTGGATACTTCAAGGGGAACAGGCAGAATATTTCCATTTAATTCATGTTAATTATGCATGCCTGCTTTAAACAATCATTAGTCTTCTTTCTATTGCTTGGAAATTGGTCAATAAAGTGACTTATAAAGATTCTTCTACATTTGTGACTCACTGTAGACGAGAGTTCATTTTTAGGTTATTAGGATCATGATTTCAAATTCTATTTATATGAATAACATACATCAAGGATTTTTAATAATTTTTAATAATATACATACCTGTTCTTCTATTTTATCTTGCCTGTCAAGAGCAGCTTCCACAGCATCAAAGAACTCTTCCTCATTAATCAAACTGTTTGGGCCTTCCTATTCAGACATACAGGGGAAAAAAAAGCTGTTGATTCAAGAAAATAGAAAACATTGATAACCCTGGCATGGCATTAACTCTAGGAGAAAGTTGAAAAGTGAGCTGACAAACATTTCTGAACCAGTTAGTACACTAGGTAATATTATCACAAAGATGAACAACATATTGCTCTGTGCAAAATCAGTGCACAGAGTGTTACAATTAATTCACTCACTCAGTACTCAAATACGTACTGTATATTGACCGACACTGTGTTAGGGCAACAATCTAGAGCAGGGGGTTGGTGAACTATGGCCTGTGGGTCAATTCTAGTCTACTGCCTACTTTCAGAATGGGCTTTAAGCTCAGAATTTCATTTCTAAATGGCTGGGAAACAATAACAAGATTTCATGGGGAATTCCCTGGCGGTCCAGTGGTTAGGACTCTGTGCTTTCACTGCTGAGGGCCCAGGTTCAATCCCTGGTCAGGGAACTAAGATCCCACAAGCTGAGTGGCATGGCCCAAAAAAAAAGGAAAAAGTTAAAAAAAAAAAAAAAAATTCATGACATGTGGGAATTATATGAATTTTAAATAAAGCTTTATTGGAATATAATCATGTTCATTCATGTATGGTTTATATCTGTTTTCATGGTACAGTGGCAGAGCTGAGTACCTGTGACTTGAGGACTTATCGACGGAAACCATATAAAATTGCAGGAAGGTTTTAAGTACAAAGTTGCAGATCTATAGCCAATGAGAAGTTCAGATAGGGCTTCTGAGGGGAACCTTCCTATAAGCAAAGACAATAATATCATAGAGAAAAAAAAGTTGAACTGATGCTTGAAAGCCTGCTTAGAATGGTAGAGCAGTGGTTCTCAATCACTTGGGGAACTGCCTGGGGAACCTGTTAAAATGAAAATTCCCAGGCCCCCATTCGCAGAAATTACTTTGCAGTAGGTCTTGGGTGGAGCCAGGAATATGCGTGTTTAATAAGTCCTCCAAGTAGTTCTAATGCAAGTAGAACCTCAGCTGTATCAGAAGATAAAAATATAAAGAACAATAGCAAAATGGAAACAAGCAAGCTATGTGTGTATCTTGCTGTGTTAAAACAAATTTAAGTGGACTATAAGTGGAACAATAGCTTTGTTGGGGCCCAGAGTAGGCTACCCCAAAATGTGCCTCAGTGGCACATTGATTATTTTGAATTAAGGTTACTCAAGAAATGGCCAGTGCCACAGGAGACACTCCTGTCTCCCTGAAAGCAGGAAACAAATCTCATGTGAAATGTGTATTCCCTGCATCTGGAGGTAGGACACCATTATTGTCAAAGATAGGGAATCTGGTCTGAGAAGCAGGAAACCTATATAAACAAATCTTGTTACATTTTAAATTTACTACTCCAAGTCCAAACTCTGTTTAGATTTTTCACTAATTGGGCACCCCAAACCTAAGTTTCTTTGCCCTCACAACTTTGTTGTTTCTTTGTTGAGAGTATAAAACCTGCCTGCTTTGGCCACTGTTTTGGTCCCATTTCTGTGGGACCCACACACACATGAATTAAAATTTGTTTTTCTCCTATTAATCTATCTTGTGTCCATTTTATTATTAGTCCAGCCACAAGAACTGAAGAGGGGCAGAGGGGGAAATATCCCTCTCTACAGCAGCTTCATATTACTATTAAACTTGAGGCAGGAGATAGATGGGCCCCTGGGGCAAACAGCTGGAGTTCGTTCTCTGTGGATACTCTATGATGAAAATAGGAGGAGGAGGCTGGGCCCTGCCCAGATAGAAGATAAGAGAACACATATTTCTCATTCTTGAAGTCAGGAGACCTCCCTGACTACACATGCACAGAAAGGCTCCTTGGAGGTCAAAAAGGGAGGGGGCACCACCCCACAGTAAGTGATGCTAACTACCCATAGGCCTCTTCAGTAGAATCCATCTCGGCTTAAGAGATGTGCGTGCACACATGGGAGGATCCTGAGATATACCAAATACGAACTCTGAACCAGGCAAATCAAAATGATTGGCCAAAGGAAACCAGGAAGAAACGCCCCATATAAGTGATTCAAACTACCACGAGGGCGTGACTCTCTGAGTCTGCCCCTGTGTCTATCCACACGTACTGTACTCTTTTCTTCCTCCTAATAAACACTTTACTTGTTTCACTACTTTCCGTCTTTGTGGGAATTCTTTTCTGCAAAGCTGAAGGGCCAGGGCCTTGTCACTGACCACTGGTCTAGTGGCTAGGATTTGGTGCTCTCACCACCGTAACCCGACCTCAATCTCTGGCTGGGAACCGAAACCCTGCTTCAAGCCTCTGCAAGCTGAGGCCACCTGAGATCAAACTGAAGGCTGAAAAGGCAGGCTTGGGTTTAAGTTCCCCCAATTTTTAAATATACAAAATAAGACACGTGGACAATTGTGGGTCTGTCTGGAATAAATCCCAAGTCGTCACTACTCCATTAAAAAGTAGAAGCAACATCATCCCTGCGCTGCCACAACCTGGGGCCACACAAGAAGAGAGGGAAGAACCATGCTGTAATGCTCCTGTCATTTCGCACAGGCATATCAGAAATCTTGATTCAATGTAGTAGTTCTTGTAGAGTTATGGGGATCCCTCAAAAGTCACTTCAAACCACACCCCCCCACACAACTTTTAATTTAACTACAACACTCATATAGAACAGTACACATCTTGATGAATTACCATTAAGTGAATATAACTGCAGGGGAGCAAAACGTACCACCCCAAAATGTCTCTTTGGCATGTGGATTATTTTGAGCTAAAAACAATTAAGGCCCAAAAGACTCAGGAAGAAACTTTGACATTCCCCTCTCACTGCCTAAAAAAATTTTAAATAGAGGGTCTGTTCCTGGAATAGAGCTATCACTAGAGGTATCTGTGAAGAATATTGGCTAGGTGTTACGGGGGAAACTCAGCAGGGTCTAGAGACCAGAGCCTACTGTGTGTCCCACTGTTTCTGCATGGCCCAGCAAACATTTGTTTACCAAACATTTGCATTCCCATCTTCCTGTGAATTGTCTTACACCTCTTTTAAGTTCCAAACCACTATGCCCACATTTTCTTTTGTCTTTAGCTGAAGATGGTATTTAAAGTGAGGGTTTCAGTCATTTTATTGAGTTACTCAGTTTTCCTGGATCTCTCCCACATATACATATTATTAAACTTTGATTTTCTGTTAATCTGCCTCATGTCAATTTAATTCTTAGATGAGCCAGAAGAACATAGAAGGGTAGAGGAAAATTTATTCCTCCCTGACATAACCATCTAATGACCAGCTGGATCATGAAAGAGTCCTGAAGGACTCCCTTTATAAAGCCAAAACATTTCAGACACTTAACTGACAGCAGTATCACTTTGGTCTCTGCTGATATGAGAAAAATATAAAATACCCCAAATCTATTCTGAACTCAAACATATTTTCTAATGATTTAAAAATTCTATTGATCATAACCACATCTACTCTTTAAAAAATTGTAATACTCATTCATTCTATTCAATTACATCAGAGTCTCAGAAGTTTACCAATTGGGAACTACAGCGTTAAAAATCCGAGGGAGAACTAAAGTAATTGGAATAAATTTTCCTTTATTAAAAAACTTAAACACTTTTATCTCATCACGCTTACCAAAGAAAAGAGCTATTTATTGCTGAATCTATGGGACACTTCATAGTCTTTATCTACTTGCCCTAATTATTAGCAGCATTTCTTATGTTAATGACTCTCTTTGGAGCCATCTTTCCCCTGCGAGTCTTAATTTCCCAGTTCCTCTCTAAGTAAGCACTGTTCTTTGGGTTCCAGGGCAGGCGCCTCCTCTGTCTACCCCTTAAACGTGAGTGCTCCTCAGGGTTCCACACTTGCTCTCCCCACAGCATTCTTACTCATTTCTGTGACTTCAGTCTTCTTCTGATGATTCCCAAATTCATAGCCTGTCCATCTCTCTCCTAAGTGTTAGATCTTTACATCTAATAATATATAAGATGGAGTGTTCAAGTGAATGTTTCAACTCAGATGCACCGTGTCTAAAACCTGTTCTTCCCTCATCTCCATACCAATCTATCTAAGGCAGAAACCTGGGCCTGTTCTTGAATCCCTCTTTTTTCCCTCATTCAGTCACCACACCCTTCAGTTCTACCTTCCAAATATCTGATTTGTCCATGTAGGCTATCTTCAATTCTCACCTGTAATACTGAAAAAGTCTCCAAGCCCTCAGTCACAACAGTCAACTTCAGTCCACTCTCCTCACTGCAGGAAGTAAGAATGACTTAAACCCATTGCCTGAGGATACTGGTTCTAGCCAGTCTTGCCACTCCCTACTTTTGATTGGCTCTACCCTCCACAGATAAGTGGTTTGCGTTACCCTGCGGCAAAATGTTCTTTTTCTTCTGGTCTCCAAATATCTTCTTTCTTCTCAGCCCCTATAAGCAAACACTTTACAGGCTATTCACCTGGTTAACAAATACTCAGCTGACTCATTCTTAAGGTTTTAGCTCAGACGTCATTGCATCTGGAAGCCATCCCTGACTCAATATCTGTGTTCACAGTGTTAAAGTGTTCCATAACATACATTATTCTAATTGCCTGTTAACTACTCTGTGTTCCCATTATGTACGCAGCTAAGGCCCTCAGGCAGGACCCTTGTTTACCTTGTTCCTTGCAATATCACCCATGCCTAGCAGTGTCTTACATTAGTAAAATCTTAAGGCACGGATTTAAGATTATAATTTCTGAGGCCACAGATGACAGAAACATTTAAACTTTGTTCGATAACTAGAACATCATGAATGTTTGATAAGGACCAAAACAAAGTCATATTTTGAATTACTGTCAAATCCATGCAAATGTAGTATGAACACAAGTAAATATAGATGGTTCAAAACTCCAAAAGGGGAAAAAAGTGTAAAAACAGGCCCTAGTTTATTTAAGAATTACATAACTTGATACTACAGGGATTTGAAATAAAATTCATACTTTATGGCAAGACAAGGAAAATTTAAACGTAAAAAAATTTTCTCTGCCCTTTGGCCTCCTCTTTCCCCCCTACTCTGTACTGTATATCTGCATTATGCATCCTGAGCAAATCTTCCCCAAGAATACCAGCCCAGTCCTAAGGTACAACATTTTCCTAGCATCAACAAGACAACTCCTTAAAAGATAACCTTCTTTCTTGATCTTGTAAGGGGTCACATGACTTACAACCTTGTTCCTGTAAAACTGGATTGTGTCAACTGTCAATATTACATCATTTGATGTACCGCCCTCTGTCTCAAAAAACTTATATTACTGTGCTTTGACTTCTAATGGGCAGAACAGTTCTCAGTTTGGCTCAAATAAAATTTCCATTTCTTTCTCAGATTGACTGATTCATTTTTGTTGACATGCATGGTTTAGCTGGCAGGATATCAGAGATACCCACTAGTGAACACCTGGAGTCAACCCAGAACTAGTGCTCAGTACCAAGCATGGGTCCATTGAGCCCCACCAGCTTCTCAGTACTCCTCAGGTGTTCTGGTGAGCTCTCCTAATATCTGGATCTCATTGTTTGAGTAATGATCCTGAAATTTTATTTGAGCTGTTTCACTTAAGGCTTGGAGTCTTAAGGGGCACTGGTGCAGTTCTTGGGCAGGACTTCGGGGATCTGGACAAGGGGCCCAGGGAAACATAGGTGGCTGGGTTTTTGTTAACTTTGGCTTACATTGAAAAAAGTGAGTTGATATATGTTCTGAACAAAGCTTTTGCTAGTGAAATGAGAGACTGAATTATTCAGCTCTGAAGAATAAGGGAGATCCACTACAACCATTAGGTAAATACTGCTCATCCGACAGGGCACAACAGAGGCTGATAACCTAGTGCCCTCAGCACCCATGGCGGTTTTAGACTGTCACAGGGAGAAACTGAGCCATGTACAAGAGTCAAACCAACCCAAGGTTAACTCCTTGGGGCTAGACTCAGAAGCAGCACACATTTGATCTACCACACATTTGATCTACCACACTGTCCTCAGAAAGCTGTGCAGATCATATCTCATATCCCATATCTGAATTAGGCTACGAAATAATAGGAAATTGTGCCTCAAAGGCCAAACAGCTCCCAGATGGACAGTCACCTATGAGAATACCAGCTGGGTTTATGTATGCTTGCAAGTTCTTAATCGGAACTAAAGGATGTTGGGCCCTGAAATGGTGAGATAGGTTCTTCTGGCACTCCCAAACTGATTTTTTTCAACAGCAGTAAGAGTTTTTCTCTTTTCTAAAATTATATTAGCAGGGAAAAATATTTGTCAGGCTAGCTTCTTAGATCCTTTGAATGGGAAAGTCTACTAAATTGTTAAAATTTTAGAGAGCTCTCATCTTAAATATTGTACCTATTTTAATTGGTATACAGAAGCCCCAAAAGGCTTCAAAATTTCAAAATAGCCTCATTGAAAGATTTGTTGTAGAAAGCTAATAAAAGATTAATGATATAAAAGGTACCTAAAACTTTAATTACTGTTCCCATCTACTAATAATCTCCTATCTGAATTGCCTTTCTACTCAGAAGATCCTATTAAATGGTTACCTTTAGGAATGGGACTACATGAGGCTTGCAGGCAAGCCTCTTCAGATCAAAGGCTGAACTGAGGGCCACAGTTAAATAATTTCTTAAACCCAGGGAGAATCCTTAAAAGTGTTTATAAACAGATTACCAGGACTTCCCTGGTGGCGCAGTGGTTAAGACTCCACACTCCCAATGCAGGGAGCCCAGGTTCAATCCCCGGTCAGGGAACTAGATCCCACATGCATGCTGCAACTAAGAGTTTGCATGCCACAACTAAAGGAGCCAGTGAGCCACAACTAAGGAGCCCTCGAGCTGCAACTAAGGAGCCCTCGAGCTGCAGCTAAGGAGCCCACCTGCCACAACTAAGAAGCCCGCCTGCCGCAACTAAGACCCGGTGCAACTAACTAAATAATTAAAATTAAAATAATAAATACATTAATTACCAAGTTGGGAGGTGGGAAGCCAATGGTTTGACTAAACTGACCATAGCTGGTAATTGGAACCTGATAGTAATTTTTTTTGGAGGGGGGTGGTGCTGCTTCTTCCCTAAGCTAAATGAGGGAAAGTAAGACATTCCAACAAAGGTGAAGGGCTATGTCAGTCCTTTGAAATCACTGAGGTAGCCATCCAATTCTTTGAGAAAAAAAACAAAAACAAAAAACTGTCCTTATTTTCCAAATCTAGTCTTTACAGGACCAGAGGTATGGCTCCAGAAATAATCCAAAGCCCACCAATCTTTTTACCACTCCCAAAATGTCCCCTTATTTATCTTAAGAGGCTTGTAAACAGAGAAAAAGAAATTTTTTCTGGTCTTGAGGGAGGGTAAATAACTTGGTACTTGACTTGTTAATGACAAATAGAAATCTTAAGTGTCTTCTCATAAATACTAGTAAAAAGGTTTTAGCAATCTAGATAGGTGATCTTGATTTGTTCCATCTGCCAGAAACCCAATTTGAATTCAATCTCTTTTATAACTGAGGGTTTTATATTGTTACACCTGATTCCTGGCTGAAATTTTGGAATGGGCACTATGAGATCTCTGTGTCTGTTTGTGTGTTTCTTCGTATTTACATAGGTGTGTTGTAGATGTGTGGTACTGCAAAAATTAATTTGTAAAAGAGCTCTGTTTAATTGGCTTAAAGGAAATTAAGCAGTTATATAAATATTCAGAAATACAAAAGAACCTGGCTAGAATGAATTTCAGGCTTATGTGATCTAGGAAATATTCAGTACTGAATTAATATCTGGTATTAAAGTTAGCTTAAGCTTGTTGGTTTAATTAATACAGACATGTCTTTAGAGTCATCAACATTAAGTATAATATTTTTATTGTACCTAGGTATACTAGAAATTAAATTAAACCTTATTATTCTTGTTAGAAAGTTGTTCAGCAAGAAAAAATAACAATACGATGAAACTTTTAACTCTTTAGGAATAACTGTGTTTTGGGGATGTCTATCTAAAATACTCTTTCCAGATTTTGGTAACTTGAAACTTTAGAGCTGTGCTAAATTAACTTAAATAATGGGAATCCATCGAATACCCAGGTCATTTCCAGCTAAGATACTGGTACATTAATTACTGAGCACAGGTTTCCTTTTTCAAAGAAACTAAGGTTAGTTAGGACTATTAATATGTTTGATGTCACATTGAGACATTTTCTGTAAGAAAGAGAACGTTTTCTAGAACCATAAATATTATTTATAAGCTTGCCAATCTGAAGAATACTAACGGAAAAGACAGTTCATAATTGCTTACTTAGTTTTTGCTAGAAACTATGTTTTAAGGTTAAGAATTATAATATGTGTAACTAAAGCTACTAAAATAATAAGGGAAACATTTTAGTATCCAAGGAAAATGGGAAGTATGTTTTCACTAAAAGAGGGTATAAGGAATGGAAATGCATTTTGTTAAAGGAAAAAAAGGGTAGTTTTGTCTTAGAGTTGGTTGTTTCTGAATGGAAAAGAAAATAAGGGACAAAATAATATGGATACAGAAAGTTGTAAAAGGGTCAAGGAAAAGGAACACTGAGAAAAGAGTTTTGTATGTGGTCAGGATTGGCTAAGATTGAGTTTAGTTAAGAAAATGATTTTTAAAGGTAAAGTGTATAAAACCAGAATTCAGTTTTCTCTCTAAGAGCACAAAGTTTTCTTAAAATATTGAGCTGCTTTTGGTAAGAGATTGTGTGACTTTCTTTGCCTTTAAGTGATTTATTACCTTTGAGATCTTTTATTGTCACTTTGCTTAAATGAATGAGTATTGTTTCACAGTGACCTATGATCCTATTTAACTAAGTATTTTGAAACTTTTTGATATTTTTGACAAATGTCCCAAAGATCAAATTCTAAATGAAGTTCACTGGACCTCTAGTTAACTCTGAGGTTTTCCAAACGGTCCCTGGTATGCCTCAAAATATTTGTTTTCTCTCCCTCCCAGAGAGAGGAATATTAAACTAATTAGTCTTATTTGGTATGTTAAATTACATGGGAAGCATTGTCAAATTTGAGTGGTGATAAAACTTCTCAGGTTATATCATATGGGTAAATGTTATTAATACAGAAATTCTAGAAATTATATAGAACTCCTAAAAATCTGGTATGTCCTGGTAAAATGTTATCAGTCATAATTCTAGTAATTATCTTAAATTGTTGTATGTCACAACAGTAACCAAGTTTATTTGTCAATTGGCATTGTAATCAGGTCTTTAGCCTTGACTTTTTGAATCTTTTATCATTTATGGACAGTTATTATTTTACTCTGAAGTTTTTGCAAAAATGCTTCAACTTGAAGAAGATTCACAGAAAGGACTTTTGGACAAGTATAGGTTTCTGATAACTTTCAGATCATACCACTGAACTGGGTAAGAAATTAAAGACTTCTGATGGAAAACCTGATGGCTTCATAAAACCATTAACTGAAGATTAAGATCAAAGATTAGTCACATAAGACTGAGTGAAATTATGAGTATGATTATATAATTTTTGTTTTTTGTCTGAAATATTATTTGTTTTTAATCTGTTTTCCAGATATAAAGAAACCTTTAAATCACAACTCTGTATGTAGAATTGAAACATTAATCTTTTCTCTCTACCTGATCCCTTCAGAACCTGTAAACTCTTAGGTTCCTAGCAACTTTCTCAGGTAATAAGGAAGGTCACCTCCTAACAGGTACAGGAATCTCAAGGTATTCAGGAGACTATGAGAAGAGAGAAATTCACCCAAACCTAGCACCCAAATCTACAGCTGTCACAGGCGGAATCTATGACATGCCTTCAGTGTGACTTTCCTGGCCCTGAGAATTTTTTTTTTAAAAGTTCAATCTGAGATTCCTTGTGAAAAGTTCCAGCACAGCCAATTTAAAGAGCCTAGGTTGTCAATTAACCAGACATTTTGCAAACCAATTTGTCTTAATGTGGCTACATTTGGTAGAAATTAGGGTAATTTTAGAGAGAAGTAGATTATGTTTCAGTGGATATTAAATTCTAGTTTTATTAAATGAGGTCTTTATTTACTACTGCCTAAGACTCATTTCCCAGATAGTTTCCTTGTTGTTGTATTATTATAAAGTTTAGTTATTAAAAGGATACTCCAAGTTTGTTTCTGAAGCTTATCACAGTAATCTAACTTTGGATGAAGATCAGATGTGCCATGACCTGCAACCAGGAGATTATTCATACTGGAACAGGTATCAGATAAAGGACTCTTTATAGCCATATTGGAAGAGTCCTCCTCTCCTGAATAAACTGCATATCAGGCCTCCTCTCCTGAATAACTGCATATCAGGCCTCCTCTCCTGAATAAACTGCAACTCCTGTTTCTGACACTTGACTTTGACTAAGAACAGCACTACCAGACCAGCAAGAGAAGACATCTGAAGAAGACAGCTGATCCAAGATGCTGTACTAGGTCTGTATACTGATTACTTTGACAACTGCTCACACTTTTTTTTCTCCTCACACTTTTGCTTGAGCTCAATCATTTGCAAGTTTCAAAAAAAAATCAATCTAATTACTGGGTTTGTGGCCAATTACCTATGTCCAGTACTCCCAGGTTGCCTTGGTAGATTTCTCCTCTCCAAGGCTCTAACTGGACAGCCCTTAGAAATTTTATTTTAAAAGAAAGAAACTCTAGCACTGTGCAAGCTAGTATCACTGCCAATATCACTAAGTGAGATGCTAATACCTGGCCAATTAATTTTTTTTTGCAAGTTCATATTTTATTTCTAATACGTTTGGAGCTTTGATTTTTGTAAAAAAGTTTTCACTTAATTCATTGAAAGCCCTTTCGTGCTGAGCCCAAGGTGGGGCCTGGGCCAGGCCAGACCCTTTGTAGCCTTCTTGCTCCCAGCCCAGACACCCAATGCGGGTGCAGGGTGGCTTCCCTCTGTCCACTCTGCCCTCCCACCCCCCTGCTGCATCTCTCTGTACAGAACAATTTTAAAAATGGAAGCTAAGATACAATATACATTGGACAGGCACACAAACACATGCACACAGGCATCTGCTCCAAATGGGCAAGATGTCAGCTACACTCAGAGAGCACCAAGGAATGCATACAGAGCCCCTCCTGAGGAGGAGGACAGGGCCTGAGCCCCACCTTGGTCCTCATAGACCGCAGCTCCTCCCCACCTATTGCCCTGCTACCTGCCAGAGGGAGGGGTGGACAGCACAGAGGGCTGTGCACAAGGGAAGACAGCTGAGGGCAGCTGGGGGGTGGTGGAGAGGGCAGTGCCAGCCTGGAACAGCCAGGGAGGCTGTTCTAAGAGCCAGGGGGTGGGGGGAGGACTGGGGTGGACCCCCAGCCTCAGGTACCTGAGGAGTAGAAGGCCTGGGCTTTGCCCATCGAGGAGCTTCAAGTCTTACCTGGCCAATGATGCCTGTTCTGAACCTGGTCATAAACAATACTTTTCATTAGATGGTGAATACTGGGTAGCCCCTAAGAGGACCCAATGGTTTTATGGAACAAGTTTATGACCTTGGCTTTCCTCAGGTTGGTTAGGAAGATATGTTATTCGTTTCCCTTGGGCTCAAGGTCACTGATGGGTAGCTCCTGTCAATCTTTGATGTCAATCTGTAATGGGAGCACACTGGTTTCTATCATGTTTCCAATGGTATGACCATTTGGCCACGATATTTGTTAACTCATCTTATAACATACGAAGAGTCAAGGGCTTCCCTGGTGGCTCAGTGGTTGAGAGTCCACCTGCCCATGCAGGGGACACGGGTTCGTGCCCCAGACTGGGAAGATCCCACATGCCGCAGAGCGGCTGGGACCATGAGCCATGGCTGCTGAGCCTGCGCGTCCGGAGCCTGTGCTCCGCAACGGGAGAGGCCACAACAGTGAGAGGCCCACGTACCACAAAAAAAAAAAAGAGTCAAATTTCCACTCTGAAAAATCCTCTTCCCAGTTTAGGGGAAATACTAGGAAAAGGGTTTGGTTCAGGAGGATCTTGGCTTAAATCTTTGTTAATGATGCTGTTGGTTCTACTGGCAACTTAAACTAGTTTGTGGAACTTACAAGGTGATAGCTTCTTGCCCTTCATGCTGTGTATCACCTATTCGTAGTAAAATAATGATGTCTAAACAACTTAAAATTTTGGATCATGTCTCCAGTGCTCTATAAAATAATAGGCATACATAATGCACATGTGAGGGGAATTGTCTTGTCTTACTGGACAGCCTAGAATTGGCTCTCAGTCCTTGCTAAACATTCTGCTGGTATAATTCCCCACCCCACCCTGCATCCCCCCAAAAAAGAGAAAAGGGCTATTAGGACCCAACATTGAGGGACACGATGGACCAACGGCAAGCGAGCAACCACCCTGGCATCAAGGGACCAAATATTTGATCACCTAATGCTTTCCATAGAAAGGTTAATGATCAGAAAGAGGAAATTGTGAAATAAAATTCATATTTTATGGCAAGAAAAGAAAAATTTAAACATAAAAATTTTCTCTGCCTTTTGGCCCCCTCTTTCCCCTCTATAGTGTACTGTATATCTGCATTATGCATCATGACCAAATTTTCCCCATTGGCAAAAATACCTGCCCAATCCTAAACTGCAACATTCTTCTAGCATTAAGACAACTCCTGGGGCTTCCTTGGTGGCACAGTGGTTGAGAGTCCACCTGCCGATGCAGGGGACACGGGTTCGTGCCCCGGTCCAGGAAGATCCCACATGCCGCGGAGCGGCCAGGCCCATGAGCCATGGCCGTTGAGCCTGTGCTCCGCAACGGGAGAGGCCACAACAGTGAGAGGCCCGCATACCACAAAAAAAAAAAAAAGGCAACTTCTTAAAAGATAACCTTTCTTCTTTATCTTGTAAAGAGTCAGGTTACCTACCACTTTGTACCTGCAGAAGTGAACTGTGTAAACTGTCACTATTACGTCATTTGATATGATGTACATCCTGTCTAAAAACCACTTCTAACGGATGGAACAGTTCTCAGAGCTTTCTGAGATGCTGTTCCTAGCTTGTAGTTCTCAATAAGACTAGAATATATTTTCCATTTCTTTGTTAATTTTTCATGAACAGGAAGATGGTGAAAAAAGAAGTGAAGTGCCCTTATTTTCTTCATTAAAAGAGAAAGAGGGAGATGCATTTCAAATGGCTGGAAAAAAGATGGTTTATTCAATAAATGCCACTGGAATAAAATATAGATTCCTCCATTACACCATAATTTTTTCTTTTTTTTTTTGCAGTGGCACTCACTGCTGTGGCCTCTCCTGTTGCGGAGCACAGGCTCCGGACGCACAGGCTCAGCGGCTACGGCTCACGGGCCCAGCCACTCCACGGCATGTGGGATCCTCCCGGACCATGGCATGAACCCGTGTCCCCTGCATTGGCAGGCAGACTCTCAACCACTGAGCCACCAGGGAAGCCCTACACCATAATTTTTAAAAATTCAGATGTATTAATATATTTAGGAGAGACCATTAAAAAAAAAAAGAAAATACAGAAGATTATTTGAAGTAGAGTGTGAAAGGATTTCGATCTAAAATGGAACCAGATGGGACTTCCCTGTCAGTCCAGTGGTTAAGACACATTGCTACCAATGCAAGGGGCACGGGTTCAATCCCTGGTTGGGGAATTAAGATCCCACATGCTTCACAGTGTGGCCAGAAGACTGAAATGGAGAATTTTATGCATGCAGCCTCTGAAGAACAGAATTTAAGAACTGAGAGAAGGATTTCCCATAAATGCCAGATAATCAGAAGACTGAGCCTTATCTTCTGACCAATGACCATCTACCAAGTATCTCTCCCCATCCTCAAGCCAAAGAACTTACTGCTTGGACTCTGGCTAGACTCTCCTTGTCTGTACTCCTTGCCCATAAATACAACCTGCCCCAAACCCTCAACAAAACCTCCTGTAACTTGGTACTGCATGCATTCCCTGAATTGTAATTCCTCTGCTGTTCTGAAATAAACTCAATTTCTGGTAATTTGAGCATGTCTCAGTGTACCTCTTTAGGTTGACAAGAAAATGCTTTTTAAAACATGAAAAAAAATGTAGAGATAAGTGTACCAAAAGACTGTGAGTTAATTACGAGAAAGTATAAAACTTTTATATGACAAAATGAACAATTAAAAAGATTTTTTTTAAACTATAAAAAGAAGAAAATAATTGAGAAATAAAGTCAATCCTGCCCATCTTCTAAGTCAATAGGGGGAAAACACCCAAATTCTAATAATAAAACCGTGAAGGGACGTGTACGAGAGTCATTAAAGAAGAAATACAAATGACCAATAAACATTTTTAAAAGAAAGCCTAAATCACATCGATCAAGCAGTTTTTTAAAAAACTAATAAACACATAAACCTAGCACAAGGACCCTCCTTTCTCCACCCTGCTCTCTCCCCTGAAATATAATCTGTGTTGACCAAAGTGGAGATAAACAAATATAAAATTATACAGTACTTACATATTGCTCGTAGGAGATAAATGGGTACCACATATTGTTAAATTAAAAAGATAGGCTTATTTGTATTTTCTATAATCTTCCTATAATGTACATCTATTTTATTTATAATATGAAAAAAATAGGGTAATTTTTAAAAGCTGATAGTCCTCCCCAAAATAAACCTAAAATAGCAAAAGACTTTGCTCAGCTTCAGAATAAAAGTTAAAATTGTAACAGCTAATATTTCAGTAATCTAGACTTCTAAAATCCCAGACGATAGCTAATTACGTAAATTTTGTACATTCCAGAAGGAATGAGATAACAGCTTAGCAATTTAAAAATATTACCGCTCATCAGAGGGTGTTTGTCCCACCCACCCGGGCCTGGGGAGTCTGCTGAGATCCCAGGCTGGTCCCCTGCCTTCCAAGGACACCCCCTTCCCCTGTCCGCACTGGTCCTGGGGTCATAGGGAGGAGGCTGAGGATAGAACAGGAGAGGCAGGTGGAAGGGGCCCTCCAGGACAGGAGGAGCTGGAGAGGAAGAGGGTGTTTTCCCTGCCGACTTGAGCCCAGGAAGTCTGCTGGGCTCCCAGGTGAGGTCCCCTGCCCTCTGAGACCAGGGATGGGGGGCACGCCTGGGTCCCTTCTGTTCCTTAAGCCTAAGCCACATACCCCCCCAGCCCCCAGGGCCTTTTCCAACTCTGTGGGTCCTGAGCATAGGCCCGGCCCACCACCCAAACCTCACCCTTGCTTAGGCCCCGCCCTCCACAGCCAAGGCCTTTTCCCCACTTTTTTTTTTCTCTTTTTTTGTTTTCTCTTTTCCCTCCCCCTCTTTTTTATTACTGTGGTACTATGGTACCTTCTGGTTGTTGATTCATCTATATTTTTATTTTTTTTTGGTGGTACGCGGGCCTCTCACTGTTGTGGCCTCTCCCGTTGCGGAGCACAGGCTCCGGACGCGCAGGCTCAGTGGCCATGGCTCATGGGCCCAGCCACTCCACGGCATGTGGGATCTTCCCGGACCGGGGCATGAACCCGTGTCCCCTGCATCTGCAGGCGGACTCTCAACCACTGCGCCACCAGGGAAGCCCTATATTTTTATTTTCATATCCTTTCTAATGTATCTGTTAGTTTCCTAATTTTATTTTTTACTTTGTTATTGTTCTCTCTCTCTTATTTTTTCGCCATCCAACGTGCCTTGCGGGATCTTGGTTCACAAGCTGGGGGTCGGGTCAAAGGTCCTAGGGCGGGAGCTCCGAGTTGGAACCACTGGACTAACAGAGAACTTCAGACCACAGGGAATATTCATCAGAGTGAGGTCTCACAGAGGTACTCATCTCAGCACAAAGACCCAGCTCCACCCAACAGCTTACAAACTCCAGGGTTGGAAGCCTCAGGCCAAACAACCAGTAAGACAGGAACACAATCCCACTCACACACACACAAAAAAAGAGACGGCAAAAAAAATATGTCACATGTGAAGGAGCAAGGTAAAAAACTACAAGACCAAATAAATGAAGAGGAAATAGGCAATCTATCTGGAAAAGAATTCAGGGTAATGATAGTAAAGATGATATAGAATCTCAGAAATAGAATGGAGGTACAGATTGAGAAAACACAAAAAATGTTTAACAAAGAACTAGAAAAACTAAAGAACAAACAAACAGAGATGAACAACACAATAACTGAAATGAAAAATACACTAGAAGGCATCAGTAACAGAATAATGGAGGCAGAGAAACGAATAAGTGAGCTGGAAGACAAAATGGTGGAAATAACTGCCAAGGAGCAGAATAAAGAAAACAAGAATGAAAAGAATTGAAGACAATCTCAGAGACCTCTGGGATAACACTAAACGTACCAACATTCAAATTATAGGGGTCGCAGAAGAAGAAGAGAAAAAGAAAGAGGCTGAGAAAACATTTGAAGAGATTATAGTCGAAAATGTCCCTAATACGGGAAAGGAAATAGTCACCCAAGTCCAAGGAGCACAGAGAGTCCCATACAGGATAAACCCTAGGAAAAACAAACCAGGACACATATTAATCAAACTAACAAAAATTAAATTCAAAGAAAAAATATTAAAAGCAGCAAGGGGAAAACAAAAATAGCACAGCTGATTTTTCAGCAGAAACTCCACAGGCCAGAGGGGAGTGGCAGGACACACATACAGTGATGAAAGAGAAAAACCTACAACCAAAATTACTCTACCCAGCAAGGATCTCATTCAGATTCGAGGGAGAAATCAAGACCTTTTCAGACAAGCAAAAGCTAAAAGAATTCAGCACCACCAAACCAGCTTTACAACAAATGCTAAAGAAACTTCTCTAGGCAGGAAACACAAGAGAAGAAAAAGACACACAAAAACAAACCCAAAACAATTGAGAAAATGCTAACAGGAACATATATATCAGTAACAACCCTGAATGTAAACAGATTAAATGCCTCAACCAAAAGACACAAACTTGCTGAATGGATACAAAAACCATATATATGCTGTCTACAAGAGACCCATTTCAGACCTAGGGACACATACAGACTGAAAGTGAGGGGATGGAAAATGATATTCCATGAAAATGGAAATAAAAAGAAAGATGGAGTAGCAATACTCATATCCAATAAAATAGACTTTAAAATAAAGACTATTACAAGAGACAAAGAAGGACACTACATAATGATCAAGGAATCAATCCAAGAAGAAGATATAATAATTATAAATGTTTATGCACCCAACATAGGAGCACCTCAATACATAAGGCAAACGCTAACAACCATGAAAGGAGAAATCAACAGTAACACAATCATAGTGGGGGACTTTAACACATCACTTACACCAATGGACAGATCATCCAAACAGAAAATAAATAAGGAAGCACAAGCTTTAAATGACACAATAGACTAGATAGATTTAATTGATATTTATAGAATATTCCACCCAAAAGTGGCAGAATACACTTTCTTCTTAAGTGCACACAGAACATTTTCCAGGACAGAACACATCTTGGGTCACAAATCAAGCCTCAGAAAATGTAAGAAAACTGAAATCATATCAAGCATCTTTTCTGACCACAACGCTATGAGACTGGAAATCAATTACAGGGGAAAAAAACTGCAAAAAACACAAATACATGGAGGCTGAACAGTGTGCTACTGCATAACCAAGAGATAACTGAAGAAATCAAAGAAGAAATTAAAAAATACCTAGAAACAAATGACAACGAAAACACGACAATCCAAAAACTATGGGATGCAGCAAAATCAGTTCTAAGAGGGAAGTTTACAGCAATTCAATCTCGCCTCGAGACACAAGAACAATCTCAAATAAGCAATCTAACCCTACACTTAAGACAACCAGAGAAAGAAGAACAAAGAAAACTCAAAGTCAGTAGAAGGAAAGAAATCATAAAAGTCAGAGCAGAAATAAATGAAATAGAAATGAAGAAAACAATAGCAAAGATCAATAAAACTAAAAGCTGGTTCTTTGAGAAGATAAACAAAATTGACATATCCTTAGCCAGACTCATCAAGAAAAAAAGGGAGAGGACACAAATCAATAAAATTAGAAATTAAAAAGAAGAAATCATAACTGACACCACAGAAATACAGAGGATTATAAGAGACTACTATAAACAAGTATATGTCAATAAAATGGACAACCATGAAGAAATGGACAAATTCGTGGAAAAGTACAATTTTCCAAGACTAAACCAGGAGGAATCAGAAAATATAAACAGACCTATCACAAGTAATGAAATTTAAACCATAATTAAAAATCTTCCAACAAACAAAAGCCCAGGACCAGATGGCTTCACAGGTGAATTCTATCAAACATTTAGAGACTAGCTAAGACTGAACCTTCTCAAACTCTTCCCCAAAATTGCAGAGGGAGAAACACTCCCAAATCCATTCTACGAAGCCACCATCACAATGATACCAAAAACAGAAAAAGATATCACAAAAAAAGAAAATTATAGACCAATATTACGGATGAACACAGATGCAGAAATCCTCAACAAAATACTAGCAAACAGAATCCAACAACACATTAAAAGGATCATATACCATGATCAAGTGGGATTTATCCCAGGGATGCAAGGATTCTTCAATATATGCAAATCAATCAATGTGATACACCATATTAACAAATTAAGGAATAAAAACCATATGATCATCTCAGTAGATGCAGAAAAAGCTTCTGACAAAATTCAACACCCATTTATGATAAAAACTCTCCAGAAAATGGGCACAGAGGGAACCTACCTCAACATAATAAAGGCCATATATGACAAACCCACAGCAAGCATCATACTCAGTGGTGAAAAACTGAAAGCATTTCCTCTAAGATCAGGAATAAGACAAGGATGTCCATTCTTGCCACTCTTGTTCAACATAGTTTTGGAAGTCCTACCACGGCAATCAGAGAAGAAAAAGAAAGAAAAGGAATACAAATTGGAAAAGAAGAAGTAAACCTGCCACTGTTTGCGGATGACATGATACTACACATAGATAATCCTAAAGATGCCACCAGAAAACTACTAGAACTAATCAATGAATTTGGTAAGGTTGCAGGATACAAAATTAATGCACAGAAATTCCTGGCACTCCTATATACCAACAATGAAAAATCAGAAAGAGAAATTGAGGAAAGAATCCCATTTACCATCTCCCCAAAAAGAATAAAATACCTAGGAATAAACCTGCCTAAGGAGGTGAAAGACTTGTACTCAGAAAACTATAAAACACTGATGAAAGAAATCAAAGATGACATAAACAGAGAGAAATATATCATGTTCTTGGATTGGAAGAATCAATACTGTGAAAATGACTGTATGACCCAAAGCAATCTACAGATTCAATGAAATCCCTATCAAACTACCAATGGCATTCTTCACAAAATTAGAACAAAAAATTTTACAATTCGTATGGAAACACTAAAGACCCCAAATAGCCAAAGCAATCTTGAGAAAGAAAAACGGAGCTGGAGGAATCAGGCTCCCTTACATCAAACTATACCACAAAGCTACAGTAATCAAGACAGTATGGTACTGGC
This sequence comes from Stenella coeruleoalba, assembly GCF_951394435.1. Lineage (NCBI taxonomy): Eukaryota > Metazoa > Chordata > Mammalia > Artiodactyla > Delphinidae > Stenella > Stenella coeruleoalba. The sequence goes on from NC_137148.1 coordinate 59,067,648, forward strand.
ACAGAAACAGAAATATAGATCAATGGTACAGGATAGAATGCCCAGAGATAAACCCATGCACATATGGTCACCTAATTTATGACCAGGGAGGTAAGAACATACAATGGAGAAAGGATAGCCTCTTCAATACGTGGTGCTGGGAAAACTGGACAGCTACATGTAAAAGAATGAAATTAAAACACTACCTAACACCATACATAAAAATAAACTCCAAATGGATGAAAGACCTAAATGTAAAACCAGACACTATAAAACTCTTAGAGGAAAACACAGGAAAAACACGCTTTAACGTAAACCACAGCAAGATCTTTCTTGACCCACCTCCTAGAGTAAATAAAATAAAAATAAACAAATGGGACTTAATTAAACTTCAAAGTTTTGCCCAGCAAAGGAAACCATAAACAAGACAAAAAGACAACCCTCAGAATGGGAGAAAATATTTGCAAATGAAACAACAAAGGATTAATCTCCAAAACATACAAACAGTTCACGGAGCTCAATATGAAAATAAACAAACAACCCAATTAACAACTGGGCGGAAGATCTAAATAGACATTTCACCAAGGAAGACATACAGATGGCCAAGGGGCAGATGAAAAGATGCTCAACATCGCTAATTATTAGAGAAATGCAAATCAAAACTACAATGAGGTATCACCTCACACCAGTCAGAATGGCTAATATCAAAAAATCTAGAAACAAAGAATGCTGGAAAGTGTGTGGTGAAAAGGGAACCCTCCTGCACTGTTGGTGGGAATGTAAATTGATACAACTATTGAAAACAGTATGGAGGTTCCTTAAAAAACTAAAAACAGAACTACCATATGACCCCGCAATCCCACTACTGGGCATATACCCTGAGAAAACCATAATTCCAAAAGAGACATGTGCCACAATATTCACTGCAGCACTATTTACAATAGCCAGGACATGGAAGCAACCTAAATGTCCACCGACAGATGAATGGATAAAGAAGATGTGGCACATATATACAATAGAGTATTACTTAGCTATAAAAAGGAATGAAATTGAGTTATTTGTAGTTAGGTGGATGGACCTAGAGTCTGTCATACAGAGTGAAGTAAGTCAGAAAGAGAAAAACAAATACCGTATTCTAATGCACATATATGGAATGTAAAAAAAAAAAAAAAGGGTACTGATGAACCTAGTTTCAGGGCAGGAATAAAGATGTATACATAGAGAATGGACTTGAGGACATGGGGTGGGAGGGGGAAGATGGGGAGAAGTGAGAGTAGCATCGACATATATACACTACCGAATGTAAAATAGTTAGCTAGCGGGAAGCAGCAGCATAGCACAGGGAGATCAGCTTGGTGCTTTGCGATGACCTAGAGGGGTGCAATAGGGAGCATGGGAGGGAGGGGATATGGGGACATATGTATGCATATGGTTGATTCACTTTGTTGTACAACAGAAACTAACACAGTATTGTGAAGCAATTATACTCCAATAAAGATCTATTAAAAATAAATACATTTTAAAAATAAATAAAATAAAATTACCGCTCAAGTCTCATACTATGGATTTTCACAGTTGGAAATCAATTCCAACGTAAAATATATTGTCAATAGCAGGTCTTATTTTTTCCTTTCTAGAATAAAAATGGCAGGAAATTTTTCTTCTGCTTTCTTAAATACAGTCTAACTTTTTTACCATTCTTCTTCTATGTCAACGATACTCCTTGCCACTCCTGTATGTGTTTGTATATGGAGAGGCAGATTTTACTAACTGCTTAACAAATAACCAACAGGGAAAAGAAGCTGGTTTCCGACATTTTCCAAACATAAAGGCATGGCAATTTGAACAGTTCATGCTTTGCTATGGAGAAGACCTCACAGTATACAGCACAGCCTAAAATCTTTCACCTGTAAAGTTCTCAGGTTTTTCCTCTGTAGGTTGCTTTTGTTTTTTTTTTTAAAAAAAAAAAAAGAGTTAGGGACCTTCCTGGTGGTCCAGTGGTTAAGACTCCGCATTCCCAATGCAGGGGTAACAGGTTCGATGCCTGGTCAGGGAACTAAGATCCCGCATGCCTCATGGAGTGGCCAAAAAATAAAATAAAATAAACCATCTATAGATTTCAAATAATAAAATTAAAGAAAAAAAGAATTAGAATGTAATATCAGTAAGTATCACCCTAACAGGGGAGACAAAAATTTGTCCTATAAAGTAGAAGGCCTTAGTAATAAGTCTTTTAAAGCCCTTTAAAGCTTTGTAGGTGAAAAAGAAAAAATTCTGTTTCAGGGTAAGCCTAGCATAGATACATTATGAAATATTCAAAACATTTAAAAGTATTATGTAAAAATTAATCACTTTTGTGATATATATATATATACACATATACATATATATAAATACATATATATATATATCTGCTACATGTTTCTCTAAGACCAAAAACATAACTTCATACCTCATAATCTGGTCCTCCAAAGTGAGATTTTTTCTTAAGTTCTGTCATGGCATTTTTGTATGCTTCCTCTATTCTTCTTCTCTTCTCACTTTCCTATTTAAAAAAAGAAAAGCAAGTGAAAAATTTATCATGTCAAGTGGGATTTTCTCTACATTTCATCAAAATTTTATAACTTGGCCCCAAAATAACTCCACTTCTGTGAAAAATGAGTATTCTTCTGCCCAAGAAAACACTTTTTTCTGGGCCATATATCACATACAAGCGACCATTTAAAATACCACTAAGATCGCCTTATAGGTAGGTTATATATTTAAATGGATTAAGTAACTACCAAAGTGTCTACACTTCAAAAAAACAAACAAAAAAAAGGATAAATTAGCACCAGAGAAATGCCTACAATATATATTCACGTGTTTGTTTCCCCCAGTAGGAGCTAAATTAATTTTGTTACAGACAAAAAGTCAAGTAATGGATGCCAGGAAGAAAATAACTCAATTATTGGTAGAATCAATAAATGCAAAAAGATATTCTAAAGAAAGATACCTTTCTTATACTTTCCAACTGCTGGTTAAAATTATTTTAGAGCTGAAAAAGAGCTTAGATTTCTACTTTAACCTTCTCCTTTTATAGACAGGTTCTATGGCTCTAAGAGTTTGCGCAAAGATCCAAGGACAAAATGTAAAAAGGCTGGCCTTGTCACCAACCTCAAACTTTTTTTTAACAACAATGGACTACAATGAGTCAAATGTGATATTAAAGCCCTACAAGCTTATAAAGAACCTAATGCCTTTATTCCCTCACCTCAAATATTTAAAGGGCTAAATTAAAGTCCACACCGAACTCACCCAGAGCTTAACTACTTCTAAAAACCCTACCTGAATTAAGCTAGTGCAAATCAATGAATTAGTTCAGTAGGCCCAAAGACTAACTGATTTTTGTGTACTGAAGAGAAAACAGGACTACAGACCCATCAGAATGGCTAAAATTTAAAAACACAAAAAATCACCCACAAAAAAAATGACAATACCAAGTGTTGTCAAGGGTGAAGAGCAACTGGAATTCTCATCTACTGCTGGTGGGAATATAAACTGATATAACCACTTTGGAAAATTGTTTGCCTCTACCCACTAAAGCTAAGCATATACCTCGTGAATAGATAATTTTACTGCTTGGTATGTGCCCAAGAGAAAAGAGTGCATATATCCACCAAAAGATACGTACAAGAATGCTCACAGCAGCTTTATTCACAACAGCCAAAATATAAAAAGTTAAATGTCCATCAGCAGGAAAAAGGAAAAAACAAATTGAAGTCATACAATGAAAATTCATTACACAATGAACAGCATACAGCAATAATACTATACAACAATAAAAAATAATAACTACCACTAAAAGTTACAAGATGAATGAACTTCACAGTCAGTGTTGAGGGGGCGGAGGAGCGAGCCAGACACACGAGTATATTTTGTATGATTCCATTTACATGCTGTTCAAGAACAGGCAAAACTAATCTATGACTGTATAAGTTAAAACTGTGGTCACTTCTTGAGGTACTGGTACAGCATGGACTAGGAAGGGGCATGAAGAAACCTTCTGAGGTGCTATAAAAGTTCTACATCTTGATTTGAGTGGTGGTTACAGGGAAGTATACATGTGTATAACACTCATCAAGCAGTACACTTAAGATTGGTATACTTCACTGTATATATGTTAAACCTTAATTTAAAAAAATGAACAAAACAAAAACACACAACACAGCAATAATATTAAAATGATTTCAAGGAAAGCGAAAAAACGTGAAATTACACACTTGTAAATCCACTAATATAAGCAAACATCTTCAATGAATAATTTTTTTCTTATTAACATTCTTAACAACTAAAATTTGTTTAATCTTAGAATTTTTGGTCTTCCTGGACACGACTGGCTAAAAATTAAGTACACTTCTTCTAGAAAAGAAAGAATTATTTTTATAGGTAACTAAGAATATTCAATCATTTAGCTGTAAGAACAATGGAAATGACGTTAGAAATGTACATAAGAGCTATTAAACATAAAATCAGAGAACTATTAGAGATTTGTATGTTATACACATCTATTGTATGTGTATATCTATTATATACATAAACATATATTAGAAATCTACATAAAAGGTACACAGCTATTAAATAGCTATTATTATATCACCTATCACCTACTTAATCACTCTCATTAGATTTTTAGCTCCTTGAAAAATGGTTTCCTGTACACTACTGTTTTCTCATTTCTAGCTTAGAGTCTAGCACACAACAAGCATATAAATACTTCTTGAATAAAACAACAATTTCAAGTAAACCATATTGTTAACACTGTATTTTCCTCCTCAATTATATGAATTACCTAAAACACATGTTTGTTGATAAACAACTCTCTCTATTCAAGAACTTCCTAATCTTTACAGCGTGTGTATATATACATGTATGTATGCACATACACATATGTATATATACACACATGTATATACACACACATTGAATATATATGTATATACTGTGTATGCACACACGGACTTACATTTCCTGTAAAATGTAACTAGGAGCCTATATCAACCTTGAGAAGAAAATTATGGTGGAAAAGGTAAATAAGATTTGACATCAGATAGACCTGTAAAAGGATTACAAATTACAGCCATTTGCAGATTTCAATTAATACTACTATCTTTTGTGACTGTTATTTGGTTAAATGTGGTCTAACAAAACTGTTTTTTCACAGATCCTTTGGTATAGTCTACTTGTTGCTACCCAATAAAGAAAGAGAATGGATAAGATTACCAACATTGAAGACAACTGCAAGTACACATCCCTTTCAAATAAGAAATCTGATTGACAAAAAGATGGGGAAGCCATGTCTTATTTTTAATGAATTTTTTAAGGCAGTGTGGTTAGAGCATATGACTAGAGATGATGATCCTTTAGTGAAGGATAAGTAGACTGAAGAGAGGGGAGCTTAAGAGAAAGTTGCCAAAAAGTTTTGAATAAGCTAATCTGGATAAGTTGAATGATTCTCCTGAACAATTAGTCTAATGGATTTAAGGGATTGTCCTGTTTTCTGTGTTATTTTTTTGTGTGAACAGAGAATCTTCTAAAAATTGAATTTGATCCAAAATTGAAATCTATGACAATGTTAACAGTTCTACTCCAAAATAATAATGAAGTATCTGCGTGTACCTTAAATGGACATTTTCATTGCTTGTTTTAAAAGAATACATATTGCTAGTCAACCTGGCTTACTCTCTCACATGCACGTAAGAATTCTGACCAATTCTCTTTTCTTTAAACATGGGGACCTTCTTAAACATACAGTGCTGTTTAAATCCTGTAGCCATTCTGCTATTACATCAATGATGACATTGCTTTCCTTAGTGTTCTGTTCACATTGATAAGACCTCCAAATTCCACAAGCAATATGACTCATTAATGAATGATAAGATTCTGATTGATGTCTGCCCTGATATCCAGAGCTGAAATATAGAAGAGTAAAATTCTTCTTATTCTGCTACTTAACACCTCTAGACAAGTCTCTGGGCCTCAGCTGCTGCTTCTATAAAATGATGGCACTGGACTAAATTCTCTAAGGTATGCTTTGGTTCTAAGATTTTATTGATGTTAAACTATAAACAAACGTTTTCCTACTAAATGAATTCACTGAGCCAAATTCTACTTCACACTCGCAACTGAAGATTCATATTATTATTATCAGTGCTGCAGTTTAAACAAAGGTGGGAAAGGTGAACATAAGGCAAATGTTCAAGGAATAACAAAATGTGTGTTAAAGGATATCACAATGACCTTGGGAAACATACATGGCCATGAATGCAATAAGTTAATATTTAACTTTATAAATTGGTGTTTTTAGTAGTTCATATAACTTAAGTACAGTTTCATGTACTATACAATAAAGCTAGGAAATGTCAAATGGTTCATTACTTCTATTCCAAAGCATTACTGTTACCATTACAAAAACTTTTATGTTAAAATCCAATGAAGAATGCATATTGTACAGTAACCAAATACATAACTGGTGAATCTCATTAGAAAAATGAGTTTAAGATGCTCACAAAGTTTCAGAGGAATAGTACCACCTGCTACTTCTCTCAATCCAATAGATTTTTCCCTAAGAAGTTAGTTTGGTTTAAATGTTCGATCAGTATATAAACAAACAAAATCTGACTATTTTTTACAAAGAAGAAAAACAAATCTTACCTTATCCAGTCTCTTTTGCCAGCTGTCCTCACGTTTTACCATTAGTTCAATACAATGAGAAAGTGTAGCAAGGATTCCAGCAGTAGTTGCTTTAAAAGTTATCGCCTCCCCTTTAAAGTCTATACCATTAATTCCTTTTGGTGTTACATGTGGAAATACTGAAAAAAAAAATTATTCACTAAAAATCTTTTTAACAAAGAAATCATTCCTCAGCACAACTTAAAATTAGAAAATTTTTAGAAAACTATCACAACAGAGCAGACTTTCAAACTGTAATTTCCTTCCTGTTGGCCAACATTTTAAAATTTGCATCCATCTCTATGAGCAAAGAGGCCTGTGACAGCATATGTACTCTCAAGTCCTTTTTTCTGCATTCTGTTTCCTGAAATCTATTTGCTATGCTGCACCCAGTGAAGAAACTGGTAGGTGGAATAATACTTTAATAATAACACTCAAGACAGCCTAGAGTGAGACCTAATTATGGCAAGAACTACCTTACATTTTGAGAAATCCTGAATTTAACAAATATCTGAAAAGAAACTGCGAAAATGAATAAAGTAATATGTTAAAATTTAAATAAATGTCCAAATATAATTTGGGGACCAATGCACACATTAAACAGTTCTTCTGTTTACATATTATAATTCAAAGTTAGTCTTTGAATTAAATGAAAAATCTTAAAACTCATAAGATACAAATAAGAGAGCATAATATCTTATACTATAGTTAATAAGAAACCTTTTCAATAGAACTCTTTAAATGAAATAATGATACTTTAAACTTTAAAAACTCATATGTAGATACGACAGCAAAGGCACAATCCATAAGAGCTGACAAACTAAACTTCATCAAAATTTAAAGTTTCTGCTCTTGAAGGCATTGTTAAAAGAAGGAGAGTTACAGTTATGTAGGATAAGTCAGTCTAGAGAGCTAACCTACAGTTAATAAAATAATGGTAACTGTGAAGAGATACATTAATTAGCTTGACTGCAGTAATCATTTCATCATGTACACCAAATCATCATATTGGACACCTTAAATACATGTAATATCTATTTTAAAATTTTTTAAAAAAAGAATGAAGAGACAAGCCACAGACTGGGAGAAAACCTTTGCACAGAATATGTATGATAAAGGACATATCCTTTATCTATCTATACATTAATATAGGCATATTCTGTATTATAATATGCAAAATATAGTAATCTCAAACTCAACAATAAGGAAACATATAACCCAATTAAAAACTGAACCAAAGAATTGAACACACATTTCACTAAAGAAGAGATCAGGATGGCAAATAAGCAGATGAAACGATGCTCAATACTATTAGTTACTAGGGAAAAGCAAATTAAAACTACAGTGAGTACCACTACACATCTATTAGAAGACTAAAATTTTAAAAGACTGACCACGTCAAGTGTTAGTGGGGGTTTGGATGAACTTGAACTCTCATAAATATGACTGGTGAAATGCAGCTTGGAAGATTTTTAAAAGGTTAAATACATACCTACCATATGATTCAACCATTCCACCTCTGGGTATTTAGCCCAAAGAAATAAAGTATACGTACATAAAAGAAACTTGTATGTGAATGTTCACAGCAACATTATTTATAATAGCCCCAAACTGTAAACAACCCAAATGTCCACCAATAGACGAATGGGTTGAAGAAACTGTGGTTGTTATCTATACAAGGGAACACTACTCAGCAATGAAAAGAAATTAAATACTGATACGCACAACAACAATGAGAAATCTCAAACTGAGAAAGCGATCAGGCAAAAACACTGAGTTCATTTACATTAAATTCTAGAAAATGCAAACTAATCTATAGTGACAGAAAAATCAGTGGTTGGTTGAGAATGGAGGGAGGAAGGGAAGACAAAAGGGATGGAAGAAACTTTTGAGGGCAATGGACATAATAATGGTCTTGATTGTGGTGACAGCTTCTTGATAATATCAAAACTTACCAAACTGTACACTTTAAATATGTAGTTTACGGCGTGTTAATTGTATCTCAGTAAAGTTGTTTTAAAACCTATTTTCTTTTTCTGGTATTTTCTGAAGATCCTTCCTATCACTATTTTCTACCATTCTTACCAAGACTGATGTTTTATTACAAACTACTATTTTTTTAAATAATCAACTTAGAAACTTAAAGTCATCTGTGTCCTATATATGAGGATGTGTGCCATTGTAATAATGGGTCCTCCATGCTGTTTGCTAATTTATATACAGTCAGTACAAGATGAAAGACCAACATAAAATGTCTTTGAAAAAACTTTTAGAAATGTACCTCTTCAGCTGCACTTAACTACTTTCAGAAGCTGTCACCCTCAAATCCTTTTCAGAATGATACAAGGGTTATGTAACAGATTTTTAAACTTTCAAACAGTTGAAAGTAAGTGTCTCAAACAGAGTAAGGTCTCTGAAATAAATTTCTCTCATGTTACATCTGTTAGGAAATGAAGGTCATGAAGACAAAACCTCATTTTAATTTGTCATCCACTGGGCTCCTCTAAGTACTGGTTACTTTGATTTTTGCTCTAAGTATCTTATAACTTATTTTGTAGAACTACATTAATCTTGATGGAAAAACTTAAGCAAAACCCCAAAGTACTCAATAATTTTAGATGAGTATACTCATCTAAATGTCTCAGCTGATCACAAGGGAAAGAAGATCTTAAAGAGACAAGGTGGCATGCCTTAGTTTCTTCTGGGAAAATGATACACTGTAGCAAAAGGAAGTTGAAAGTATGTGAATGTAACCATGCTTATGAAGGGCAGAGATGAAAGATATTATAAAATAATCTATAAATCTAGATTTTTAAGTACTTAAACTCTTAAAATTATCATTCAAATCTATAGTTCTTTTAGTTGAACTGACATTATACAGTTCAAAACTCTTTTAAAGGTGGTAACATTCAGAAAATCAAGAAACCCCGAAGCTAACATCAACATGTCAAAAATAAAAACAAATACTGACAGAAGCCAAGAGATTTGTAATCCTTTCGTTTCATTAAGACTCCCAAACACTAATTTAAATAGTAGGCAACCTAAGGGGGAATCCTGAGCTTCTGTGGTGAGGATTTTTTCATTTCCCCACCTGAAATATTCCAAATGACTGTGTCCTTCTGGACATACAGGATGGCAACTTTGTTTAAATCTCCCACCTGTCTACTATGATAAGGAAGAAACATGGCTTAAGACTATGACCATGCTATTAATTGTACTAAGGTCAACAATCAACTGGTTTGGGACTACTGGTCTATTATAGATATGATTATTCTAACAAAGTAAGATAGAGTTGGCTAAAAAACTAAATTTAAAATATTCTCACATGAAAAATCTGTGAGCTGAAAGACAATGAAAAGTGATCTGTGGCTGGTCCAACTTCTTCATTTAGACAATTAATGTATGAGCATCTGTACACAGACTATGTGGGAGAAAAGGACAAGATGATAATCATGTTTCATAGAGTAATGCATGTTCCATTAACATTAAATTGCCTCTCAATGAGTTTCATCAAGAGTATACCTTGATTTGACAGATTAGTTAATATTTACTGTCATTATTTTATATAGTAGATGACAATATGCTCTTGTATATTATTTACAAAACTGGAATACAAGTTACAAAATTGGTTAGAAAATATGGTTAAAAATATAGTTAAATGGGAACAACTGGAAAATATAATAGATATAAAAAATCCATGCAAGTAGCCATCTTTGACATGTAATTAATACAATTAATCATTAGAAATAAGGGTTTAGGGGTAGGAAATTTCTGACTTTAGATTGATTTAATCTAAAGTAGAGGCCAGGGAGTTCCCTGGCAGTCCAGTGGTTAGGACTCTGTGCTTTCATTGCTGAGGGCCCAGGTTCAATGCCTTGTCATGGAACTAAGATTCTACAAGCTGCATGGTGTGCCCCCCTCCCCCCAAGAAAAAGTAGAGGCCAAAAAATTGAACAGTACTAAGTCAGTGAATTTATTTACACTTTTTAAAAAATTTAAGTGTACATTTTATTTATTTATTTATTTATTTATTTATTTATTTATTTAGCTGCACCACACAGCTTATGGGATCTTAGTTCCCTGACCAGGGATTGAACCCAGGCCCTCAGCAGTGAAAGCAAGAGTCCTAACCACTGGACTGCCAGGGAATTCCCTAGTCTTTTTATAAATACCAGCTTTACTGAGATATAATTTTCACAGCATAAAATTCACTCATTAACACATACAATTAAATGATTCTCAGTATATTCACAGAGTGTACAAGCATCATCACAATCAAACTTTAGGACATTTTTATGAACCATCCCCTCAAATCCCACATACATTAGTAGTCACTTCCCATTTCCCCCAACCCTACTGCCCAGTTCTAGGAAACCACTAATACAGTTTCTGCTCTACGATTTGCCTCTGAATATTTCATATAAAGTAACAATGAGTGGTCTTCTGTGACTGGCTTCTTTCACTTAGCATAATATTTTCAAGGTTCATCCATGTTACAGCACATGTCAAGTATGTTATTCCTTCATATGGCTAAAAAATGTTCCATTTTGTTTATCTATTCGTTAGTGGATGGATGTTTGGGTTATTTCCACTTTTTGACTGTTATGAATAATACTGCAATGAACATCCATGTACAACTTTTTATATGGATGTATGTTTTCATTTCTCCTGAATATATACCTAGGAGTAGAACTGCTAGGTCCAATGGTGACACCATGTATAATATGTTGAGGAACTGCCACACTGTTTTCCAAAGCAGCTACACCTTGTTATGGTATTTCTTTCCGATTACAGCCAGCCTAATAGGTGTGAAGTGGTGTCTCACTGTGGTTTTGATTTGCATTTTCCTGATGGCTAATGAGTTGAGGAACTTTTCAGGTGCTCACTGGCCATTTGTATATCTTCTTTGGAAAAATGTCTATTGAGATGCTTCGTCCATTTTTGAACTGAGATATTTGTCTATTGTAGATCTGTAAGAGTTCTTTATGTATTTTAAATACAAATCCCTTACCAGATAAATGATTGGCAAATGTTTTCTCCCATTTTGTAGGTTATCTTTTCACTTTTTGATAGTTTCCTTGAGCACAAAAGTTTAAAATTTTGCTAAAAATCAAGAAAGCTTTGCCTTGCTCAAGGTGATTAACTCCTATATTTCTTCTAAGGTTTTATGGTGCTAGCTCTTTTAATTAGGTTTTTGATCCATTTTGAGTTAATTTTTGTGTTTGTGTGAAGTAGCGGTTCAACTTCATTCCTTAAATATGGATATCCAGCTGCCTAACACCATTTGTTGAAAAGACTTTTTTCCTGAGTTGTCTTGGCACTCCTGTGAAAAGTCACATTTATTTTACTATAAATGTGAGGGTTTATTTCTAGACTCTCAATTCTATTCCACTGTTCTATATATCTTTCCTTATGCCAGAACTATACTTTACTGTTGCTTTTGTAGTTAAGTTATGAAATTGAAAGTGTGAGTCCTCCTACTTTGTTCTTTTTCAAGACTGTTGAAGCTACTCTGGGTCATTTGTATTTCCATATGAACTTTAGGATTAGCTTGTCCACTTGTGCGAAAATCCTACCTAGGATTTTGGTAAAGACTGGATTGAATCTACAGGTCAATTTGGGGAATACTGAATTTTTAACAATATTAAGTCATCTGATCCATGAACAGGGCAAATCTTTCCATCTATTTAGGTCTTCTTTAATTTTTTCAATAATGTTTTGTGGTCTTCATAATATAAGGTTTGTGCTTCTTTTGTTAAATTTATTCCTAGGTATTTAATCCTTTTTGATGCTGTTATAAACAAAACTATTTCCTTAACTTTATCTTCATATTCTTCATTTCTAGTGTATAAAAAATACTGGGTTGGCCAAAAAGTGTCTTCAGTTTTTAAGTAAAAATAAAAGACAAATTTTTCACTTTTACCATGAACTTTACTGAACATATGCACCCTTTTGTTCCACTACCTTCTGCCATTTTTCAAGCAACTCCGTAAGTCCATCTTCCCAAAACTTTTTATCTTTTCGAGCAAAGAATTGTTCCAGGTGCCTTTTATAGCTTCCAGGGAACAGAAATTTTTTCCATTAAGTGAATTTTGTAAAGACCAAAATAAATGGAAATCCGAAGGTGCAATGTCTGGTGAATATGGCGGATGAATCAGAACTTCTCACCCAAGCCGTAACAGTTGTTGCCTGGTCATCAAAGAAATGTGCAGTCTTGGGTTATCCCGATGGAAGAGTATGCGTTTTCTGTTGACTAATTCCAGATGCTTTTCATCGAATGCTGCTTTCAGTTGGTCTAATTGGGAGCAGTACTTGTTGGAATTAATCGTTTGGTTGTCCAAAAGGAGATCATAATAGAGGACTCCCTTCCAATCCCACCATATATACAACATCACATTCTTTGGATGAAGACCAGCCTTTGGTGTGGTTGGTGGTGGTTCATTTCACTTGCCCCACAATCTCTTCCGTTCCATATTATTGTACAGTATCCACTTTTCATCACCATCACAATTTGTTTTAAAAACAGACTGTTTTCATTACATTTAAGTAGAGAATCACATGTGGAAATACGTTCAAGAAGTCTTTTTTTCCTTAACTTATGTGGAACCCAAACATCAAAGTGATTCACATAACCAAGCTGGTGCAAATGATTTTCAACACTTGATTTGAATATTTTCAGTATGTCGGCTATTACCCATGTGGTATAACGTTGACTGTTCTAAATTAATGTCTCAGTTTGATTGCTATCAACTTCAACTGGTCTACCCTACCATGGAGCATTGTCCAGCGAGAAATCTCCAGCACAAAACTTCACAAACCACTTCTGATGTGTTCGATCAGTCACAGCACCTTCTCCATACACTGCACAAATCATTTTTTGGGTTTCAGTTGCATTTTTACCTTTCTTGACATGCAGCATAAAATGCTGAAAATGTTGTTTTTCTTCCATCTTTAATATTAAAACGACTACACAAAATTTCACCAATTTTGATAAATCTTTTTTAAAATGCACGCTGATATGCCAGCTGTCACATACAATCTAACAAAATTGTTTTGAATGACGTTAAAGCTGACTAAGTGCTACTAGAGCCTCTTACAGAAAAAACTGAATGAACCTTTTGGCCAATACAATACAACTGACTTTTTGTATACTGATCTTATATACTGCAGTCTCAATTTATTAGTCCTAATAGGTTTCTAGTGGATTCCTTATGATTTTTCTCTATGTAAGATAACGGCATCTTCAAACAGAGAAAGTTTTAATTCTCCCTTTTGAATCTGGATGCTTTTTATTTATTTTTCCTGCCCAGCTGTCCAGGTAGAATCTCTAATACATTATTGAACGCAAGTGGCAAGGTTGAACAATAGTTAGGAACAAGGTTGTCTTGTTCCTGATCTTAGGGGGAAAGCATTCAGTCTTCCACCATTAAAAGTGATGTTAACTGTGGGTTGCACTAAGAGATACTGGTTATCAAGGCAAAACTGGCCTCAGAGAATGATTAGTTAGGAAGTGCTCCCCCTATTCTACTTTTTGGAAGAATTTGTGAAGAACTGGTATTAATTTTTCTTTAAATGTTTAGTAAAATTCACCAGTGAAGTCACTGGAGCCTGGGCTTTTCTTTGTGGGAAGTTTTTTTACTAATTGTGTCTCTTTACTTATTATTGGTCTATTTGGATTTTGTAGGTCTTCTCGACATAGTTTCAACAGTTGGTGTCTTTGTAGGACTTTTGTCCATTTCATCTAAGTTATCTAATTTGTTGGCATACAGCTGTTCATAGCATCCCCCTATAATCTTTTTTATTCCTGTAAGGGCAGCAGTAATGTCCTCCCTTTCATTCCTGATTTTAATAAGTTGAGTCTTCTCCCCTTTTTTCTTGATCAGTTTAGTTAACAGTTTGTCAACTTTGCTTTTCAAAGAATCAACTTAAAGTTTCATTGATTCTCTATATTGTTTTTCAATTCTCTTTCTTCTTTATAATAAATGTGTTTCACCTACAAATTTCCCTCTAAGTACTGTGGCAGCCCATAAGTTGTGGCATCTTGTGTTTCTGCTTTCATTCACCTCACAGTATTTTCTAATGCCCTTGGTGATTTTTGTCTTTGATCCACTGGTTATTTATGAGTGTGTTAATTTCTACATATTTCTGAATTTCCCAAATTTCTGTTATTAATTTCCAATTTCATTCCACTGTGGCTGGAGGACATACTTTACTTGATTTCAGTCCTTTTAAACTAATTAAAGCCTGTTTTGTGGCCAAGCATAAGGTCTATAATAAAGAATATTCCAATGAACAATTGAGAAGAATATGTATTTTTCTATTGTTAGGTGGAGCGTTCTGTGAATGTCTACTAGGTCTGTTTATTTAGACTATTCGAATATTTTACTGTCTTGTTGATCTTTATCCTATTTGTTCTATTCATTATTGAAAGTTGGTTATTGAAGTCTCAAACTATTACTATTGACTTGTCTCTTTGGTCAGTTTTTGCTTCATGTATTTTGGGGCTCTGTTGTTACATGCAAATACGTATTTTATTGTCATAAAATCTCTCCTTTTGTCTCTAGAAATATAATTTTTAAAAGATGGCATAGAATTTAACAGAAGAAAACTTATATAGAGGTAGATGAGAAGTTTGTTCACAAAAGATTGAGGAAACATTCCTTTCACTGTGATCTAGAACTCTTAAAAGTCTTTAACTAAGGAAGGTGTTTTCTAATTCAAAAATTTCTCCTCTGCTCTAATCTTCAAATTACTTTAATTGCCTTTCTTCTCATCTTAGAATATCTGGAAGTTTTACTCCTGTTTTAGTCTTCGCTGCATAACCCCCATTCCTATTCCTGGCATATTTACTAGTAGGTTGGTAAACTAGTTCTAAATTTTAAAAAACTTCAGTATAGTTACATCACAATATTTGATCTAGACCTAATCTTTAATAATGGCCCTAATGGTAAGAACATTACAATGACCACTCCCAAGAACAGAGTATTATTTTTCCCTCTTCCAACAGTTGATCAATCTAGGACTAAGACCCTGTTTCTGAGAGATGACTAAAATACCTTAATCCCAGACTACAATCAAGTAGTTCCAGATTTAAAGACTATGCTCTGTTCACTTTACCGGATTATACTCAATGCTTCTGACTAACTTATTTCTAGAGCTTAGCCATAAAAAGATACTTTCCACCTATGATGATTTTCAAGAGTTAATTTCCATCAACATTAAGAAAGGAATTCTGTTCTTTAATTGAAATATAGTTGATTTACAATGTTGTGTTAATTACTGCTGTACAGCAAAGTGATTCAGTTATACATATATATACATTCTTTTTCATATTCTTTTCCATTATGGTTTAATCACAGGATACTGAATATGGTTCCCTGTGCTATACAGTAGGACCTTGTTGTTTATCCATTCTATATATACCAGTTTGCATCTGCTAATCTCAAACTCCCAATCCATCCCTCTCCCACCCCACCTCGCCCTTGGCAACCACCAGTCTATTCTCTGTCGGTGATTCTGAAGAAAGAAAGTTGCTTATTTGCAACTTAAAAAAAGTTTTAGGAATCCATGCCAGCTTTTTCTTAGGATATGTTAAAAGAAAGCACTGACCATGAATCACAAGTTTCTGTCACAACCTCCCTGCCCACCCCTGCCCCATACATAGATTCCACACATAAGTGATGCCACGCAGTATTTGTCTTTGGTTTATTTCTCTTAGCATAATGCCCTCCAGGTTCATCCATGTTGTTGTAAAACAAAGGTTCCCAATCAACAATTAAGAATTCCATCTAACGAGTGAGCCCTTATAAACAGAGCAACAATTAACTGATATATGAAATAAACTGATATATGTAATAAACCACCTTGCTCCTGAGTCTATAAACAATTGTGCTGTGAAATCAGTGATTTCAGTAATTGTCCTTTAATAACACTGATTATATACTTTGCAACACCAGTTTATCAAGTGGAGAGAGAAAAGAACATTAACAGAGAGAAATACACTCTAAAGAAACATTCAAGTTCCATCACAATGTTTCCTCCCTAAGAAGTACTTTTTCAGTACTAGAAACTGATTCTACCAAATACTGCTGAAATAAGAGGCCAATGTCTAAAATTTAGAGTAAGTCTTTGTCAGATGAGCTGTCAGATTATTTAACGTCAGAATGTATATTTTACCTACATGTCTTTTCTTAGAAGAAAAATTTCGCTTTCCAGCTTAAAAAAATTTTAACTATTCCATTAATTATTCTTGTTATATAGTTAGTTATTATGTAACTTTAGAAAGTGTATTTTACCAAACTGAGGGGGAAAATTTTATTACTTACCCTTTTCTTTATTGCCATTGGTATTATGCAAGAAGTCTCCATCAGAACGTGTTGTAGGAAAGTCATCTTCATCATCTTCTACCACTAAGTAAAATATATTTAAAGATATCAGGATGAAAGCATATAGAAATTAACCAGTTTATTCTTATGTTCAACGGAGTAAATATACTCTGGATTCTGTGAGTACATGGTTTTATTCATCTTTGTATTTTCAGTGCTTATCAATGTATGCCCAATAAATATGCTGTGGAATGTCTTTAAATACATTCTTATAAAAACTGTACCCATTCTCATTTGTGTAAGGGATGATACTGAGATACGATTTATTCTGTCCTTTAAGTCTTCCTATCTCTTCCTCCTGACCTTGGGGAGATTTCATAGTTCTACCAGAGGCCTACAAAGACCGAAGAGGACAGTAATGGTACATGCAGAAGATACTTTATCTTGCCTCTAGGATATGCAGGGAAAATATAATGACTTATAGATGTGATATCAATTTTAATTCATCCCAGTGTGTCTGTGCCTGGACATCCATTTTAACCTACCTAATTCCAGAAAATACAGAATCCCCTGTGTTCTTCCACATACCTCTTTCTTCTACGTACTATCCCTTTTTCTACTGCCTAACATACTTAATCCTCTGCACTATGTATTCCACTTCTTAGTGCAAATTTCTAAACCTCAGCCCCCAACCTTATTCTCTGTTTCTGAATGGCTTCTTTAGTTTATTATCATTTGAGGAACTCCCTTTCTACCGAATAAATCTTCACTTTAAACTAATGTCTTACTCCTTGCCTATCTCTCTTTACATCAGGAGTAATTTGGCTCTATGAGGAACATTTCATCTATTTTTAACTCTCTCTCCAATGGATGCAAAGCCCACTACTATTCCTTACTCCCTCCCGTGACTAAATGGTAGTAATTACTATGGAAAATACCTTTATTCTGTACTACAATTTTCTAATTACTGGGCTATTTCATTTTTTTCATCACCTGAAAATTTTGCACTCATCTATAACAACTTTTTCAAATCATAAGCTGCTATTATCTACTAACATCTACTATTTTAGAACCAGCTAACTGCTAACAGTATCCAACTGACATTTTTCTTTTCCACATCCATCATTCCTACAGACTTCAGTATCCATATTGAAGCCTCTGCAAACGCCTTAGTTCCAAGATTAATCAAATTCCCAGATTCTGTGGATCTCTGTCTTTTCATCAATTAATTTGCAAATATGGTCAATTCTAAGAAATTAACTACTACAGTGCTGCTCTGATTTTAAATCATTACTGATTTTAAATCATCAGACAACATCCTGACCTTGACTCATTACTAATCTGATTAACTGCTCTTAAATACTGAAATGTCTGCATTTCACTTGTCTCCTCAGTATCTACCTTGGGTTCCTAAAGATTCACTTTCATATCTCTAACCATCCAATAGCCTAGTACTACCAAACAGGGATTTTCAGCCTTCTTTTTCTAGTAAATACTCAAAATATAAGACTGATGAAAACAAGAGCTGCTCTGGCTAAAAGAGTGGCCCTCCCCCTTTCCTTCCCAACCAAGCACTCCTTGTCCATCATTGAGGCACCTTTAAGGGATGCCTGACATGATTTAAAAACACTGTCCTAATACAAATCTCCCATCCCAATCAGACTGGTCTCCCTTACCAGCCCTCAAATCTATTATGCTAAATTCCATCTCTGGATCTTGTACATTTCTGCTTTCATTATCCCAGCAATAATCCAAATCAACCACATTAATAATAGCAACTATTATTGATTTTTTGCTATTAAGCACAGGGCTAATATACATATTCTGATTTAAATCTCACAATCATATGTGCTGGATACAACACCCATGTTACAGAGGAAAGAGATGTGCAGAAATGTTAAGTAATCTACTTCAGGTCATCAAACTAATAATGAATAGAAGAGCAAGATTAGAACCTTTATGTTTAATATGGTATATATGTCTTGTTTTAAAATATATGTTTAGGTCAGAGATAATGTCTTCTACTTCCGTAATCCTAGAGTATCTGGACCTAAATGGTTAATTAAATCTTACTGAAGTGTGGGGTGTGTGTGTGTGTATGTGTGTGGTTAAGTCTCCTTACTAGCAATTACGATAAAACTTTTTAAATGAAAACATTGAACACCTAAAATGAGAGCTTGCTATTATCATTTCAATGACACACTTAATGAAGAACAGTGATTCTTCTTAAAAATTTTTTAAGTCACAGATAATTTAGTCTTGATAATTTAGTGAAAGTACATCTATAGAGATCCTTAGGTCAGCAATTCCAGTCTATAGTCGAAGTAGGAAACTATGGTCCATGTTCTTATTTCACCTTTACCCAGCATGTACTCTTAAAAACATTTCTTAAAATAGCCATTTATAGGGAAATCAGTTGTTATATGCTGAATTGTGCCACAACCAAATTCATATGTTGAAGTCCTAACCTTCCTGTACTCCAAAATGTGACTGGACTTGGAGATAGGTCTTTACAGAGGTAATCAAATTAAAATGAGGTCATGAGGATGGGCCCTACTTCAATATGACCAGTGTCCTTATAAGAGGAGGAAATTTGGACACAGACACTTACAGAAGGCAGATGATGTGAAGACACAGGGAGAAGATGATCATCTACAAACCAAGGAGAGAGGCTTAGAACAGATCCTTCCCTCATGGCCCTCAGAAGAAACCAAACTTGCCAAAACCTTGATCTCACATTTTTAGCCTCCAAAACTGTGAGGAAATACACTTCCGTTGTTTAAGCCACACAGTCTGTAGAGTACTTTGGCGATGGCATCCCTAACAACTAATACATTAGTCTATGACTGCTGCTATATAATAAAACATGAATAATGTTTAAAAATATTTTTCAAATCTTCTACACAACATGGTTATTATTACATCCCAACTTCCACTCCTTCCACTATCACTTTTGTCTTTAAAATGCTATATATTATTGACGTGAATCATTTAAAAATAAACAAGGAATCCAAACCTGTATACATCCTGTTTTAGTTTAAAGGGCTATTTGCAAGCAAATGAAAGCTGATGTGTAATGTCTAATTTGACAAAAAAAAAGTATACATACTTTTTTAAATTAATGAGAAATAGAAGTTCAACTGTCTTTATTTTTAGAGAAATAAATATTAAATGTTAAAGAACCAAAAACTTAAAAGTGCATCAAATATAAAGAACTTCAAGGATACTTCAGGTAAAATTAAGTGCTTTAAGAGGAATATGGGCTTCCGCTTCAGGCAAAGATGGAATAACAGGGAGAGAATTTATACTCTAGCATGAAACTAAAAAATCAGACAAAATATATGAAACAATGGTTTTCAAGATACTGGATATTAGGCAACAAAGGACAATGATCCCTAAGGGCTGAGGAACAAATGATGTGAGTGCTGTGAATGCTCCAGCTTACTGCCATGGGAGAGTTTCCAAGCTGTAGAGTAATGAGGAACCCAGGAGGAGCCTGGTAGACTCTCTGAGGTGAAGAAATGGAGCTGAGAATCCAGAGAGACAAAGGACAGTAGAGTTCACAAGGCAGAGTACTTGGGAGGAGACAACTGTACAGAGAGAGAACTCTGGAGATGGGCAGAAGGTCCCCCTGAGTATTTCGCAGAGTACTGACAGCACATACAAGTTGAGGAACTATAGAGGTCATAGAAAGAACCATCTGAGAGGATTCCACCAGGGAAGAGTACCCAAAGCCTATGTGGGGCAGGGAAAAGCACCTGTTCCTATAACACAGACCTGGAATAATTCACAGGGAATTGGCTAGAGAATGCGAAACTGCCTTGGCACAGTCTTAGGGAGAAATGGAAATACATTATTCTAAGGTTCTTAAACAATACAGGAGGTGGGTATATTACTTGAAGGGAGACTGTAATAACTTAAATGTGCATACTATAAACCCTAAAGTAGCCATATAATAACAAAGAGTATAACTAAAAAGCCAACAAAGGAGATAGAAAACGGAATTATAAAAAATACTCAATCCAAAAGAAGGCAGAAGAAGGGAACAAAGAACAGAGAAGACAAAAAGAATATGTAAGAAGGGGTGAGCTCACGTCCTTCTACTCCACCATCTTGCCAGCAAGTCAACAAAAAGAATATGAATTCAGATCAAAGACATTTAATAAGACCAAGAAACGAAACCATGTTAGGCAACTTAGTTATACTGGGTATGAACTCAGAATGATTTAGTAATACTGTTATGAGTAGTTCATTTTTGCCCATTGTAACAAACTAAGAGAAAAACTAAAGAACAGATATTGACAACACCAGTAATATTTAGCAGTAACAAATGAAAAGTAACTTCAAAATTCACATTATAACTAAAGATCATCTCTCTTAAAAAAAAACTCACTAAAATTACTTTTACATGTGTATGTAATTCCATTATTGACTTCTTCTATGAGAAAAAGGCCAGAGGAAGGGAGGGTGACAAAGGGAAGGAGAGAAAAAGAGGTAAAGAGGGAGAGGAAGAGGAAGAGCAAGGGATGAAAAGATCGACTGATTCCAGATCTGGAGGATTTAACATAAACATATGCTTGTCTCTAAGACTTGTCATAGGGTACATTTATTAGACATAATCATGTGAAATGCCCCATATTATCAAGATGATATTATATTTTTTAATGGAATAAAGAGTTCAAAAACCATTTTAAAATCTTCAATGATATCTGGTATGGGTGATCAGATTAATTAGGATGTTATTCAAGTAGACAAGTTATGTGGACACTGAAATCTGTTACATTAGAGGTGTACAGCAAAAGTGACTATAATTACCTTCCTCACTTAAAGACATTACCCTTAAGATCAAGAGGCTTTAAATAGTGGTAATAGCCTAATTAACCTTTATCCCTTTGAAGTTCATCCTTGGAGACAGCATCAGCACAGGCATCAAAGTACTTCTGTAGAGTATCGACTTGTCTGCATAGGATATCTCTAAAGGTTTCCATTTCAGCCAATTTCTCACGTAAACTGTGGCCCTTCTGCAAAACACAAAACGGGGAGATGTAATCCAAGTTAACAAAACTAGAATTTGTTTATTCTTAGTCCCATGGTATTTCACCACCTTTTAAGGTCTGTATCTTACTATTGAGGGCATGGAGTAGGGAGAGTTGTCAAGTTCAATGTATTATTTCCAGGGACAGACTTGAAACTCAGTAATTAATGGCTTGATAGTGATAAGCCTGAAGGAAATGAGAGCAAGCCTGACAACTTGCCACTACAACATTTAATATTTTCAAATTAAACACTGTGATGATAAATTGTGAAAGACTTTAAAATGGGCAAAAATATTACTGGGTGTCCTTTGAAAGGAATAGTAAGTATCATCCATGATACTTACTGGGTGCCTGATCATATAGAAGTCTTTGATTTCATTGCATTTGAGCTATTTTACAACTTTTTAAGTCATAGAAAACTGAGAGTAATGTAAATGATTCTTGTCCATAGAAAAGCAAATGAACTTTGTCCAGTGGAGGTACACTGGTTACTAATGTGTGACTATTGATTAGTTTTGCATATATTAGCAAAATCATTTCAGCATTCCTCACATTCTTCTTTGAACTACATTTTTTCTTTAACATCTTATTTCATTAATGAATGAAACAAAATCTCTGACGTGTGTTCATTTTATTTTTATGAGTCATGATTTTACCTCTTAAAAAACTATTCTGTAACAACTTCAAATAATTTACATTGTAGGAAAATTCTTTCAAAAAACTTATTCTATCAAATAAGTTCTGTTCACAACATTCAGTACTAAAGCATTCATAACCACAAACCTTGAATGAAGACGTGGATGTTGCAGAATAGCCACTTGCTCCAGACACCAGTGACACCATTGAGCCATGTCGACGCAAGCTGGATTCAGATCCATATCCAGACTCAGTCTAAAAAGGAAAGTAAACTACATGAAAAAAATTAAATAAAAAATACTTAATCATCACAAGAAAAAAACTTTTTAACTACGTGAGGTTATGGATGTTAACTAAACTTACTATGGTAATCCTTTCACAATATATACATATATCCAATAATTATGCTGTAAACCTTAAACTAATACAATGTTATATATCAATTATATCTCAATAAAACTGGAAAAATACTTAAGAGAAAACAAAAGTTTCCCTATAAATTAATAAGGTTATTGCAAAAAAATTTTTTGTTAAGGTTACCGTAACAATAATTAGTAGTTTGAGTTCACTCAAGAAATATAGGCAATCCGCTGGCATAAGCAATGCTTTCAATTCCTAACTGCCACTTCATTTAGAAATTTACTGAATACCAACTACATGCTGGGCTAGTTGGCTAAAAGAGTTTAATAATAGGAAAACTACCTACAGAAGGTAAATTCATAGAGACAGAAAGTGGAACAGTGGTTATCAGGGGGCTAGAAAGAGGGGAGAATGAGGAGTTAGAATTTACTAGGTACAGAGCTGGAGTTGGAGAAGATGAAAAAGTTCTGGAGATGGATGGTGATGGTGGTGATGGTTGAACAACAATGTGAATATACTTAATGTCACAGAATGAAATGACAGATCGTCATGCATATTTTACCACAATAAAAAATTTTGGTAGAACAAGGACCAAAAAAAAAAAAAGGAAAACTTCTTTATAGATGAATTATTTACCCTGACACAGCTCAAATACCACTGTCTCAATGAAGCCTTTCCTATTATTCCAGATAGTCTGTCTCTGTATTCTCAACCATTCTTAACATATCATGATTATGGCATTTGCCACTCAATTTTAATAGTTTACATTTTGTAACTACTAGTGGACTTGTACCTTCTGTAAGAAGACTGTATTTCTTCCATTTTTGTAGCCACCTTGACAGTTCATGGCACAAAGAAAATCCCCAGTTTTGCCAGTCTATTCTGTAATCACATCATAGAAGATAACTGAACTCTTTTTGGGGTTTAGTTAGACTCAGAACTGTGATCTAATTTTGATGGAGTTGGCAATCTTTAAAGTATCAATTTTGCATCCCATCCTCCTTAGGAAAATGCAGTACTAAAAACATGGACAAAAGAATTAAACATTTGAAAAAAACAACTTCCAAGTACCTAAAACCTGCTCAAGTACTTTAGGATCTCTGATTTCTTCCTACTGTTATTCTTTTACAAGTACTGTGCATAATTTTAATCCTAGACACTAAACTTAAGAGGTAAAATAATATCTAATCATTTTTGGCATCATACCTAGTGCAGCTTCTTAAAAATTCAAGCTTCCAGTACATACCGGTCGCTAAAGATTCAAAGATTGTCATACTTTAATAATGCCTGTTCATAAAATACTCTACCTATAAACGGTACTGCAATATATTCCTAACTCTTAATTTACTAACAAATTACATATAAACTCATGACTAGATGGAATCAAAGGTACAATAAATTGAACCTCAATAAATTAGCTAAAGAAAAATAGGTAAGCTTGTTTCAGTATCACAGAATCCCACAAAAAGAAAATTCTAATTACAGAAATCATGCAATTCATAAAAAAAATAAGACTTCTTATCAAATAATGTCCTGGAACAAAGGTACTGAGCTAGGTTCCTTAACTAAAATGGCTCTAGTTTCTCTTTCTCGTTTGACAATAATGCTAACTTTCTAAGTATAGTGTTTCTACATTTTAATTGTTGTACTGGTTTGGTAAAGTTTTTCGTTAGATTTAAATATAGAAGATTGGAATTAAAAATAAGAAAAATCTGGGCTTCCCTGGTGGCACAGTGGTTGAGAGTCCGCCTGCCGATGCAGGGGACACGGGTTCGTGCCCCGGTCCGGGAAGATGCCGCGGAGCGGCTAGGCCCGTGGGCCATGGCCGCTGAGCCTGCGCGTCCAGAGCCTGTGCTCCGCAGCAGGAGAGGCCACAACAGTGAGAGGCCCGCGTACCACAAAAATAAATAAATAAAAATAAGAAAAATCTACCTGTGATGGACCAAAAATATAAGGTACGTACTTCAGCAATCACTTATCTCAGACACCTATATGTCATTCATTTCTCAACATAAATTAATCTGAACCGTCCATTTAAGTACAAAACTACCCCATAATTTACAATCAAAATTTTATTTAAAAACAAATTTTGGATATTTATTTGAAAAATATTTAAAACCAAACAATTTCAAATCCAAATCCAAATGAATCTACCCTCTCCATTTACTTGCTTTATATCAATGAGTCCTAAACGGAGTAAGTCAAAACTTTAAAATCTTGAAACAAAATATAAACACTACAAAGCTTTACTAAATGTTTTTTGACTATGAAACATACTTCTTACATCCTTGCCTGTTTTTTCAGGTTCCACGATTTCAAAACAGTAATATCTCCTTACAACAAAGACATGATAGAACAAAACACTCTACTATAGCAATACTGTTGCTATACATTTTAAGTAATGGATAGTAAATGAATGTTGAGGCTAAGAGTTTAGAGTAATTGTATTTCTACCTTTAATAAAGTTTCACTTAAATAAACTGCATTATAAATTATATACATCATTCCAAGGAAAAAGAAAATAAAGTATATTCATGAAGACCAATTCCATTTTATTCAATTTAAATAATGGGGATTCATTTGTCACTCTATGTCAGTACCTGCACTGGGATAACTTTTAAAATAAATAATTTAAGTGTTTAACAAACACACACATGCACATACAAATGAATTCTCACTGTTTAAAAACCGGTCATTCTGGAAATGTCTATAATTGTGCCAATGATGCTATCATTGCATAAAAGATTCCTGATGGTACTACCACAATATTTAGAGTAATTTTATGATACAGCCACAAAATGGAGCTATCTAAAATCATTTCAGGGAGTTGCAGAATAAAACTTTTAAAGCTGTTTCACTACTTCAAAGAAATAGCTATAAACTGTATAATTAAGCTTGACTGCCTTTCGTAGTCACATGACATGGCTCTGATTTAGTACTGGATTTCTCTCAAAAATCCAATCTATCATTAAGATATCAGTATTTTAGAAACACTTCGTCACAGGGGCTAAAATGATTCTAAAAGATAAGTTATAAAACTATTCTGAAAAGCAGCAATGCTGTTGACATCTATTTGGCTTTCCAAGATGTCTACTTTAAGGCAACAATACTCATTCTGAATTTAACAAGGTCTGCTTTTCGAAGGTGGGGGTGAGGGAAATTTCCAAGGATGGAAATGGGAAGAAATTACTTTATGGTCACAACTGATATACACTGTTAAATGTTCCTCAAAGTCTTGACATGCCTTTAAAATCTCATTGGTATGATTTTAGGGATAATACTTTAAAGGCATGCTGGCTTTTTCTTAACCCTATTCTTCCATAAGAAAAAAGTAGAGCTTACTTACAAGCTCTAATCACCAATACAGTATTTTTGAAAATACCTGTTTCCATCTAAAATTAATAATGTGGAATTCAAATACAGTTACTATAGGAATATTTCCTTTCAACATATACGCTTTAAGGTCCCTCACACAAATTGCTTTGCAAAAAAAACCCTTCTTTCCCAAATTTGTGTGTTTGTAAGCAGTATTCCTCAACATGTTTTGCATGAACATACAATGACATTTTGGTTCAATGAAACACTTATTGAACATGTCCCGTATAGAACAAGGCTGGGTTCTTTTAAATATTACAGTAATGAGGCCACACCTCTGTTGTAACATTCCTCCTTATTTTGGGGGTGGGGAGTGTAATCTTTTGGCCACTAGAGGGGGTCAGTAGCACTTTCCAAGCAGTATACTTGGAAAGCTGACACAAAGGTTACTATTGGTCAAAGTACAATAGTAACCTTCAGACTAAATCCCTTGCATGTA
Organism: Stenella coeruleoalba; assembly: GCF_951394435.1. Taxonomy (NCBI): domain Eukaryota; kingdom Metazoa; phylum Chordata; class Mammalia; order Artiodactyla; family Delphinidae; genus Stenella; species Stenella coeruleoalba. The sequence continues at coordinate 59,094,509 of NC_137148.1, forward strand.
TGTACCTGTACTTTCTGTATCTTGATTTTCTGAGAACACCTAAAATCTTGATAAATTAAGTCATATAGTTCAAAGTTATGAATTTAATAAAGGACCAGAAATGCCTAAGAACTGATTTGAAAACTCCCTTAAAGTCACAGCTAAATTTTATAGTTTGGCTTATTCATGCAGGAGATAAACATATATTTTCATTTTGCACAGTTTGTTCATCAGCCTATCTATACTCCAAAAAACAGTGGTATAAAATAAAGGAAATAGGTTGGCTTATTATTTTTTTTTCATAGCACCTGCCTTTTGAAAAACTTATTCATTTTCCTAATAACACTCTCCAGCAAGAAGCACAGCAAAATAACTGAGAAAGAAATTAACTTCCTCATGGTGTCAAAAATTACCTATTTTGTGGCATAGTCTCCCTATTGTTTCTTCCCATTTTAATTATGGGAAGAGAGAAAATAGAAGATTAAATGTTAACATTAGAACAATGGAGCATTTTCCAGAAACTGAAATTCTGAAACCCATAATAAAACCAAATGCATTTTAACATTAGAACAATGGAGCATTTTCCAGAAACTGAAACTCTGAAACCCATAATAAAACCAAATGCGCTTGCTATGTTGCCAGCACCCACACATCTACTTTCAATATTAATATTTTAAAGCAAACCACATGAGAAGACACTATAGCCAGGAGAACAATTTAATCAATAAAATTATGGTTTACAGTATCATAATAAGTTACAATGGCAACAATTTTATTTATGATTGTAGGTAAACATATATTATTTGCTATAATAAAATTTGGCATGACAATTTCACGTTTATAAATATTAAAATCTCATCTATTTAGCCTTTCAAATACGTATGGATCCCCCGATAGCCTCTGAAATATAAAGAACACAATGATAACAGAGAGAAGACCTGCTCGACTGTCACTGTCACCACTATACAACTAGACAAGTCAGTCATTACTTTCCTGGACTTAATTTTTTTTAAATTAATTAATTTAGTTTGGCTACGCTGGGTCTTTGTTGCGGCACCCGGGCTTCTCTAGTTGCGGTGTGCAGGCTTAGTTGAGGTATGTGGGATCTTAGTTCCCCGACCAGGGATCGATCCCGGGCCCCCTGCATTGGGAGCACAGAGTCTTAACCACTGGACCACCAGGGAAGTCCCCTGGACTTAATTTTCTTATCTTTAAAATGATATGGCTAGTCTAGAATTATAATTCTCTATACTAAACCTAAATACCAAAACTTAGGCTAAAAATGTATACATCCAGTGGAGGCCAAATATAAGAAAGTCGTTTGTTGAACCAGCTGGGAAGATTAAAACGTAACACAATTGGACTTCCCTGGTGGCACAGTGGTTAAGAATCTGTCTGCCAATGCAAGGGACACAGTTTCGAACCCTAGTCCAGGAAGATCCCACATGCCACGGAGCAACTAAGCCCACGCGCCACAACTACTGTGCCTGCACTCTAGAGCCTGCGAGCCACAACTACTGAGCCCGCATGCCATAATTACAAAAGCTCGTGTGCCTAGAGCCTGTGCTCTGCAACAAGAGAAGCCACCGCAACGAGAAGCCCATGCATTGCAACGAAGAGCAGCCCCTGCTCGCTGCAACTAGAGAAGAGCCTGCACAGCAATGAAGACCCAATGCAGCCAATAAATAAATAAATTTTTATTTAAAAAAACACTATTTATTCAGAAGAGCAACACTAATAATGTATCAGATGAGGAAAGGTTCAACCTACAATGTTTTCCAGAAATTGCAGTACCTCATGAATCAAAGAAATTTTAAAATATATTTAAGAAAATGGTATTATAAAACATTTTATCCATTTCTAACTGCTTAGAACCCAGCAGCAATACAGTTAACTTCACTGAGTAGAACATTTGCTTACCCTCAAGATACTTTTCTCAAATCATACTGGAATGTTTCCTAGTCATTCTTGTATCATAATTTAAAAACCAGTAACAAATAAAATACTTCCTTTGAAGGTCATTTATGGACCTTAGTTGCGGACCTTACTTGGTTATTCATTTTGCATTTTCTTCTAATAAGCATGAGATAAGCTTTCCTTTACAGAAATATCTAAATAAGCAATGTTGTAGTGATATGAGGCTGGAAGGGTTAACCAAGGCCTTATTGCACACCCTAGGTAAGTGTTAAAAGAATGCTAGGGGGGGTAAAAGAAAATAAGACACTGCCTATGGAAATCCAAAGTACTAAAAAAATGCCCAAATACAAGATGATACTGTAGAAGTAGAGAGTTAACAATAGCTGCCTCTACTCTCCTTGATTTCAGAGCTTCCTCTTTCTTACAGTTTTAATTTAGGGTTTTGAACTCCATGACACATTGTTTTACCTATAGGAGAAATTAAAGTAGACTTAACAGGAAGCTATGAGTACAGCCTCTGCACCAAAAGCTTTTTAAGAACCCAATCCGTGATACAAAAGATACAAAGTTAGTTACATAAACTAACTTTGACACTCTGAAACTCAGTCTTATCTTTTAAACCTTCCCCCTTAAGTCCAATTGTCATTTCTTAATGACATTAAAATGGAGGTAATGGGCTTCCCTGGTGGTGCAGTGGTTGAGAGTCCGCCTGCCGATGCAGGGGACGCAGGTTCGTGCCCCGGTCCGGGAGGATCCCACATGCCGCAGAGCGGCTGGGCCCGTGACCCATGGCCGCTGAGCCTGCGCGTCCGGAGCCTGTGTTCCGCAACAGGAGAGGCCACAGCAGTGAGCACTGAGTTACTTTGCGTACCACAAAAAAACCAACCAAACAAACAAACAAACAAAAACAAAATGGAGGTAAGAAATAACTAGATAAATCAAATGAGGCTGTATAAAGGAAGACTGCTAAGCAATTTTTCCACCCTAGCTTTAGAAGGTGAATACTAAAGGATAAGGGAGATCTTTCTTGTTTTGCTCTGAGAAGAGGGCTGATGAAAGAGTTGAGCAATTTTACATGGATATTTTATATATAAATTTCAGAGAGCCACCCTGGATAAATTATAACACCAAATACCAATAGTAAAAGCTAATACTTAGGATACTTACTTTGTGCCAGGCATGATGCTAGTGCTTTAAGTGCATTATCTCACTTAATCCTTTCAATAGTCTAAGTAAAATGGGCACTAATATTATACCCATTTATAGGTGATTTTACATAATGAGTCATGCAAATGATAAGTAAGGGAGCCAGGATTTAATTCCAGATTCAAGGGCCCATGATGTTAATCATTACTATGTTGCTTCAACATCCAGAGACTTTGCTTCTACTTCTCTCAAATCTGTCCCTTTCTCTATTTTCCCAATGCCATTTTCTAGTTATGGTCACCTAGTGTCTCATTTGGATAAATCCTCCAGATTTCTAACTACTTTTAGTCTTGTTCCTCTTGAAATCCTTTCTAGTGTAGCCAGAGTGGTCCTTTAAAAACAGACATCTGATTCTTCACTTTCTGTTTTAAATCCTATTTGGCTCCATATTTTCCTTGGATCAAGTCCATACACTGCTTATAGGTCCCTGTTAGAGGTAGAAGTACAATTAAACTAAACTACTATCAGCCTCCATATTCACTTATTATCCATTATTTAAAATGTGTTGTATCAGTACTGTTGTAATGAAGTCTTTTGTTCTAGCATCTGTTTGTTGTAAGGAAATATGTCTTGAAATAGTAGAACTTGAAGAAATAGACAAAGTTATAAGAAATGTGCTTTATAGTGAAGAAATCTTTAATAATATTTTGTAATATTTATATTACATCATAAGTGCTTAATAAGTGTTAGCTACCATTCCTTCTTCACCTTCCCACAAAGGCAGGATATTCCTTTATATCTCTACTCCAGAAACACTTATACAGAGGAAAATAAATGTAAAAAGAAGCTAGCAGGAGATGTAACAAAATACCAACACTGCTCATTAACTTTCTTAATTTATGATTTGTCCTAGAGAAAAGGGCCAATGTAAATGTATTTTCTTTTAGAAGGAAGTTTCATAGGCACAAAATAAAAAGGTCATAATCCCATTCTTTTTATCTAATTGCAAAGAGACGACAGTGGCAAAACAATTAATATTACTTTTTGAGGCTCCCTTAAATGTCCCAATAAGAGAAAAAACAGATTTAATATGTATAAGTAGTACTCGCAGGATTGCTGAAACGTTAAGATGGTATTTGGCTAGGGGACTTGAACCATTAATTCTTTCCTGCAAGGCTCCTAAAAGAAATAGATGCACATAAAACAATGGTCAGTAAATGAACATTCTTAATTATTCTGGGGCTTTGGTCCCAACTTAAATTTTCTATAATTCCTTTCTTAGGGGGTAAGGGAGGAACGGAGATCTATATCAAACATGAAAAGATACCCATAACTTACTGTTGAGTGAAGGAAAAGCTACAAAGCAGTATGGTATCGTTTATGTAAAACTCTAAGGCATACATGTAAAGAAATATTTGGAAGGAATCTTTACCAAGGATGAACAGTGGTCATTTCTATGTGGCCTAAATTTTCACTTTCTTTTTAATAGTTTTCAGTATTGTCTATATTGTTTGAATTTTATTACAGTAATCATATATCACCTCTACAAAAATAAAAACAAAAAAATAAAGTCACAGAATACATGTTTAATGTATCTCACTTAGAAAGGGCTAAAAAATTAATAATGCCGGTAAAGATGCAGTGAAAGGAAGATCTGCACATTCTGCAGATGGAATGTAGATCAGCACAATCTTTCTAGAAAATAATCTGGCAACATATATCAAAAATACTTGTATCCTTAAGCCTAGCAATTCTACTTCTGATAATCTATTATGAGGACACAGTTAAACTACAGGAAAATATGTAGGAAAGCATTAAATACTAAATGCAAAAAAAAAAAAAAAATTGGAACAATCTAAAGGTCTTATAATAAGCAAATGAGTACCAAAATGATAATACAATGAAATATTAATAAAGCTGTGTTATATGGACAAAATGATGTTAGATTTTTTAAAAAACAGGATATAAACTTGTTATTTCCATAATATTTTAGGGGTAAAATGTACAGAGAATAAGAAGGAAATACACCAAAATGAAGAAAAATTGTCTTGGTTATAAGACTGATGGTAGTTTTGTATTTTTTTTCCTTATAATTAACAAAAATTACTTTTAAAAACCAGTGCAAAAACCAATGAAATCTAATCAATAAAACTACTTGCAGGAATGGTTTTAAAAGACTTGCTAAGAATTTTTAGATCTAACTGTATGGGGAAGATTCTTCTTTTAAGGAGGCAGACTGATGATTTATTTTTTAGTATTCAACTACGCATCCATGAGAAAAAGCTGAAATTAACTAGAAAGGGGGGGTGTATTACAAAAAATTGAGGTTGCTGTTCTTGGAATGTTACCACTCACTGATCAATGTTCTCATAATCCATTCAATTTCATTTTTATGCAAAATGGGAATAACACTTGCAGTGAAAGACTTCCAGGAGGATTAAATGATAACAGTGCCTAATTACTCATCTATCCCTGTATAGTTCAAAGGGGTGCTACTGAAGAGAACTAGGCTAGGGTATGAACAGTGATACAAGCATTCTTGCCAATGATCCTGTCTTGTCTGTCAAGAATGTGAACTTGCTATATGACTTAAAAATGACAGAATTTTTTTCAGTATAACATTTTAACCTGTAGAACATTCATTTACTTTGTTACCTATTCTTACGATTCTTAACCCAATGCTGTCTTTCATACCTCAATACCAAACCAGCCCAGAATATTTACCAGGCAATAAAGACAACAGAAGCAAAATCATTTTTAAGCTATTAGCTAAAAAGATGTGTTTGGTGAAAAAGAGCAGTTTTGTGTTCCTTGATATTTTTAAGAAACATTTTCTCCCAGCTAATGTCCAATATACTCAGCAAGTAAAATTAGAAAATAGTTTCCACTGCTGTCAATATGCGTAAGCCATGCCACCCACCATTACTTTTCCACATCAGATATAGAAAAAGCAGAATCCCATCTGTCCTGGTGACTGTCAGAAATCTTCCCTCCTGATTAAATAAAAATTCAAATACAATACTGAAACACCGTTTAAAAAAAAAAAAGGACTTCTATAGCACACAGCCTCATTTTCTTTAATATTTTCTATAGTAACAATATGGAACAGTTATTCAACTCTAGATTAACTGTCTTTTTTTAAAATTTCTTATCTAAAGAAACATTCTGCAAGCAAATTACAGACTAATAAAAGAGAAATCAGCTGAACATCTAGTAATATTTACCTAAATTGTTAGTAGCAAATATGTGGTAAGCATTACAAAAACTTGCAAGTTTGGTAAAATCTATACAAAATTATAGAATACCTTTTCAGAACGTTTTATTTGTATAACTGCCGATCCCACTCTATCCTTTAAGTACAAGTAAATATACAATTCATTATAATTGGACCTAGGGTGGCCAATAGTAACCTGGAGTAAAAAGGCAATCGGGTTTTCTCAAGACATTTACTTTAGGAAATGCCAAGAGATCAGGGCAGATAGCGGCAGGAATTGAAGCCGAAAAGAAGCCGAAAGTAGGAAAAGGTCATGACAAAGCAAGGAAAAACAAACTAAGTAGGACGGGAGAGCAAAACACAGATAAACAGGAGCCATGAAAGAGAGAAGAAATAACAGAATGAAACTAAGCTACATTAACTGTAGGTGGGGGCAGGTGATTGAGTAACTGAGTTTTGTTAACAATAAAAGCACTCAGAAACAAGTGTACAGTTCCAGCTTTCTTTGCAGGTAAGGCATTATAAATTTTCTTGGTTCCTGGCAATATTCCCATTTTTCAAGGTAACATGGGTTGGCCTGTACCCCCTGTACCCTAAAAAGCTTAACTAAAAATGGATGAACCTATGACATCAATACTTGTGAGATGTTTTCAAACTTTCAATACTCACTTGATCTAGACAGACGACTATGCTCAGCTTTAGTAGATTCTACGAAATTGTTTCACCAGTTTACACCTGTTGTACCACAGCCTCACCAACACTTGGTGTTACATCTTTTTATTTTTTAAGCCACTCAGATGGGCATATGCTGGTATCACTGCTTTAAATTTGCACTTCCCTGATGACTAATGGCACTGACTACCTTTTCATATGTTCATTACCCATTTGGATATCCTCTTTATGAAGTGCCAGATCAAGACTTTTGGCCTTTTTTTTTTTAATTGTGCTGTGTAAACTTTTCTTATTGACTTGTAAGACTCTCCCTACCTTTCTGACATCAAATGTTGTCAAATTATTTCTCCTCAACTAACCACACAGTTAATATGATTAGCTACCTAAATATCTTTATTCACTGTTCCATGTAAAATCCTGATTCTTCCTTTACTATCTTGGTAAAAGATAAACACCTTCCTCAGATAAAAGAACCTGGCTGAAAACTACAAATTAGTGACATTTATTCCCTCTTTTTAAGATGATATACTTCATTAAGTATTTAGGTGACGTATGGAAGTACAAATGCAAATGTTGGCTCAGGTGAATTCAGCTTTTGCATGCAACAAAATCGTAGGCAACAGAAACTAAAAAAGTTATTTTAAAAGCCCTTGACAGTAGAATTATTTTTATTCCCAGAACACTAAGAATATGAGTTAATACCATGTTTTCTTTCTTGATTTCACCAACCTTTAAAATCATGGTAGTATGACACTATCTACATTTAGGTGTTAAAAAAAATTTACTAACCATGTATGGATTACTGCAAGCAATTTAGCAATTAACTCCCACTGTCAGAAACTAACCAAATTTCTGATCTTGAGAGAAACATCCGGAGACATAATGAAGGTTTTTTGCTGGTTAATAAAGTTCAGTTGTGATACCACCTACTTGGGTTTTTCCACAACTTATTTGAGAAAATGGCAAAGCCCTGACTACTCCGGCAGCTAGTTACTGGATTTTCACTTCCCTCAAAAATTAAAATTCTTGAATGTAAAGGAGAAGTAAAATTTGATTCCATCTTCTTCCCTTCATCATTGTGGTAATGATGAAAATAATGTAAAAGAAAAATTGGTTCTAGTCCACTGACCCCATGAAATTACTTATATAAAGTGTACACTAAAAAATAGTAGTTTTAAGCCTTTGCCAATTAATCAGATTCAAAATTGCAAAGCTAAGTTTACATGATAATCATTTATAAAGCAGACAAGTATAGAAAGAACCCCTAGAATCTGTTAAGAAATTTTTCCAGTATTATAGTTGGTTAAAAATGGCAAACGGGGGACCTCGCTGGTGGTCCAGTGGTTAAGACTCCAAGCTTCCACTGCAGAGGGTGCAGGTTTGATTCCTGGTTGGGAACTAAGATCCTGCATGCCACACATCGTGCGGTCAAAAAAAAAAAAGGCAAACAGAGATAGGATGACTATATATGACTTTGATATTTAAAAAGCGCTAAGAAGAAACAGGTATATTCTGCCACCTACCTATTTAAAAATACTTTTCTAATAAGTTTATGTCAAATTTAAGACAAAAACAATTAAGGTGTCAAATAAGCAGAAACTGCTCCTAAAAGTAAAGAAAACACACCAAGATCAAGCTGACCCTGACACACCACAGGAAAAAGAAAACTCATTATGGCAAATAGCAATACAATTTTAAAAAGATCTTTAAAGTGAGTCTTGGGCATTGTTTAGGTTGCTCAACTGTGACAATCTTTTTCCACATTATTTCCTGGACAGAAATCCCTTAACTTCTCAGAGAATAAACCTTTCTTCTGAAAGTAATAAAATGGAGCTTCACATATGAATTAGTGGGCCTTCACAAAGGAACAAATGCATACACATTAAATTGCAAAACAACTGCCTGTAGATTCTCACCAAAGAAAATCAACATCTGTAAAAATTACCTGGATTCTTCCTCCCTAAATTGTGTATTTTCCTATGACCCCTTTTATATCAGATAATTTCCAAAATATGGGGAATATGGGTGGTCCATGACCACCAAAATTTCAGGATCTACTAAGGTTGCTCCCCTATGGAAATGAGGGAATGTCATGATTACCACAAACTCTGTCAGAGCCAAAAAACTTAACTTTTCAACAAGATTCTTATATCTGCTAGTGCAAGGAGAGCCTTCCTGCTAGTTTTTTTTTTTTTGAAGGATGGGGTGGTGAAATAGAGGAGTCTATTTCTTTCACGGTAAGAAGAAACTGTGTTTACTCAAAATCACACACACTGCAACTGTAGAAGATTCCAGGAGTAATCCTATAATTCTTTTAAATAGTAGCATCAACAGATGGTTTATCATATTTCATTTATTAACTAATTACGCAGAAAACGCTCACAGAAGCCCTTAGATAATACATAGATACATCTTTACTAGAAATATATTAACTTATCCAAATAAAAAATAACCATCTTAACTTCACATTCATACAGCTCTTTGTTTTCAAATAATTTTCACGAACAAAATCTCGTTCAACTTCAAAGACAACATGGCAGATGGCTAAGAGATTAAAAAAAAAGAGCACACCCTGTCTTTAAAGATTTATTTAGTGTTGTCTCAAATCCTAAGGAGAAATGCAGAATATGAATGGATTCCACATAATAAAGCCAGCACACTATTGTAAATAAAATTACTGGTCTGGTATACATATGCCCTTTTCCGTATTTTAAATTAAAATAGAATCTTTGAATTTAACAATGACCTCATAAATACCTTTCTTCCACAGGGGCTACTTGTCTAATGTCACAGTGAACTATACAATTTCTAATATATTGAGAAAATTTAAATCATAGAATCATCTTTTTAAAACTTTGCTTGTACTGAGCAAGTTATGCTGGAATGAATACCAAGGACAAAACAACAGAGCTAGACAAAGAACATAGAACCCTAGTGTATTTCTGTCAGTGATCATTCTAACACCAACCATGAAGATAAAAGGGTGAAAAAAAAAAAAACCTCCAAAAATTACACATTTCCCTCATAAAACCTGTTTTACAATACTGTAAATTATTTCAACTGGAAAATTTATGTGTCCAATGCTTTGCTAATTCCTACATAGAAGTTGTAACCCTGAGCCTTTATGGTCCAAAACGAACACTAGAGATATGAAGAAAATATAAAAAATATATGAACCTTGTGATTGAAGAAGCCCATGAGTTAAGTCAACAAAATATATTTCCCATGAATACATACTTATAGGATTGGCAGAAGTGCTTGCTGGATAAAAGTTCTGGTTCTCAGGTCATACAGACCTGGGTCTGAATGCTGGCTCCTTCACTAATTAGCAGTTTAACCTTGGACAAATTACTTAACCTCTCTATGTCTCAATTTCCTAATCTGTAAAAACAGAACAATAATGTTAACCTCATAAGACTGTGAGAGTAAAATGAGATAAAGTGTATAGTGTTTATCACTATATCTGGCACACTGTAATCCTCAAAAATGTTTGTTATCATCATCATCACCTCTACCATATTATTATTGTTGAAGAGGTTCTATAAAATATTTATAACTCCTGGTATGTATGTATGTATGTGAAACTGACTGATATATAAAGGTTATTATAATGAGCATAACAGCTTCCTGGAAAGAAAGAATAGAAACCTCCAATTTCTCCAGCTAAAACCTATCAGGGAAACCCTAACAAAGGCCTAATAGCAAAGGCAATGAGGGACTATCTGATGACATCAGAAGAGAAAAAGACAGGTCCGCTGTTCCAAGTGTCCTGTCTGGCCATCATAAGGACAGGTGGTGCCATGGAAGTAACTCTGAATTGAAGTGAGTGAGGTGGAATGATGGGAATATTACACAATATTATACAATATTCTTGATTTATCACAATTTGGTTATTTTGCTTGCTTGTTTTTTGTGTTTTTTGTGGGGAGATGTGTGGGGGGGTATATACTGCATTATGTCATCTCTTCTCCTTTAAGTAACGTACCAAGGTCACACAACTATTATGTAATAGTGCCAGGATTTAACCCCTATGTGTCAGGCACCAGTATCCAGTGCTTAAACACTACAATAAAACGCTGTTATGGCAATCCATGGGCAGAAAGATGTGTTCATATTTATCTTGTATGTATATGGTAGCAGAACTCAGATGACACACTCTAACCTGCAGGAGGTGAGACTATGGGAATTATTTTCAAATATTCTGCCAATGGTAACTGATAGAAAGCACAATCAACATAAAATTGAATCCTAAGTATCCACTAGCCAAAAAGTAGTATAATCTCTGGCAAGTTACTTAAATTTAATCTAAGCCTGTTTCCTTGTCTGTAAAACAATATTTGCCTCATCTCTCAGGATAGTAGACAGAAAATAAAGCACATGAAGTACATAATACAATAATTAGTACTTGGTGACCCTCAATAAACAGCAGCTCCTATCACCATCATCATCATCATGCCTTAACAATTTGATTTTAATTTTGAATATCAATATAAGAATGCTTGCTTAAATAGTAAAATTACTAAACTTAGGTTCCACATTAATAGTCTTAAGTGATTTTGAAGAATGAATCAGGATGCACCTCCTCACTACCTCCCTGTTCCTGGTCTATGGGGGAAAAAAAAAAAAGAAAACTTTGCTGGTTATGTTTGGTGATAGCACTTGAATTTTCTCCCTCCTATGTTAGTTTAAGAACTCTATTTTTAGAATTCAAATTCAATTTAAATTTTCACTGATATGTTGTTTAATTGGTACATATCACATGTTTTACATTAAAATTAAATAAGTACTAATAAGAATAACAATTAACAATGATTTCTCCTTGTCTATGAATAAACCATATTTAGAAATCAGAAAGCTTATACAATGTATCTGGAACGCTGTTGTTGAACCTATTGCCTAAGAACTTAAATTCACCAAAAATCTGTTATCGAGCATTAAGTCACAATACTCTGAGGGAGACCCAAAGATTATATTCTATCCATTATTCAAGGGTGCAAAGAAATCAATGATATGGAAGAAATATATGCTTTATGCATCATTCTACATCCAAGGAGAAAAAATAAAATGAGAACCTGCAAAGATTCCTGAATCAGCTTTACTAAGAAGAATGAGCAAAATAAAATACGCTTAATTAAAACAGAGAAAGCTAGCATTAAGCCTTTAAAGGTCATCTCAGATATAAACATATAAATTAGTTCTACTTAATGTCTTTAATCACTAGGAAGAGGGCTGGCCCTGATTAACTACACAAAATAGGCCACTCTCCTTATATGCACATTTAGCAACTCTCATTGAATGTAGAACTCTTTATCCATAAAAAACATGGTATAATTTTAGTGAATTTAGTTGTGACTCCCAAAACCCTTTCTTTTTCCACTGTGTCATAAATGGGAAAATGTATCAGCCACTGTGGTAAGTAACCTCACATATATTATTTCATGTGTTCTTAAACACATTTAGAAGAAGTGAACTGTCAGGCAAGGTCACATATGTCGTACATGGCAGAGGCTGCAGTGTCTTGTATCCAGGTAAGCCCAGCTCCAAAGCACTGAGATTCTGGAATTCTAGCTCATCTCTTTTAGTTATTTATTTTTATTTAAAATTTTTATTTAACTATAGTTGATTTACAATATTGTATTAATTCCGCTATACAGCTTCAGATTCTTTTCCATTATAGGTTATTATGAGATACTGAATATAGTTCCCAGTGCTATACAGTAAATCTCTGTTGTTTATTTTATATATAGTGGTGTATATCTGTTAATCCCATACTCCTAATTTATCCCTCCCCCTCTCCTTTCCCCACTGGTCATCATAAGTTGTTTTCTATGTCTGTGAGTCTGTGTTTTGTAAGTAAGTTCATTTGTATCTTCTTTTTAGATTTCACATATAAGTGATATCATATAATATTTGTCTTCCTCTATCTGACTTCCTTCACTTAGTATGATTATCTCTAGGTCCATCCATATTGCTGCAAATGGCAATATTTCATTCTTTTTATGGCTGAATAACATTCCATTGTATATATATACCACATCTTCTTTATCCACTCATCTGTTGATGGACATTTATGCTGCTTCCATGTCTTAGCTATCGGCTCATCACTTTTAAATAAAAGAAAACTGTTTCTCATTTTTAGACTGTTTTCTGAGGTAATAATATCAAGATAACTAAGATTCACAAAATGTTTTAAAGCAATATAACTCTAAAGCTAAAACAAGGAGAAAAAGAAAGCATTACACAGTCAGATTTCTTTAGGCTGGGAAAAATTCATAATCAAGAAATAAAAGCCAATGCATGATCAATATCAAGGAGAATGTGCCTGTAGTATCCCAGGTCAGACTGGTTTTTCTTGTTGTGTTTCTGTGTGTAGATGTTTTGTGCCTGTTAAATAACCAAAACAGGTGTTTCAACTAAACTCTGTGAAACCCAAATGAACAAGTACAGACAAGTATATGAACAAGTCCAAAGTTTTCTTAAGCTACAATCAGGAGTGGCATGGTGAATTTATAACTTTCCCTATTCCTTGTTTTACCATGATATACTGAATTAGCTAATAATGCATACTTATTAATATCATGTATTTCTTTAGTCTACTTACCAATTATTCATAGCAGAAGTCAAAAACTAGCTTTAAATTACAAGAATATGGCTTATACATTTATGTAAGGAAGACTTTCTCAAGGTTTATTAGAAAATTTCATATTTACAAAAATTTAACAATTTACAAATGTTTATAATAAGAATATACCCAAATGGTTACAAATGACAACAAAAATTAACACTGAAGCTTTCAAATATTAGGATTTTAAAATTTGATGTTATTTTAAGAATCCTTTTATCCAGATCATATAAAAGGCATTCACTATGAAGCAAACCCTAAATATAAAAACCAAATTTGTTTTATATAAAAGGGCATATTTTGTTTTAATAACAATTAAAAATATTTATCACAGAAAATTCCCTTAGTGTAACTCAACTGTTAGAAATAAAATTATTTCAAAAATTTACATCTGTACTACTTTAATCTTTACCACCAAAATCATGTTCAACTTTTCAGGAACATATATACATCTCACAGTTATTTTAAAGGAGTTACCACCAGTCTCTTGCCTAGGTCTCTACGGACAGGTAAACATTGGAGACCCACCTTGTGCTGTTCAATGGCATCTATCCACTGCTGTCTGTGATCTGGATCCTGAGCACGAAGATACCAAACACTATCATTTACACTAATATCAAAGCGACATTCATCAAAATCGTGAGGCTGTGGACAAAAAGGAGAAAAAAAGCAAAGTTAATTATATTCTTAGAAGTGCTACACCCTACAGCAAAAACATGAACATACCCATTCTAGCTGGTGGGAGATTCTCGTTATTCTTTTACTTTTCTACTCAAATAATTTTTTTGAAGATATTTCAAATAAAGAGCACAACAAGGGCATAGTTACCAAAAACTAAGTTTCATTCACTATTCCCACAAATGAGTTGACACATAAACTACAAACATATTAAAAAAAAAAAGAGATATTTTTCATCAAATACTTTGAGTTAGTTTAACTAGTGAGAATACTACGGAAAGCACAATTTTAAAAAGGGCCAAAGTAAGTTTTATGAAAGACGTTTACTAATTTTTTTCCTGCCTCCATTATTCAAAAGTAAATTCTCATCATCAATAGTTTTATTTCATTATATTTGATAAACAAGATATTTTTATAACATTAACAGTTCCTCCCAAGTATTTCAAATTAACTTCTAGGTTTTTACACATCTTGGATCGCAACAGCCAGGAGAGCTTCCAGTGAAAAGCAAAAATAAAATGAACTTTACATCAGACCTATGTTAGATAGCTAGAGGAAACTGCTTCCATCAAAATGTAAACATTAGTAAAAATGTCAACTATTTGGTTCAGCGTTTCACATTCTTCATAAGAATATATAAAATAAATATTTTATATACTTGTTTTTCCACCAATGAATAACTTCAAATATGACAGGATCTATTTCACAAATACCACCTCTTCTTCTACTGGATAAAGCACAATCAATTTCCTCTCCTGTGAACAATCTTAGCCTTAGAGGACAGAGAATCCTCTCTGGTCAATGTAACAATAAACTTATTTGCTGAACACAATCTACATATTGTGTTTACTCTTTCCCCCTTTGACAGCATCAATCTTTTATCTCTTTATCAGTTTAACAAAAACAATATGAGATAATTCCACAATGTCTTTAGCCTATGAAACAATTTCTCTTTTAAGATTAAGACAACAATTCATGATTCTGACTGGCTAAAGGATACAAGTTAAACTTTCTGAATCACTATGTGATGGGCATCATAGTTAGGACTACATTGAGAGATAGAGTGTGCTACAGAGAAAAAAGGAAAAAACAAGACAATACATACCCCGCTTCAATAATTATGAACACAGAAACACATAAAATACAACATTTAACACTCATAAATATAATGACTATAAATTTAACTGAAAGCCAAATATTCGTAAATCTTAAGAATGGAATCCAGTTATTGAGAAAAGCTTCTTGGAGGAAGGGAAGCATATATACTATCTGAAGAACTAAGTAAACAATTTATCTGATCAGTCTACTGTTCTAAGAAGCACAGAGGTTTTAACACTTTTACTTCATAATGATTATTATATTTCTAGTGACTATTCCTGAAAATGTTTTATATTTTATATTATGTTCAATATTCTCATTAAAGCTTTAGAAAATAAAAAGAAGTAATACATATAACAGTCGTCCCTTGTTTTTTTGCAGGGGACTGTTTCGAGGGCTCCCCTCGGATACCAAAATTTCAGATGCCTAAGTCCCTTATATAAAATGGCTCAGTACAGTCAGCCCTCCTTATCTGAAGATGCTGAGCCAGCGGATATGGAGGGCCGCCTATAGTTAGAAATGTACTAGTTTCTCCAGCAAATACTTTTTCCAGCTTTTATACCTTCAAAATTTCCTCACAATCTTCCAGAGAGTCCAATGCCACATTTTAAATATTCCTAAAAACAGGAACCTGCTATTAAGCCTTCTCTGGGTGTGAGTGACTTAATAAAACCTGAAATCAACGTAAGTAAACTTTGCCATTACTAAATCTGTTAAGTATATCAATTATGATTTCTTCTCTCTCTGTTTCAAAGTTTCGATATATGGAGAACTTTAAGCTTTTAATAGATAAAGTTATACATAGGAATGGAATAAAATGACAGTCTACAAATCTAGAATTAAAGAATTTGAAAATTTCATTTGAATGTCATACATTTATGAGATGCAATATCTCAATATCTGCTCAAAGAGATAGAGTTGGCAGAAAGTGTACATAAAGTAGCCATTTCTACCATCAACAATCTGAGGGATAGGTGGCAGAGAAAAGAGATGTACCAATTTTCAGGTGATAGGGAGTTTGTGAATAACACAGAAGGCTTGGATTCCTAAAAAGTGAATAAGTGTAGGAAGCTAAGTCTACAAGGCAAAAGAAATGACAGATTTGTTGAGGTGTGTTTAGGGGGATAAATCAAAGTCTAGACAATAAAGCTTACATCATGTCTCAACACACACACACAATCCCCTTAAACACATAATACAATAGTCTCCCTTTACCTAAGAGGAATACATTCCAAGACCCCCAGTGGATACCTGAAACCACAGATAGTACCAAACCCTATAGATACAGCTTACCCATAAACAATGCTGTGATTAGGGACGTGGACCCTCTGCACAGTAGAAAGCCCAAGTGTCTTACAGTCAGTCCTCTGCATCTGGGGCTCACCAACCTTGGATTCAACTACTCTTGCATTGGGTAGTACTGTAAGTAGTATTTACTAATGAAAAAATTCCGAGTATAAGTGGACCTGTGCAGTTCAAACCTTCGTTGTTCAAGGGTCAACTGTACTATGTATTTTCCTATACAGGTATTAATGAGCAGGAAGTATATACAGCATGGATATACTGGACAAAGGAATGCGCCACGCCCTGGTAGGGAGAGAGCAGCACACAAGAGATTTCATTATGCTACTTAAAATAACATACAATTTAAAACTTATGAATTGTTTATTTCTGGAATCTTCCATTTAATACTTTCAGACCTTGAAGGTAACTAAAACTGCAGAAATCAAAACTGCTGATAAAGGGTGGGGTGGGGGAACTACTATAGACAGGCTGCTTCATTCAAACACAACTGATCTTGTCTTTATTTAGAATTTCATTGTTTTGTTCATTACGCATTACTCCAAAAATATGCATTAAAATAATATTTATCTTGATTACTGAGTTTTTTGATGCTCTCTTACATTTTACAACTGAGGTTAGCCCCTCATTGGTCTCATCCTAGTCCTAGCCCTGACAGATGATTATTGGAAGGAAACAAATAAGGTATAAAGGCCAAAAGTACATGAAAACTACAAGACGTGGTAGACTGTAAGAGATGACATGAGCTATCTTCAGGAAAAAAACCAAACAAACCATAAACTTTAAGGAAGAGATAAAGCAGCAGGCAATGAAAAATAAGCTAATAGAGCTAAGAAAAAAGAAATGAGTTGAAACCACATCAGAAGCAGCAATAAAAAGCAAACAAAGCTAAAAGGGGCATGGTGAACAGACCTGAGAAAAATACAAAGTGAAAGAAATATAATAATGAGTGAAGAAGGAGGTCAAGCAAATGATTTAACTGGTGTTTTGAAAGGGGAAAATTTAACAAGTGTAACAAAAAATTCAAGGATACTATCTTTTCTTTAAATAAAATATTCAAGTTACAGATCAGACATACTATGCCCAGGAAAAATCAATCTGAAGACTTATTCTGTGAAATTAGTTTATTTAAGAATAAAGAAAATGCTATAGGAACAATGTTTCTCAAGCTTTTTGCATTATCACCCCCCACCCCGAGAAAAATAAATTCTCTTTAGTGAGAGAAAATAAACAGTAAGAATTAAGATTTTGTCCAGTAGGTTCTTCCTGGAGGGCCACTTAGATATTGTAATATCTAAGATTATTTCACTTTCCCAAGAACCAAGTATCAGCCCCCACTGAGAATGAGAATGCATGCTTATGGAAGAAAGCCGACTACATAAAGGAAAATGTAGGTGGGCCTCATTCTTTATCATGTCAACAGTCACTGTTAAGGATGAAAAATAAACCAAAAGGTGAAATGGCATTTATATCCATTCTTTGCCTGTCTTGTTAGTTCTTAGGGCCACTATAACAAAAATACCATAGACTGGGTAGCTTTAACAGAAATTTTTCACAGTTCTGGAAGTTGGAAGTCCAAGATCAGGGTGTCAGCGTGGGAGGGCACTCAGTGAGGGCCCTCTTCCTGGTTTACAGATGGCTGCCTTCTACGTGTGTCCTCATATGGAGGAGAGAGAGCTCTCTGGTCTCTTCATTCCCTCATAAAGGCACCAGTTTCACCATGGGGGCTTTACTCTCATTACCTCATCTAAACCCAATTATGCCCCAAAGGCCTCACCTCCAAATTACCATCACAGTGAGAATTAAGGCTTTAATATATGTCACAACATCCACTATCAAAAGAATCTTATAGGAACAAAAGAGGCATAAATCCACAAAGAAGAAGAAGAAAAAAAGTTACCAACAAAATTTAAAGTTGGAATGTGATAAATGAATTAGCAGGCCTGAAAATGCTGAAAAGTAAACATCTACAAGGGAAAAGAAGACAAAACAAGCCAATTTGTATTGGAGGCATCAAGTAGTCCTAAAGATAAAGGCATGGGGAGAGCTGAAAACAGAACTGATCAAAAGTCATTAAAAGGTGCAACTAGAACCCTGGAACCCCATTTGCCCATCCCTCTGTGCAGTAACATTAGAGGCCCCACCTCTCAGAGAGACGATATTAGGTATAAGAAGAAGGGACATTCCTCCACAGCAGGAGGAAAGGAAAAAAAGCAGTTAAAGTATTCATGTTAAAGGATTCCTCCCCTTACTTGACTCCCAGAAGGCTTGCACCCATGCTTGCTCATTCTACCTCCTTCTGCGTATAAGGAAGATTCCTATATTTCCTTCTATAGGAAAACTAAGTAATCCAAGAGAAAATAGTAATAATAATAAAAAAATAGTAATAATATAGTAATAATATTTAAGGGTTTCCTACTCAGGCCCTTAATCAGTATGAAAATTCTAAACCGTGAAGATGAAGAAATAATTACCTTTCAGAACTGGAAGATATGCTTCACCAAAATGAAGGAGTAACCAAGAGAAGTAAGAGGCAATTGAGATCCAGGAAAAGAAGCAGCAAAGGGACTTCCCAGGAGGACATTAAGGAAAATGCCAGCAGCAGAATTATGCAGAAGACAGAAAAGTCTAGATTAGAACAGTATAACAGGATGCTTTAGAAAGGATTTCTCTAGTGGGAGAAAAGTAGAATGAAAAGATTATCTAAAAAGTTAAACTCAGTGGAGAGAGTGTAGGAAGATTTAGCTAGAAATTCAAAGAAAGTCAACCAAATTTTTAATAAACTTTGTTGGTATATAATTAATGTACAATAAACTTTTCCATTTAAAGTGTACAATTCAGGACTTCCCTGGTAGTCGGGTGGTTAAGACTCCACGATCCCAATGCAGGGGGCGCGGGTCTGATCCCTGGTTGGGGAACTAAGATGCTACATGCCGCGCGGCATGGCCAGAAAATTAATTAATTAATTAATTTAAAAATAGTACAATTCAATGTTTTTTTCACTTGTATATAACCATGAAATCACTGCCACAGTCAAGATGGAAATGTTTTCATTTCCATAACCCCCCAAGGATTGCTCATGCTTGTCTGCAGAACATTTCTTCCTGTCACCAGCTTCCAGAAACCAAAGATCTGCTTTCTTTCACTGTGTATTAGTTTTCACTTTTTCTAAATTTATATAAATTGAATCAGATAGTATATACTGTTTTTACTCAGTGTAACAATTTTGAGATTCATTCATATTGCTGTTGTCTTATATAGCTCATTCTTTTTATTGCTGAGTAAATTATGCTGGATGTAACATATTCTACTTATTCATTCACACCTGTTATTGGACAACTATTTACAGGTTTTGGAATTGTGAATAAATTTTTTGTGAAAATTCATGTCTTTGGGCATAAATTTTCTCCTCTTTTGACCTAGGAATGGGCTGGCTGACTCATAAAATAGGTATACAGTTAACTTTAAGGAAATGCCAAAAGTAGCTGCACCATTTTACATTCTCACCAGCAGTCTATCAAAGTTTAGTTACTCCACATCCTTGCTTGGCTTAATTATGGACTCTCTATTCTGTTCCATTCATCTAAATGACTATTCTTACTCCAATAACACTGTTTTGATTATTGTTGCTTAATAGTAAGTCTTGAAATCATGTGGTATTAAGTCCTCAAACTATGCTCTTTAAAAACTGCTTTGGCTAGCCTAGGCAGTTTGCATTGCATAATATATATTTCCAGAAAAATTTTAGTACCAATTGCATTAATATCTTAGATTTTCTATAGATTAATATGGTAAGATGTGATATCTTAATGCTGAGCCTTCTAATCTATGGACATAATATCTCTCCAATTATTTAGGTCTTCTTTATCTTGACAAGCTCACATAGTTTGCAGTTTACAGTGTACAAAGTACAGTATACAATGTTAGACTGATTCCTAAAGTATTTTTTTATGCTACTGTATATGAAATTGCTTTAAAAATTCAGTTTGCTTACAGCATATGGTAACACATTTCATAATTGTATATTAACCTTATATTCTACAAACTTGCAAAATTCACATAGTAGTTCTAAAAGCTGTTTACCTAATAAATCTGAAGGAATCTACAGCAGGAGTCCCCAACCCCTGGGCCACGGAATGGTACCGGTCCTTGGCCTGTTAGAAACTGGGCTGCACAGCAGGAGACGAGGGCCGGGCAAGTGAGCAAAGCTTCATCTGTATTTACAGCCGCTCCACATCACTTGCATTACCACCTGAGCTCCGCCTCCTGTCAGATCAGTGGTGGCCTTAGATTCTCATAGGATAGCAAACCCTACCGTGAACTGCACATGCGAGGGATCTAGGCTGCGCGCTCCTTATGAGGATCTAATGCCTGATGATCTGAGGGGGAGCTGAGGCAGTGATGCTGGCACAGGGAAGTGGCTGCAAATACAGATTATCATTAGCAGAGAGAGGTCTGACTGCACAGAGACCATAATAAATCAATTGCTTGCAGACTCTTATCAAAACCCCATCAGTGAGTGGCAAGTGAAAACAAGCTCAGGGCTCACACTGATTCTGCATTATGGTGAGTTGTATAATTATTTCATTATATATTACAATGAATAATAGCAGAAATAAAGTGTATAATAAATGTAATGGGCTTGAATCATCTCGAAACCTCCCCTCCCATCCTCCCCTCCCTCCCATCCATGGAAAAATTGTCCCCCACGAAACCTGTCCCTGGTGCAAAAAAGGTTGGGGACCATTGATCTATAGAACAATGATGTCATCTGCAAATAGTTTTACTTCAGCCTTTCTGACCTTTATGCCCTTTTATATCTTTTTCCTTCCCTTACTGAAATGACCAGGATGTCCAGTACAATGTTAAACAGAAGTGGTAAGGGCAGACATCCTTGCCCTATCTCTAATCTTACGGGAAAGGCATAATATATCACCATTAAGCATGATGTCAGCTGTGGGTTTTTGTGGATGCCCTTCATTAGGTTGATGTTATTTCTATTTCTAGTTCCCTAAGAATTTTTATTTTCAATCTAAAGGAGTATTGAATTTTGTCAAACAGTTCTCTTTTCTTGTCTGTCTCCCTCTACCGAAATTTGTTATGAATTTTTGTCTTTAGTTTGTTAATACAGTGAGTTAAAATGACTGATTTAATAAAATATTAACCTTGCATGTCTGAAATAAACCCCACTTGGTCCTTTTTATATACTATTGGATTTGATTTGCTAATATTTTGTAAAGGAATACAGTATTTATGTCTACCAGAGATACAGAGCTGTAATTCTATATTCTTGCGATGTCTTTGACAAGCCTAGGTGTCATGGTTATGCTGCCCACATAATGTATGTTGTAAAGAGTTTGTAAAGATTGGGATTATTTCTTTGAATATATGAAAAGAATATACTGGTGAAATTATATGGATGCGTTTTCTTGGTGGGGGGGAATCAACAAATTCAGATTTTTTAGACATTGGTTTATTCACATTTTTTGTACCTTAAAAGCATTAAGAAGGAAAAATATAATCCTATATTTACCCATATATTTATTTTTTCTGATGCCCTTCATTAGTTCCTAAAGATCTGAGTTTGCCTTTGGTGTATTTCCCTTCAGTATGAAAAACTTCCTTCAGCATTTCTTGTAATGCAGGTCCACCCACAACAGGGTCTCTTAATTTTCCTTTATCTGAAAACATCTTTATTTCATTTCATTTTTAAAGGGTATTTTCATTGAATACAGAATTGTGAATGGAAAGTTTTTTCTTTCAACATGTTGTATCTTCTAGCCTCTATGGTTTCTAATGAGAAGTGTATGGTAATTTGAATCACTCTCCCCCAATATATGTGTTATTTCTCTCTGGCTACTTGCAAAATTTTTTAACTTTGGTTTTTACAGTTTGACTATGATTACTAAGATTATCCTGTTTCATGTTTGTTAAGCTTCTTGAATCTGTAAATTTATATTTTTCACCAAATTTGGTAAGCTTTTTACTATAACTTCTTCAAAAAAATTTTTACCCTCTTTTCTCCCTCTTGAGACTCATAAAACCCATTTAATTAGAAATTGCCCTAGAGATCCCTAAGGTTCTGTTCATTTAAAAACAAAAACCTGAAAACCTCTACTAATAAGAATGACTTCTTTTGCTCTAAATTCAAACTCCTGATTTTCTGTCATCTTTATGTACTATAAATCCTATACAGTGAATGTTTTTCATTTCAGATATCATTCTTTTCAGTTCTAAAAGTCCCATTAGTTCTTTTATACATTTTCTTTGTCTCTGCTGAAACTGCCTACCTTTTCATTCATTATAAGCATATTTTCTTTTACCTCAAATAATTATATAAAAGCTACTTTAAAATCTTTGTCAGATAATTCCAACATCTAATTCATCTTGAACTTCGCATTCATTCATGTCTTTTCCCTTGAGAACATGCTGCAATCTCCTGGCTCTTTGTATGCTGAGTAATTTTGAGTTGATCTTGGACATTGCGAATGTTAGGTTGTGAAGTCTGGATTCTGTTATATTACTCTGAAAAATAATGTTTTTGCTTTAGCAGGCAACTTTTTGCTTAGACTCAAATGGCCAATTCTGTTGTATGTTTAATGGGCAGCATCTAGGACCTCATTGCAGAAAGCTTTCAGTCCTGCCTGCATACACATTGCTGAGGGGACAGGTACAAATTTGGGCAGAGTGTTATACTCAGAATCTGGGGTTCCCCTTCTTTGGCTCTATTTTTCCAGATTATTTTATTAACTGGGCCCCTTTTGGTCCTTACAGCTAAAAAAATGGCAGTTTTCTTTAAAGGAGTTTTAGCTCCCCCAAGTCTCTGCCATGGTAGCAGTGACTCAGGTAACACTTCAGACTGCTTTCCAACTGCCTCATGCATGCATGGTGCAGGAGTCAGCCAGAGACTTGGGCAGAGGTTATACACACAATTCTGAGTTCCCCTTCTTGGCTTCTCTTTTGTGGGGTTCCCTCATTCTCCAGCAGCCCTGGTTGTACCAGGTACCTTTCCCAGGTTCTGCTGGTGAAAGACGCTGCCTGGTTTTCCTGTTGAAGTTTTAGCCACCCAGTGCCACCACTATAATGAAGATGACACTTATTCTACTCATTGCCAAATAATCTGTCCAACACTGAGATTAAAGTCAAAGACTTTAAATTATCCAAGCAGAGCATCTAACTCTTTTTTACAAATAAATACTAAATGACTAAATGTTAAATCTTCTTTAACAAGGAAATAGTCAAATCCTATCAGATTCAAACAAAATAAATCAATCAGTACTCTAAATTATAAGCAACAGAAAATGATTCTTACTCAAGAAGCAAAGGAATTTATTTAGAAGGTATCAGGCAACTTACATTGTTAAGAAATATGAATAAATGAGATCAGAAATGGAAAGGAACCAGGGAGATTAGGCAAGAGAATCCCAGCTGAGACTGCACTGTGGGTGCCAGCTATATAGACAGGGCTGCTTCCTCTTCAGGACCTTGTGAGCCACTACTGGCACTGCTGCCACCACAGACTGGATGCTGCAGCTGCCAGCATCATCAGAAGAAAAACTTGTCTCTGCTTCTCCATATGATTCTGCTCCACAATCAAGGTAGAGCTAAGGGAGACAAGGAGGGGTAGGTAAGGGAAGGTAGTGTAACAGCAGTCTGATTGGTTCAGCCTAACTCATATGTCCATATTAACTAAGGGGAGTTCAGTGGGTGGAGGGATACTGGGGTGGGAGGGAAAATTGAGTATCAGTCTTTTGCAGATTCATGTGGGACACCTACTCCGACTCATGGTAGGGCATTCTTCAAAAGCAGAGAGGAGAATTTGAAAGAGCATGCCACTTATTAGCCTATTGTTTTTTTTTGTTTTTGTTTTGCGGTACGCGGGCCTCTCACTGTTGTGGGCCTCTCCCGCTGCGGAGCACAGGCTCCGGATGCGCAGGCTCAGCGGCCATGGCTCACGCGCCCAGCCGCTCCCCGGCATGTGGGATCTTCCCGGACCGGGGCAAGAACCCGTGTCCCCTGCATCAGCAGGCAGACTCTCAACCACTGCGCCACCAGGGAAGCCCTAGCCTATTTTTTTTTATATCCACCCTTCTATACTGTTTTGTGCTACTGGACTGGGATGCTGCAAACTACATTTCTCCCCTGCTAGCCTCCTTTGTTAGGTTCTCCCAATATGGGCAATATGCTAGATGGAGTCTGGCAGCCAGGAAGAAGGTAGAAAAAACATGTGCTTTTCTTTGTCTACTGCTTCCCCTCAACATCTGCCCACCAAAGGTCCTTAGCTCTGGCAGTGGCAGTCAGTTCCAGTCTCCATATTCTTTTAGAACTCCCTGAACCAGCCTCATCTAAGTGTACAGCGGTGGGGGAGGACAGGCTAAGTAGCAAGCTTATTTGTGCCACAGAAGCACAGAAAGAATAAAAGAATGAGAATCAGTAATTTGGAGCTCCAGGTTCCTCTGAAGCTACAAACAGAAAGACTGATTATAAGAAAGAAACAATTAGTCTGCCTATATACCATCTCTAAAAATAGCCCAATTATCCCTCTAGCAGAAGATTAGAGGTTTTCTATTTGGGTATGTTGAACTAAAGGAACCCTTAAACTAACGGCGATCAAGGAAAGCTGAAAAAAAGGGTGCAATATTTAAAACAGGAAGGAAGATTAAGGCAAAGTCTATACTGAATAATAAGACCCCCACTCCCACCCCAATCTGATACCATTGCCTACCCAAAGCAATCAAGGCTTCCAGACATGGCTGATTCCAGGACTGGAACAGGTAAGGTACACAATGAACTTGGAAAATCTTGAGCCTAAAGGTAAGGAAGTGCTTTTGGAGATGGGGAGGTGGTCATGGGGGGAATGTCGAAAGGACCAAAGAACCATCTCTAAGGGACTTCAATTAGCCAAATCAAGGGCAATTTGATCATCAAAATACATAAGTACAGCAGTGGATTGAATAATTCAGTAGCTCACTGAATAATTCAGGAATATATGAGTCCATTCTATTAACAAATAGGACAAAAAGAGAGGGTTTTTAAAAAACAAAAACGAAACAGTAGAATGCTGACTGATAAATGTGGAAGGGGTTTATAGAGCTGGAAGATCTCCATTTTGCAATCATTATAGAAACGATTGGGTGGGGCAGGCATCATAAATGGTCACTAAGTCAAAAACGGAAAATTCTGATGAAGAACAGGATTTTTACATGGTCTTAAAATGTCTTCCCAGGGAGCTTACATTCTAATTTCAAGGAGAAAAACAGTCACTATAAACAGAAAAACTGGACAATCCCTTCACTGGATGATTGAAATTAACATCACATATGAGAGGCAAACAGAAACATGTGCCTCTGATGTGACACCCTGAGAAGGACATCACATCATTTTAGTACTATTTTGCCAGGGATGCACAACCTGAATCTAACCATGAAAAACTATAAGATAAACCCCAAATGAATAACATTCTATGAAATAATTGGCCTGTATTTTTCAAAAATATGAGTGTCATGCCAGACTAAGAAAGGCTAAGCAACTGCTCCAGATTAAAATAAACCAAGAGACATGACAACTAAATGCAATATATACTCTGGACTGGATTCTGTACTGAAAGGAAAAAATATGCTATAAAGGAAACTGTTGGAACAAGCGATAAATGTATACTGTAAATTAGAAAAAGGTATTATATAAAACTTCCTGAATTTGATAGCCAAATTACATACTTAGTAAGAGCATATCTTTTCTTTTGGAAATTACACACTAAAGTATTAAGGGGAAAAGAAGTATGATGTATGCAACGTATTCTCAAATGACCCAGAAAAAGTGTGTGTGCATGTGTATGTGTGTAGAGGGAAAGAATGATGAAAGAAATGTTGTAATGTTAAAATACTGGTGAATCTAGGTATTTATGGGAGTTATCTACATTACTCTTACAACCTTTCCGTATGAAATTATTTCAAAATAAAGGTTACATAAAAAGATACCAGTAGTCAACTCTACCCTTTCTCTACTCACAACAGTCCCCTCTGACAGCCAGCTGCTTTTTTTTTCCCTAACATCTTTATTGGAGTTTAATTGTTTTACAATGGTGTGTTAGTTTCTGCTTAACCACAAAGTGAATCAGCTATACATATACATATCTCTTCCCTCTTGTGTTTCCCTCCCACCCTCCCTATCCCACCCCTCTAGGTGGTCTCATAGCACTGACCTGATCTCCCTGTCCTATGTGGACAGCCAGCTGCTTAATATCTCCTTACATCTCATTGTTAAGGGGAACCAATGTCATCAAATATTTGAAAAAACTTCTAACATTAAAATCAGACTAAACACGGCAGGGGGGAAAAAAAAGGAATTCTGAAGAAATCAATGATGTGAGGACCAAAAGATAAATTTACACACACACACACATCATACATGCACATCCCTGCACATACAAACATATACAACTTGTAACTCCAAACAGGCCCTCTTCCCTGATATCTTGACTTTTAGTTAATTGCCTCCTCCATCTTCTCTTCAGTGCCTAAGAGGCAGCTCAACATATCCAAAACTGATCAGCTGATTCGCCTCCCTATACTTCTCCTCTTGCAGGCTTCCTTCCACATTTCTGTAAATGGTAACTACTAGTTGCTTAGACCTGAAGTCATCTGACTCCTCATTTTCCTCACACCTCATAAGGAATTCATCAGCAAATCTGCAAATCTTGTCTGCTCTACCTTCAAAATAAATCTGGAATCCAACCATTTCTCATAATCTTCACCAACGCTACTCTGGTCCAAGCCACCATTGCCTCTCAACTGGATTACTTGCAATAGCCTCCTACAGCTGCCTGATTTTATTTTCCTGCTTCCATTGCTGCCTCCTACAATTTATTCTTAACACAGCAGCCAAAAGTGATCCTGTTACAAGGATCAAATCACTCCTCTGCTCAAGCCTCCAATAACTTCCCATGTCACTCAGCATGAAAGCCAAAGTACTTATAATAACCTACAAGGCTCTACATGGTCAGGTCCCACAACCTCTCTGCCTTCTTTTCCTACTACTTTCCCCCTGTCTACTCCACTCCAGCCATACAGGCCTCCTTAGAATTCCTTCAAGTGGCCCAGGAGGGGCCTTTACAACTGCTGCTCCTTTCCCAGTTACCTATCCCCTGATTCCTTTTCCTCCTTGAATCTTCTATTCAAATACCCCATTTCACCCATTATAAAAACTACCCCCTTTTAAAATCTCTGAAATAAGGACAAATCTTACTTGATACAACTAGAATTGGCAACGTGGCATATAAAATAATGGTGCATCATAAATTTAGTGGCATCAAACTCACTAAAATACAGTAATACTTTGCCAGAGAAATCTTCCCAGATTACCCTACAATAAAAGATGCTAAAATAACAAAACCTTCTTAACAAATATATGTTAGTTTAAAAGAGCAGACCCTGATAACAGATTCCCAGGCAAAGTCACTCTGATTAACTTCATGGCCCCCAACTGCATATTATCTCCCCCAAGATTTCTTCTGTTTTTATTTGTAAACCTAATTTGTAAACCTTCAGGAAAATATATAGGAAAGCGAATTATAAGTATTCACTATTCATTTCAACTTTTTTCATTTAACATATTGACTTGATATACCCTCTGGGTAGTTTGTCTCTTATTTTTACCACAATTTTGAGAATTTCTGAATAAACAAAACCCTCTCAATTTTTACCCTCAAATAAGGGCTACACCATGAACCAGGCAGCCCCCAATTTCTTCGTTTTTAATACGCTTTAACATGTGTGCTGTCCAATACAGTAGTCATTAGCCATGTGTGACGAATTTGAACTGAGATGTGTTGTAAGTGAGAATACACACTGGATTTGAAGACTTGGCATAAAACAAAACATCTCAGTAATAGTTTTTATGACTATAAATTAGGATGATAATATTTTGGATATATAAAGTTAAATAAAATATAATAAATTAATCATTCTTAATGTGGCTACTAGAAAGTTTTTAATTACACATGTGGCTTGCATTTGTGACTCACATTATATTTCAATTAATATCTAGTGATAGGTAGTGATAGTGATATTTTGAGATATCTGTAATACAGGTAATGCCATGTGACACTATCTGTAATTTCTGTTGGTAAAAAAGTCACAGATACTGGCAATATTACTGTGATTTTTGTCTACATTAATAATTAAAGAAAATGCTAAATTTCACTTAAAAGTTAGTGAAAATAAAGTTGTAATCCTTTCCCACCATGTTTGCAAATCCCTTGTGGACTTGTAATGGAATTTTATTGGTAATTGTCTACAACTAAAAAAAGAACCTGTCCCAAGAATCATAAAAAGCAAACTTCTGCATCCATGC
The DNA here is from genome assembly GCF_951394435.1 of Stenella coeruleoalba. NCBI lineage: Eukaryota > Metazoa > Chordata > Mammalia > Artiodactyla > Delphinidae > Stenella > Stenella coeruleoalba. The sequence goes on from NC_137148.1 coordinate 59,123,488, forward strand.
ACATTTCCTATTATGATAAAACTATACTATTTCATAGTAAGTAAATTAATATAAACAAACATCTTTTGATATGTTGCACTCTACCTAAAATATATCTTGGCCAAAAATAACTTTATTTAGCTCCAGTCATCTTCTTCAATAATTCTGAATAACATCTAACAGTTTATGAAAATCAAATCCATAACAGAAATACAAAGATTTGCTCTTATTCAACTGACAGGCTTTTTATAAAGGCATTATGCTAGACACTAGAAATCATAATCCCGTAAAGGAACTTCTGCTCAAAATAATGTGATGGCAGAGTCCCAAATACACTATACGTTTGTAATGATAACACTACTGGTATGTTACAAAACTTTACCACAATTTATTTGACTGTGACTGCTTCACGATCAAAGTACATTTTAATGACCTTAACTTAGCTCTGAAAACTGATTCTTTCCAAGTCTTCTGAATAGTAATAACAACTTAATAACTTGAAAATATTCATGTCTCTTCCAAAACAAATTTACTTTTTCATAGAACTTGCAAATACAACGGGAATCTGTTTTTTTGGTTTTTTGGGTTCTTTTGCGGTACGCGGGCCTCTCACTGTTGTGGCCTCTCTCGTTGCGGAGCACAGGCTCCGGATGCGCAGGCTCAGTGGCCATGGCTCACGGGACCAGCCGCTCCGCGGCCTGTGGGATCTTCCCGGACCTGGGCACGAACCCGTGTCCCCTGCATTGGCAGGCAGACTCTCAACCACTGCGCCACCAGGGAAGCCTAGGAATCTGTTTTTAACAAGCCTTCTAGATGATTCTAGATGAACACTTAATGTCTGGGAACCACTGGGCTAATGGAAATCCTTCCACCTTGAAACAGGAGTGGGCAATTACTATTTCTCCTATAAGAATCAAAGGCACAAAACAAGATAAAAGCACATATATGAAAAGGTTAAATATACAATATAAGGTAATATTTATTTGGTTATGTATAAGGAGAGTATTATGACTACCAAAGGAGTTGACGTGCAAAATACCTAGCACAATGCTTACCACATAACTGCCACTCAGTCTATGTTACTTTTCTAAAAATCTTATAGTTAAGACAAAAAGACAAGGAGCGGTTCTTTGAAAAGTTGTGGTTTAGACTGAGCCCAGAGGAAAGACAGGTGTTTGATAATGGAGGAGGAAAAAGACATTTTATTCTAGGTAAACACAGAATTCAATGGGCAATGTTAGCAGAGAATGTCAAGGTGCCAGTCAGACAAACAGCCAGGTTGGTGTAGAGGATGTTCATCTCTTCTCCTTATAACTAATTATTCCATTTCTGAGACAATCGCTAACCTTAACAGTTTCCCAAAGTCTGAACCTTTTACACACATTCAGATTGCTAGCAATAATAGCACAACTAATAGCAATTTCTCTGCCCTTATATATAAACACTTGATTGATCTAAATGTCACATCAACTATCAAAGTCCAGTGAAGAAGCACTTAAGAAAATTAGATGGAATAAACCACCAGTCATGTCCATTCTCTTCTTGAGCACAGCTAGTCTTCTTGCTTTAGGAGAGTGGTTCTAAACTTTAGCACGCATCAGAATCATCTGGAGGGTCTGTTACGACAGAATGCTGGACCTCATAACCAGAGCTTATTCATTAGGTCTGAGGTGGGGCCTGAGAATTTGTATTTCTAACAAGTCCACAGCTGATACTGATGCTACTGGCCTGGATATCACACTTTGAGGACAACATCCTCTGCCTGTGTTCCTCTTATTTAATACTTCCTTGTTTTGAAATGGCACATTTTCCAGAAGAATGTAAAATGTGTGTTTCTTACTTATTATGAAAATTTTCAAACATATGCAAAAATAAAGAACGACCCCCACATACCACTATTCAGCTTCAACAGTTATTAACTCGTAGTCATTCTTGTTTCCACTATACCCTCACAAATTCACACTTCACTAAATGCATTATTCTGAAGCAAATTCAAAACATATTGCTCCATCTTTAGAGATCCAATTATGTATCTTTAAAACAAAACATTTTTTAAAAACCACAAGAAGTAAATTTTTTAAGACCTTCATATTTTAAAATGCTTTTATCTGCTCTTATACTTCCTTAGTGGTTTGGCTGGATACAGAATTCAGGGTTGAAAATATTTCCTCAGAAGAAGGAAGGCATGGCCTATTGCATTTTAGCTTCCAGGGTTGTTCTTGAGAAGTCCACAGTTACTTTGAATCCTTATCCTTTGCTGTGATCTGTTTTTTTTCCCTCTGAAGCATTCAGGATCTTCTTTCTTCTCAGTGGTCTGACTCACCTCAAAATGTTTCTTTTATGATTTTTTTTTCCATCTGTTATGTTGGCCCCTCCTTGGCCCTATCAGTATGAAAACTCATGTTCTCTATTTCCATAAATTTTTCTTGCATTCTTGCATTGATGATTCTTTTCTTCTCTGTTCTCTCTTCCTGAAGCTCCCATTGTTCAAATCTCAAAACTCTTGGATGATTCCTTTAATTTTGTCTTTTCTCCTATTCACTATCTTTTTTTCTTTTTTCTACTTTTTTGGGAAATGTCTATAATTCTAACTTCTGACCCTTCCAATTTTTTCCATCACTGCAACCATATTTATAATTTCTAAGAGTTCTTTTTTATACTTTCTTTTTTAAAAAATTTATTCTATTGAAGTATAGTTGATTTACAATCTGTTAATTCCTGCTGTACAGCAGTGATTCAGTTATACATGTATGTGTGTGTGTGTGTGTATACATATTCTTTTTCATATTCTTTTCTATTATGGTTTATTACAGGATACTGAATATAGTTACCTATGCTATATGGTAGGACCTGGTTGTTAATCCATTCTATGTAATAGTTTGCATCTGCTAATCCCAAACTCTCAAGCCATGCCTCCACCACCCCCCTCCTCGGAGGCAACCACAAGTCTGTTCTCTATAACTGTGAGAACACCTTAACTCTTTTTTTTTAATTATTAATTTTTATTGGAGTATAGTTGCTTTACAGTGTTGTGTTAGTTTCTTTCTGTACAGCAAAGTAAATCAGTCATACGTATACATATATCCACTCTTTTTTAGATTTCCTTCCCATTTAGGTCACCACACAGCATTGAGTAGAGTTCCCTGTGCTATATACACTAGGTTCTCATTAGTTATCTATTTTATACATAGTAGTGTATATATGTCAATCCCAATCTCCCAATTCATCCCATCCCCCCTTTTCCCCTTGGTAAGATAAGTTTGTTCTCTACATCTGTGACTCTATTTCTACTTTGCAAATAAACTCATCTCTACCATTTTTCTAGATTCCACATACAGGTGATAGCATACGATATTTGTTTTTCTCTTTCTGACTTACTTCACTCTGTATGACAGTCTCTAGGTCCATCCACGTCACAGTAAATGTCACTATTTTGTTCCTTTTTATGGCTGAGTAATATTCCACTGTATATATGTACCACATCTTCCTTATCCATTCCTGTAGTGAAGGACATTTAGGCTGCTTCCATGTCCTGGCTATTGTAAATAGTGCTGCAATGAATATCAGGGTGCAACCATAATTCAAAAGGATGCATATACTCTTCTTCCTTTTTTATAGTATACTTTTTTAATTTTTTTTTTGGTTGCATTGGGTCTTTGCTGCTGCACATGGGCTTTCTCTAGTTGCGTCGAGCGGGAGCTACTCTTCGTTGCGGTGCGTGGGCTTCTCACTGCAGTGGTTTCTCTTGTTGCGGAGCTCGAGCTTTAGGTGCGTGGGCTTCAGTAGTTGTGGAACATGGGCTCAGTAGTTGTGGCTCGCGGGCTCTAAAGCGCAGGCTCAGTAGTTGTGGCACACGGCTTAGTTGCTCTGCGGCATGTGGGATCTTCCTGGACAAGGGATCGAACCCATGTCCCCTGCATTGGCAGGCAGATTCTTAACTACTGCACCTCCAGGGAAGTCCCAATAGTATACTTTTTGATTTAATGATTCCAAATACTCTTAGCTCTTTGGGAATACTAACAAATTTTCTTATTTTTGTGAAATATTTGAGTAATTTGTTGCCTAGTATTGCATTTACTCTCTTGATCTCTTTCATACTGAAAACTTTCCTCACATGCCTGGTAGTTGTTGACTGTTCATTTTTAGAAGTGGGGGATCTAAAAACTGATGGGAAGCTGTAAGGCCATGGATAGTTTAGTCAAAGATGGGCTTCACTGTGGGATAATGTAATTGGTCTACTTTGCTGGGGAAGCTCTCATGCTATCATTAGGTCTTTCTCTTGAGCTGGTTGGATTCTCTAGAAAAGACTCCAGCAACCTCCTGCCCTGAAAGTGAAAGTTTGTTAGCTAGTGTTTTGGGAACCAAGTGGGGAAGAGGAGTGGGATGGGATGGAGGAGGTTTCAGTATTCAGTCAGCATACTTAATCACCCTCTATTCCTTGCTTTCAATTTTTTTCTAGTGCCTATTTCCCCACTTTCCAGCCCAGAGATCACTATTTTATCCACCCTAAAAGAATAATACACCATCTTTTGTCAGGTTAGGGATGGGTCAATCACCCAACTGCCCACAGTTGGGGGAGAAAAATCTGGGGATGTGATTGTTTCTTAACCTGATATTTGACTCATCTTCCTTATTTACAACTTCCACTCCCAATTCTTATTTCAAGAGGTATCTGGTACTGCTGAAGTATTATATAGTTGTGATGGAAATCTAGTTCACAGCATTCCCAACTCATAGCTTAGGAGTTGGATTTCTCAGATCTACAAACTCACTTAGTACTGGTCTATGTTTTCCAGCTTCTAAAATTCTGTCTTCTATTGTCTCCTCACTTTTCTCCCTTTTGGGATTAAAAAAATTTTTTTTTTTTTTGCGGTACGCGGGCCTCTCACTGTTGTGGCCTCTCACGTTGCGGAGCACAGGCTCCGGACGCACAGGATCAGCGGCCATGGCTCACAGGCCCAGCTGCTCCGCAGCATGTGGGATCTTCCCGGACCGGGGCACGAACCCGTGTCCCCTGCATCGGCAGGCGGACTCTCAACCACTGCGCCACCAGGGAAGCCCAGATTAAAAAACTTTTTACCACTTACTATTCTTTTTATGGGCAAGGAGATAGAGTAGATGAATCTTTACCTGGATGAACTTCCTAATTTTTTAAAAGCCAAATGAAACCACTTGAAGTCCTTCATAACAGGAGAAAACCTCACTTTATGAAACTGGGTTTATACATAAGTTTTCAAAAATTATTACCCAACCCGATCTCCCACCCTCAAGACATTATCACTTTAGAGACCACCTTGATTTCTGGATGAGCTTCAACTGGTCATGACTTCTTGGTCTCTTGATTCCTTATAATCAATTTATAAATGATCTTTTTCTTTTTTAAGTGATAAATTCTCACTAGTGAGAACATATATTTTTAAAAGAAGTAATTGCTGCATAACATATATCTCTACTTGGGGACTAAGAGCATATCTCATTCTTTTTATCAGCTATGGTTTCCTTCCTTAGATGAAGAAAGGACAGAGATCAAGCCTACACAGCACTCACTCCAAGGAAGAAACTCAACAGTAATACCAGCTTCCCTGGTGAAATCACTCCCTGATGAGTTGTCAGCTTGTAACTTTAAATCTAAAGCTTTGTCACTTTAATTAAATGGCAGTGTGCCACTGTAGACCCAAACTAAAAAATTAAAATTAAAAAAATTGTGAGAAATGTTGCCTCCATACAAATAACCTAAGAAAAGAACTAATAATAGTGCTGGTATCTTTGGAAACTACTCTGGGAAATAAATAAGCTTCAAAGGTTCCCAAAAATTCAGCAAAATATATATTCAAATGTAATTTATTTTCTAATAACAGTGACAAAAATCAGTCTGTTAGGTTGGCAGAAAATATTTGCCAAATACATGTCTGAAATTATGGTATCTGGAATATATAAAGAACTTTCATAACTCAATATTAAGAAGATGAAAAGAAACAAAAGATTTGAACAGACATACCATCAAAGACATATAAATAAAAAGCAGATGAACAGATGTACAACATGGTTAGTCATTAGGAAAATGCAAATTGAAACCACAATGAGATATCACTACACACCTACTAGAATAGTTAAGATAAAAAACAAAACAAACAAAAAACCCAAAAAACTGGTACTGACAAAAATGTTGAGCAACTGGAATTCTTATACACTGTTGGTAGAAATATAAAATGGTACTGCCACTTCGGAAAACAGTTTAGCAGTTTCTTTCTTTTTTTTTTTTTTAAAAAAAAAAGGAAATAGAGACACAGATGTAGAGAACAAATGTATGGACACCAAGGTGGGAAAGCGGGGGGCGGGGGGTACGATAAATTGGGAGATTGGGATTGACATGTATACACTAATATGTATAAAAAAGATAACTAAGAAGAACCTGCTGCACAGGGACTTCCCTCGTGGTGCAGTGGTTAAGAATCCATTTGTCAATGCAGGAGAGGCAGGTTCGAGCCCTGGTCCGGGAAGATCCCACATGCCACGGAGCAACTAAGCCCGTGTGCCACAACTACTGAGCCTGCGCTCTGGAGTCCACAAGCTACAACTACTGAGCCCACGTGCCACAACTACTGAAGCCCACACACTGCAATGACAAGTAGCCCCCGCTCACTGCAACTGGAGAAAACCCACACGCAGGAACCAAGACCCAACGCAGCCAAAAATTAAATAAATAAATAGTTGTTATTAAAAAAAAAAAAGAACCTGCTGCATAGCACAGGGAACTCTACTTCACTGTACAGTAGAAACTAACACAACATTGTAAAACAATTATACCCCAATTAAGAAAAAAGATTTCTTTTTTTTTTGATGTGGACAATTTTTAAAGTCTTTATTGAATTTGTTACAATATTGCTTCTGTTTTATGTTTTGGTTTTTGGCCTCAAGGCATGTGGCACCTAGTTTCCCGACCAGGGATCAAACCCACACCCCCTGCATTGGAAGGTGAAGTCTTAACCACTGGACCACCAGGGAAGTCCCTGGCAGTTTCTTATGAAGTTAAACATGCACCTACCATAGGACCCAGCAATCCCATTCCTAGGTATCTGCCCAAGAGAAATAGAACATTTACACAAAGACCTGTACTTGAATGTTTAGCAGACTTACTTATGGTAGCCCAAAACTGGAAACATAAATCTATCAGGTGGTGAATGAATAAACAAACTTTGGTACATATATATGGTGGAACAGTACTCGGTAATAAAAAGGAGTAAGTTAGGGATACATGTAACACAGATGACTCTCAAAAGCATTACACTAAATGAAAAGCCAGACACAAAGAGCTGCATACTGTATGATTCCATTTATATAACATTCTGGAAAAGATAAAACTATCAAAACAGTGGTTGCCAGAGATTGGGGATGGGGAGGTAACCGATTACAAAGGGGCAAGCGAGAACTTTCTGGGGTGATGAAAACTGTCAATAATCTGATGGTGGTAGTGATCACATGACTATATACATTTGTGAAAACTATAACTGTACACTTAAAAAAGGTGAATTTTACTGAGTGTAAATTATGCCTAAATAAATCTGGTTTTTTAAAAGGTACAATATGCCTTAAAAAAAAACCCACACACAATAAATAGTAGAAGGAAAAAAACAATCTGTCAGGAACATGCAGAAAGCATATAAACAGTTAACCATTTATATATTATATATTTTATACACACATACATATAATTTCTTTTAAGTTGTGAAACAGAACCACTTGGTTCCACTGAAGGAAATTGCTTACAGGAAATGCATGAGAACCTGTTCAAATATGACATGTCACCTATTCCGGCTTTAGTAAGTCACTTGCATCTTTTTCTCCCTTTAATAAAAAGCTTTGCCACCTTCTCCTTTCTTCTTTAAAACTGTAGGCTCTATTTCTAATACAAACATATCACAAAATAAACTTAAAGAAATCTGAGTGCCTCTTATGTTGCCAAGAACAAAAGTACAAGTGCTTTTGTTATTTTGTTTAATGCACATAATCATTCCACCCTTAGATCTTATGCACCCATCTTTAACCACTTTAGTTATCTGTTCAAAGGTACCTTTAGCCATAAGAAGCAGAGCCAAGATCTAAATCCAGGTTTAACTTCAGAGCCCATGAACGATATTTTAAGCACTTTGGAAATTAAGATAAAATGCTAAATAAAAAATACTAAATATGTATAGTACAGGAATCATAGCCATTATCTTATAATAACTTTTAATGGAGTATAAACTGTAAAACTACTGAATCACTATGCTGTACACCTGCAAGTAACATAATATTGTAAATCAACTGTACTTTAATTAAAAAAATACTAAGTAAAAACTGGTATATGTGAAGCTTAAAAGACCTTCAGAGAAACTAAGAAAACAAGCTTCTTGCTAACTATTTCAAGCAGGCAAATGTAGAAAATTTTGTGTATTCCTTGCTTTAAGGAAACTTGAATGCTAAAATACAAACTATATTTATTAGAGATTTAACAGAAGACAGTAATAATAAATCACAAATTTCTTTTCACTTTTTTTATTTAGAAAAAAAATTGATAAAATTTACATGTAAGTAAGAAGCATATATCTCAAACAGAGCTTCTTAAGATTAAAAGGAAAAAAAAAACCCTTTTTATCTTAATAGGATGCTTTGTTCAAAACAAATTTTAAAGAGTTGCTTTATAAATATTTAACAGTCATGTTCCTGCAAGTCTTACACAACATAAAATGCATTGTATATGCATTTTTCCTATGCTCATTGACATACAATAAAATAACACCAGGTGGGCTTCCCAGGTGGCGCAGTGGTTGGGAGTCCGCCTGCCAATGCAGGGGACGCGGGTTCGTGCCCCGTTCTGGGAGGATCCCACATGCCGTGGAGCGGCTGGGCCTGCGCGTCTGGAGCCTGTGCTCCGCAATGGGAGAGGCCACAGCAGTGAGAGGCCCGCGTACCACAAAAAATAAAATAAAATAAAATAACACCAGGTGGGAATTGGGAGACTTGAGTTCTAGTCTTAACGCTGATACTTTCATGGGTTATGGGTTACATTGCATACCCCCAAATCTGTATGTTGAAGCCCTAATCTGAAGTATGTCAGAATGTGAATTTATTTGAAAATAGGGTAACTGGAGATGTAATTAGTTAGGATGAGGTCACACTGGAGTGGAATAGGCCCCTAATCTAACTTGGTGTTCTTATAAAAAGGGGAAATCTGTACACAGCTACGTGCACAGGGAGGATGCCATGTAAACATGAATGAAAAGATTGGGATGACGCATATATAAGCCAAGGAATGCCAAAGATTGTCAGCACACCATCAAAAGCAACAGAAGGAACCAACCCTGACAACATCTTTATCCGGACTTCCAGCCTTCAGAACTGTGAGACAATAAATTTCTGTTATTTAATTCAGTATAGTTGGGGGATACAAAATTAACAGAGAAATCTGTTGCATTTCTACACACTAACAACGAACTATCAGAAAGAGAAATTAAGGAAATAATCCCATTTACCATCATGTCAAAAAGAATAAAATACCTAGGAATAAACTTACCTAAGGAGGCAAAAGACCTGTACTCTGAAAAACTATAAGATACTGATGAAGAAACTGAAGATGACACAAACAGATGGAAAGATATACCATGTTCTTGGATTGGAAGAATCAATATTGTTAAAATGACCATACTAGCCAAGGCAATCTACAGATTCGATGCAACCCCTATCAAATTACCAATGGCATTTTTCACAGAACTAGAACAAAAAACTTAAAATTTGTATGGAAACACGAAAGACCCTGAATAGCCAAAACAATCTTGAAAAAGAAGAACGGAGCTGGAGGAACGACACTCCCTAACTTCAGACTATACTACAAAGCCACAGTCATCAAAACAGCATGGTACTGGCACAAAAACAGACATATAGATCAATGGAACAGGACAGAAAGTCCAGAAATAAACCCGTGCACTTATGGTCAATTAACCTACGACAAAGGAGGCACGGATATACAATGGAGAAAAGACAGTCTCTTCAATAAGTGGTGAAGGGAAAACTGGACAGCTACATGTAAAAACAATGAAATTAGAACATTTTCTACACCATATACAAAAATAAACTCAAAATGGATTAAAGACCTAAATGTAAGACCAGATACTATAAAACTCCTAGAGGAAAACATAGGCAGAACACTCTTTGACATAAATCACAGCAATATCTTTTTGGATCTGTCTCCTAGAGTAATGGAAACAAAAGCTAAAATAAACAAATGGGCCCTAATTAAACTTAAAAGCATTTACACAGCAAAGGAAATCATAAACAAAACAAAAAGACAACCTACGGAACAGGAGAAAATATTTGCAAATGATGTGACCAAGAAGGGCTTGATTTCCAAAATATGCAAACAACTTATACAGCTCAATATCCAAAAAACAAACAAACCAATTAAAAATGGGCAGAAGACCTAAATAGACATTTTTCCAAAGAAGACATACACATGGCCAAGAGGCATATGAAATGATGGTCAACATCGTTAATTATTAGAGAAATGCAAATCAAAACTACAATGAGATATCACCTCATACCAGTCAAAATGGCCATCATTAAGTCCACAAATAACAAATGCTGGAGAGGGTATGGAGAAAAGGGAACCCTCCTACACTGTTGGTGGGAATGTAAATTGCTGTAGGCACCATGGAAAACAGGATGGATGCAGGTTCCTTAAAAAATTAAAAATAGAGTTGCCACATGATCCAGCAATCCCACTCCTGGGCATATATCCAGAGAAAATGATAATTTGAAAAGATACATGCACCTCAATGTTCACTGCAGCGCTATCTACAACAGCCAAGACATGGAAGCAACCTAAATATCCACTGACAGATGAATGGATAATGAAGATGTGGGGTGTGTGTGTGTGTGTGTGTGTGTGTGTGTGTGTATAAAATATGAATATTACTCAGCCATAATAAAAAAGAATGAAATACTGCCATTTGCAGCAACATGGATGGACCTAGAGATTATTAAGTGAAGTAAATCAGACAGAGAAAGACAAATATATGATATCACTTATATGTGGAATCGTAAAAAATGATACAAATGAGCTTATTTACGGAACAGAAATAAAAGAAAGTAAACTTATGGTTACCAAACGGGAAAGGGGGTGGGGGAGGGATAAATTAGGAGTTTGGGATTAGCAGATACAAACTACTGTATATAAAATAAACAACAAGCACCTGCTGTATAAACCAGGGAACTAGATTCAGTATCTTATAATAACCTACAATGGAAAAGAATCCGTATATAGATATATTATATGTATATACATATATATATTATATATATACACACATATATCTGAATCACTTTGCCATACACCTGAAACACTGTAAGTCAACTATACTTCAATTAAAAAAAAGACAGCCAGTTTGCGGTTCTTTGTTATGGCAACCCTAACAAACTAACATATTTTGTAATTACATAATTTTGGATAAGTTATTTCAACATTCTTGGCTCTACATTTCAACTGGTATCTTTCTTTATATTTTTCCTCTTCCAAAACCTCTCACCAATATTTTAAATATTTCCCACTATATCTAATTATTTGAGTTACATTATTCGAGTTACATTCCAGTTACCTAAAGATGGAAAATAATTATTTCCAAATGAACTGCTGAACAGATAATATTAGTTTCTAAAGGCATAAATCTTAGTAGTATAAGGTTCTAATTTCTTTAGAAATTCACTGGCAAATGCTCCTCAAATGAAGAGAATTATCAACTAGTATCTATCTAATGCTTTTACTGGTCGATATACCTTCCTCTTTCCTTTGGTTCTTACTAACACAGTTCAATAGAGCAAAATTGCACATTTGATAAAAGCGAACTTCTTGGACTCCTTACTAATCTGGAGTTCCCCGTATGATGATTAGTTATGGCCCTACTCATCTTTGGTGAGATCCAATTTGCTGAACATCAATTTAAATCACAATTTTTTACTTTAAAATCCCACATTTGAAAACTTTAAAAATTAAAAAAAATTTTTTCTTCCAGTTTTACTGACAAATAGTTTACTCAAAAACTGTTTAGGGCTTCCCTGGTGGCGCTGTGGTTGAGAGTCCGCCTGCCGATGCAGGGGACATGGGTTCATGTCCCGGTCCGGGAAGATCCCACGTGCCGCGGAGCGGCTAGGCCCGTGAGCCATGGCCGCTGAGCCTGCACATCCGGAGCCTGTGCTCCGCAATGGGAGAGGCCACTACAGTGAGAGGCCCGCATACTGCAAAAAAAAACAAAACTGTTTAGATGTGACTACTCTTTATTTGGCACTTAAAAAATTTTTTGTTTAATGATCCTTTTCAATTTTGAACATTTCCTTCCCTTTCTTTTTTTTTTAATTTTAATTTAAATTTTATTTATTTATTTTTGGCTGCGTTGGGTCTCCGTTGCTGCACGTGGGCTTTCTCTAGTTGCAGCGAGCAGGGGGCTACTCTTCGTTTCAGCGCGGGCTTCTCTTGTTGCGGAGCAAGGGCTCTAGGCACACGGGCTTCAGTAGTTGTGGCTCGTGGGCTCTAGAGCACAGGCTCAGTAGTTGTGGTGCACAGGGCTTAGTTGCTCCGCGGCATGTGGGATCTTTCCAGACCAGGGATCAAACCCATGTCCCCTGCATTGGCAGGCAGACTCATCCATTGCGCCACCAGGGGAACCCCCTTCCCTTTCTTTTACATCTCTGTTGGCTTCTTTAATTGTGCCAGGATCTTTAAATTTCCTCCCTTCTAACCCCTACCTACTTAAGAGCTACTTGGCTTAAAATTTTTTTCAATGTAGCAGTAAACATTTTCATTACCTTTCAGTTTTCCATCTGAGAATATTGAAACACTAAATTGATGAATAAATTTTACTATATCCAACCTATAATAAGAATAATATGAATCCCATTCATTTGGTAATTAAAGAAGTTTTATAAGATAGTAGGTATACAAAGTCAGATATCTAAGGTAAGACTTGGGACTATAGATAGAGCTTAGGCAAACCAATTCTAAAGACATTACTATTTCCATTTTACCAAAAATCTCTACCTACCTAATTCCTGAAATGTCTTCTAATCTCAGTAGCTACAAACAAACCACTTCTTTTATTTTCACAAAAGGATCATTAGCAGTTTAAAGAACTGATTAATGAAGTATTAGCAATATAATTTTATGTATGGTACAAAAAGGAATAGACAAACCAACTGAAGAGAAGAGAGTCCAGAAACAACCTCAAATACACATGGTAATGTAATATACAATAAAGGTAACATTTCAAACCAGTGAGGAGAAGGTGAATTTTTCAATTAATGGTATTAAACTACATGGTTAGCCATTTGGGAAAAAATTAAAAAGCTTAATTCCCACATCACTTCTTTTTTTTTTTTTTTTGCGGTATGCGGGCCTCTCACTGTTGTGGCCTCTTGTGTTGCGGAGCACAGGCTCCGGACGCGCAGGCTCAGCGGCCATGGCTCACGGGCCTAGCCGCTCCGCGGCACATGGGATCTTCCCGGACCGGGGCACGAACCGGTGTCCCTGCATCAACAGGCGGACTCTCAACCACTGCGCCACCAGGGAAGCCCCCACATCATTTCTTATACTAAAATAACTCCCACAGGAATCAAATTCAAATGTAAAATTGTAGATGAAAATGTAACTACATTTATATAGAGTTACAGTCTTTGAGTTACGTTTTAGTTAAACATAACTAAATACAGAAGCCATAAAGGAAAAGGACAATAAGAGCACATAACAATTTTTAATTTCTGTTAAGGCTTAAAAAGAATATAAAATAAGGAAAGAAAAAATAGACAATGACAACCTGGGGGGAAACATTTGCAATAAATATGACAAATTGCCAAATATCATGATATAAAGAGCTACAAATCAATAACTAAGAAAGAGATGAACAAGCTATGAGAAGAGGAAAAAATGAATTATAAACATATGAAGTTACCCTCTTGAATAAAAAAGTGCAACTTAAAATAATGAGACACCATTTTTATCTAGCACTTTGCCAAATATTTTAACATTTGCCAAAACCTGACTTCCTCAATACTTGAGAGTATGGAGGGACTTCCCGGGTGGGAAGATTCCACACTCCCAATGCAGTGGGCCTGGGTTCGATCCCTGGTCAGGGAACTAGATCCCATATGCATGCTGCAACTAAGAGTTCGCATGCAGCAACTAAGAAGCCCTGGAGCCACAACTAAGGAGCCCGCCTGCTGCAACTAAGACCCAGTGCAACTAAATTAAATATATATATATTTGAGGGTATGGGGAAATAGGGACACTCATGTACTAGCTGTAGGAATGAAAAGTGGTACTTCTAAAAGGGCATTTGACAGTAACTATAAAAAAAAATTTTAAATACTACATATGCTTGTTTCAAGAGTGTTTGTAGTAAAACAAATTTAAACATGATCTAAATTTCCAAGAACAGGGAAGGGGCAAATAAATAAGACATAGTACATCCACAATATTCAACAAAATGTAGTAAATGTCCAAGACATATTAAAAGAAAACAAGGTGCAGAACGATAGATTTAGTATGATGCTATCTGTGTAAATGAAAATGAAGGATATAAACAAATAAATGCTTATATAGGCATACATAGTATCTGGAAGGACAGACCAAAAATTTGACTTTTGTTATGTCTTGAGTGCAGGACTAAGAGTAAAGAGAAGCATTTACTTTTTAAACCTCTTCATGCCATGGATTATATTTTTTTACCACGCGTACTTTATTTAAAAACAGAACTTAAGGGGCTTCCCTGGTGGCGCAGTGGTTGAGAGTCCACCTGCCAATGCAGGGGACACGGGTTCGTGCCCCGGTCTGGGAAGATCCCACATGCCGCGGAGCAGCTGGGCCCGGAAGCCATGGCCGCTGAGCCTGCGCGTCCGGGGCCTGTGCTCCGCAACGGGAGAGGCCACTACAGTAAGAGGCCCGCGTAGCACACACACAAAAAAACAAAAAACAAAACACAACTTAAAAAATAAATAACAGTTTAAATACTCCATAAACATTGCTTTTGATTGATCAACTAACATATATTGAACATCTACTACATGGCAAGTTTTGTAGCAGGGACTGGGTCTTAAGCAAATAACTATTAAACGATAATAACTGAGAAATTCAACTTTCTACAAACATTTATTAAACATACAAATAGGTGACTTCCCAAAAAGTGACAGAGTACTATTTTTCCTCTCATTAACTTATTCCCAATCCCTTCACGTTAAGAATTATTTCCAGGTAACAAATTCTCCCAGGAAATATTTTGTTCCTTAAAAGTATTTCACTCAACTTATTATCACATTACTAAAGAACATGATTTGAATAAGGAATGACTTGTTAAACTAAAATAATAGTGAATTTATCAATGAATTAGGTTCTATCAGAAAAGGTGGGCTCAAACATTAGGTTCACCAACAAATAATAAATATGTTAATGAATGGTCACAGTAAAGTCACAACTCTTCAAGTCCAGATTTCCTCATATATGAATACTATCAATTTCATAAGGATGTCACATGCACAAATTCAACCATATTTATTCTTTGCCTTCAGAGATGAATTGATATATATAATAGCACATATTTAAGAAAAGCAAAAGATACCTATTTAACAGAGGTTAGTATTACATTTTAAAAATTTAACTCAAATACATACTCTATTTGTAAACTTCATTCTGAGAAGTTCACTGAATTCAGTTATATTTTGTAATTTCCTTGAAATATGTAACAGTGAATTTATGAACCGACAGAATAGGAACAGAGTTGAAGAAGTTCAGGAATATAAATACTTGTGTTTCTCCATACCATCTGGTTAACTATAGCGAAGACTAACTACCATTCAGATTCTGCTGCTTCATTCATTTTTTTTTTTTTACCTTCTCTACTACCACTTAGCCCAGTGAGTACTTCCACTAGGTCCCTTCAATGTTTTCAAATTGTCTTGCTTTCCTATTCATTTCTTTGATTATGAACCACAATGAAAAGTTCTATAAGCAAATATAGATAACAAAAATACCAAAATAACAACAACAAAAAATCTACGAAGAACTAACACATTGTTTTTTCCTGAGCAGATGCAATGTAAATATTTATTAAAAGTTTTTCTTTTCCCCAAATAAGCCATGCACTATTACCACAGTCCATAATTCAAGACAGGATAACTAAATTTAAACTAGCATGGTACTCTAGGAATACTACTAGTTAGGAAACAATAAAGATATAAACTATTTTCAAAGAGTCAAACAAGCACTGTAACTAACAAGCATCCAACAATATGCAAAAGAAGGAAGAAGGGGAAGAACCAAGGGAAGACATTTCAAAATTGTAAAGTACATTACTCTCCATGATTCTTTCCTCTAGCATGAATAGTGATCTATCTCAAGAGAAATAAAACCCCAAAATATTAACTATCAATAGATACAATTTCAAAAGTACATTATAACGTACCACATACCAGTCCAAATAAATAGTGAGCCTTTATGTTCAAACTACTTCTTTAAAATTGTCCATAAGAATAGAGAGTAGTAGTTTCATTCTGAACATTTCCAAACAACCCCTCTGTAAGTTTTTCCAACTCAATATCCAACTAAGCTTTTATTTTCAAACTCTGAATATATAAGAGGGGCAGAATGTATGAAAAGTGATGGAAAACTACTACATGGTTTTACTTAAATGTGTAACATAAACATATGTAAGTCATATTTAGATATCAACACATATCCAAAGTACATCATTTATCTTTATAAACAATATAAACTCTAACGTAACATGAATTCTCTTTGAATGTATCAGTAAAATCTATGATTGTTTTAACACATCCATTTTTAGATTTTAACTACAATAGCTTCCTTAACTGACCTCCATTTAACTGACGTGCCTTAGACAATACCTTTTTTTTTTTGCCCTTTATTAAATATGCCTCAACATGCTGACCACTCTCAACTAGTATGCTATTTTTAGTATATTCAGGTACTTCTGGCCCACTAGTTGAGTTACATGTTTAACAAGTCAGTTGGTTGTTCCTAAACCTGTTTATGCCAGTTTACTTGCTGTAGTTCTTACATAACTTAAACATCATGTAAATCTATGGAATACAAGAGCAAAGAGAGCTGTTTCTATGTAAACTACATTGAATGCAAGCTAAGTAGAATGACTCAACAAAGGTCAGTCATTCTTTTAAAAGGCATTAAATTAAATAAAGGGGAAACATCTGTAAAATATTAGGGAAAAACATTAAAAGTCAAAAAGAGGAACCTATATTTAGGGTTTTTCAAAAGTATCTTTAAGTTTTTATTCCACTTTAGAGAATGAAAACTGGAAATTGCAAAGCAGGCATTATGGATATAATACTTTACATAAGAACAACTTCTCTCAACTCCATATTCAAAGACATACTGATAGCTCTACATCAAAAAGTTGGCAAGTGAATTTAGATTTATATATTTTAAGGTAAAAATTTAAAATGTTAAGATATGTATCTTTTTATTTTCCTGCTTTAACTTTTTCAATAACTCACTAAATAACTGTCCCCATCTATCAGATATGAAGCCATCTAACATCTTTTTTCCTGAAGCCCTTGTTTAATGGCTTGCTGTAACCAACTAGATAAATACTACATGTCTATATAAAATAACAGTATGTAGTAATACACTCCAAAATAATTTTATGGAAAAAAATATTAGACTGCACGCTCCACAAGTGCAAGGATCTTAATCTGTTTTGTTCATAGACATATCCCAAGCCCCTAGAATAGGTTCGTGGTGTATAACTTATGCTCAATAAGTATTTGTTGAATGAAGGAGAATAGGAGCTTACCGTGATGACAGCCTTGCTAAGACAGATGGCTCCTCTACAGCCATACTCTGTCTCATCTTCAGATTTGTAGTAACTCAGAGTATTATTTTTCAAAACTACCCAACGGTCCTGCCACCCATGAATGTAGTTTGTCCACTGGAGGAGAAGAAGACAAAAAATTACATTTTTAGAAATCCAAACTTTCTGAAACAGCAGTCAATCTAAGTTTAAAACCAAAATGTGAGAAGTCCTAACTTAATTATAAACAGTAAAAAAAAAAAAAAAGTGAAAAGTTAAAATTTTCCAGATTGTATATAATTTTCAGTAATTTCTACAAAATTATAAATAAAATATAATAAAATATAACATTTTCTTCTAATATTTGAGGAATAAAACTGAAGCACATTTCAGTTAAAAATTCTGCTTTACTCTTTGTGTGCTTTCATCCTCCCCTCCTCACCACCTTCAAAACTCTTAAATTGTTTTGGTCCCTGTCATAATTGACATATTCAATAGAAAAGTTTGGCTATACAGTCTGTCGTTCTCCTACACCAAGTACTGCATGAAGCCTTCTAAATCAACAGAAGTAGAAGTCAATCATGGCCCAAACTCTATTTTTGTTGTAAGTTATTCCTACATGAAAATGTATGATGTTTACGACTACATTAAAGTAAAAATAGATTATTACTCTTTAGAAAGTCTACATCAACTTTATTTTTACTTCCACAGAACTCAATATTATAGAATAGTTAATTCATTTTCTAAGTTTCTCTGAAGATCTATTTTTCAAACTCAAGAGTAAAATACAAACATAAAACTGGTTTTCAAAAACATACTTGGATTATCTGTTTCCAGTACCTACAAATGGTTTCTGTGTTGCTAAAGTTTCGCTACTGCACAGTGAAGATCACGATCAATAAACTTGCAAAGGCAGAAATGTAACCTCTATGGGAATTGTTGATATTGCGTATTTTTATGCTCCGGGGTTTTAAGCACAGACAATTCCAAAAACTATCTGCTAACTCAAAAACTATCTGCCAAAAACTAACTCTAAATGGATTGTTAAAAATATACTGCATTGGCTCAGAGGAATCTTTTCTTTACTATTTCCTAATTCCACAGGTTTGAGATGGTTCAGCTCTTATATCTTCTAAACTCCATCATTACAGCCCCTCCCTGAGAGCTGATCCATGCTGCCAAGTTAACTCATTCTTCCCTGAGGGCTCTCTAATCACTATTTCCTCATTTTAACTCCCTGCGATTTACTACCACTTAAGACAGCGACTTGAAATAATGATGGTTACATACAAAACTAAATTTACCTCCACCCATAGGATGCACATCCCCCTCTGTTCCTATTTCCTTGGCTATACTGCTACTGCCACAGCCATTCAGACTCAAACCTGGCTCAGCGTTCCTGTACTGTATGGACAGAGCAGTGGATACAACATCAGAGAGACTCAACTACTTTTACTAGCTGTGTGAAAAGTTCTGACAAATTATTTAACTTTTCTGAACTTCAGTTTCTTTCCTCAGTCATTTGAATGGGTAAATAAAATCATGAATACACCTACTATATTCCTAGGAGATACTCAATACCTGACTGTTCCTTCTTAATCTTTATAGCCCATTATCAACTCCTATTCATCTTTCCTTCCTAGTAAACCCTTAAATCTGACTCCTTTATCTTCAAGTAATCCAATCAAATTATCAGGTTCCTGGATTCCTGAGAAGGCTTAATAACCTTACCTCTGATATCTTCTGCTTTTTATTTCATAACTTACATAATCTTATTTATTAGGCATATTTTGCTTACTTATCTTACATATTAACCTCATTGAGCCTCCAGCTCCAAAACTTACATGAACAACTCCCAACTGCCTATAATACAAATCGTTTAGACTGGCATACCTTAATCCTACCTCGCTTCCAATTACTGCCTGTCAGAAAGCTACTAACTGTGATTGTGGCCAAGTTACTTACCTGTTTGTTTGTTTGTTTGTTTCTCAAACTCTACCTCTTAAAGTTGTTTAACATTAAGCAAGAATAGACTTAGAACACTGCCAAGCACAGTTGGAGGCAGAGCTATGCATAGCTAATGAAGCTTAGAAACCTTCAGGGAAGCTCACAAGAACAGACACCTTCCAAGGTGACAGAAGGGGCCCTAGAAATCATGTGTCCATATTTTCATATTTTTTTCTTACAGAGGACCCAATAATTACATAAGCTTCAGGATTTACGCAGAAAATGTTAACTCCTATTCACAGCTAGAAGGCAGATTTTTGCCTTTTCTCTACCCTCGTAACATTCCCTGGCTCTTCCCCATTTAACAGAGACAAGGCAATATGCAGACACTGCAGGAGAAGCAAACATTCCTGCCTCCAATAGTCCAGCAAGCATAAATTCAAGAGAAAAAAAATACATTTAGAATAAGAGTCAGAAGCAAGTTACTAATAAAATGCTATAGGAATTTAAGGGAAGGAGCTCTGGGATGGTTGGTGAAATAAGAAAAGTCTTTATGAAAAGAATAGTTGAGATGGACTCTACACATGGACAGAATTTCAGCCAACAGTTAGGTATGTGGAAAAGACGTTAAGGTAAAAGATAAGATTAAAAGGATGGAGAGAATTCAGAAGGAATTGGATGAGACTGACCAAGGCTTAGTTGCTCTCAAGTCCTACTAAGGCATGAATCTTTCCCCATCCACAATCTATCTTGATATTTGTTATAACCACCTAGAATTATTGTCTATTCAGTATTTTTGGAACTTATGTGCCTAAGAAGGAAGTCTGTAGAAAATATATCTATATAAAAAAAAAAACCTTTGGGCTGGTGTACAAGTTTACTCCACCACCACCATTCCAAACTCACTCCATTTGGTGGGGGGAGGAGTGGGGGGACAAAACAAATTAGTATTTGGACTTAACTACATTACTAAGCAGAAGGAAAAGAACAGAGGCTGAGTTCTAATTTTGTTTAAAATTACCAGGTGAATACAAAGGCTGAAAATATATATGTACTTTAAATTTAAAAGCATTCATTCAATAAAAAATATTATTGATTAAAAAGCTTCCAAGAAAACATATGTAACCATAAATTGTTAAATTTCAGGGAAATTTCCTTCATAGCTGTTAACAAGAACTCCCAAACTAAGTTGATTCTATGTATGCAGCAACAATGAAGTTATTTATGAACCAAAGAAGTGGTCAAATACTACATTTCTATACACTTAGATATCAAGAAGATAGTCTTCCATTTTTTTGTCATAAAGTATACACTTACTACACTGCTCTGCGCAAGTGATACTCAGATACTCATATATAGTACATACTCAGAGCACTGGTGACTCCACCAATCACTACGATCCTCCTGTCCCCCCCAAAGTGATGATCAATAGTTCAAAAGTACGGCTTGTTTTGTAAAATACCTAACACTCCACAATACTAATTTGGAAGTCTGCTTCTCATTTAATGAGAAAAAAGGGGTGAAATTACCTGAATCACTGAGAAGCAAAGAGCCCATTTCATAACAGTTCCAAAGAGAAATGTATACCTATTGCACAACATGTTCAATATAGATTCTTAAATTACACAATACATTTAATCCAAAGAAACCCTAGGGAGCTTCACTTTACTGAAAACTTTTCACTGAAATTCCAATAATGATCACAGTATCAACACACACCATAATTTTTCTGTATGCAAATTAAAGTTAACACTCGCAAGCCTTAGTTCTGACATACTTATGCCTTTCTTAGGTCCTTTCTCAGCCTTCTAAAGACAATGTAAAAGCTAGTATGAAACAATTCCACAAACAACATCCCAATGCTTAGCCAAAGTATGTATACTGGAAGCAGGGTGATTTCTTAATAGCCAGTGGCTGCACATGATCTAGGGTCTTATGACCAGCCTGATGAGAGACTGGACCTTGCTCCCCCTCTCCAAGTTAACTGCTAGCTCCAGCCATTTCTAAAAGTTTAACAGGAAGAGAGAAGGAAGTAAAAAAGACAATGTGGATCTTCTCATAGCAAAAACGTTAAAAAAAAAAAAAAGAAAAATAAAAAAAACCCCAACAAACCCCAAACTATGTACTACCAAAAAAAAGATCACCCACCTTCTCTCTTAAAATGGGCTTCATCCATTTCAATTAATTAGCTTTCAAACTCTACAAATGACTATCTGCTTTGCAAAAATTTTGGAAAAGTGGTTTTAAAAAATTTAGTAAAATTAAGATGTCTTTTTCTTACTCTGGCCCACTGACTGTAAGAATATTTTACTATTAAATAATGCTCTTCTTCCTGGACTAAAGGTCTGTCTCCATTCTGACAAGTTTCAAGTTACTGTGAATATTTCTTGTACCTATCACCTGACTATTCAATAGCTCTTCTCTGAACTGGGGTAAAGAGTAAGGGGAAAAGTACAAAACTCCTCCTCTCATTGAGATCTTTCACTACATCTAGCCTGGCATAGTTTATCACCTCAGATTTCAGCACCAAGCCGAGTTGCTACGGCTTCTGTCTCAAAAGCAGGGTCTGCAGAAACCCCTCAACCCTATTCTACTTGGCATCTCCCGGACTAATCTCGTTTGAGAGGTCTGAGGTGCACGGTTCCCATGCCCAGTCCTTCGGGTACCGCTGTTGCCCAACCCAAATTGCTATACCCGGACAGCTGTCGCTCGGGGTCCCAAGTCACGGTGCGCATCCCGCTCCCAAACAGGATCCGGGGTTGGGACAGGACTTTCCCGGTCCCAGGCCGCCGAGCCCCAGAGCAGGCGAGGAAGACAGTCCCCTTCTGCCCCCACCCCCACCCAACCCTGGCCCGGGCACTCGTGCCGCAGTACTCGGGCCCACACCCCGGCACATTCCGCAGCCCCCGCCCCAGCAGAGTCTGTGCCTCGCGCCCAGCCCCACCCCATGCCCTCAGCGGCTCGCCTCGCCGCAGGTGAGTCTGGGCAAGGGGTCTTCGGCCCCGCGGGTTGCTCACCTTGCTGAGGACCCCGCAGCGCTCCACAGGCGGCCCGGACTCCGTCTCCGGATCCTCCTCCGAGCCCGACGAGTTCCAGCTCTGGTTATCCGACATGGAGGCGCGACAGCCGAGCAGGAGACCGGCCCCCGCTCCCTGAGCTGCGCCGGCGGAGGCGCCCAGTCCCCGGGGTGAAGCGTCGGAGGATGGCGAAGGAAGGAGTGCCCGCTCGGGAGCAGGAGGGAGCTGGAGGAGGGACGAAGTGCGCCCGCCGCGCCGCCGCCGCGCCTGACACCGAGCGGACCGGGGAAGGAGGACGAGTGGCGAAGGAAGCCTGCCCTTCCAGCCGTCAGCCGCCGCCGCCGTCGTCGCCGTCGCCGTGACCCCTGCGCTCTGCCCGGCGCTGCCACCCGAACTCAGCCCCCTCGATGCCAACCTCGGGGTAAACGAAAAGAGGAGGAAGAGGGGAAAAGAAAATCTAGCTGCAGAGACCCAAGTCCACTCACACCTCCGCTACCGCCGCCATCTTCCTGCCTGGCCCACTATTTACCCTCCCCTCCCCTCTCCCCTCCCCTTCGTCCTCCCATTCTCCCCCAGCTCCCCGCCCCGTCCTCCTCCCAACGTCTGACGCCACACGCCGAGGCTCGGAGTACCCTCCCGCAACCTACCTCCTGCCCTCCCGGGTGACGCCGGGTAGAAAAGTAGGAGGAGCGGAGAAAGGAGAAGGAGGGATGGAGACGCCACTGTGCTGCATTCTGGGAAGGACGCTGCTCCGTACGCCGCGCAGCCTCCTGGGAGTTGTAGTCGCGGTCCTGAGGCAACTGGAGGGAGAGTCGCGTTGGTAAGTTTTGCCGCCTTGGGGACGAGCAAGGGGTGGGTGGGCTTCGTTTGACAGTTGCGTGACCCGTCCCCTCGGCCGCGCTTCTATCTCAGCCTAATGTGTTTATGACGAACTTATGCCGGGCTTGTGGGCCCGGACGTGAGATAACTCTGCTGAGGATGCCCGGGCTTGCCCTCCATGGCGGCTTCCCGAAAGCCCGGGAGCATCTTGCCGCTTGCCCGGACAGAAGTGTACCGGGCGCTTCCGCTTCAACCGGGGGCCAGGGGTTTGCGACCTCTCTAATAACAAGGGCGTTTCTTTCCGTCAAACCACCTCTGCGAATTTCGAAGTCTTCCATCTCGCTCTTTAGAAGTTAGACTTCACACGACGTTTCCCTGTTTAGAAGGAAGCATTTAGTCCCTTCTCACCAGAGCAAGAGCTTTTCGTTGTTAGATTTACAGAGTTTTTATGTGGAAAGTAATTTTAAAGATGTCAGAGAATAAATGAATTTGAAGAGTTGTTAAAGTAAAATAAGAATGTGAGATGAGAGCCTGGAGTTTTCTCTTAGTTGTAAATGAGTGTTTTCCTGACACCCAAGTTAACAACAATCTCTACTGACCTGCCTTCCTCTGAAACATAGGAGGAGTTGGAATAGAAACTGTCATGTATAACAAAAACCAAAGTGCACTGATCTTATTAAGTAATAAGGGATTAGGCAATAGGAGGCTGGCTTTGCTTTAAGACTAGAATTGAATTAGTGGAAAGACGAATAGAAGATCTAACAAATATTGTTTAGTCTCTTTGCATACATTACAAGGATAACTTTTATGGGGAGAGCTATAACTTTGTAGCTTCAGTTCTTTCATCCTGTTTGCTACCTCTCCATCTCGTCAATTTCCTAATAATTGCCAACACTAAAATTACTTATTAAACCTTAGAAAGAATACCTGCTTACTGCAGGTGACAGGAGAATAGAAGTGAAATTTTGAGTCTAGGGGTAAAGGCACAGTGGCCGGAAATAGCTCTGGTAGCCAAAGAGGTCAACTTAACTGGGATCTTCAGGAAAAAAAAGGAATGATGGAAAGTGTCTCTGAGAAGTACCTATGAATCTTTCATTTTCCTAGATTTACACTTGAAAATGCTGGATCTGTTGTAAATCAGTTACAAATCATTTTTCCATTATGAAATCAAGTGACAATGCATAGTTGAAAGCCATTCAGATGAATAAAACCTTGAGATAAAACTTTTGAAAATACTTTGTCAACATGTTAATTAAAACATAATCCAAATTTTGTCATTCAAAAAAAAGCCCACTTAGCATATTTTTCCTCTTTATTGAATTAGTAAATTATACCTTTAGAATATCAAATATTGTAGCAATTAAATTTTGCTTTGCCTTCCGATTACCTAATATAGTTGACGTCCTTTTTCTGATTCTTTTGAGCTCTAGGTTTTAAAATGTCATTAATCTCAAGGAAATGATTGTGAATTGTTGAGAACTCCACTTCATAATACAATTTAGAATCATGGAAGCATAGTATATATTTATTTTTGTTTTATTTTAAAAATTGTTTTGGCTGCGTTGGGTCTTCGTTTCTGTGAGCAGGCTTTCTCTAGTTGCAGTGAGCGGGGGCTACTCTTCGTTATGGTGCGCGGGCTTATTGTGGTGGCTTCCCTTGTTGCGGAACATGGGCTCTAGGCATGCAGGCTTCAGTAGTTGCAGCACGCAAGCTCAGTAATTGCGGCACACGGGCCCTCGAGCGCGCGGGCTTCAGTAGTTGTGGGGCACAGGGTTAGTTGCTCCGCGGCATGTGGGATCTTCCCGGACCAGGGATCGAACCCGTGTCCACTGCACTGGCAGGCAGATTCTTAACCGCTGAGCCACCAGGGAAGTCCCTATATTTATTTTTAAATGGAACTTTCTATTGTATTTTATGCATTTCTTTTTTTAAAAAAATATTTTTTTATTTATTTAATTTTTTGGCTGCATCGGGTCTTAGTTGCGCAACACAGGCTCTTCATTGTGGGGCACGGGCTCAATAGTTGCGGCACAAGGGGTTAGTTGCCCTGTGGCATGTGGGATCTTAGTTCCCTGACCAGGGATCGAACCCACGTCCCCTGCATTGGAAGGTGGATTCTTAACCACTGGACCACCAGGGAAATCCCTTATGCATTTGTAAGTTGTGTGGCTGTAACCACCAACACTAATATGACTACAGTACCCACTTAATCAGTAGGAAGTTGTTTCATTGTATTTAAAATTAATATGAGCGAAATTGTCTTTTAAAAAATGTTTTTGTGGGACTTCCCTGGCAGTCCAGCGGTTAAGACTCCACGCTTCCACTGAAGGGGGCATGGTTTCGATCCCTGGGGTGGGGGGGAACTAAGATCCTGCATGCCCCATGGCATGGCCTAAATAAATAAATAAAAGCTATTGCCACATTGTTTCTCTATACTTACAAGACTATTTAAAAATGTTTTTAAGTACAGAAGGATTTTTGTATATTGTTCAGAATACCACATTAGAGGTTGGGATTCACTTCATTTTTGCTAATGGGAAGAAATTGCAATACAGTAGTAAAATACATGAGCTTTCTCTTTATGGTGAGAGTGACAGCTTCTCAGTTTTCTTGCTAACTTAGAACCTTCCCCAACCTTCCTGTAAATATTCCATATTTTCTCTTTTAGTAGTTTTTTTTTTAACTCTTAAAACTTGAATCCACCTGGGATTTATTTTTGCGTATGGAATAAGGTAGGAATTGTTTTTTAAGGACAGCCACTTGGCCCAACATTTTATTTAATAGCCTATTCTTATGCTTATATTTATATGATACACAAAATCTACATATATCTAGGTCTGTTTCTGGACTCCATTCTTTTTCATTGATCTACTTGTCTATACCTGTGCTAATACCATACTGTTTTAATTATTTAACTTTATACTATTTTCGTATATAATACCAAAACTCTCCTGATGTTCTTTTTCATATGGATATTTTTGTATATCTTCTCTTCCAGATGAATTTTAGAACACCTTGTCAAATTACATGAAACACTCTGTTGGAATTTGGATTAAGAATGCACTTATTTTATGAAGAAAATGACATCTTTACAGTATTAACTCTTAGCCTCCGTCAGGCACTTTACATATCTGATCTAACTTATTCCCTATAAACCACATAAGGTGAGCATTGTTGGGCTCATTCTAAGGATAATGAATCTGAAGCTCAGTGCTGCTAAGTAACTTATCCAGTGCCAAATAGGTACTAAGTGTTGGACTTAGGATTTGAACACAGATCTGATTTTAAAGATCATATTCTTTTCTTTGCTTCAGAATACCTCTAAAAGTGGGAAGAATTGTGTAAATAAATAACATATCCTGTAGATGAGTATATCAGAGCAACTATGCTCTTAATTCGGCTAATGATTTTGCGCATTTCATTTACCCACTGCTTACGTCTATGCTGTCTTATTTAACCCCAATGAAGAATTTATTATTGCTATCCTATTTCTATTATTTCTATTTCTAATATTTCACATGAAGAAACTGAACCCAGAGAAGTTAAGTAACTTTCCAAAGGTCATACAGCAGTAAAGAGCATAGTTGCGGTTTGAGCCCAACTATCCTGATTGCAGCGTTCATTCTCATCCCACTAGAGTTCTTCAGTTCCTCTTCTTTCTCCCCATCTTCCGCTTCACCTCATTCTCCCACCTTTTCTCTCCACAAAACACCAATCCCAAAGCCTTCATCCCTACCTCACTCTCTCACTGCAATGACACAGAAGCCAAAAACCCAGAGGTGCTGGAAGTGAGAATCTTGCAATTTTACTGATCAACAGGTAGAGGCATGGAAGGGAATACCAGTCGCGCCTCCCCCCGACTCCCACCCCGGCTGCGATGCACGGATTGTTGGATCCTAGTTCCCTGACCAGAGATGGAATCTGGGTCCTTAGCTGTGAAAGCATGGAGTCCTAACCACTGGACCACCGGGGAATTCCCGGGAATATTTCTTCTTGATGCTAGAACTGTAGTAGGAGAGGATGTCCCAAGTTGAAATTGAAGACATTGTCTAATGTTTTTAAATGATGCTATAAAAAGCCTTCGTTAGTATCTTAGCCTGCCATAACAAAATACCACAGTCTGGGTGGCTGTGGTCCCTCTTCCTCTTCTAATAAGAACACCAGCCCTATTGGATTAGGGCCCTACCATTATGGCCTCACTTAACCTTAAATATCTCCTTATAGGCCCTGTCTCCATATACAGTCCCATTGGGAGTTAGGTCCTCAAAATATGAATTTGAGGGGAACACAATTTAGTCCATAACAGAGCTTATAGGTTCTGTATTCTCACAGTATTTATTATGGTAAAGATGCATTTGGAGTTAAATAGGCCTTTTTAGCTAACCTGGGAATTTAACTGTTCTTTGTAATCTTTATAATACTGTTCCCAGCTGAAACATAACTAGTTAAAAACTGGGGATTTACATAAGAAACTTGATTTTGAAAACTTAGAGATACTAATCTATGAAATAGAGGTAATGATCTATGAGTAGCAACAGTCTAAAAACAAAAGTACAAGTGAACAAAATACAGCATATGAATAAAACAACTGATTTTTTTGCCCTATTTTAATCTCTTGAATAATAATCTGGGTGGTGAAATTATGGACCACTTGAATTTTTCTCTTTGTACCATTTTGTATGAAAAAAATATATCATGTGAGTATGTTTGTGCATGTGTATATGTATCACTTGTGAGAAGAAATGGTAATTATAAATGATATAAATTAAAGATTAATCTCTTTACACACAGTGTTCTAAATTAATTTTCAACTTAGAGTTGTTAATGTCCCTGTTTTTCCATACATTTTCCTCTTTACCATCAAGAGAATTGATGATTACAGGATTTCTTTAAAAGTCCCCATCATTGTCTTCAGAGTTATTTTCCCCAAGCTGCTGACCCCTATCCTTCACATTTTGATACATACGTAATGACAGTTATGTCACAACTGCTGTCTCACTGACAAGGATTATATGAAGCATCCCGATTTTTTAAATGAAAAAAATGTGTGTTCTTGAAGCAGTGAAATATGGTACAGTCGGCCTTCCCTATCTATGGGTTCCGCGTACTCGGATTCAACCAACCTTAGGTCAAAAATATCCAGAAAAAAAAAAAAATTCTAGAAAGCTCCAAAAAGCAAAAGTCGAATTTCCTGCCCACCAGCAACTATTTACACAGCATTTAAATTGTATTAGGTGTTATAAGTAGCCTAGAGATGATTTAAAGTATACAGGAGGCTATGCATAAGTTATAGGCAAATACTGCACTATTTTACATAGAGGTCCTGAGTATTCATGGATTTTGGTATCCGCAGGGGGTCCTGTAACCAATCCCTTGTGGATACTTAGGGAGGACTGTACTTGGTTTTTTAAGCATTCCCCCTTCTTTTTTCCCCCCTAAGAGCACTATTTGTAATTTTTAGAATATAAACATATAGAGACAGTCCCCTACTTAAAATGATTCAATTTAGTATTTTTTGACTTTATGATAGTGCAAAAGCAACACACATTCAATAGAAACCATACTTTGAATTTTGAAATTTGATCTTTTCTCAGGCTAGCAACATGTGACATGATACTCTCTTGTGATGCTGGGCAGTGGAAGCAAGCCACATGATCATGAGGGCTTAACAACCATTCTGTACCCATATACTTTTCGCTTTCAGTACAGTACTCAGTAAATTACATGTTCTGCTTTTCGCTTTCAGTACAGTACTCAGTAAATTGCATGAGCTATTTAACATTTTATTATAAAATAAGGTTTGTATTGGATAATTTTGCCCAACTATAGGCTATTGTAAGTGTTCTGAGTACATTTAAGGTGGGCTAGGCTAAGCTATGATGTTCAGTAGATGTATTAAATACTTTTCCTACCTAAAGGTATTTTCAGCTTATGATGGGTTTATTGGGACATAACCCCATCATAAGTCAAGGAAGGTCTGTGTGTGTGATGGGGGGGACACTCTACCATTGTACAAATTGCATTTTTAATTTAACAGTATATTGTGAACATCTATTTCGTAGCCTTTTTTTTGTTGTTGTTGTTGTTGCGGTACGCGGGCCTCTCACTGTTGTGGCCTCTCCCGTCGCGGAGCACAGGCTCCAGACGCGCAGGCTCAGCGGCCATGGCTCACGGGCCCAGCCGCTCCGCGGCATGTGGGATCTTCCCGGACCGGGGCACGAACCCGTGTCCCCTGCATCGGCAGGCGGACTCTCAACCACTGCGCCACCAGGGAAGCCTCGTAGCGCTTGTTTTAATGACTGCATAGAATTCCTTTTTTGATGGGCAATCAACATTTTTCATGTTTTGCTATTACAAAAACGCTATAAAGAAACACTAGTTTAAGTTTATTTTTGTGCACTTGTCTAGCTCTTTTTGGGGGGTAAATTCCCAATAGTGGGCTGCTCAAACAGAGAATATTTTACAGTGGGAGACTATCAAATTGTCCTCGAAAAAGTTTGCATTAGTTTACGCTGCCCAGTAGTGTGTCTGAGTCCTTCCTCCCCGCCCTCCCACCACCCCGCCCTGCCCCAATACTTGAAGACAAAGGATGGTGGTAGGATAGCATTTGAGCAAGCTATTGGAAGGAGATAATGGTAGGAGGTTACAATTTCAGAATGAACCACATTGGAATACTTTTATCGGTGTTTATTTTGGTTGACCAGTTGGATATTATACTATTATTGATCTTATCAAGGCTCTTTGACTAAAGGAATCAGAAATATGTTTGGGGTAGCTCAAATAAGAGATGTTATTGTAGAGGTCTCTGAATCCTCAGCTGGGCCTCGTACACGTATTTCAATACTTGGAAAATGAGGATTTGGTGTTTTTCTATTCATCTCTGGGACTTCATGATATCTTTCATCTCTATGTTCTTGTGTTCTCAATCTCAGCTTATTTGTCTCTTCAAATTTCATCTTGCATGTTGTCCAACTTGTTTTAACTACCTGTCAGTTTCAGAGCTCTCTCAATGTCTCTCAGTTCAGATTCTTAAAAGAAATAGGTAGTTGGCCAGCCAGTGCTCTACTCAGCTCTTCCCAAAAGTGTGGAATGTAAGTCTACTTCTTCTGTGGTTTGTTGGGAGTGGGAGGCCAACTGGAAACAAGAGGCATATCTAGTATATATAATTTGCATTATATTCTAACTGTAGTGGTAAGAAAAGGGGCATTCTGAGGAGAAAGAATTATGTAACATATGTGAAAATCTCATTGTCAAGCACCACACAGATATTAATTCTTTTCAAAGGCATAAGCACAGACTAGCACATGATAAATGGTTAATATGTGCAGTATTAGACTGCATATATTATTTTGTTCCACTAAAACATGAGTTTAAAATTTTTATCCACTTTTTTTCTAATTTTAGTCCCCAGAGTAGTGCTCAGCACATAGAAGGCAGTCAATATAATTAATGTATTTTACCTTATCTTTCAGTTAATAATTTAATTCAACAAGCATCTAATATGCAGGATATTATGCTGACTACTGTGGGTAGTTTTTGTTGTTGTTATAAATTTATTTATTTTATTTATTTTTGGCTGCGTTGGGTCTTTGTTGCTGCACGTGGGCTTTCTCTAGTTGCGTCGAGCAGGGGCTACTCTTCGTTGCGGTGCACAGGCTTCTCATTGCGGTGGCTTCTCTTGTTGCGGAGCATGCGCTCTAGGTGCGTGGGCTTCAGTGGTTGTGGCTCGCGGGATCTAGAGCGCAGGCTCAGTAGCTGTGGCGCACGGGCTTAGTTGCTCCGCGGCATGTGGGATCTTCCCGGACCAGGGCTCTAACGCGTGTCCCCTGCATTGGCAGGTGGATTCTTAACCACTGCGCCACCAGGGAAGCCCTGTGGGTAGTTTTAAAATAGTGACAGATAAAAAAAAGAGCGAGGGTTGTGGGGGTCTGCATTCAAGGAGATTAGAACAGAAAACAAGATAAGAAAGGTATACATGTAACTATAGTATTTTGTAAGTTAAAAGCAGGTAACTTTTACTCCTACCACCTGACAGTGATAAATCCTGTTCTCTAATCGTGTTATCTAATCCTACTTCTACTGGATCTCTGTAGGCCACCTGCTCCAGGTCTTTTTAGTGAAGACAATGGTTATTTGGAATTTTAAAGAAAAAAGGATTGTCCTCGTTTGCTGATCTCTTTCCACCAAGTTATCATGTAAACTGTTTAATGAGTCTTGTCACATTAGAAATATTATAAATTGGTAGATCTTTTTATGGCTTATAACTCTGTGTGTGACATTCAGCATGTCCCCTAAATGAAGTTCAGAAGTTTAAAAGATTTAAGAGCTCCTCTGCAAGCCTTTTTCCAGTTTAGCCTGTACTACTTGCCCTTTTGAATGCTTTTTTTTTCCTTTTCCTGTTTTGACTATTAATCAATCATATTAGCCTGTTAGGCTTAGTGTTCCTGTCAGGCCTATTAAAGAATCGTGTAGTTTCGGCCACTATGGGGATTCTCCCTGAGTTCAGAGTGAGCAAGCAGACAGTCCCTGGGTGAATCCTAGGGCTTCATCCTTAATCACCGTATGGCTTTGGTTGTGTATTAAATAAATGCTAAGTTAATAAATGGCATTAGTATAACCAGTCTTTTTATTACTATGTATATCCCAATTGTTGTGGTGTTATATGCATTTGTAAAATGATATTTACATAAGTATATCAAAGTGGATATTCATTTATGT
Source organism: Stenella coeruleoalba (assembly GCF_951394435.1). Classification (NCBI taxonomy): domain Eukaryota; kingdom Metazoa; phylum Chordata; class Mammalia; order Artiodactyla; family Delphinidae; genus Stenella; species Stenella coeruleoalba. Next base: position 59,155,811 of record NC_137148.1, read on the forward strand.
AAAATGTGAATGAGTCTATGTCCATTTCTGATAATGTAAGCACCAGTTTCAGAAATATTAGGGGCTACAAGAAACTTGCATGTATTCATCTTTTATGACATTATACAGAATTCTTTTGTGATATCTTTGTGAGTGTATTCAAATAAGGAGGTCGTATACAAACCTGTAAAGTGAATGTAGGAATATTGAGGGCATTGCTCCCCTATGTATCTTAAACTTTTGAGTTGGTGCAAAAAAATGATTGCATTTTACCTGTCAATAGTCAACATCTGGCCTGCCTATCTCCCAAATTAGTGATTTTCTCTTAGACTTAGATGTTTACAGGTATATTCATATCCAGTGTAAGTAACCCAAGTGTACCAGTCTATGAATTAACTTAATTAAAGGATCTGTCAAGTTTTTAAAATAGTTGAACAAATTTTCCGGTTGCTGAGAAAAATACCAAAAGCCGATCATAAAATCTAGTTGAGTAAAAGGAGCCTTGTAGTTAATCTGACCAGTTTATGTGCATTCTTTATGTATGAATGGTCCCCACAGCCAGACAGCTGCAGAATTTCTCTCCTTCCTATATATGCTGGTACTATTTTTTTTTCCTCATTCTTCCCCTTCCCCTGCATTACTGTTGTTTATATGTGTTGTGCATTACTATTGTCTGTTACTATTTTTCTTCCTTTTCTATTCTTCCTCTACTGTAGCAGTCATTGGCAGTAGTGATGGGAAAAGCAGAGGAGGGAGTAGGTGAGAAATAGTGAGAAGCTAGAAGAAGTAAAAGCTGTAATAGAACCTTCATAACATGCTTTCCATCCTGTTGTAATTGACTTATAGGAATAGTGAAAATTATGTTATGCCCATTCTTAATTCTTACTTCGATCCTCTTTCCCACCTCACTAGCTCAAGAGCCCCGAAAATTCTCACCATTTTCCCCAGCCCTGTGACTGCTCCTCATATCTTGGTTTCAAATATAGGCTTAATGTCCTTTTACTATATCCCAGTCTCATATTTTTTTCCTCAATTATGATTCTAAATGATTAGTAGTACTAAGTTAGGTTATCCCTGTGGTGATGATGGATATTTAACTAGGCATTGCCAATATTTACCTTGCTTACTTTCTTTTTCTTTGTTCTGTTTCTAACTACCCACACTCCATTTGGATTGGAAGACTTTGTTTTATTGACATCAATTATTATTATTATATTATGTTCATACTGCTAGGACTTGCCTGTTACTCTGATCCTTAAGGTGAGTTTGCATATATATCTTAGACTCCCTTGTGTGTTGATTTTTACCATTTAACTCTCCAAGGACAACTTTATTTGAGGGGGGAGGGGGAGGTTCTCATTGATACCTTAATACACTGCATACAGCTACTTAGGAATAAGTCACATCTCATGGACAGTTCTAACATCAGCATTAAGACTGATTTCAGAAACAGAATTTCGAAGAGCATGTAGGCTATCCTTTTGTCCTGTTTCCTGTTGTTCAGAGGAAAGCCAAGTCAGGCATGTTCTAAGCAGAATTATTCTTTCTTACTGTTGAATAAAATTGAAATTGTATTTCATTATCTTTTATTTATATCTATTTGGTTTTGTGGGTTAAAAACTTGTTAGGGGTAGTTGTCATTTAATAGGTTTCACTATAACAGTAAAAAATACTTTAGTCTAAAAAGTACATAGTGTACATATGTAATAGATGAACAGGGATATTAGTGTGCACTCTCTGCATGTATACATTTTCTTTCTGTTTTTCTCCCCAAGCTTTTGAGTCTCTAACTTTTAATGTCTTTTCATTACATTGAGAAATTACATTGAAAAATTATTTTGTTAATATGTTAAAGCCATACTATATAGAGCATTGTGGTATTCTTAAGTACTGGTAGAATCCTCATGATAGTTATTTTGTAAATGTGTTTGCTTTCTGTTTTTCTCCCCACCCCTTTCATTGTTTCACTTTTACTGTAATTTCAGGTCCTCTTCTCAGTCAAGTAAGGTGAAAAATATTATTATGGAATATGCATGCTGTTATGGTGATATAGTTTATTAATATACAGTTACCTTCATCTTCATTTAAAGTATTTATTAAAGAACTTGCTATATGATGATCCTGATTAAGGTGCTGTAAAAATGAGATATATACGACATCTTTCATAGATTCATTATTTTCTAGCATACAGAAATGTATGTCTAAGAATGTAGACAATAATGCTAGACTTTCAAAATATAGACAAAAATAAGTAATAAAACTATTGATATGTTTTTAACAGTTACATTATTATTAAAGAGCAAGTAAAGCTTTAAAATTACCTGTCACATAGTGAGTGTTCAGTATATATGGATTAATGGAATAAGTTTAGTTGGTTGATGATTGAAGGGAAGTTGTAGGAATTGCAATTAACAAGGCCCAGGAGAAAAATCACTAAGCACCGTTAAAATTCATGAGAAACTAAAGAACCAAATTCTGTAGTTTAATAAATTATTCTAGCTCAGTGTTTTGCAAGGGTTTTTTAATTTATGCTCCTTTCACAAACCTTCCTTTAATGTTAGTTGATGCTTCAAAACAAATTTAGTATCACTAAAACCAAATCATTATTACCCCCCCACTTATAGCATATAACCCTGAAAGAGATCATCTCATCAAGAATAATTATTTTTGCTAATTTAATATAAATTCCAGATCCTTTGTTATCAGGTGCTCTTCTATGTCATGTCTATTTAAATGTATTTTCATAACTATGTTAGTAATAATTTACAAATAGGTTGTTAATTTTTAAAACCAAAGTTCTTTTAACAGAGTATAATCTGAACAAAAGTCAGATATTTATGGAGTTTTTTATTTATTAGGGTGGGGGGGAGGCATGTGGATATATTTTAAATCATTTTGGGTTAACTACTACAAAATCACAACTTCTTACTAATTTTTTTTCCTATGATTGGCAGATTTTCTGGATGTTTAATTTAATTTTTTGTTTCTGGTTTTCAGGCATGTATAAGACCAGGAAGAAAACATAATAATAATGATTTTTAGAGCCTGACTTCTTATGGAAACCATCTTTTAAAATTCATCAATAGTAAACAATTGTCAGCTGAAAACTGTTAGTTCAGTCTTGGAGTTGGTAAGAATTTCAGTATATATCAGTGTTCACACAGGTATTTCTAAGGAATCAGGAGAACCAAAGAAATGAAGGTTATTATTAACTTTTCCTTTTCTTTAGGCTACCTATTCTTTTACTTTAGTGATAGAATATATATGAAGAAATTATAAGAGAGCTGTACAGCATTTGTAGAACAAAGATTTAAGGAAAAGTTTGAGATTTCATGTGAAAGGGTTACGTTGCTAAAAATATTTTAAACTCCTGCCGTAGACTGTTAGAGCTATGAGAAGTTTAAGAAATCAGCAGTGAATCAAGATTAGGGCTCAGAAAAAATTGGAGCCATTTGGCAGAGGAGGTAATTGAAATGATCATTTTCCCAGGACAGGAAAATAAAATATCCTGTACAACTCTTTCTGACCTTATTAAATATTTTCCTTCTAATAATATAGGAGATAGTATAGTGATAATATAATAGTTGAAATTTCCTACTAGTGGTGTAACCTTCCCTTATTATCCTGGCTTCTTATGCAATTCTATATTAAAATGGTAACATTTGAGATTGTAGAATTTTAAAAGTTATTACAGTACCCAAAATGGTACCACAAGAGAATCTTTTCCTCCTTTTCTAAGACCATATGTATTCAACTATCCCTTAAGGTTTGTGTGCTTTACTATATACCTCAACTAAAACAATTAATCTGTTTGGTATCACGTCTACAAAAGTAAATATTTTTGCTGACTTGATCTAACACCCAACGAAAGAACCTCTTGGCCTACCTCCTTTGTGTGAGTATAAACAAAGTTTTCCTTGTTAAAGAACCTGGAAGACTTTTTACAAAATATGCAACTCATCATCAGAATAGGAATGTATAAACTGAGCTTTGGGAATTTACCTTTGAACTGATTTTTTTTTTTTTTTTTTTTTTTGGCCACACCACGCAGCATGTGGGCTCTTAGTTCTCCAACCAGGGATCAAACCTGTGCCCCCTGCATTGGAAGTGTGGAGCCTTAACCACTGGACTGCCAAGGAAGTCCCTGAACTGATGTTTAGTTAATGTGTTTTGTATCAGGATATATTTCATTCTGTACTAAGAAGCAGATAATTTCAATTTATTATTCTCTAAGTGCGAATGTTATACATCTGTAGGATTATGTAGAGTGTAGGGTTTTTGACTGCCTTCTGTCTCATTCATCTTTGAAATAAATTAAATTAATAGGCAACTCAGGAAGGAAAAAGACAATTGAAGAGAATATATGCATGGTTCTCTCTTAAAGAATAGACCTTAAATCCTTGGTGAAAGGTTGAGGGTTTTTTTGGCCAAGCCATGTGGCTTATGGGATCTTAGTTCCTGAACAAGGGATTGAACCCAGGGGACAGCAGTGAAAGCGCGAAGTCCTAACCACTGGACCGCCAGGGAACTCCCAACTTAAGTTTTCTTTTAGCATACATCCCCTTGGTTTACGATCTGTGGGGTTACATAATTTCTGTTATTTCTCTCAGTGATACATATAAATTTTTAAATATTGCAGATAATCCTATCTCAAATAATTTTGAAATTTTTGTACATCTTATTTTGCAAAGATATAAAAAACTAAAGCTAAAAATACAGAGGTGCCTCTGTGCTTTAATTCCCATCATATAGAAATTGTAGAGACTTCCCTGGTGGCACAGTGGCTAAGAATCCTCCTGCCAGCGCAGGGGATACAGGTTCAAGCCCTGGTCCAGGAAGATCCCATGTGCCGCGGAGCAACTAAGCCCGTGTGCCACAACTACTGAGCCTGGGCTCTAGAGCCTGCGAGCCACAACTACTGAGCCCGTGTGCCACGGCTACTGAAGTCTGTGCATCTATAGCCCATGCTCCACAGCAAGAGAAGCTACCGCAATGAGAAGCCCGTGTGACGCAACGAAGAGTAGCCGCCGCTCACTGCAACTAGAGAAAGCCTGTGCACAGCAATGAAGACCCAACACAGCTAAAAATAAATTAAATAAATAAATTTATTTTTTAAATGTTAATTTCTTTAAAAAATTGTAGGCATGCAGTTTGAGTATATATGTTCATATATGTGTGTGTAAAATAATTGGAGAGGAACATGTTAACAAATTAATCTGTTAAAGTCTTGGGGTTGTGATTTTTTAATTTTTTTGAAAATTTAGAAAACTTTTTTATAAGAAATGAGAAAGAAAACTTTAGGTCAGGCATTAATTTGGAAATTACTACATTAAAATTAGAGTAATATTCTTAATTTGATACATTCACTGTATTTAAGTGTAGATTGTAAAAAGAACATTTAATCACAGTCTGAAGTTTTGTACTGGGTGCTTAATCTGTTCAGACATTAAATATTTGAACATTTGAGGGATTTAAAAATAATATTTGTTCTTAAGACATATAAAGGTTTTCTGGGGGGGCTGGTTATTGAGTTTGGTTATTTACAGTATGTTAGAAATAGGAAGCAAGCTCTGTCTAGGACCCTACTATAGTTTAGTTTTCCCTCCTCCTCTTTCCCCTCTTCCTTCCCCTCCTGCTTGATCCTCTCCTTCTCTCTCTCTGTTACCCTTAGTATATTTTACCTGTTTCCCGGTAGATTAATTCCAGGTGACTTTGGTCAATATGCTAAGCACTTTTGATACTGTTTACATAGTTTTGTGTGGTTTTTATACGGAGGAGGAACCCTACCACAGAAAACTTTCTTAGAATTCCTTCTGAAAAATTCTAATTTTCCTTTCTTACTATCACCAAAACAGAGGTTGCCCTTACATTTTTAAACTGGTAACCAGAATAGTCTGTGGTAGAATCAGACTGGAAGAATTTGAATATTTTCAGAGAAAATGTGCTTTTAAACCAATATGCTAAACCACAGGAACCCAGAGTTCTTTCCTTTGAGCTGTGCATTACTGTTTGTGCAGCTTCTGAATTGAAGTTAACAGACTGTATTCTGTAATATTGAACTATAAAAATGTTTGACTATTCTCTTTCTCAAAAAAATTTTTTGTTTGTAAGTCACAGTTATATCCATTCATAGACCTTGGGACTATATATGTGACTATATGTGAGTGCACAGTAATCGTAGGATAAATACTTCTTTGGAAGCAAAACAAAATTCATCTATATGATCTGTGAACATTAGCTTTTTCTCAAGGATGCTCACAGTGTACCCTGTTCCCTTTTAGAGTCTCTTTATCTTAAAGAGCGAAGTAAGAAAAGTAGGACTAGTGATTTTCACAGCTCTGGAAATTTGACTTAGCTTTAATAATAATAATAAATAATAAGTATTGATTGTGAGTTTATCATGTACCAGACATCATACTAGGCACTTCCATTATATGCTGTCCGTACAAAGCCATTTGAAGTAGTACTAAATCTCACTTCCCAGAAAAATATGGAATTTATCATACTTTGTTATATTATGTGATCATCTCTGCTAGAAGCTCCCCCTTTCAATTTGTGGACTTCTAGATAAAGAAACGCAGAGCTAATGGGAAGAATACAGATAACCAGTGCTAATGAGAAATTTTAGAAATTTGAAAGTAACAGAAATACTAACCAATAACAACAAAAGCAGACTCACCATAGTAACACAAATGATAGTACCAAAAGGAACTCATAGAGATCCAAGTATACTAAAACTTAGTGTGTTGTTTATTACCTTTGTCCATTGATTTTTCTTAGATTTAGATATAATTGAAAAATATTAATCAAACAAATTAAATTTAACAAAGTAACTTAATTTCTCAAAGTAGAAATACCAGCTAGAATTTTTTAATATTAATGGAGCCTAGCAAGCATTCTAATATGTAAATTCAAAATATTCTTATATTATAATAGAAGTCCTGAAAGCTTTAATAAACCAATTTAACCATGAAATTTCATAGGAAAATAAGGCTCATAAATTCAAAAGTGGTTAAGCTCATATACTTGTCCTTACATATGTAATATTGAAATAAGAGAAAACAAAGTATTTTTAAATTAACTTCAGAAAAGCAGTTTTTCTCCCAATCTTTTAATGTGATTATGTGAACTTGCTATGTGAATAAAAGAATGAGAAAATGATATAAACTGAGTTTGATGATTTAACAAATGTTTATTGACCACCTACGCTGTGCCAAGCACTGTTTGAGGCATTTGGTATACATCAGTGGGGGAAAAAGTTCCCTGCCCTCATGGAACTTACATTTTCACAGGAGAGGTAGACAATAAACATAATAAGTAAGTAAACTATGAAAAGCAGTGGGGCATTGGAAAGAGGGTGTTGTAGGAGGGATAATCAGGCTACAATTTTAAATAGGGACGTCAGGATATGCCCTTATTAAGAAGGTGACATTTAAGCCAAGACTTGAAGGAGATAAGGGGGTTTAGACAAGAGGATATCTGGCCAAAGAACCCTCGAGGAGGAAGGAACAGCCAGTGCAAAAGGCCTCCAGGTCAGAGTGTGCCTCGCTGATTTGAGGAACAGCAAAGTTGGAAAGCAGTGAGCAAGGGGGAGAGTATTAGGTATGAGGGTAGACAGGTAACAGGTAATAGGGATACAGATTCTGTAAAGATTTGGGGTTTTATACTGGAGTGAGATGAGGTGCCATTGTACAGTTTTTATTAGAGGAGTGATATGACCTAACTCATGATTTAGAAGAATCAGTTGGGCTACTGTGTTGATAATTGACTATAGGAGGGCAAGGGTAGGAACGGAGACTATTTAAGATTATTGCTATTGCAATAATCCAGGCAAGAAATAATGGTGGTTCAGACTAGTGTGAAAGCAGTGAAAATAGTGAGAGGAGGTTACATTCAGGGTGCATTTTGAAAGTAGAGCCCACAGGATTTCCTGACAGTTTGGATGTGGGGTGTGATAAAGAGGAGAGTCAAGAATCACTACAAGGTGTTTTGCATGAGCAATTGGAGGGGATTAGAGTTGCCCTCAACTGAGATGAGGAAGGCTGAAATTAGAGCTGGTTTGGGGGATGGAGGCAGATGAGAAGGTCAATTTCAGACTTGCTAAATTTGAGATGTCAGGCAGGCATTTGGACTAGAGCTGTAAACTTGCAAGTCATTAGCATGTAGATGATAGTAAGTCTGTGCCCATGAAACTGGATATATGTTACCTGGTGATGGGGCATCAACAAGGCAGCAAGGTGGCAATTTCCTGGCGGTTCAGTGGTTAGGGCTCCGGGCTCTCACTGCCAAGGGCCCAGGTTTGATCCCTGGTCGGGGAACTAATATCCCCACAAGCCACTCAGTGCGGCCAAAAAAAAAAAAAGGCAGCAAGGTAATGAAAACTAACTTTACCTATCTCACAACTTTACCTGGCGCCAGTATTGCTGGTAGCCCAGTTCTTCTCGCCAATTAAGGACCAAAACCAATTCTCAGAGTTTTGGGGCTAAGTAACATACTATATGTGAAGTAGTAGGCATTCAATAATTGTTTCTTTTCCTTTCATACATTTTAACATTTAAAGGACAAGGCAGCTTAAATGTAGGATGTCTGTATTTAGCCTCTTCCCTCTTCAGTAGTGTTGGTTTGGGGAAATTATGAATGAATTACATTCACCTGTTTTACTAGAAAATGATAAATTATTGGATTACTAAAGCATAAGGCAAAATACAGGATAATATTAGGCTGAATGTGAAAGCTGAAGAGAAAAAAATTCAAATGATAAGAACAGAAAATCAACCTATATTCCCTTAGGTACCTAGAAACAACATCACTAGTGGTTCCAGTACTTTAGGACACACTGGAATTATCTGGGCATCTCTTAAAAATACTGGTATCTGGCTCCTACTCCCAGAATTTCTGATTTATTTGGTATGGGATACAACCTGGCCATCTGGAGTTTTAAGGTCCCTCCAGACATCCCTCTAATGTGTCACAAAGTTTGAGAACTACTGTGTTATACACTTTTTTTGTTCTAATGGAACTGTCACTAATAATCACAGTATTCAAATTTCCTTCCATAATTTATTTTATTCTTTGCTGGTGTCAAAAATGGAAGCAGCTATCAAGAAAAGGTCCTCTTGAGGTCATTATGCTAAGTGAAATAAGTCAGAGAAATTCAGATACCGTATGACCTCACTTATATGTGGAATCTAAAAACAAAAACAAAAAACAACTCACAGAGAACAGATTGGTGGTTGCCAGTGGCAGGGATGGGGTGTGGATGGGAGGGGTGAGGGGTAGGGGGATGGGGGAAATAGGTAAAGGGAATCAAAAGGTATAAACTTTCAATTATAAAATAAATCATGGAGATGTACAGCTTGGTGACTATAGTTAATACTGTATTGTATACTTGAAAGTTGCTAAGAGTGTAGATCTTAAAAGTTCTCATCACACGAAAAAAAAACCAACTATATATGGTGATGGATGTTAAATAGAAAGAAAAGAAAAGAAGGGAAGGGAAGAGGAGGGGAGCGGTGGGGAGGGAAGGTCCTCAAGGCAGAGTAGAATAAGTGAACCCTCTGTAAATCATGCAAATGAGAAATCACTGCCATAATTTGTTGTAGATTCATGGCAGATATTCACCTGGCCATTTATTTGTAGTATAAGTGAAGCCCAAATTGGAGGTAGCTGTGATGTCATGGTAGCTGCTTTAGACTTGGAGTAAGAAGACTTGGATTGAAATCCTAGTTCTTTTGCATATTATCAGATAATTATCATAATTGCTTATTATCAATTATTATCATAATTACCCATTGTGGTGGGCAATTCATTTAACCTTCCTGAAATTCAAATTTCTTTCTCCCTAACATGAGAATGAGCAAGTCTACTTTGCATGGTTGTAATAATTGTTTTTAAAAGTGAATGTATGTGAAGGTAAATTATAAAGAATTATATAAAGACACTAAAGAATTATTATTTGAAATTAACCTTAGAAGTGACATAACATTGTAAAATGTAATGATTTCCTGGAAGTAGATAGATATTTCTTCCTATATTTTTTCACTGATTTAAGAATAGAACTCTGCAAACAGTAAGTAATAAATGTTTTTGATCTTAATGTTAGGCATGGAAACTGTTATTTTGTATTTATTTCTTATACAGTGTATTAATATGGGAAAAACATGAACTGTCGGACACAGATGTTGTCACTTATTATCAAATTTGTGTCGCTAGGCATGTTCTAAAACTTAGGTTTCTTTTCTCTTTATATTGGGAATAATAATATCTAGCTTTGGGCTTCCCTGGTGGCGCAGTGGCTGAGAGTCCGCCTGCTGATGCAGGGGACCCGGGTTTGTGCCCCGGTCCGGCAAGATCTCACATGCTGAAGAGCAGCTGGGCCCGTGAGCCATGGCCGCTGGGCCTGCGCTTCCGGAGCCTGTGCTCCGCAACGGGAGAGGCCACAACAGTGAGAGGCCCGCGTACTGCAAAAAATAAAAAATAAAAATAATAATAATAATATCTACCTTTCAGGGCTGCTGTGTAAAATTCAAGTGTAAAGCACCAAGCATAGTGGCTAGCATAGGTTGGCAGGAAATGTTGATTCCTTTCTTCCCTCCAAGAGTATGGTAATCTTGGGATAATAATTTTAAAATCTGAGTAATAATTATTTCTCCATAGCCAAAAAATCTTAACTGTCATTTTTATTTTGCTGATTTCTATATCATTTTAACTTTTAAATGTCCACCCCTCTCCCAAAAAAGCCATTTTAACTTTAACTTTTTTTTTTTACTTTAAGTTTACACCATGGATAGCACAGAGGAGAAGAATGACAGCACAAAGGAGAAGAATGACAATTACAAAGATGATCTTCTGCTAAGGGTGGGACTTAATGATAATAAAGCCGGAATGGAAGGATTAGATAAAGAGAAAATTAACAAAATTATAATGGAAGCCACAAAGGTATGTTTCTTTTTTCTTTCAATATCTTTAATTTAGTAACTTTTTAACTTTCTGTTTAAAAGAAAATTAGTATTTTAAATATCCTTTTAATTATAATTTTAAATATTTTAATATATAAAATTATTAAGCTACAACGCATATAGAATAATTTCCCTTCTCTTCTGTTGCTTTTGCCATCCAGTTTTCTACTTCACATGCACATAGTATGCATGTTAAAGCAAAATAACATATATCTTCTTTTTTCACCCATTTTTTTTCACCCCAATAGGAGAATAGTACAATTGTGGGTTTTTTGTTTTTATTTCAGTTAATATATCTTTGAAGTCTTTCTGTATAAGAAACTAGAGATCTTCATTCTTTTTTATGCCTGCGTATGTGGATGTACTATACTTTATTGAACTAGTCAGAATCTTTATGGATGGAATATAATGTCATTTCTAGTCTTCCATTTTTACAAACAATACTATAGTGAATAAGCTTGTATTTCATAACTTTACATATGTGCAAATATAACTATAGGAGAGATTCCCAGAAGTGGAATTATTCCACCAAATACATATAGCATGAAAGGATATATGCATGTGCAGTTTTTAATTAATTGTGCAATTGCCCTCCATAGTAGTTGTATCAATTTACATTTCCACTGCCAATATGTGAGAGTATGTTTTACCATGCTGCAACCATACCAACGTAGTGTGTTACTATACTTCTGGATTTGCCAGTCTATGGTAACATAGGGTCACATTAATTTATATTTCTCTTATGAAAAGTGAGATTGTACATCTTTTTCATATGTTTAAAAGCCACTTATATGTGTATTTTTTACACACTGTCTCTTCTAACCCTTTGCACAATTTTCCATTGGATTATTGTTTACCTTTTGACTTTGCTCATGGTAGTTTAGTCCTGTGCAGTAGTTTTTCGTTTGCTTCTTTTTACGTACTTGAATTAGTTAACTACATATGACTTTCTCCAAGATCATAAAAGTGTTCTTTAATGGGTTTTTTCTACCATTTGGGGGGTTTCATTTATGTATTATGAAATATCCATGCAGAAAGGTGTAAAATTTAAGAGAATATCCTTATTCTTAGCAAATGCATGCTGATAACTGCACCAACTTACTCTCAAATGGTTTAGCCAAAAAAAGAGGGTGGAGGGAGAAAGAGAGAGTGAGTGTGTGTGTATGTGTGTGTGTGCGCACACAAGCACACATAAGATTTGGGAGAGAAACCGAATGTAGCAGGATATCAACAATTGGTCAGTCTAGGTGAGGACATATAGGTGTTCCTTGTACTATTCTTTCTTTCAACTCTTAAATATTTGGAAATTCTAAAATAAAGAGTTGAGGGAAAAATAATTTTTTAAGCATATAAAATGTAGATACAATTTTAAAAGTATCAATAAAAGATAATTAAGAGATGAAATAAGGAATCCATATAACATATGGATTCATAAGAGATGAAATAACATAAGAGATGAAATAACATAAGAGATGAAATAAGGAATCCATATAACATATGGATTGGATCCTGGTTGGAACAAATACATTTGGAACATTTAGAGGAATTTGAATATAGGGAGGATACTAGATAATATTAAGGAATTATTGTTAATTTTGTTAGTTATGAAATGTTATTATGATTACATATTACTATGGAAAATGGCCTTATTTTTAAAGATGCATGCTAAAATACTCTATAGAATAGCTAAATGTCATTATATCTATAATTTACTTTAAAACAGTTCACTTAAAAAAATCATTGAAGGAAATTAAGCAAAATGTTAACAGTTGTTAAATCTCAGTGATAGTTTTATATATTTATTATAGCAACCTCTATATTTTTCTGTTTCAGACTCCTTTGAAATTTTCATCATAACAATTTTTTAAAAGACAAAGAGTAAAACCTATGATCCTAGTTTTCAAGTTAAGAAATAGAATATTTAAGTTATCTTAGATGACCCTATCAGATATTCCCTCTTTCTTCCTCATGTCTCAGTACCATTTACTAAATAGTCCATCCTTTCCTACTGATCTGCAGTGCTTTCTACTGTTCTAATAGATTATTTGTCTGTTCTTGCACTGTACAACATGATCTTAAATACAATACTTTAAAGTCTTGATATCTGTTGGAACAAGTTCTCTTTTTTTGGCCTTTGTTCTTTTACAAGAGTATCTTAGGCATTCTTGAATCTTTGCTCTTCCATGTAAATTTTGTATGATATTAATATGTAGCAATCATAGAATAGATACTTATGTATTTTATATATTAATATATTTGTATGCTTTATATAATATATATTCCTCTAGTAGGGAGGAGGGGTGAGTTTATCTGAAATATCTTTCTTAAATTGAAATTTTCTAATTCTTGCCACTCCATAGCAATTTACCTTTTAAAAACTTTAATCAGAAAATTTTAAACATACCCAAAATTAGAATAGTATAGTGAATCCCAGGTAATCATCACCCAGCATCAATAATTATCAACATTTTTACAAATATTGTTTCATCTTTCTCACTTACTTCTCCCTACTGAATTTTGGAGGTGGAAATTAGAGTATTTTAAAACAAATCCCAATAAATTGGATAAATTTCTAGACATTCACAATTTTCCAAAACTGACTTGAGAAGATACAGAAAATCTAAATAGACCTATAAAAAGGAAAGAAATTAAATTAGTAATTAAAAATCTTCCCCCTCCGAAAGGAAAAAAAGAGATCAGGTCAAGATGTCTTCACTGGTGATTTTTTTTTTTTTTTTTATACAGCAGGTTCTTATTAGTCATCCATTTTGTACACATCAGTGTATACCTGTCAATCCCAATCACCCAGTTCATCACACCACCACCACCACCCTGCCGCTTTCCCCGCTTGTTGTCTATACGTTTGTTCTCTACATCTGTGTCTCAATTTCTGCCCTGCATACCAGTTCATCGGTACCATTTTTCTAGGTTCCACATACATGCATTAATATACAATATATGTTTTTCCCTTTCTGACTTACCTCACTCTGTATGACAGTCTCTAGATCATCCACGTCTCAACAAATGACCCAATTTTGTTCCTTTTTATGGCTGAGTAATATTCCATTGTATATATGTACCACATCTTCTTTATCCATTCATCTGTCAGTGGGCATTTAGGTGGCTTCCATGACCTGGCTATTGTAAATAGTGCTGCAATGAACATTGGGGTGCATGTGTCTTTTTGAATTATGGTTTTTTCCTGGGTATTCACTGGTGAATTTTATTTGACATTTAAAAGAGAAATAATACCAATACTCCACAAGTTCTTCCAAAAAATAAAGAAGGATGGAACACTTCCCAGCTCTTTCTATGAGGCCTGTATCCCCTTAATACTAAAGTCAGACAAGCAGAAGATAATAGATCTTTATAAATGTAGAAGTCCTCAACAAAATATTAGCAAACTGGATCCAACAAAATATTAAGATTATGTAGCATGACCAAATGGGATTTATCCTAAGAATGCAAGGTTGGTTTAGCCTCCAAAAATCAATTAATGTACTATACCATGTTAATAGAATTAAGGACAAAAAACACATGGTCATGTCAATAGATGCAGAAAAATCATACCTGCCAAAATCCTATACCCATTCATGCTAAAAACTCTTAATAAATTTGAAATAGAAGGGAACTTCTGCAACCTAAAAAGGACATCTATAAAAACATATACACCCCAATAAAAATTAAAAAACAAAAAAAATCCAAAAAAAATAACCCTATAGTTGTCATTATACTTTATGGTGAAAGACTATAAACACTTTTGCCCGAAAATCAGGAACAAGGCAAGGATGTCCAATCTCACCTGTTCTTTTCAACCTAGTTCTGAACATTTTAGCCAGTGCTGTCAGGCAACTAAAAGAAATAAAAAGCATCAAGATTGGAAACAAAGAACTAAAACTATCTGTTCACAGATGACGTGATCTAATACATAGAAAGTCTTAAGGAATTTCAGGAGTGCAACAATTGTACCCTGAAAATTACAAAAACTTGGTGAGGGAAGATAATGACCTAAAAAATGGAGACATATGCCTATTCAAGGATGAGAAGATTCCATACGGTTAAGAAGGTAGTTCTCCCCAAATTGATCTGTAGATTCAGTGTACTTCCCTCATCAAAATTCCAGTGGCTTTTTTTTTTCTGCAGAAATTGACAAACAGATTTTAAAATTTATATGGAAATGAGAAACATCTAAAATAGTCAAAACAATTGTAAAAAGGAACAAGCATGGGGGTCTGACTTTCCTATTTCAAAACTTACTATAAAGCTACAGTTATCAAGACAATGTGTTACTGCCATGAGGCTAGACATATAGAACAATGGAGCAGAACTGAGAGTCTAGAAATGTTTATAGTTTATTGATATTTGTACCAAGGCAAAAGGATAGTCTGTTCAGCACATGATACTGGGACAACTGGATATCCACATGCAAAAAAGATGAACTTATTAGACCCTTAACTCACACCATACACTGAAAATTAACTCAAAATTGACTTAAATGTAAGAACTAAAGCAATAAACCTTTTAGAAGATAGGAGAAAATCTTTGAGATCTTTGTTTAGGCAAACATTTCTTGGATACAACACTGAAAGCACAGTCAGTAAAAGAAAAAGTTGACAAATAGGGCCTCATCAAATTTCAAAATGTTTGTACTTCAGAAGATACCATTAAAAAATACAAAGATAAGCAACATACTAGGGTAAAATATTTGCAAAATAAGAAGACAACCCAATCAAAAAATGTGCAAAAGATATAAATAGACATTTCACTAAGGAAGATATAAGAATGGCTCATAAGCACATGAGAAGATATTCAACATTAGTCATTAGAAAAAGGCAAATTAAAACCACAATGAGATGCCATTCATAGTATTATAGCCTAGAATGGCTGTAATAAATAAGACAGGACTTTCCTGGTGGCACAGTGGTTAAGAGTCTGCCTAAATATAGGGGACACAGGTTCCATCCCTGGTCTGGGAAGATCCCACATGCCATGGAGCAACTAAGCCCGTGCGCCACAACTACTGAAGCCCACACTCCGCAACAAGAGAAGCCACCGCGATGAGAAGCCTGCACACCGCAACAAAGAGTAGCTCCTGCTCGCCGCGACTAGAGAAAGCCCGCACACGAAGACCCAACGCAGCCATAAATAAGTTAATTAATTAATTAATTAATTTTAAAAATAAGATAGACAGTAACAGATGTTGCAAGGATATAGAGAAATTGGTACCTTCATACGTTGCTGGTAGGTTTGTAAAATGGTTCTGCCACTTTGGAAAACAGTCTGGTAGTTCCTCAGAAGGTTTAGCATGGAGTTACCATATAACGCAGAGATTCCACTCCTAGGTACATATCCAAGGAAGATGAAAACATGTGTCCACACAAAATGTGTACACAATTGTTCATTGCAGCGCTTTTCGTAATAGCCAAAAAGTGAAAATAATTAAATGTCCATCAACCTTATAAATAGATAGTATGTTCAGTGATGGAATGACGGATGATTTTCTAGAAGTTATTTTCTACATTTTATTTAATGGCTAACATTAAATTTGTTAAAGTACTGTTTACCTAAAACAACTAGACTGCCAGTTATTTCTCCACTAAAAAAATATGTTTATTCAAGATCAGCGGAAAATTGCAGTTCAAGGTCTGCAACCATGGCAAGCCAAATGCAAGTCCCCAGCAAAACTGGAGAGGAAAACTCTTTCCAATAAGGGAAAAGGAAGTTGGCAAGGGTATAGTAAACAGAGTCCATGACTTTTTATTGGCTGAGTTCTTGCCAGAAAAGAAGAGGAGTCTTCTTTGTCTTGCTTTCTACTATCATCAAAGGGCATGAGAGCTCCCCCTTCTGACCTCTGACTCTATTTAATTGAGGTTTCTGTTAGTTAATTTTTTACAATAATTTTTTAGTGAAAGTGAAGGAGATAACTGATGACTCAGCTGACTAAGGCCTTGGATATGCCCGGAGGATCCCACCTAGGACACATTGTTATTTTGTTATTTTCTGAGTGCAGATCTGTACTCATCTCTAGAGTTTGTACTGTGCTACATCCTGCCTCACAAGATTCCTATGATTTAGATAACTATAAATTCATTTTACAGATAAGGAAACCTAAAACATAATAAGATTAATTTTAGGGTAACCCAGCTAGTAAGTAATGGAGGTAAGTTTTGAATTCAGTCATTCTGTTTCTAGAGTCTGTGCTCTTAGCCATCAGGTTCGCAGTGATGCTTCCTTCAAACATTCTTCTTATATTTTGTTTTCCTATGTAGGGGTCCAGATTTTATGGAAATGAGCTCAAGAAAGAAAAGCAAGTCAACCAACGAATTGAAAATATGATGCAACAAAAAGCTCAAATTACCAGCCAGCAGCTAAGGAAAGCACAATTACAGGTATTAATTCAATTGCTAAATAAAGTGGAAGCTGGTAGAATAATAATTGATAGTTAAAATGCATCATGGTCAAGTCATAACTGAAAACAAGGTGAAATGTAAATGTTCATTACATTGTAAAGCATAAAATTTAACAAATGTGCATACAACTTTGTTAAATACTGCTCTACCCTTTTACATAAAGACCCACACCTAGACATTGTCACCTGCATTATACAGAAGAGTAAATGGAGCCTTAGTTAGGTTGTGACTTGCCCAGCTTCGTATGACAGGTAGTTGGCAAAGCTAGGATTTAATCCAAAGCTTTTGTTCTTTTTATTATGTATGTACATTGCAGCTAGAAAAGCGCACAAGATAAATGTGGCATGTTTTCTGCAAAACTAATTTTGCAAAAAAGATTTAGGGGAACATGTTAACCAATTAAATTTGAAAGTACTTTAAAACATAATTGTGTTACAGTAAAATGAAGTCATGTAAATGGTAGAGTGCCAAATGTATGTGAACTTTTAAGATAAAACACAAGACTTCTAAAAATGTGGGGCCTTTGGCTTCTTCAGCATCTTTGGGGAGTAAATACTCAGTTTCTGTGGTATTAAAAGTTATTTCAGTAGAAGAGTTTGAGAAGAACCAAGCTGCAAAGCATCATGTGGTAGACTGAGAACTCAAAGCAGTAACATTAAAGTTTACTTTTAAAGACAGTTTTACCCTCTGGGACTTCCCTGGTGGCGCAGTGGTTAAGAATCCGCCTGCTAATGCAGGGGACACGGGTTCGAGCCCTGGTCCAGGAAGATCCCACATGCCGCAGAGCAACAAACCCCGTGCGCCACAACTACTGAGCCTGAGCTCTAGAGCCCGCGAGCCATAACTACTGAGCCCATGTGTCACAACTACTGAAGGCCGCGCAACTAGAGCCTGTACTCTGCAACAACAGAAGCCACTGCAATGGGAAGCCCGCACACCGCAGCGAAGAGTAGCCCCCACTCGCTGCAACTAGAGAAAGCCCGCACACAGCAACGAAGACCCAACACAGCCAAAAATAAATTAATTTTAAAAAAAAAGTTTTACCCTCTATCAAAATCTGATTCAGTTTTACAAAGCACTTTAACCTATAACGTAACAATAAAATTATAATATTAATCTACTATGCTGCAAAATTCTTTTCATGATAGAGTTC
This sequence comes from Stenella coeruleoalba, assembly GCF_951394435.1. NCBI lineage: Eukaryota > Metazoa > Chordata > Mammalia > Artiodactyla > Delphinidae > Stenella > Stenella coeruleoalba. The sequence goes on from NC_137148.1 coordinate 59,174,311, forward strand.
AAAGATTATAAATTTTGTTTTCTTTATCAAACTACAGTGTGTCATTTTCTTTTTTGATATATGCTTTCCTAGAGCACAGACTAGTTTTGGGGTTTTTTTTAAATTTAATTTATTCATTTTTGGCTGCGTTGGGTCTTCATTGCTGTGCGCTGGCCCCCTCTAGTTGCGGCGAGCGGGGGCCACTCCTCGCTGCGCTGCGCAGGCTTCTCATTGCAGTGGCCTCTCTTGTTGCGGAGCACAGGCTCCAGGGGCACGGGCTTCAGTAGTTGTGGCTCAAGGGCTCTAGAGCACAGGCTCAGTAGTTTTGGCACATGGGCTTAGTTGCTCCGTGGCATGTGGTATCTTTCTGGACCAGGGCTCAAACCCATGTCCCCTTCATTGGCAGGCGGATTCTTAACCACTGTGCCACCAGGGAAGCCCCAAGCTAGTTTTTTATCTTCTGTGTTAAGTGGTCTGCTATCATGACTAAAGATGATTTATCAGTCAAATCATCAGTTTTAATGCTTCATAGCAGTCCACTGTATGGAGGTGCATAATTTATTTACCTCATCCCACCTTGGTTCCAGTTTTTTGCTTTATATACAACATTGGGATGATCATTTGTATTCATGTATCTTTGTACTCTCCCGTTCTGTTATTTTCACCAAAGATGGTACCATTTTACATTTTCAACATAAAAGTGCTGGTTTCCTCACATACTTGTTTAAAACTAGATTTTATCAATTTTATCAGTCTTTTAGTTTTTGCTGATACGGTGTCTAAATATTATTTCATGGTTGCTTTAATTTGCCTTCCTTTGACTATGACAGAGAAGGAATGTCTTTTCACAAATGAATTAGCCATCAATATTTCCTTCTTGTGGGAATATCCTCCTTTATTCTGTTTGTTAGGATATAGGCTAAGTAGCTAGCACAAGAGACTCAAAAATATAATGGTTCAAATAAGTTTATTTCTTTCCCACATAACAGCTATGTAGTCCCAGCTGGTCTGGTGGTTCTGATCACCATAGTAATTTAGAGACCCAGGTTCTACATTGTCTTGTTCTATCATCCCCTAGTGTTATCCTTACCTGGATTGACAGAAATGGATTACCTTCAATCCATATTCCAGCCTCTGGGAAGGAAGAAAGAACCAGGAAAATATCATCGAAGGAAAGTAATTTACTATTAAACAAGTGAAAAAGAATTTGCGCACATTGCTTTAGGTCACGTTGAAGTTTCACGGCCACACCTAAGTGCAAGAGAAGCTGTAAAATATATTCTCTAGCTGGGTGGCCATGTGTCAGCTAAAAATCTATTACTATGGAAGGAAGAGAGAGTAGATTTCAGGGTTCAACTAGCAGTCTAAAGCAATACTCTTTGCCCACATTTCTAGAGGAGTTTGTTTTCTCCTCTTTTATAGATCTTATACGTGAAAAATTTTTTTTCTCTGCCGCTTGTAAAGATTTTTCTAATATGTTGTTTGTCTTTTAATTTTGCAGGGATTTTTCCCTATACATTTTTAAATGTTTATGTAATCAAATCCAGCAGTGTTAAAAATTTTTTTCTTGGCTTTAGTATTGTGCATAGAAAGTTATTCCTCACAACCAAGCCTGTATGTTCTTTTAGTGTTTTTATCGTTTTTTTATATTCAAATCTTTAGTCCATTTGGAATTTGTTTTGATGTAAGGTATGAAGTATATTTTTCTTAAATAGTATTATATTTTCCTTAAATGGTATTATTTTTCCTAAATGGTGATCCGCTTGTCCCAACATCATTTATTTAATCATAAGTCCTTTCTCCACTGAATTGAAATGAGGAACTTCCATATACTAAATTTTCATTGTGCTTGGATTTGTTTCTGGACTCTCTGTCTCTCTCCCTCTCTCTCTCTCTTTTTTTTTTTTTTTTTTTTTTTTTTTGTGCTATGCGGGCCTCTCACTGTTGTGGCCTCTCCCGTTGCGGAGCACAGGCTCCGGATGCGCAGGCCCAGCAGCCATGGCTCGCGGGCCTAGCCGCTCTGCAGCATGTGGGAACTTCCCGGATCGGGGCACAAACCCGTGTCCGCTGCATCGGCAGGCAGACTCTCAACCACTGTGCCGCCAGGGAAGCCCTCTTTTTTTTTAATAAATTTATTTATTTATTTTTGGCTGTGTCTGGTCTTCGTTGCTGCATGCAGGCTTTCTCTAGCTATGGCCAGTGGGGGCTACTCTTTGTTGTGGTGCGTGGGCTTCAGTAGCTGTGGCACATGGGCTCAGTAGTTGTGGCTCGTGGGCTCTAGAGGGCAGGCTCAGTAGTTGTGGCACATGGGCTTAGTTGCTCCATGGCACATGACATCTTCCTGGACCAGTGCTCAAACCCGTGTCCCCTGCATTGGCAGGCAGATTCTTAACCACTGCGCCACCAGGGAAGTCCCTGGACTCTCTTTTAATCAATTGAATCTTTCCCCATATCAGTACCATGCAGTTTTATTTATTGAATCATCATAATATAGTTTAATATTCCCCCTCACTACTCTTCAGAAAAAAAATTTTTTTCTTATGCATTGTTTCTTTCACATAAGTTTAAGCATTATTTCATCAAGTTAAAAAAATTCTATTCTGCCCGCAGTAACACTGTTTTTAAGTTGATATTAATCCTTAGGCAGTTTACTTTCCCTTTTTGGTAACTTTTATTGATTTATAGTCTACAAATATCTTTAATAAAGTTTTAAAAATGTAATACATAGGAGTGGTACAATATAACAACTTCTTGCTGTTTATACTACTTTTAAAGCTCATTTCCTTAAATATGCTAATAATCTGAGGAAACAGAAAACACCGTACATTGTGTAGCGGTACTTCAGGTTTTGCTATGGTTTTAGTTGATATTCCATGGGAGGCTCTGAGGCATCTTTTGCAAGGGAAATGGCAGGAAATGTGTTTTATGTTGATTGTAAAATTGTTTCAGTTTTTGAGCTTCCTTTAAAAGAAGTTGTATGAGTGGGAGGGTATTGAGGAAATCCTAAGGAGTCTAGAAGGTCTGAAAGAACAGAGAGGTTTTCATGGGAAATGTGTTTCTATTTTAGAGTCATGAAATTTCCAAGTAGTAGATTTTATTGTGTGTGATAAGATAAGAAAGCTCTGTAGGCATAAACTCCCTTGATGTTTCTTGAGAACCTCCCTAAGTATTCCCCACCCCATCCCATCCTCATTAAACTTCTTAAAAGCACAATCATTTTTGTAGCTGTCAAAACATCTTATTGTAACATGGGCTCTTGAATTGAATAGACAAACATCCATGTTATATTAAATGGCAATTACACAGCAGATCAGTGCATTTTGACCACTTTAACACTGGATTTGGAGAACCCAGATTTACTTAACAATTTTTAGGGTAATATTAAGTCAAGAAAATGAAAAACAATATTTCTGAAGTAGTCTCCTAAATGTAATCCAAAAGGGGGATTTTTAAAACATAAATAAGACATAATATGATATAAAATAATACTACTAGAGCTTGATTTGCGCTTATTTCAGTGTTAAACACTTTAAGAATTCATTTTAGGGAAGTATCATAAAATAATGGAAAGAGCACAGGCTTTAGAGTAACCTGTTTTCCAGGTCTAATTCTAACATTTACCAGCTCTATGATTTAGGGCAAATTTAATTATCTTACTGAGCTTTAGTTTCATCTATAAAATGGGAATAATAATTATTCTCTCAATTAATTTGACCATTAGGTGAGTTAACATAAGAAGCATTTTTCATATTACATATAATATACTCAGTAAATGTCATTTCTACTTTAAAAATTATAGTTAATATCACTAAGCCCTTACCATATCCCTAGATAAGTGAGTCATATGGGTATCTCTTAATTCTTTCAACCTTTTGAAATTGGTTTAGTCCCTCTTTACAAATAAAGAAAGGATGAGAGGGATTAACTTACCCACTATCATGTAACTAGTAAGTGGCAGGCTTGAGACCCAAACAAAAACCCACTGTGATACACACTGGCTCTGAACTATAGCAAGAGGGACTAGGTACATATTAGAGACTCAGATCAGAACTTGGAAGTCATTTGGAAGGAAAAATGGAAGAAAGGAAAACATGAATGAAAATTTCAGTAGAAGAAACTGGAAAAAAGCAGTGATGGTGTGCATTTGGTAGATGTAGAAGAAAAGAGTTCAGATAAGGGTGACTAATGAGAGATAGTAAAGCAAAGTGGAACGTGAGTCATTCAGTGGCGAGGTTTCCTTTTGGCACCTGTACACTTGTTTTAAGCACGGAAAGGACAATAGATTGCTGAGGAAACTGTCATAGCATTAATGTATGAGTCTAAGGAGAATTTTTTCCCATTTGGTTTGTTTTCTATTTATTATCTTTTTCCTTTTCAGCATTTCTGGGTTAAGGTATTTCAGATGCTGCTCCCTTATTCTCAGTTGACTCAAATCTAAGGCACATTTTCTGGATTGATATAGAGTCGTTTTTAATCTAACCTTGTTTTTATTAGTCTCCATGAATTGTTTACATCTTTTTTTTTTTTTTTTTTTTTTGCGGTATGCGGGCCTCTCACTGTTGTGGCGTCTCCCGTTGCGGAGCACAGGCTCCGGACGTGCAGACTCAGCGGCCATGGCTCACGGGCCCAGCCGCTCCGCGGCACGTGGGATCCTCCCGGACCGGGGCACAAACCCGCATCCCCTGCATCGGCAGGCGGACTCTCAACCACTGCGCCACGAGGGAAGCCCTGTTTACATCTTTTTTTATGTCAGGATGCTATTCTCTAGTTTGAAATTGAAGTACTGGAAGAAATAGTTATTCTAAATCTGGATGATAAATTGGAGTAATGTTAAAACGTTCCATTTATTAGGTGTAGTATCTCACTGCATGAGATAGCCTTCTCCAAACTTTTTCTACAAATACTACTTTCTCTTTTTTAATCAGAAATATATATATTATATATATGGAATAAATATATATATAAAAGAATAAAATTTATACTGATATGTATAAATGGGTGTACAAGTCTCTCCTCCCTTTCTCTTTTTTTTTTTTTTTTTTTTTGGTGGTACGCGGGCCTCTCACTGTTGTGGCCTCTCCCGTTGCGGAGCACAGGCTCCGGACGCGCAGGCTCAGCGGCCATGGCTCACGGGCCCAGCCACTCCGCGGCATGTGGGATCTTCCCGGACCGGGGCACGAACCCGTGTCCCCTGCATCGGCAGGCGGACTCTCAACCACTGTGCCACCAGGGAAGCCCCCTTTCTCTTTTATGAGGAAAGAGTTTGTTTGTTTGCTTGTTTACATAGTTACCATTATTTATTTTCATTGTGAGAACCTTTAAAATTTACATTCTAGTAACTTTCACATATCAGTACAGTATTGTTAGCTATAGTTATCATACTGTACCTTAGACCCCAAATCTTACTCATCTTTTTTTTTTAACTGAAGTAGGTCAATTGACCTATGACACTATGTTAGTTTCAGGTGCACAATATAGTGTTTAAATATTTCTGTATGTTACAAAATGATCACCAGGATAAGTCTATAGTTACCATCTGTCATCTTACAAAGTTATTACAGTATTATTCCCCATGCTTTACACTTCATCCTTGTGACTCATTTATTTTGTAACTGGAAGTTTGTACCCTTTATCTCCCTTTGAGGAAAACTTTTTAAAGCAGATAAGGTCTTTCTCCTGATGGAACTCACAATTTAGAGTCTAATATTACAGTAAGTGCCATAGTAAGAGCAGGAAAACAAGTAAGGAAACATTGAATTCTGTGGCATAGAGGACAGAGATCCAATTAAGTTACAGAGACACATCTGAGCTGATCCTTGAAGGGTTGGTGACAGAACTAGGAAGGGCATTCTGCACAGAGGAACAGCCTGAAGAAGGCACAGAGTACCCCAGGTTATTCAGTGAGTTGCAGCCTAAACAGGAATGGATCCTCTAGAAAGTCTCACTATGGCTACTGGAGACAAATATGAATCAGGGTGATTGTTTCTAAAAGAGGAGTTGCGGGGTTTCCCTGGTGGTGCAGTGGTTAAGAATCCACCTGCCAATGCAGGAGACACGGGTTCGAGCCCTGGTCCGGGAAGATCCCACATGCCACAGAGCAACTAAGCCCGTGTGCCACAACTACTGAAGCCCATGTGCCACAACTACTGAAACCTGTGCACCTAGAGCCCATACTCCACAAGAGAAGCCACCACAATGAGAAGCCCACACACCGCGATGAAGAGTAGCCACTGCTCACCACAACGAGAGAAAGTCCGCATGCAGCAACAAAGACCCAATGCAGCCATAAATAAATAAATAAATAAATAAATAAATATTTTTTTAAAAAAAAAAGAGGAGTTGCGGTTTTAACTTGTAGCTAGTAGGCCAGGCGTCACTATAATGTTAAGAAGGAAGACCTTGAAAAAAAAAATTCTGCAGAATGAAAACAAGGTTGAAGTCCAACGAGGGGAAAAAGCTAAATTATGCCCCTGAAACTCTCCACCTTTTAGGAAACCTACTCTAGGGATCTCCACATGATGGAAATTGCTTTCATTCCAGAGCTCACACCACTTGCTTATTTCTTTCTGGCTGCTTTTCCCTTAATTTTTTACTGCTTTGTTATGCAGTTCTCCAGTGATCCTTTTAGTAATAGATTGCATTTATTGAACTTGTACCATGTGCCAAGACACTCTTCCATGCTCTCTATGTATTCTGTTTCATTCAATAGCTTTCTTTTCTCTTCTCTTCATGATTTTACTTAATGCTCTTACTGACTTCCTTATATGTTACTAAATCAAAATGGTCACACAGCCACCCCCAGCTGCAGGGGAAGCTAGAAAACTGTGTATTTAGCTTTTTCAGCCTGTATAGTAGAGGCCACAAAAAAGGAACACTTGGGAATGGGTATGTCTGCTACATAAACCCTTTTCTTACTGCCCTACCTTGGTTATTTCTTTCATTTCTCTTTCTTCTTTCTTATCAATCCAACTCTTTTTCTGTAAAGAAAATCCCTGTAAAAAAAATTTCTGTAAAATTTTTGTAAAATTTTCTGTAAAAATTTTACAAAAAAAAAATTTCTGTAAAATTTTCTGTAAAAAAAAATTCCTTAAAGATTCTTCACTGTTATATTTGATATATTTATATATGTTGAAATTTCATGAAAGGATAAATTACAGATTAAATTTTCAATTTTGATTTGAATAGACTAACAGTTATCAAATTTTAGCCTTATAAAAGCAATTCTACAGAGGAAATGTTTACAGTATGCCTTAGGACGATCGATTGTACAGTAGTATTCAGCATAAACATCATATGCCAAAGAAGTATAATCTTTTATTGTACATTTCCTTTGTTAATATTTTAAGATGTTAATATTATGGGTCAGGTGGGAGTTGTTGTTTATTTTACCTAAACTGAAGCTTTTAGTTACAGTAAGTTGTTTTCCAAATTTATAAAGCAGTAGAATCATTTGATATATAAACAGTTGGAATGCTTTATTCATTCAGTAAATATTTATTAAGTACCTGTTATGTACTTGTAGGTATTGAAAAATGAAAGAGTTAGTAGGGAATGATATTTGAGAACAGACTGCCTATGTTCATGAAAATAAAAGCCTTAATAAACAATAATCGAATATACATAGATAGGTGTGGGGATGGGTGGGTGAGTGGGTAGCCAGATGGATGGATGGACAGACAGAGACAAATTGACACCTACTAAAAGTAAGATTAGTGTTGGGAATTCCCTGGTGGTCCAGTGGTTAGCACTTGGTTCTTTCACTGCCATGGGGCCATGTTCGATCCCTGGTTGGGGAACTAAGATCCCACAAGTCACTTGGCCAAAAAAAAAAAAAAAGATTAGTGTTATGATTAGTGGTATTTCAATACTGTGTTGTCTAAAGTATGTTAACTTTTTAAAAATTAAGGTTGACAGATTTGCAATGGAATTGGAACACAGTCGGGATCTGAACAATACCATAGTACATATTGACATGGATGCTTTCTATGCAGCTGTAGAAATGAGGGACAATCCAGAACTGAAGGATAAACCCATTGCTGTAGGATCAGTGAGTATGTTGGTAAGTAGATAAAGATCAAAGACAAATAGGAAGTTCATGACATATTCATATTCAAGTAATCCTTACTGGTTCACGAAGGGGAAAGACTATTGAGTTCCACCAGTTCTATCAGAGTATTTATATGTGTTCAATTACTGAATCCTTTCAACATCAGTTGAGGTACAAATTTTTATTTCCATTTGACAGATAAGAAAACAAACTCAGAGAGGGGTTTAATAATGTCCCCAAATTTATAAACCTGGTAAATGGTAGAGTGGCATTGTATCTTTCTGCTGCAAATTATATTTTTCTTAAGTAACTGTTCTAGTTAAAGAGAACTGAAAAAGAAAGAAGAGGAAATGTTATTCTAAAGCAGAGTTTTGCAAACAATGGCCTACAGGCCAAATCCAGCCTGCTGCCTTACTTTGTAAATAAAATTTTATTGAACACAACATTATAAATCAACTATACTCCAATAAAAATTTAAAAAATTTTATTGGAATACTGTCACACCCATTCATTTATTATTGTTTCATTAAAAGAGCAGAGTTTAGTAATTGCAACAGAGGCCATATGATCTGCAAAGCCTAAAGTATTTGAACCTTTACAGAAAAAGTTTGCCAGCACCAGTTTTGGAGTAACATGTTTCATTAATGTAAGTACTGTAATTAAGTGGTTTTTTCCATGACTTGAAACCTTTGCACTTCTGTGACTATGTTGCTTTTCCTATTGCCACCCTCACCGTAGAAGGTAAAGGTGACCAGGATAGCTGTGTGTAGCTAAAGATGTGTTGGGAATTAGAAACAGCAACTGGAGTATATGGGTTTTGGTATTAAAAAAATACAAAAGAAATAAGGAAGGTTCTTTCCTGTTCTACTCCTTTCAATGCCTTAGATAACTATTAACCTGATTCCCGAGTTATTTTATTATAAAACTGTAATCTGTTCATTATCTCTGTTCCCACAAGTATGCAGGCAACTAACAATCCTGGTTCCAAAGCAGTGTTTGTAGGAAAGGATACTCTCCTCTCCTACAAATCATCAACTAATATTTGAAAAAAATATATTTAATTTTATTAAGAATATATATCACCATATATTTATGTGAAATTATGTATATGAACCCCTTCAGTACTTACTGGACACCCATTTATGCTCATGATTCTGTAATTTGTTTGGCCTGAGGCGACCCAGGACTGGAGCCTACAGGCTCTTTGGTGGGGCTAATGGCGGACTCTGGGAGGGCTCACGCCAAGGAGTACTTCCCAGAACTTCTTCTGCCAGTGCCCTTGTCCCCACAGTGAGCCACAGCCACCCCCTGCCTCTGCAGGAGACCCTCCAACACTAGCAGGTAGGTCTGGTTCAGTCTCCTATGGGGTCACTGCTCTTTCCCCCTGCGTCCTGATGCGCACACTACTTCGTGTGTACCCTCCAAGAGTAGAGTCTCTGTTTCCCCTGGTCCCGTAGAAGTCCTGCAGTCAAATCCCGATATCCTTCGAATTCCTCCTTGCGTTGCTGGCCGCCCCCGCAGTTGGGAAGCCTGATGTGGGGCTCAGAAGCTTCGCTCCAGTGGGTGGACTTCTGTGGTATAATTGTTCTCCAGTTTGTGAGTCACCCACCCAGCGGTTATGGGATTTGATTTTATTGTAATTGCGCCCCTCCTACTGTCTCATTGCAGCTTCTCCTTTGTCTTTGGATGTGGGGTACCTTTTTTGGTGAGTTCCAGTGTCTTCCTGTTGATGGTTGTTCAGCAGTTAGTTGTGATTCCGGTGCTCTTGCAATAAGGAGTGAGCGCATGTCCTTCTACTCCACCATCTTGAACCAAGCTCTCCAGAAGCTGCAGACTTTTTAATGCCTAGGTTTCAGGACTTGCATAATGTCACTCCCTCACATTCTTTTGGTCAAAACAAGTCACAACCAAGTCTCTTGGTATGAGGAACCAGAACCCACCTTTTGACAGGAGGAACTGTAAAAGGTTGTGGCTGTGATTCATAATCCCCCACAAACCTAAAAGTTAAAGGAAGTGACATCTAAAGTTGTGTTTGTACTCTACTGTAGATCTAGCTTTTATATCAGTTCCATTAGATTTATTTATATTTAAAGCATTGGTTTGTCCTTCAAGTGCTGTCTGCACTTTCTAGTCCAGAATATTGACCAAGGATTAGCATAGTTTTGAATACTATCAAGATTTCTTAAACACCATTTGAAAACCATTAATGGCAAATTTATATTATCATTCTGAAATAATGCTTTCATTTGGTAGGTTTTGTTTGCTTTCTTTGAATTTTCAGTTGAGATTCCAAAGATTCCATTTGTGATTAGTTTTTTTTAAATGGTACTATGGCCTGCCACATTAATCTGGATTGTTGTCAGGTATCTTCATCAACAGGATTTAATAAGTAATGTTCTTTTTACTCTCGATGACAAAATTTTGGCTCCCTGTCCACCAATGCCGAAGAAAAAATACGGAGACAGGGTTTGGAGGAAGTAGAAAAGGGTAGCTTTATTCCTTTTGCCAGGCAAAGGGGGTAACAGCAGGGTAGCACCTCAAGAGCTGTGCCCCTTCCCTGGGTAATAGGGGAAGTTTGTATAGCCTGGGGCTTGTGGTCTAGGGTAGGTGATATGGCTCAAAGTAATGAAGGTCTTGCATTTCTTTTCTTCTGCAAATTCATGGCCAAAGCTGGCATCAGGAGGCTCAGCAACTGGGTCTGGTGACAGTGATTATCGGCCCGTGACCTTCTTTCTGAAATGAAGAGTGCTACAAGGGAGTGTAGAGGGAGAAGTGCCAGGTGCAAAGGGTCATTTGTATGGAGTCAGAGAGTAATCAGCTTTGTGAAGGACAAGTCTAGCTACAAGTGTTTGTTAGTAGTAACAGCTAAAGAATAACCAAGATTGCTTAACTCTTTCAGTCCTGTTTATGTTGTTTCCCCAGCCTATTCATTGATTCCTTATTTTCCTTGTTTATCAAAAAACAAAAGTCTCATTTCTATTTTTGCTGCAACACTCTCATAATTGTTTAGTACCATCTCGTAGTCAAAATGTTTTCACCAAAAAAGATATTCAAGCATTAAGAAATAAAGCTTAATTTTTAAAGTTCTTTTATGCTTTAATCACTTGTTTGAGAGTTGATTTAACTGACCATATATTAGAACTTTGTTTTGTTTTTTTTCTAGATCAAAAATTTACAAAATTCCAAATCCATACTATTATACTATACCATTACTTTGCATACTATTACTTTTTGTAACTTCTATACTATTTGTACTATATTGCTTTATAACTATTACTTGACTACTACTATGTTATTACTTTAATGTAACATCACCCACTATCATCTAAACTTTTATATATACTATATTACAGGTATGCATTAAATCCAATGAAGTTTAGTTACTGGAAATGTAAGAGAACCTTTTTATTAGCACGGTCTTGCTTATTACCTCACGTCACGTTATAAATATGGTACAGCAGTGGGAGAGGGTCATGGTGTTATACCATAACAGGATAAAATCAAAGCTTGATTTGAGACAGTGGCCTATAAAAGAAATGTCCTTGAATTGAAAATGCACATCAGTAATGTTTCTTTTGAAAGCATGGATCAATATGTCCATTTAGGTTTGAATATTTTTCCCCATGTGGTCCATTTTCTTTCAGACCACTTCGAATTACCACGCAAGGAGATTTGGTGTTCGTGCAGCCATGCCAGGATTCATTGCAAAAAGACTCTGCCCACAACTTATTATAGTGCCCCCAAACTTTGACAAATACCGAGCTGTGAGTAGAGAGGTAAGTCTGATGTCTCACCCCTACTTATAGCCTTCTGCTGATTTCCTGTCATCTACAGAGTCAAGTCCAAATGCTGTAGCACATCAGAATTTAGCCTTAGCTTATCCCTTTAAGTCTCCCTTCTACCACTTCCTCAGCTTATATGTCAAATACTGAGCTGCATGTGTGTCCAGAATACACTCTTCTATTTCCCAGTTCTTTGCTTTTCCATGTGTTTTTCTGTCTGCATAGAAAACTCTGATCTCCCCAGAAAACTCTGAATTGCCTTAATTATAACCTAAATTAACTTTAGCTATTTTTCTGTTAATGTGCAATGTACATTTCTTCTAGAATCACCTTATATTTATAATCTACAGAATTAATTCCAAGTCATTAATTCCAAGCTCTTTTCTGAATAAATTTTTTATCAATGTTTTTAAACAGTAACAAAATTAACTTATTTTGATTAGCTGCTCTCCTTGCCCCATAATCTAGGGAAGGTGCTTATGAGCATTTAATATCCAGAGGGTGTAATCAAAGAAAAAGGGGAATAATCTATTGCTTTGAAAAGGTTCTCTGAAAAATAAAGATTTGATGATTCACTAAAATTGCCTAAACTGTCATATATGAAAAACTGCCCTTTTCTCTAATTGTGGTAACAACTGGACTATCATGGCACTGCTAAAACTTCAGTCATAAATTGAAATTTTAGTATACGACCTCAAACATTTTTAGACTACTGTGGCAAAATGCAGTGTGTTAAAGCCTACTGTCTGAATTGAAACACTTAAAAACTCTGGCCTCCCACTTACTACCATTTAGTCTCGTAAATTGTCTTTAGATTCACTCTTCTTATTTGTATTCCACCTCATTTCCCCTAGCAGTGAAACCTCCCCCAAATCAAAATGATACTCCACTTCCAGTTTTTTTAAAGTTTTAAAAAATTCTTTGAAAAACAGCCTGTGGAAGCAAGTGCTTTTGTGCCTACATCTGCAGAGGTGGTGGGGAAGGGGAAGCAGGTTCACACAGGTTACTGCTTATCTGTTTTACTGTATTCTTAAGTAGAGATAAAATGCCAACCATAAATATTATAAGCTTTTAATAAGTTTGAAAATCCTCCAAAGACTTTGTAAGAATTTTTTTAACTTCTACTTTAACTCAGTAAAACTTCTGACAGTACAACAATGAGAACTAAATTGCTTTTAGTTCTCTTTAGTTATTTACATAAGATGGAGAAATCTTTCTTCAAATTCAATCAGGATCTAACTAGTTTATTTGCAGATGACAAATGGATTCTTATCTGTAAATGAACTACAGTGCAAAGTCACTGATTATAAATGCATTAATATTTATGGCTTGGTTTAAACGTGTAAGAAAAAGCCATTTTCGTTTTATCCAAAAAGAATGGAATAGCTTTAACTGCTCTCCAAGCCTAAGTGCTTGATTTTTACTGGAGTCTGTCTATTTTTGTTCTTAAAGCAGTATCCTGTGTAAAGGAAGTTAGTGAGTGTTCATTGTCTCCAGAGAGTACTTCTCATTCAGAATAATCTTAGTTGGCTGCCAACTACAGACGTTCCAGAGTTTCATTTTCACTAGAAAGATTCCATTTGAGCACATTGTAGAACTGGTTTCTTCTACAAGAACAAAGCTAATTAAGGTACTCTCTGAGTAAAGCTTGGCCAAGTTTTATGCCACCATTTTCTAAAATTACCTTTGACTCAGCTGTTCATAATTATATTAAGCTAAATCGCTTTCTTTTTATAAAGCATCAAAAAAATTTTTCTCATGATAAGGCAGACAGCTTTTAAACACTAGGTGAAACATAACATAATTCAGCAAGTATGTTTTTCTAATATACATATTATTTTGGCAACCAGTTCCTCTCACTTCAGCTAATACTTAAGTGGTTAAAAAAAACTTTCATATAATAAAACTATCTTATATAAAAGCCATTTCTGGAATCATGCAGAGATTCTGATCTCTTTACATATTTCTTTTATCCCAAGATGCAACTCCAGACTTTTCCCCATCATTTAATATAGACACAGACTTACACTACAGATTTTGTCATCTTTTCCATTCTAAATCCTGATTTTTGTTTTCTGAATGGATACATGCATTAGTGTGTGTACTGAGTGGAGTTTTATGGACATATTATAATTAATTGGAGTAGAACTACTTTCTAAAGCAACATAATACCTTCATGTAAGAGTATTCCTTTTTAAAATGAACAAAAACGGGCCTTTCTCACCTTCTGAAATGACCCACGCTCTGTCTGTGGAGTGTGTTTCTCCCAAGGCCGCTCGCACCTTCTGAAATGGCCCGCGCTCTGGCTGTGGAGTGTGTCTCTCTCTAAACAAGTTGACTTGGGGACTTCCCTAGTGGCGCAGTGGTTAAGAATCTGCCTGCCAGTGCAGGGGACATGGGTTTAATCCCTGGTCTGGGAAGATCCCACGTGCTGCGGAGCAACTAAGCCCATGAGCCACAACTACTGAGCCTGTGCTCTAGACCCAACGAGCCACAACTATTGAGCCCATGCGCCACAGCTACTGAAGCCTGCAAGCCTAGAGCCCGTGCTCTGCAAGAAGAGAAGCCACCGCAATGAGAAGCCTGCACACCACAACGAAGAGTAGCCCCCGCTCACCACGACTGGAGAAAGCCCGCGCCCAGCAACGAAGACCCAACGCAGTCCAAAAATAAATAAATAAGTAAATAAAATTTAAAAATAACTAACTAAATAAATAAATCCACTTCTTACCTAAGAAAAAGAAGAACAAAAACAATAGTAAAAGGTAAAGGAGAGCAGGATCCTATTGTTCCCACTTCCGCTTTTGACTTGCCACCTAAAATTATGTTGCTTCACCATTTTTTCTGGGCCTATCAGAATGATGTTGTTGTTTATTTGAATCACTTATTATATATAGATATAGGTGGCTAAATAGAGATTGAATCAAATGAAGCTATTTCATGGTCTTCTGCCTTTGTGATCTACTTTAATACAAAAGAGAATTTGGACAAACTTGCCCTAGCAGTAAATTATTTATTCTCTAAATCCATGAGCTATTGATTATAGAATCCTTACTATAGTTGCAAAGTAAGAATATTAATGTTTCTTATCAGCTGTATGTGGCACGTTTTACTTTGGCAGCAAAATTAAACCATCTTGTTCCTTTCGAAGGTTAAGGAAATACTTGCTGATTATGATCCCAATTTTATGGCCATGAGTCTTGATGAAGCCTACGTGAATATAACAAAGCATTTAGAGGAAAGACAAAATTGGCCTGAGGACAAAAGGAAGTATTTCATCAAAACAGGGAACTCTCTAGAAAATGGTAAGCAATTTATTAGAATGCTCAGACTAAAAACAAACAAAAAATCCTTTGAATTAACCAGTTAACTCATTAGGATGTATAGGTGCAGGACTAAATATAGCTTTATTATGAAAAAGTATTAAAAATTAAAAATCAGGGAATTCCCTGGTGGTCCAGTGGTTAGGACTCCATGCTTTCCACTGCAGGGGGCATGGATTTGATCCCTGGTTGGGGAACTAAGATCCCACAAGCTGCACGGCACAACCAAGTGGGTTTTCTGAGATAAATGTGTGGAATGCCACTTTTAAATCAAATGAGATTGTTAAATCTCTAGACTTTAAGAGTGTGCAGAGTCCCTAAACAAAGTAATTTCATAGCAGTTTTTTCCGTAAGATATAACTAACCAGGGGTTGGATTGCCTTGAATCTGAGGAGGTTCTTTGTTTATAGTGGCCTTTTTATGTAGCTGTTAATAGAAAATAGATTCTTTTTTAATTAGCCTTGAACATATCAAAATATTGGGTGGGTTTTTTTTCTTTATTTCCCAAATTTTCTATAATCTGTTTATACAGTGATTGCTGCTCTTAACCTTGCCGAAATTAATGACTCCCCAACTCCCTTCTTGGCCTTAGATCTTATTTTGATTCTTTTTATATATAATGAAACAAGTTTATGACCCCAAGGTTTTTTTCAAATGAGCCCCTTATTACCTACCCAAAACAATGCCAAAAATCATGCAGATAATACATGTACTGCTTTCAGTCCTCTGTCAGAGGTGTGATTACTTCAAATGCCAGCACTGCCCTGGACCCCTGAGCAAAGTTCACCTGGATGAAAAGGTAGAAATAGAGGGTTTGCTCAAAACCCATAGCCATGTTTCATGTGTACAACTCATTAACTGCTTCAGAGGGGACAGGCTGCGGTGGGGAAGCTCTTTGTAACTTTCCCTGAAGCAAAAATGGTAGATCCTCAATGCCATAAAATTCTAACTTTACCATTGTTTGGGGCTCACATCTTTGGAGCAAATTTAGTATGGACATTGAATCATGATTTTATTACCTTACTTAGAGCTCTAATGGAGTAGGTCTCTCTCTTTAAGAGAAACGTTAAACAATAAACAAACATAATTTCTGGACACAGGGGCTTGGAGCAAAAGGTTTTTTGCTCTTAGTATAACTTTATTGTTTGAGGAAGTGACACACAAAGTCTAATGTCACTTTGCTTAAAATCTTACTTTGTTAGTTCCTTACTTTTCACAGGAGAAAGGAGGGGAGCCATTAAATAGTTATGTCAAAGCATCCCCTGAGGGTGTCCTATATATAATAACTACTTTCACAATATGTTATAAAAAATTATATTGGGACTAAGGTAAATGTTTTCATTCTCTACTAATGTTCTTTTCATTTACTATATGTCCACACTTATTATGAGGATGTGAATTTTTAATATCGTTGCTTTCAACATATTTATGTACTTTCCTCTTCATGTATTTCATATTCTTAAGCAATTTAAATAGTTTCACTTTTTTTTTTTCATATATAAGTCCCTGTCGGCTGGACTTTCAGGCATGTCTGATTTCACATTATGCCCAGAGAAGCTGTCAACAGTGAGTTGGAGTCATGGCAGGTGGTTGATATACCTTCCTCTAAAGTCCAAGGGATTTTTCTGCTGTTTGCCCCTTTTCTAAAAGGCACAGTCTGTAAAGAAATAAAATAATAATTATTATTATTTTATGTTTATTCTCTCATAAATCTAGATGGTGCCAGGCAATGTAAAAAACTAAAATACTGTACTGTATACTTTTTAGCACTTGCCGTCCAGATGGGATCTTAATCCTACTGTTTCAAATTATAAGAAACCTTACTTTAATATGCTGATCACCTCAGTTATGAGGCTTATAAAGATAATTCTTTCAGAAAGCAAATAAGAAACCACTTCAGCGGTTGGTTGCATAGCCAGGCCTCGCAGAGAAGTAGAGAGATTGAAACGATAACTACACCATTCAGCAGCGGCTCTAAACAATGAACCTGAAAACAGCATGCTTTGCTTTCTGCTGTAGTGTCCTGCTATCAGTGACTCACCTGAGGGCAGTGTGATAGAAGCATGAGGTACAAAACATGGCATAAGGAGCTGCAGAAGGAGGTTGTGAACGTGCCTTACGTGGCCTGCAGGTTTTCCGTAGCTCTTTACCTTGACTTTCACACATCTAGTTGGGAAAAAGAGGGTCCAGGTAAATACCATTTCAGCTGTGCCTTAGTCTTAATCCCCCTGAATTGCTCTGCATTTTAAAACCAGATAATGGAAAATGAAAGGAACTAAAGTACATAAATAACGGCTAGTGTAAGTTTGAAAATAAGGCTTGTTTTGTATATGGCCTGGGAATTCAGATTTGGAAAATACCTGTCTGTAACTTAATTCATATTACATACTTAAAAATTTGAAACTAATTAGGTGTCTGTCATTTTATTTATATTATCTTTATAAAATCTCTTGAAAAGGCCATCTTCATTTTTTAAGTATATGTGTCTTGAAACTAGAAATTTAATTTTTGCATCTGTATTTACCTTAATTTGGAAAACATTTATATGTAATAAAATTATGAAATGGATGAAAAAGCTCTGTTGTTAATCTTAGTTTTTATCAATTTTACACTTCAACTGATTTCTCCTCCATTAAGCCTGGAAAGTAAAGTCTTCAATAGATTTGTTCATAAGGACATTTTTAGTATCTGTATAGATTTAAGTGTATTTCACAGTTCATTTATGAAAAATGCAACTAAAATGAGATAATAACCAGATTAGTTTTTTTACTTTACTTTTTAATATTAATATTAGTTTACTGCCTTTTGATAATAACGAAGGCTTCTCGCTCTTAAACTTGGACCATGGTTAATCTGATTAGACCTTAAGAATTTATATATTTAAAGAAATAATTTCTATTGATATCAGATGTGCTCTTAGTAAAAGTGATACTTTATAAACAAACAAGTCAAAATTAAAATCAGCATTTGAAAGAAGAAAATTCAGATTATTTAACATTTGAAAAGTTCTTCCATGAATGAAAAAATTTTTTAGGCTTTTTTCCCCCTCCAAAAGCAAAATTTATCTTTCAGGCATAATTGCTCTATGTTGCTTAACACCTTTTTCCTTATTCCTAAATTCTAATTTAAGAAGGTTCTTTTTTTCCTCTAGAGATGAGTAAAGGAAAAAAACCTTTCATCTTTTTGAGAAAAAAGTACTGTGAATCTAATTCCAATTCTGGGTTTCAATTAATTTCAGTACAAAAATTAGTGAGATTTACATAAGATATTTCGTTTTAAAATGTATACAATGGAAATGGATAATATTTCTTTTAAGAAAAACTTAGAATCAGTGTTTTCTTTGGTAAACAGTTAAAAATATAAATGCTAACATTTCTGACCTTGGTTCTTAGAAAGCAAACTAAACTAGATTTGTTTTGTCTTTAGAAAGACTGTAGGGAAACCTAATTTATGAAGTATGTACTTTTTAAAATGAAGATGAATTACTGTTGCTGTTTATAATTTAGATAAACCAGGAAAGGAAGTTAATAAACTGCATGAACAGGAACGATCCATCTCTCCTCTACTTTTTGAAGATAGTCCTCCTGATTTGCAGTCCCCAGGAAATCCTTTCCAAGTGAACTTTGAAGAACTGAATAATCTTCAAATACTCCAAAACTCAATTGTTTTTGGAACATCAGCTGAGGAAGTGGTAAAGGAAATTCGTTTCAGAATCGAGCAAAAAACTACACTGACAGCCAGTGCAGGTACTTAAAAGGATATTGATGGTTCCAATAGTTATAATTTTCAGACTAGCTAACATAGTGTAATATTAGTAGTTTCTCACTATAAAGTGTAGAATAACATTTTACTTAGCTGTTTTTTTATTAACTTCTGACAATATACCTATTCAGAATACTGTGAACCTATAGGTAAATTGGAATTAAGCACAAAAACCCATGTGTCCAAAGCAAAAACTTATCATAAAGCTCATGTAGCTATCTTTTTTGAAACACAAAATATATTTTAATTGGTTTTGGACATAATACTTTGTTTTCCCTTTGAAGACTTACAGTACAAGAGAGACCACAGATGTCCACACAAAATATGGATGAGACAGGAAAAAACACCAACTAGCAACATAGCAATCTAGGATCATCTGGTGAAGGGAAAAAGAGCTTTACATATGCCAATAACTCATGAGGGTATCACTGTGTCTTAGCATAGAAACTGATATTCATGAGAACCCTAGATTATCTTGAGAAAGCTATATTATGATTGGGTTAGTCTTTTCTTCCTATGCCAAAGCATGAGAATAAGTAATAAATTTTAGAAAAATGTATATAAAAATTGAACTATTTGATGATCATAGTTGAATATACCTATTTCAAGTTATCTTAATCATTAAGACACCTAGAAATTATAAAACACCTCTCTGAAAAGGGGTAATTTGCTTTGTGAGTAGCATAAAAAGGATACATGCATTTCATTATCATTGTTTTAAATATACTGGAAACAGAATCTTTGATTTTTTTTTTTCTTTATGTGGATAATCTATACAGGAGACCTTTTCAAAGAGTAAACATCCATCCTAAATTATATTCTCCATCTTTTCTGTAAGACAGCCCTGTATTCCTACTAAATATAGTAAGTAAACTAATAATATCACTTAAACTCAGAAATTACTCTTAGACTTTAAAATACCATGGAGATTTAAATATTCCTCATTTCTGCTGCCACAATAACTAATACAATTCCTTTTCCTAAAACCATAGCAAGCCCTGGGAAGATAGATAGTAATCAAATGTTATTTTTAAAGTAGCATTCCACATTTCAGATTTTTGCATTTAATATTTTTTCTGTGTTGTTATCCCATATTTTAAAATCATGCATATCATGTTCTTTGAGTCATCAGAGTGTTCTTCTTTTAAGGCATTGCACCAAATACAATGTTAGCGAAAGTATGCAGTGATAAGAATAAACCAAATGGACAATACCAAATTCTCCCTAATAGACAAGCTGTGATGGACTTCATCAAGGACTTACCCATTAGAAAGGTGAAATTTTATGCAAAATTTGTCATCTATATATATATATACTCGGTGTTCTGAAGAAATACTATTTAGGATGATAGTAATCATTCTTTCAGAAACTTTTTAAAATGATAGCTAACAAGCAAGAATGATAATGGATGATTTAATTAGGACTTGAAGAAATCTTTCTATGAAATCCTAAAAGTGAGGTTTAGGAAGCTTGTCTGTTGAAAAGTTTGTTGAAAAGATTTAGAATTTTAATTGTTTTTGACCAGAAAAAAAAAACCCAAATACTTTACCATCTTTAAAATGGTAAAATGATTCCTCAGGGATTATAGAAAGGGTATATTTTATTATTTTTTACAGCTTCTAGATTATTCTGTATATATATGCTTTTTAAAAAATAATAATTGTACTATATACTATTTGACGTTCTAGGGCCTGCTTTCCTGACTCAGCATAATGTGTATTAGTGAATCTAAATAAACATTTTCAACGCTCAGAAGAAAGTCTATATCAAAATATATAATGTATAATGACTACTGAATAGCTTAGTATATATAAAATATAGCTATAAAGCAGTGTTTTCCAATGTATTTTTAAGGTATGAATGGGTGTTCTGTTAAAAAACGTTCTGGGGTCAAAGAACTTTGGAATGTACCACCCTTGGTGGGTCACAAGAGATATTAATTTATTGAAGATTCATAATTCTTACAGTAAAAAAGTTCATTTAAAGTTTGTTTATCCTAGAAACAGACTGATTGTTACAGAGAACAAACTGGTGGTTTCCAGAGGGGAAGGGGTGGGGAGTTGGGCAAAATAGGTAAAGAAGATTAAGAGGTACAAACTTGGAGTCATAAAAAAAAAGTCATGGGATGTAATGTGCAGTATAGAGACTATAGTCAGTAATATTATAATAACTTTGTATGGTGACAGATGATTACTAGACTTATTGTGGTAATTGATTCATAACGTATATAAATGTTGAATCACTGTGTTGTACACCTGAAACTAATATAATGTACATCAACTATACTTCAGTTTTAAAAAATTAAAAGGGAATAAAAAGTTGTTTATCCTACCATTCCCCAAGTTTATATGACCGCAGAACTCTTTTTTAAATGCTTTTTAAAAATTCCATGGAATTTAAAATTTTTAATTTTCATGGAACACTAGTTTAGGAAACATAGCCAAAAAGTAAGTAAAGCCGTTCTCTTGTGTGACTTTTGAAACTAGGCACATTATTTATACCTTTTATTAGTTATAAAATATATGATGAGATTATAATATCACTTCTTATCTTAATTTCAAAATGTATTAATGATAAGTTGATTCTTTTCTAGGTTTCTGGAATAGGAAAAGTTACAGAGAAAATGTTGAAGGCCCTTGGAATTATTACTTGTACAGAACTATACCAACAGAGGGCATTACTTTCTCTCCTTTTCTCTGAAACATCTTGGCATTATTTCCTTCATATTTCCCTGGGTCTAGGTTCAACACAGCTGGCAAGGTATCTGTATTTATAATTATTCTGCTTTTTTTTAGCATTTGCTGAAATAACAGTTTTCACCATTGAGATAGAGACTACAAGGATAACATGTTTTAAATTTCTTTTAGGCTAACTCAATTCAGAATATAATTTTTGAATTAGAGTCAAAAGATTGGTTGTGAGAGAAAAGGAAAAGAGGAATAAAAAATCACTCCTAGGTTGTTGGCTACAACATTTGGATAGAGGGATAAGAGGAATGATGGGTGCTTTCTTTTCTGTACCTGCCTTGTTCTTTGTTCAGAACGTAAGAATATTGGTGATCAGATTGTGGGGGTGAGAAAGATGGCTCATACTGCAGAACTCACCCTTTAAAGCAAGTAGACTTAACGATTCCTTGAAAGCCTTCATGAACTACCTGTATTTCTTCTCTTTTCCAGATTTGTAAATGATTCATTAATTCAGTACTGAGTACTTTGCGTTAGGCACTGTTCTAGGCACTGGGGATAATAGCAGTAAACAAGACAAAGTCCTGCCTTCATGGAGTTTGCAGAGTAGTGTGGGAAATAAAAAGTAACCAAATAAACAAATGGAGAAAGTAAGGCAGAGTGGGGGCACATAGATGTTGACTTGGGGGGTAAGAGATGGGGTTGGCAGCGGTTCTCCAGAGACAGAGACCTGAAGGGGCCAGCCATGCAAAGATCTAAGAGAAGAGGAAACGGCTAGAGGAGAGGGCCTGTGTTTCCTCCCTGCCACTCTTTCATCCAGGTCTTAAAAAGAAGGATCCCAGAGCTAGAAGGGTACACTGTTTAGGGTGGGTGAAAAGAAGGCACTAAAAACAAGAATGAAAATTAACACTGGGCACTATTTTTACGATTTCGTTATCATCTTGTTAGCCTGCCCTCAAAATAACTCTTTTATATTCATATAGTTAAACTAAAGGAAAACAAGAAGATTACTGAGGAGGCATGTAAAATAAGTTTGATTAACCAATTAGACCTGCTATATCTTACAGAGATTGCAAGGCATGTGCTATTATTTTTCTCATCTCTCCATGCTCCTCATTCTTTCAAGTCCAGGTAGCTGACTTTGATCTTGAGTGGATATAATGAAAGATAAGAGAAAGACATCACAGTACTATAAATAATCCAGTACATGAAGGTGATGAGAAATAAAACTTTCTTCTTTAATCCAAAAATTATCCTCTTTTTATTTCCATAGTGCTTGAAAACAATACAGTTTTTAATATAATATAGCACATATTAACCTGTGGTAGAGATGCAGGTAATGCTTTTAAGTGAAATTCATAGGTAATTTTTAACCATATAAAATAGCAAACTTACCTTCCCTTCTATCAACATTCTCTGTTTCCTTAATTTGCTTTATTTTTTAATCTGTAGTACTTCTCCCCTTCTAACCTGTTCCATATTTACTGCTATGTTTATTTGTCTCCCTCCACTAAGATATAAGTTTCTTTATAACTATTTTTTTGGACATTTATTTAATTTACTTATTTGGTTGCACTGAGTCTTAGTTGTGGCAGGCGGGCTCCTTTGTTGTGGCTTGCAGGCTCCTTAGTTGTGACATGCAAACTCTTAGTTGTGGCACGCATGTGGGATCTAGTTCCCTGACCAGCGATCGAACCCAGGCCCCCTGCATTGGGAGCGCGGAGTCTTAACCACTGTGCCACCAGGGAAGTCCCTAAAATATAAGTTTCTTAAAGGCAGGCACTTGGTCTGTTTTGTTCATTACTGTTATCTCCAAGGCCTAGAACAGTGCTTGATTCATAATTGGTTTGTGAAATACTAGGAAAATGAATAATCTACATGTCATTTCAGCTTTTTGGTTTTAACTGCTCCTACCAGAGCAGCTAGAATCCAACCAAACTAGGTGGTTCAGATTCCCAACCATCATCCTATTGCTGTATGGCAAATTTTAACTGAGCTTCTATAGAGTGGTATAAGTGAATAATAAATAGGCTATTATTAATGTACTAGGCCAAAAACTAGATAATGGATATTAAATTATTTAAAATTTAATTATATCTTATAACTGCAAGCCATTATGCTACTACCTTCTGTTGGTTTTTGTAAGTTGTGATTTTTTATATTCAGACTTTTAATAGAAACAATTTATAATATCATCCTGTTTTCAAATTTGTTGTCTTTGATAGATATAGACTTGATCCATCACACATGTAATTATATTAGCATATCTTTCTACATTCTTTGGTGATAGTTTTATTTTTAGATTAAAAAACTCACTGTGTTGCATGATGTATAACTTTTAATCTAAAACATTGAGATCTCTAAAGGGTAACTGATGTAAAATCATCTTGGTTGACTAAAAGAAATTCAGTCTTTGAGAAAGCAAATAAAAGCTTTTTTTTTTTAATTTCAAGGGATGGAGAGAGGAAAAGCATGAGTGTTGAGAGGTAATGTTTTGTTACTAATTATTCATAATTTGTATTATTTTAAACTAATTTTTAATTTTTAGTAAATTTTCACTGAAATTTAAAAATCTATTTGCAAACCAAGTAACAATTTTCATCAGTTGATACTACTACAGTAAATATTCCAGTGCAATGCTTTATTGTCTTTGCTTGCTGTGCTCTCAATGGGAAAAAATTTAACTGCAGTTATTTTTTTAAATGTTGGTTTTGTTCCTATTCAGTGAAAACCAAGCATTTTAGGATTCTAAATCTTAATTTATAGGCTTATTTATAAGAAAAATTATACTGAGTAGTTATTTGGGAAATTTAAGAAATGATGATGGAAATTCTTCATGAAGTTCTTCAAATATTGGTGAATAACCATAGACATCAAATAGTAAGATACTGATGAACAAGAGCTTAGAGGTGATCTAGTTCGGTGGTTTACAATCTTGTTTGAAGTCAAATGAAATCTTGATGGAACCTTATTGTTTTGGGAAATATGTCATTGTTTGAAAAGTCCCTCACTTATCTCCTCAAAGAACCAAAGTTCCACTAAGACATTTAAGAACCGCGGACCTAGTATAAGGTTGTGTTCATTTTGCACATATGTTATTCATGATCGGAAAAGCTGAATGACTTTTTTTAAAATTTTATTTATGTTTTATACAGCAGGTTCTTATTAGTTATCTATTTGATACATATTAGTGTATACATGTCAATCCCAATCTCCCAGTTCATCCCACCACCTCCACCACCCCCCCTTTTCCCCCTTGGTGTCCATATTTGTTCTCTATTTCTGCCTTGCAAACCAGTTCATCTGTACCATTTTTCTGGATTCCACATATTTGTGTTTATATACAATATTTGTTTTTCTCTTTCTGACTTACTTCACTCTGTGTGACAGTCTCTAGGTCCATCCACATCTCTACAAATGACCCAATTTCATTCCTTTTTATGGCTGAGTAATATTCCATTGTATATATGTACCACATCTTCTTTATCCATTCATTTGTGGATGGGCATTTAGGTTGCTTCCATGACCTGGCTATTGTAAATAGTGCTGCAGTGAACATTGGGTTGCATTTGTCTTTTTGAATTATGGTTTTCTCTGGGTATATGCCCAGTAGTGGGATTGCTGGGTCATATGGTAATTCTATTTTTAGTTTTTTAAGGAACCTCCATACGGTTCTCCATAGTGGCTGTATCCATTTACATTCCCACCAACAGTGCAAGGGGGTTCCCTAGAAAAGATGAATGACTTTTACAAGACAACACACTTTATCAGTAAATGACTGATAAAAATTGTTGTTTTAGGCTGTGATTTACATAAAAGCAATCAAAGGAAAAGAGGGGAAAAAAGCATCCAAAAGTGAGATAGTATCGTCCTATTTAATGATTTTTTCTTCTATTTTGTCTTTTGTTATTGAGAACATTGCTTGCTGTACAAGAATATTAATATTAACTAATATTAATATTTCTTAAGAAAGGGCCATCAAACCAATAGAAAAAAGTGACCAAAGATCTAATTAGTTAACAGAAAAGATGGTACAAATGGCTTTATAAACATGTGAAAATAATCTCAGTCTCCGTATAATTTAAGAAATTCAGATTGAAAATTCTCTGAGATAGCATTTTTCACTAATTAAGTTGGCAAAGATGCACACTCTATTGGCAAGACTATGGGAGTGAAAAAGCTATTAAACTCTAAAGGAGGGTGTACTAGTTTCTTATTGGTGGTATAACTAATTACCACAAATTTATTCTCTTACAATTCTGAAGGTCAGCAGTCCTAAAATTAAGGTGTCATCAGGGTTGCATTCCTTCTAGAGGCCCCAGAGGAGAATCCATTTCCTTTCTAAAAGCTTCTAGAGGCTTCTTGCATTCTTTGGCTCACGGCCCCATTCTCTATCTTCAACTCTCACATTTTGTCTTTCTTTGACTCTTACCCTCCTGCCTTCTTCTTACAAGGACCCTTGAGATTACAGTGGACCTACCTGGATAATTCAGGATAATCACCTCATCTTAATTTAACCACATCTGTAAAGTTCATTTCACCATGTAAAGTACTAGATTCTGAGAGATAAGGATTTGAACATCTTCGAGGACCATTATTTTGCCTACCACAGGGGGCAAGCAATTTGGCAGTATCTATCAAGATCACAGATACACATGTACTTTGATCCCACAGTTCTTTTTCTAGGCATACATTCCACTGGTGTAATCACATGTCATTTTACATGTATACATGGTTATGCACTGCATTTTTTTTTGTGATAGCAAAAGATTGGAAATAAGTTTCTACAAATAGAGGATTGGTTAAATGATCTTACATCTTTAAATTAGAATTTATGCTGCCATATATAAATGAAATTATTTATAGGGAACTCTCACCAGGATGAATGAGAAAAGCAAAGTGGTAAATAATGTATCTAATATTCTACTGTTTATATAGGGGAAATGTTTGCTTGTTTGCTTTTATATACATACAGTATTCTAGAGGAATAAATAATGAATAGGAAGCTGGCAATATTGGTTGCCACTAGGGAAGAGAACTGGGTAGCTGGGAATAGTTAGAAGCGGGACTTTTCACTGAATGACTATTCAGGGTTTGCTCGGGCTTTTTTACTGGTTACCCCACTCTCTCTTTAGTGTCTTTATGTTAATATGACCTTTCAATACCCTTGTGCAGATGAAGTCACAAGTTCTACATTTAATCTTACCAGCCCTCCATTTCCGGTTGCCTATTAGATGACTTTATGTAGATGCCACGAACCAACCCCTTAAATCTACTTGAAGATAATTCGCTTACAGAAAATACACATGCAGTAATTGGAATGTTGTTCTCATTTGTACTTTCTTAAGATAATCCTCTGTAGCAGAGTCTGTATACATATGTATCCTAATGTTTTGTAAGTTTTGAGGGCATTATCCTTATATGTTGGTGACTTTAATCATCTTTTAAAACATATTGTAGAGAGCAAAAGCACCTTTGCTAATCCGTTTAGCTATAAACAATCTCCCATTATTTAAGAAGATCTTGGATGTTTTTACTTAATCATATCTTAGTTCATCTGAAAACTTTGTACTGTAGAAAATATAACTTAATGCTAGGCCATTTACATGTACTATATCATTTCTAAAGTATACTGAATTGTAGTTTACTTTGTGCACCAAAATCATTCTTGCCTTTCTAGGACATTCAGTGAGATAAGTAAAGCAGAAGAACAGTACAGCTTGTGCCAAGAACTTTGCAGTGAACTTGCTCAAGACCTGCAGAAAGAAGGACTTAAGGTACTTCATTTTTATGCAGTGTTCTTAGTTTTCTAAATTTTTAATAATAAAAAGCTACCTTAAATTTTTAATAATAAAAAGCTACCTTAAACCAAGAGTTAGATTTTGCATTTAAATACAAATTGGGATGTGTCAGAAAAGAGAATTCTTGTCTTCAATAGAGACAAATTGAATTCTGACCCTTATCTGAGGCCTATGATGAGGTCATTTTATGAGAAGCAACTTATGAGGTTGGAGTGACTCCAGTATAATTCCAGAGAAGTTTATATTACCTTGGGAGTACATTTGAATAAGTTCAAAATCAGAGTTATATTGGCAGTAAAGAATAAGGGATAGGGAAGGATTTCCCTAGAACTGTGCTTGTTATAAATGCCTTTCCAATTATCCTTTAATGTCATTGTCAGGTAGACAGTGACCTTCTGGAATAGGCATTTTGTTTCAAGGCCTTAATCCAGGTTGCTTAACACATTGAGAACAAAACCTGGAAGGCTTTGAACTTTGTATTGTATAATCTTCACTCGCAACAATCCATGTTTAGTATTTTTCCAACATTCTCAAAACAGAGGTAGGGTTATTACAAAGTATAATACAAAAGCAGTAAAAAGTTATTACAAAGAAAGGGATATCTGATGAATATTTTCTTATAATCCTTCTCTTTTATACCTTAAATATATAGAGAGTTCTTTTTTTTAATTTTTTAAATAAACTTTTAATTTTAGAATCATTTCAGATTTATAGAATAGGTACAAGGATATTATCAAGATTTCCAGTATACCCAGTTTCCCTCATTATTAACATCTTACATTATCATAGTACATTTGCAAAACTAAGAAACTGACACTAACACATTTCTGTTAGCTAAATCCAGACAGTATTTTTGTTTTACCTTTTTTTTTCCATTCATGTCCTTCTTCTCTTTGTTCCAGGGTTCAGTCCAGGGAACCACATTGCATTTAGTTTTCATATCTTCCCAGTTTCCTCCAGTCTGTGACAGTTTCTCCGTATTTCCTTGTTTTTCATGACCTTGACAGTCTTGAGGGATACTAGCCAGGTATACTGCAGAATGTCTTCCAATCTGGGTTTGTCTGATGATTTTCTTATGATTAGACCAGGGTTATAGGTTTTTAGAAAGAATACCACAGAAATGAAGTATCCTTCTCATCACATCCCATCAAGGTATATGATAGCCACATGATATCACAGGTGAGAATAACCATCCTCACTTGGTTAAAGTAGTGTTTGCTAGGCTTCTCCACTGTGAAATTACTACTTTTCCCTCTCCATAGTCTATTCTTTGGAAGTGAGTCAATAAGCCTAACCTACTCTCACAACCTCCAGGAGGTAGCAGAATATACAAAACAAAATTTACTGTTTTAACTTTCTAAGTATACATTTTAGTGGCATTAAGTACATTCAGATTGTACAACCATCAACACTTTTGATCTCCAGAACTTTTTCATTATCCCAAAGTGAAACTGTATCCATTAAGCAATAACTGTAAAGGAGTTCTAACACGTAAATTTAACATAATATCTGGCATATAGTAGGCACACAATAAGTGTGAGCTGTCCAGAAGATCTTTTCAATGAAGTCCCTTCAGAAAGATTTTTTTTCCCTATCTTTTTAGGTACTGAATTAACCTCAAAAAAGGATTCAGTAAAAAGAAAAGTAATCAGTTAACTTTGCCCTTTATATAAAAGTCTTTTATAAAAAGTCAGTTGGGGAGGGAAGTAATAATTACTGACTAAAGTGGGATTTTTAGATTACTTATGAATTTCAGTTATTCTTTATGACAATTTTCATTATGGTTTTTTATTTTGTAATTGTAATAGTTAATATTTATTGCCATTTAATATACATCAGGCACTGTTTTAGGGTCTTTATTTAATGAATGTTGATCTTTAACATTGAATGATCTCAACCCCAAAGAATTAAAATTGTAAGTTTAGTGTTTTGTCGGTATAAGACCTGTCAACTAGTGTGTCATTTGAGTTCTTCCTTCCTAGAAATTTCTCTTATATAGAAACTATTATATGATGCAGTTGACAAACATAGGGAAGGGAGTGTGGATACAAAAACTCTATGATCAGCCCCTAGACCATTATAGATTGAGTCATTATTTTATAACATAAGCCAAAATTGTGTTTTTGCTGTCTTTCATTACTGTTTTGTTTAGGCACAGTGGGTAGGGCAACAACTCCTCCTCCTCCTACAAAAGCTCCACATTACCATGTTTTTTTGTAAATAATTGATTATACTTCCGTACTCTGTGTACACAAGAGACCTTTCTGAATTTTTCTATCCTGTAAAATAACTTTTTTATGGAAGTTAAAGAGCCATATATAATAATGTATTCTGTTTGTTACAGGGTAGAACTGTTACCATTAAGCTAAAGAATGTGAATTTTGAAGTAAAAACTCGTGCATCTACAGTTTCATCTGTTGTTTCTACTGCAGAAGAAATATTTGCTATTGCTAAAGAATTGCTAAGAACAGAAATTGATTTTGATTTTCCACATCCCTTGAGATTAAGACTTATGGGTATGACTTTTCTTTACTTGTTTTTCCTTAAATCTGCTAGACTTTTCCATAGAATCAACTTGGGAAATATTCTTACCTCTATTTTATTTCTTAAACATGTTTAGGAAGTTGTACTTATGCTACTGCCATTTTTCTTGATTCTTAGGACCTGATGCATGTGAAGCCATGATCATTAGTTTAATTCCAGTAAGAACCAGTTAAAGTCGTTCTTTTCCTTACTACTTACTGAAATCCTTGGGGTTAGGTATCTTTCAAAATTTTAAACTTTTCAGATTTTAGAAAGCAAATTCACTGCATGTTGAGTATATTATATAATACTCCTTTGGGATCTGAAGCAGCACTTCATGATCAAACACATTATTATTTCTGTAGGAAAACAAAAAAATATTCACACTGAGTTGTAAAGACTCTAAATGGTCTGACACCAATCTTGTCATCAATTACCATCTGTTGCTTACAATTTTCAGAGCTTTTTGGATTTCAGAATTACAGATAAGGGATTGTGGCACTATAAAACCACATTTCTAGCCATCACGTGGTAAAAAAAGATAAACAAACCATGTTTCCAAAGTGAACGAGTGAGAGAATGTTTATGGATAAGCACTCCAAATGCCAGTTTTACTGCTAAGGATGGGTCATTAGCCATACTTTCACATATGAAAAATAGCACACACTGAAGTCAATTTGAATAAAGTATGTTAACTAAAAGAGCTAAAGAGTGGATGTTAATAGCAGCTTTATTTATAATTGCCAAAACTTGGAAGCAGCCAAGATGTCCTCCAGTAGTAGGTGAATGGAAACTGTGGTACATCTAGACAACAGAATATTATTCAGCACATAAAAGAAATGAGCTATTGGAGTAGAGGGCGGGGGAGAAGAAAAGAAATGAGCTGTCAAGCCATGAAAAGACATGGAGGAAACTTATATATTATTAACTGAAAGAAGCCAATCTGAAAAAGCTACATCCTGTATGATTCCAACATATGACATTCTGGAAAAGGCAAAACTATGGAGATACTAAAAAGATCAGTGGTTGTCAGGGGTGGGGGGAGGGAGGAATAGGCAGAGCACAGAGGATTTTTAGGGCAGTGAAACTATTCTGTATGATGCTATAATGGTGGATACATGTCATTGTACATTTGTCAAAACCCATAGAATGTACATCAAGAGTGAACCCTAATGTAAACTATGAACTTTGAGTAATAATGTCATGTCAGTATAGATTCATTGATTGTAACAAATGTACCACTCTGGTGTAGGATGTTGATAGTGGAGGAGGAGTGCATGTGTGGGGCAGGTAGTATATGGGAACTCTCTGTACTTGCTACTCAACTTTGCTGAGAACCTAAAATTGCTCTAAAAAATAGCGCCTATTGCAAAAAAGGGAGCTAAAGAATCTATGCAATTGACTCCAATTAGTTACTCGATATTTAGTGGTATCATGTGTCAGGTATTAACTGAAAGACCTATATAATCATGCTAACTCCAGTAGATACTTACTATTTACTATACCCAGCTTTATGAAGAAAGTTAATTTCTACTCATAATACCACCTTTGAAAAAGCATCCTTTAATTCAGAGAAGACAGTGTTGCTTATTTCTGGCTAAATAGCCTTTTTCATATGTGTTATAATAGTATTATGCAAAATGTCTCTATTGAATTTGAAATGGATTAATTACGGTTGGTTTAATTTAGGGGTGCGACTATCTGGTTTTCCCAATGAAGAGGAGAAGAAATGCCAACAAAGGAGCATTATTGGCTTCTTACAGCCTGGAAACCAAGCCCTGTCAGCCACCAGGTGTACACCAGAGAAAACTGACAAAGATCAGTTTCTAAAACCTCTAGAAATGTCCCATAAGAAGAGTTTCTTTGATAAAAAACGATCTGAAAGGAATTGGAGCTACCAGGACACATTTAAATGTGAAACTGTAGATAAACAAAGTTTACAGACCTCACAATTCTTCCAAGTTTTAAAGAAGAGGATGAGTGAGAATTTAGAAACATTGGAGAATTCAGATAACTGCCATATATTTACTTGTCCTGTTTGCTTCAGGGAGCAAGGAAGCATCAGTCTGGAAGCCTTTAATAAACATGTAGATGCGTGTCTTGATGGACCTTCCATCAGTGGAAACTCTAAAATGTCCTCACGTTCACATGCTTCCTCTACAGAAGTGAACGAGAAAGAAAATGTCCATGATTTTGTTTCTGTCTGTGAGAAGCAGGATTGTGAAACTCATCAGAAGAATGCAGAGATCACATCAGTAGATTCTGTAGAGTTGGCAGAGACTACTGGTAATCAATCTAATACAGAAGGTGTAGATGCGCTAAGTAATAAGCACAGTGAAGAGGAATGTTCTAGTCTTCCAAGCAAATCGTTTAATATGGAACACTGTCCTCAGAATTGTTGCGCTGTTTCACTGGAAAATGAAGATGTTGCGTCATTAGGAAGGAACGAGCCCCTACAACCTTATTTATATGAAGTGATCAGTGACCAAGTCCTCGTTTGTCCTGTTTGTAACCTAGAACAAAAGACTTCAGATCTTACCCTATTCAATGTGCATGTAGATGTTTGCTTAAATAAAGGCATTATCCAGGAACTGAGAAGAGATAAGGTTAATCCAGTTAACCAACCCAAAGAAAGCACCACAAGTACTGGTGAGTTTACAGTTTACAGTTTACATAGTTCATGTACGCTGCCATTTAGGAAAATGTTACTTTAACGGTGGGTTAGAATTAGCTGAAGACATTAGATTTAAAATTTTGGGAAACCTCTGGTTTGGGCTTGATTTAGCACAGAATGAACTCAATGGTTTAGGGAGCTGAGTGATCTAATCAAAACAGAAATTCCTTCAGAGAACACTTGCCAAGGCACAGTGGTAACTTAACTATAATTATATAGCCACAAAGCCTCTTTAACTTGTTTTTTGGTAGTTCCGACTCTAACCCAACTTCAAAATCAGCTGTAATACTAATGAAACAAGTAAATTACAAAGAAATTATGCTATACATTAGTTTCTGGTATATATAAATTCGAACAATGTAGTACTAAGGAGGTTTTTATTATCTTTAATCAGTCAACCTTAACTCTTTAAATTTTTCGAAAGCTTTTTAATTATTTCATGTTATTCATTGTGGAATTTCTTCCCTCTAAAGATAACTCAGGCAAAGTACAGAAGATTGGAACAAAAGCAAACAGGTATGGCTAATTTGAGTTTTAATAAAGCTGGCTATAAAATTGTTATATTTTGAGGTCTGATTTTTAAGAAATGTTAAAATTTGCTTTTAGAAATCATTAAGTAAAAGTTTTAAAATCAATTATTTGCATAAACAATTTTTTAAATCTCTTCATGCATTTTATTATTTTATATTTTTTTGTTTTGTAGTTCTTCATGCATTTTAATTGCATGTTCTTTTTTATTCCAGGCCAGGACTGATGACAAAGTACTCGGCATCAAAGAAAACAAAACCAAACAGTCCCAGACACACCCTTGATATATTTTTTAAATGAACTTTGAACATTTTATCATTAATTTTTGATTGAAACTTGTTACTTTATAATCAATGAATGTATTCTTCCTCATTCCAGGCTTACAGATTCATTGAGTGAAAGGCAAGTGCAATAAGCCCTCCCCAAATGACATTTCCTTTATATGAATTTGGAATATATACTAATTTACTTCTGTATATTTTTTTGATAACAATGAGAATTCCACTTCCACTATACTTCAATTGGAAATCAGTTCTGTTAGAGACAATTTTAAAATGAGAAGTTAGGAATGGGATCAGGAAGTGATTTCCTTCTTTATTATGTTTTATAGTGAATATAAAAACTTACATTTATAAGGGCTCTCAGAAGTTCAGATAAACCTACTTTAGCATAAGAATTTTTCAGCACTTAACCACTTTGTTGGCACTGGACTGCTATGTTTGATCTTAGTATCTTCTACAACTTTGTATAATTATATTTTAGCTCCTAGTATCCTCAGATACCTCATGAACATTCATAATTAATACTTATCTTAAGTTCTATGAAGAGTATTAGCTTAGCAGAACTAGCATGGGTGGTTTTGTTACCTTCAGGAAAATAATGTCACAGTATTATTTGCTGTGTTAAAAGAATTTTTGTTTAAAATATGATTATTCATTTGATTTTTTTAAATTTAAAATTTCTTTAATGAATAAGCACTTGGTTCACTTTAAAAAAATATTTAGTCTAAGATTCAAGGTAATTATTTTCTTATCTAAGACTTTTAAATAGCAATATTTCATTTCTTGGCAGTTATATTTGTACTTTACACAAATCTGTAAAAAAGGATAAATTGTACACTCACTTCATTTTTATTATGACCTTCTGGAGAAGAATGTGCAATTCAAAAGATTAATGTGTGTTAAAACACCTCATTTATCTTAGTTATATTTCTATCATGTTTTCATTAATATTCGCGAAAGAAGACAGCTTAACAGTTGTTAGCTTAAGTAGTTGTTCCAAATATTTTTGTGCTATCAATAGAGGAGTTTTTATCAAAAAAAAATTATTTAATTGAAACGTGAAGATGGAACCCATTTTCTATTACTGCTTTAAGGAACTGAATCTTTTGTTCTCATATTTTTGTTTCTTTTCATATTTTATAGCTCGTTACCTAAATGTATAAAGACAATGTTTTAGGAGTAGCGTAAATTAGGATCTCGCACAACCTTTGGCCAAAGTGGTAATTTGACTTTAAATTACTAGATGGATTAAAATTAGGCTTAATGTTTATTAACATACCAATTTCATGCCTAATATTATTATACGCTATGCTTAATACCTAGTTGTAGAGCTACGCTTCTTGATTGTGTGATTTACTTACATTAATTCTCTACAAAATTAAGTTCAATGAAGCACTGATTTAATGTATTGAAAAATAGATAGAACCATATTTGTTCTTTTCTATTTTGTTTCAACTTCATTTTTATTGTGTTTTCAACATTAGAGTGAATACTAAATTATTTACACTTAGATGATTCATTTAATTGAATGTTATCATTTAGTAATATTTAATAAAAATTTAAAATGAAATTTTCAATGTTTAATCTTTAGCCAGTAGAAATGGTTTCCTTACTTTTCCACTCTTTTCCCACCTCTGTTGCTTTCACTCTTATTTTCTTTGCCCAGAATTTTCTCCACATCCTTTTCTGTTTTGTCTAATAATCCAACTCATTTTCTTTTTATTATAATTTTGTTTGGGGGCATTAAAAGAAAATACAACAAAACCACAAAGAATAAGCACCTATAATCTTACCTATTTAGAGAGTCAGAATATAGGGAACCACCTGGGAGAACATATTTGCAACACATATAATTGGCAAAATACTAGTATCCAGTATATATATAATCCAGAATATATAAATGATTCCTATGAATCATTAAGGAAAAGACAGACAGCCAGTAGAAATTTGGACAAGTCTTTGGATGGCACTTTACATAGAAAGAAATCCAAATGGCCAAGAAACATGAAAACATCCTCAGCCATTTTAGTAATAGGGAAATGAAAAAAAAAAAAAAACACAAAGAGTTATTGTAATACCTTTCCCAGATTCACAAAATGAAAGGATCCAATGATATTAAGTTTTGGTGATGATATGGAGCAATATGAACTCTTATTTGAAAACAATCTCTTTGGAAAACGGTTTGTCCTTCTTCAGTAACTCTGAAGATGTGCACACTCAACACCCCAGCAACTGCACTCCTAAATATACGCCTTTGCTGGTTATCTTCCATTTGCCCTCCTGATTTTACTCTGTGCCCTCCACCCTGCTTTAAGTTCAGTGAGGCATCATGGCAGCGGGCAGCCACTGCAGTAGGTTTCAGGGAGGAAAGAAGATGAAGTTGTTTATTTATTCCCTCATATAACTTTTTGAAGAATCATGTCAAGCTGGCTAAGTCCCTTGACAAAAGGTCACAACTTCTTCATATGTCATTTTCTGCTCTCTCTCCAGGTTCTGATAATCCTTTCCTTGCCCTCACCCCCTCATCCTAGGGGTGGCAACAGAGCCTTGCCCTTACTAGCCCTGAGGTGCTGCCCTATCTTTCGTGGTTTCCCCACACCCTGCCCACACCTTTGTAAATGGTCCCTTTCTTAAAAGTCATTTCAAAATACAATTTTTTTCCTGCCAGAGCTGTAACTGATAAAATGTCTTGGGAAAACTATTGAACATGTTTTTTAGAAAGCATGTGCAAGAATGCACATAGCAGCACTGTAATAGCCAAAAAATGGAAATAAACCAAATATTCAGCACTGGTAGAATGGTTAGATTCTACCATTGTATATTCATGTAGATTCAAACAGTAGAATTCTACACAGTGGTGAAAATGAAGGAAATAGCTAATCAGAAGGTGGATGAATATCACAAACATAATGTGGAGCAAAAGAAGCAAATCATAGAAGGATGCCATCGGCATGATTCCATTTATATAGTTCAAAACAGTGTATATTGCTTTAAGGATGTATTCATATGAGATCAAATTATTAAGAGAAGCAAGTATATTATTGTCCCCAAAGTTAGAATAATGACTTCCTCTGTGGGGAGGAAAGGGAATGTGATTGAGAAATGGCACAGGGAGCTGTTGGGATGCTGACAGTCTTCTGTTGTCTTGGGTGGTGACTGCATGGATGTTTATTTTTAAAATATTATTTAAACTGTATGTATGTATTTTATAGATTCTTGTTCATATGTGAGCTATATCACGATAAAAAGTAACACAAAAAAAATGGCAGGAACCGCTTTCCTTAGTAAGGTGATGTTCTCCTTCATCTCTGCAGGCTACTAGCTTCAACAGAGAAAAAGTACATTTCTCTCTGCTAGGACCTTGCTGATAAACACAGCAAGAAAGAGTCATCCCATGACAACATTTTGAGTTTTTCTCCTAATGTTTCCCCTAATGCTACAGCCTCAATCAGCATTTGGTCTGCTCTCCAAAGTCAAATTGCCAAAGTTGACAATTTGACCAAATATTTTATCATCTCCAAACAAGTCACCAGCTTCCCAACCTGTGATATATATCACCACTCCTCAAAGCCCCTCCCTCAAACACTAAGCCAATTCTGTATATTAGATTTTGTTATTTTCAGCACTGCTTTCTGTATCACTGCTTTCTGTATCACTTCAGAATTTTACTTAAGCTGTGAATTACAGAGACCCAATCAGTGTCTTAAAAAAAAAAAAAATCAGTTCTAGTGTTCCCACAAAACACAAATTTCATTGGTTAACTTTGGCTCGATAGTTCAAAGATGGGTTCACAGTCTGATTTTCTTGGCCTTACATGGCCAACTTCTGGCCGCAAGATGGATGGACTTTTCTATATCCAGCCTTACACATGAGTTCCAGGTAGGAAGATGAGGAAGTAAAAAGGACAAAAGGGCAAGTCTGCCCCATTTTAAAGAGCTTTCTTGGAAGCCCCACATAACAATTTCCACTTCCATCTCATTGACCAAACAGTGTCATGTGGCTTCCCCATATTAAAGGGAACCTGGAAATGTAGTTTTTAGCTGGCTACGTTGCTACACCCAAACAAAATCAGGATCTGTTAGTAAATTGTGCCTCACCTATTAAAAAATAACTATATAACTTTATTATCAGATGATGTGTTTGTCTACATTTTTTAAAATCTACATTTAGGACTTCCCTGGTGGTTCAGTGGTTAAGAGTCGTGCTCCCACTGCAGGGAGCACAGGTTCAATCCCTGGTCAGGGAAGATCCCACATGCTGTGCAGCGCAGCCAAAAAAAAAAAAATCTACATTTAATTAAAAAGTTCAATAAGGTTATGGCTACAAAATCAATGTACAAAATCAGTAGCATTCCTGTACAACAGTAATAACCAATTAGAAAATATAAAAATCTCTTTCATGACAACAATCTATAAGGGACCTAAAGGGGCAGCGGGTTGTGGGGGGCGGGGCGGGTATCTATCAAAATAGGTGCAAGAGGCTTCCCTGGTGGTGCAGTGGTTGAGAGTCCGCCTGCCGATGCAGGGGACGTGGGTTCGTGCCCCGGTCCGGGAAGATCCCACATGCCGCGAAGCGGCTGGGCCCGTGAGCTATGTCCGCTGAGCGTGCGTGTCCGGAGCCTGTGCTCCGCAACGGGAGAGGCCACAAGAGTGAGAGGCCCGCATACCGCAAAAAAAATAAAAATAAAAAAAATAAGTGCAAGTACTTAGGAACTACAAAATATTATTGAAAGACAAGCAGTCTGAGTAAATTAAAAGAATAATCCTATTTATGAATAGGAAGAATAACTATCTTAAAGATAACTCTTGGGCTTCCCTGGTGGCATGGTGGTTGCGAGTCCACCTGCCGATGCAGGGGACATGGGTTCGTGCCGCGGGCTCGGAAGATCCCACATGCCACGGAGTGGCTGGGCCCGTGAGCCATGGCCGCTGAGCCTGCGCGTCCGGAGCCTGTGGTCCGAAACGGGAGAGGCCACAGCAGTGAGAGGCCCGCGTACCGCAAAAAAAAAAAAAAAAAAAGATAACTCTTCTCCCCTAATTATTCTATAAGTTCAATAAAATTCAAAACAAAACTTCTCATGGTTTTTCTTGGAAGTTGTTTGAGTCTTACTTTATTCTAAAGAAAATTCTGGAAGCCCATTTAAAAATGATTCAATACTTAAGTTCCGATAGTGTTGGTTATCAAACAAACCTCGACACTTCTCCCAACTGTACGAAGAACGGCCTAAGTGTGCGCCGGTAGTTTTCTCAGAACGTTTTGCCTCGCGTGAACCCATCCAAATCACGCCACACCTGAAGGCAGCTCCGCCCGGCCAGGGCTGGAGACCCGGGGCGAGCCGCCATTAGAAGCGCCCGCAGCCGAGAGCGGCCCCGGGGGTGAGCGGTCCCGGGGGTGAGCGGCCCCGGGGACCTGAGGGCCTCGGGTCGGACATGGAGCCGGGTCGGCGCGCCCCTGGGCGCAGGGAAGCGGCAAGGGGGCTGCTGCTTGGCGAGGCTACGGCCGCCAAGGGATTTTGGGAGGACCTGAGGGGCGCGACGGCCCGGTCCTGGAGAGGCCTGGCGCGGATCCCGAAGCAAGAGCGTCCGCGGCGCGAGGAGGCGACGGCCGAGCACGAGTTCCGTGAGTCTGGGAACAAGGCCTGGAGACGCCGGCGCTGCCGGCGCCGCGCGGGCGCGGGGAGCTGGTTGAGCAGTGTGGGTGCAGCGCTCAGGCCGCGGCGGGAAGTGACCCGAGCGCATCCTCATCCCTGTGCCCTCGGAGGGCTAGTTTTCAGCTTTGGGATCCACCCCCACCGAAGTTTTGGCTCACATTTCTCAGGACGTTTTTTTCCGGTTAACCCTGCGCTGTGGGTGGAAGGAAAGTGTTACCCTTTCAAATTAAGGAAAAGAATTTTTCAAGAAACGATTAAGCCCTTTCACAAATAAGGAAAGAGGGTTTTTTTGTTTGTTTTGTTTTTTTTGCGGTACGCGGGCCTCTCACTGTTGTGGCCTCTCCCGTTGCGGAGCACAGGCTCCGGATGCGCAGGCTCAGCGGCCATGGCTCACGGGCCCAGCCGCTCCGTGGCATGTGGGATCTTCCCAGACCGGGGCACGAACCCGTGTACCCTGCATTGGCAGGCGGACTCTCAACCACTGCGCCACCAGGGAAGCCCTTATAAATTTATTTATTTCTGGCTGCGTTGGGTCTTTGTTGCTGCACACGGGCTTTCTCTAGTTGCGGAGAGCGGGGGCTACTCTTCGTTGCGGTGAATGCGGGCTTCTCATTGCGGTGGCTTCTCTTGTTGCGGGCTCTAGGCGCGCGGGCTTCAGTAGTTGTGGGTCACGGGCTCTAGAGCGCAGGCTCAGCAGCTGTGGCGCACCCGCTTAGTTGCTCCGCAGCATGTGGGATCTTCCCGGACCAGGGCTCAAACCCATGTCCCCTGCGTTGGCAGGCAGGTTCTTAACCAGTGTGCCATGCAGGAAGCCCGATGTTGAATTTTTTTAAATGCTTCTTCTAAATCAATTTAAATGATCATGTAGTTTTTCTTTTTTAGACCACTAATATAGTAGATTACATTGATTGATTTTCAAATATGGAACCAGTTTTGCATTGTCAGGATAAACCCCACATGGTTATGGTGTATTATACTTTTTATATATGACTGGATTTGACTTGATAATGTTTGAGGAGTTTTGAATCTATGTTGTTGAGGGATATTTGTTTATAGTTTTCTGTTCTTGTAATGTCTTTGGTTTTAGAATCAAGGAAATGCTGATCTCGTAAGATGTGTTGGGAAGTGATTCCTCCTCTTCTGTTTTCTGGAAGAGATGGTATAGGCTTGATGTTATCCTTTAAATATTTGGTAGAATTCACCAGTGAAACTATCTCGGTATGGGGATTTCTTTTTTGGAATTTTTAAAACTACAAAGCCCATTTCTTTAATAGTGATGGGATTATTCCAGTTATCTGTGTAATCTTGAGCAAATATTGGTAGTTTGTGGTTTTTGAGGAGTTGTTTCATTTCATCTAAGTTGTTGAATTTATGTGCATGGAGTTGTTCATAGTATTCTCTTTTTCATCTTTTAATGTCTGTGGAGACTGTAGTGCTCTGCTCTCTTTCATTCCTTACATTAGTAACATGTGTCTTCCCTCTTTTTTCTTAGTCTTGCTAGAGGTTTATTGATTTTATTGACGTCTTCAAAGAACCAGCTTTTGTTTTTATTGATTTTTCTCTATTGTTTTTCTGTTTTCAGTTTCATTGATTACTGCTTTTACCTTTGTTGTTTTTCTTCTGTCTGCTTGATTTAGGTTTATTTTGCTCTTCATTTTTTACTTTCTCAAGGTAGGAGCTTAGATTATTGACTTGAAGCCTTTCTTCTTTTCTGATAATTTAATTCTATAAGCTTTAGCTGCATCCCACACGTTTTGATATATTTTATTTTTATTTTCATTCAGTTCAAAATATTTTCTAATTTCTCTTGAGATTTCCTCTTTGATCCATGGTCCAGATTTTTTTTTTTTTTTTTCAAAAATTGGAAGTTCTCATAGTACTGAGCCTATATTCCCTCCTGGCAGTATTCTTCTGGAAGTGATTGTGGTTACGCAACCCTTCCATCCAACCATTGAACAAATATTTATTGAACATCTACTAGCACTAGGCACTGGGATTACTTCAGCTTCCCCATGGATGTGTATTCAGGTGAAGGAAGCAGACAGTGAACAAGTATATATGTATTAAATGTCAAATAATATCAAATGATATGAAGAAAGAAAGGAGTAGGGCATAGGGGTAGAGAATGACAGGGGAAAGAGGATTGGGTGGTCAGGCGTGGTTTTTCAGAGGTGGTACCATTTGAGGTACCACCTGAATGACATGAAAGAGGAAGTCTGGACTTGTTTTTCTAGCTCAGCATGGCCCCCTCCTGTTCTGACCCTCTTTCCTCAAACTTGCTCTGCTACTGAAGGCATGGAGTGTTGTACCCCTAAAAGTTTAAGTGAATGATACAGCTCTGTGTAACCTGTTTTTTTTTTTTTTAAAGTATGTCTCCTACACTAATGTAGATCTTTACCGCTACCAGTACCCTGCTACGTCTTTTTTTTTTAATTTATTTAATTAATTTTGGCTGTGTTGGGTCTTCGTTTCTGTGCAAGGGCTTTCTCTAGTCGTGGCGAGTGGGGGCCACTCTTCATCGCGGCGCATGGGCCTCTCACTGTCACGGCCTCTCTTGTTGCGGAGCACAAGCTCCAGATGTGCAGGCTCAGTGGCCATGGCTCACGGGCCCAGTTGCTCCGCAGCATATGGGATCCTCCCATACCAGGGCTCGAACCCATGTCCCTTGCACCGCAGGCAGATATTCAACGACTGCACCACCAGGGAAGCCCTAACCTGTTGTTTTTGACTGAACATTTAACCTTTACTTGATTTTATCCATTACATGTTTAACGCATATATATTAAAGTACTCTTCTAAATATTATTTAGTAAATTGATATGTTTATGATTTTGTCTGGGCCATTTTCTCGACTCTGTCACTTATTACCCAGAAGGTAGACGGTGGTGTGTTGGTAAGGGTCTAACTACCAACTCTCTGGGAGAAAAAGTTCTGATTTGTAGTGTTTTCCAATTTCCTTTGTGTAATGCTTCCACTGTGACTGATTTCAAGCTACAATGTGATGTCACTGAACACAGAGTTGAGAAGAGTTACACACAGTTGGTTCTTATTAGCCTGTACAAGCTGGCTCCTTCACACCACTGAAGGAAGGTTTTATAATCTGTTTTACAGGTTGGGATATTAAAATTCAGAATTGTTACAGGGTTACACAATTAGTAAGCCGTGGGCCAGTCAGTGAACATTTTAAGCCCATAGATATTCTGATGTAATTGGCTTGGACCAGGAGTTTTTTATGGTGTTTTTTTTTGTTTGTTTGTTTGTTTTTGCTGTACGCGGGCCTCTCACTGTTGTGGCCTCTCCCGTTGTGGAGCACAGGCTCCGGACACGCAGGCTCAGCGGCCATGGCTCACGGGCCCAGCTGCTCCACGGCACGTGGGATCTTCCCGGACCAGGGCACGAACCCGTGTCCCCTGCATCAGCAGGCGGACTCTCAACCACTGCGCCACCAGGGAAGCCCTATGGTGCTTTTTAATTGTCTTAGAAACTTTCTTAAAATTAAATTTTTAAAAATATTTATTTATTTATGGCTGCGTTGGGTCTTAGTTGTGGCGTACAGGCTTCTCTCTAGTTGTGTCACGTGGGCATCTCTCTAGTTATGGCACGCAAGCTCCAGAGTACGTGGGCTCGGTAGTTGCGGCACAGCATGTGGGATCTTAGGTCCCCAACCAGGGATTGAACCCGCATCCCCTGCATTGGAAGGCGGTTTCTTAACCACTGGACCACCAGGGAAGTCCCTTAATTTTCCTTATCGATATG
This sequence comes from Stenella coeruleoalba, assembly GCF_951394435.1. Taxonomy (NCBI): domain Eukaryota; kingdom Metazoa; phylum Chordata; class Mammalia; order Artiodactyla; family Delphinidae; genus Stenella; species Stenella coeruleoalba. Next base: position 59,217,101 of record NC_137148.1, read on the forward strand.
GTAGAAAAGGGGCAAGATACTCAACTTCAGGGACAGACTAGAATCCATGTGTCATATTTCCGGGCACAGTAAGGTCTTGACTTGCTATTTCAGCGATATACCAAAGAGGGATAAGGATCTGGAAATAGAACCCCCCTCCCATTGGATTAATACACTGGGGCAAGGAGCTGTGGCCAGGCTGTGTACGAACCAGGAGAAGGAGCTGAGAGGAGTCCGGCCTAACCAGCGGAATGTGTTGGCTAAAGCATGTGGCCAGTGGGCAGTTTGGCCCTCTACTTCAGCAGTACACTCCCATACTGACACCCTGGACACATGCAGTGACTGGAAGCTTGGGCTTTGAATTCAGGCTGCCTAGGACAATTCTATCATTTATTATCTTTAAGGCATGAGCAAGTGGTTTAACTTTTCTAAGCCTCAATTTCCTCATCTGTAAGATGGGGGTAATAATGTCTGTTCCATCAGGTTGTTAGTTTTATAAAAACCCTAGGGTGCTCCAACATTTGGAGATCCAGCAGAGGAGGAAGAACCAGTGAAAGAGACTGGAAAGCAACAAGTGGTCTAACAAAAGCCTGGAGGAAAACGTGTTTGAAGGAGAATGTGGTCCTCTGTGTCAGATCTGCCGGGAGTTCAGTGCACATGACAGAGAAGTGATGACTGGATTTTAGCAAGATGGAGTGACCCTGATAAGAGCAGTTTTGGTGGAGCAATAGGCATGATGTCTGATTAGCATAGGTTGAGATGAGATGGTGAGCTGAGTACATGGAGACATCATTATAGAACATCATAATAGAACACTTCTAAGAAGTTTGAGGGTAATGGGAAATTGAGAAGTGGAATGGCAGTTGGAAAGGAATGTGAAGTTAAGGGATTTTTTTTTTTTTTACACGAGAGGTATTATAGCACCTCTGTATATGTTGAAGGGAACAGTCCACTGGAGAGACATTAAATGATGCAGAGGAGAAAGAGGATAATTTCCAGGAGATAGATGAAATAATTGAAAAGATGAGAAGGGATGGGATCTAGATCCCAAGTGGAGAGGTTGGCCTTGGGAAGGCACAGGGATGCTTCATTGATTGTAACAGTAATAAAAACAGAGAGTGTGGGTATAAATGAAGGTGGGTAGATTGGTTGACTTTTAGCTGTCCAGGTATAGAAATGGAGCAGATAGCAGTTGGGTTTAATCTCAGAATTTGGATTCTGCCAACTAGTCGGATGAAGGAAGCGAGTGGTGAGGGAGGTAAATGTGTTTGCACAGAAGTGGTTCAAAGATGAACCATAGGATCTAAACTGGGTGAGGAGGGAAGGAAGGGCCTAAGGGATGGATAATATAAAAAGACCGTGAGAAGAGTGGAATGGAGGACTTGATGAGGTCGCAAAATTTCTGGACTGGGAAAACTAGAGCAGGTGAGCTGAATGGATGAGTCCATGGTCAGAGAATGGGATTCTTGAAGATGTCAGAGGTAGTGTAGTTACTGTTGCAGGAAGGAGAGTAGGGCGCGGGAGGATGTTCACATCCCAGGTCACGTCCGAGTCCCTGGGACAGCTGCCAAGTGTGGGTTCTTGGCTTTGCGCAGGAAAGAATTCAAGAGCGAGCCATAGTAAAGTGAAAGAAGGTTTATTCAGGGAGATGCACACTCCACAAACAGAGTGTGGGGCATCTTGGAAGGCAAGAGGCACCAGGGTATGGGCTTGTCCGTTTTTATAGGGATGGGTAATTTCATAGGCTAATGAGTGGGAGGAGTATTCCAGCTATTTTGGGGAAGGGGTGGGGATTTCCAGGAATTGGGCCACCACCCACTTTTTGACCTTTATGGTCGGCCTTGGAACTGTCAAGGCACCTGTTGGTGTCTCATTTAGTGGTGCTGATGTGTTACGATGAGCTGAGCATATACTGAGGCTCAAGGTCTAGTGGAAGTCAACTCATCTGCCATCTTGGACCTATTTGGTTCTAATCAGTTTATGTCTTGTCCTCAGGGTATGTTATTCTTTTAGAGATTGTGCCCTGCCCCCTTCCTGTCTCATTATGATGTAGTGATGATAGTCATGTCAAGAGTATGACTCTGAAATTAGGTGGCTGAGGTCAGGTGGAGGAAAAGATTATTGGAGGTGAGGGGGCTAGGGAACTGAGAGACCAAGGTGTTGGATTAATCATCTGCCTGGATGTTGAAGTTACTTAGAGTGATAGCAAGAGTAGCAGTATTGGGCTGGCCAGAAAGTTCGTCTGGATTTTTCCATACGATGGCATGGAAAAACCCAAATGAACTTTTTGGCCAACCCAATGGGAAGAGCCAAGCGATAGAATGAACGTGTATGTCTCCCAGGAAGATACTCCCTGGTCTTTGACTGGACTTGGAAGCATGCTGAAAAGTCCTTGGCAGATGCTAGGGAAACTACTCAACAACACATCTATAGGGACTTCCGTGGTGGCACAGTGGTTAAGAATCCGCCTGCCAATGCAGGGTACACGGGTTCGAGCCCTGGTCCGGGAAGATCCCACATGCTGCGGAGCAACTAAGCCCGTGCACCACAGCTACTGAGCCTACACTGTAGAACCAGCAAGCCACAACTACTGAGCCAGCAAGCCACAACTACTGAAGCCTGCATGCCTAGAACCCGTGCTCTGCAACAAGAGAAGACAACGCAATGAGAAGCCCACACACTGCAACGAAGAATAGCCCCCTCTCGCCATAACTAGAGAAAAGCCTGCACGCAGCAACAAAGACCCAATGCAGCCAAAAAAAAAAAAAAATCTATAAAACCTCTCTTAGGTCCTTTCTTTTTGGAGATGGTCAATTGCTGATTTCACATCATCCCAACTCTGAGTTTATTCCCCAATGTTGTGATTGTCCTCTGAGAGCTTTCCAGCTCCTTTACGTTACAAAAGAACAATAACAAACCAACAACAAACAAACAAACAAACAACTCAGTAAATCCTGGAATCTCCTCTAGGCTATTTAATAAAACCTGCCATCTGAATATGTATTTGTGTGTGACATATAATGTTCATAGTGTATAGTAATTTTAATGTTTATAGTTAAAAGTGTGAATCCACTTTTATCTCCTTTCATATAAATGAGAATAAAACAGGTTCATCCCTTTTAGCCTTCGTTCATGTATATTTATATGATGTGCTGCATTTTAAGGTTCTGTTTCTGCAGGTCTGGCATCTGCAAAGGGTTCTGCAGACAACAGTTTTATCTCTATAAGCTTGCATGGAGTATTTGGGCTCCTCCCTGAGTAATCTTGTACAAACGTCTTATAAACAACACCCCCTGAGAAGTCAATGGCCACCCTCTGACCTCCTAGAGCTAGATACTGCATTGCTGACTTCAGGGTGGTCCTTTGGAATAATGTTTTGCTTGGGACCAGGAAGATTTTTAAGGCTGTGAAAACACTTGCAGCATGAGGAGAACGTGGAATCTTGATAATACAGCTTTATGAAATACTGAAGCAAAGTTCCCACGTCCAGAATAGCAGAATGCGAAAGGCTCAAGGTTGCTGTTTCAAGTTTTTAGTTCCAAGGTTTGCCACACGAGGTTTGCTTTCTCTTCAGCCCTCTTAAATTCCCTGTCATGCTTGCTTGCTTGCTTGCTTTTAGTGCTGCCAAATGAGAGAAGCTTCCAGAATGCTGCTAAAAGCAATAATTTGGAGCTTATGGAGAAGCTGTTTGAAAAGAAGGTTAACATGAATGCTGTGAACAATGTGAGTAGAAATCACAGATGTGACAAGTGACAGTCGTGTGGGTTTACACAGTCCAACTGAAATAAAAATAAAAGTGATTCTGCTAAATGAGATGAGGGAGAGCTCCGTTGCTGGCAATTCCATAATGTTTAAGCTAAAGGTGGAATCAAGCAGTGGAAGAGGCTCTGGGTGTTTTAACTGATCTATTCCAAGGGGAAGCGTCCAGGGTCTTTATGTGCAGCTGTACTAAGTCTGTGGGTGGACAGTGAAGCCAACTGTCAAGGTTATGGGCCTGGACTTGGTCCTGGATCATAGCCTGTGGATCACTTTGGCCTCAAATATTCTGGAAAGGCAGAACATCTTTTGCTACACGGTTCATCATTGTTTTCTCGCCAGTGATGTCCTTTATGGTTGGGGCCTTCCAAATTTAAAATCCAATGGAGAGTATGGGTTTGCATTTTATTGCTTCTGAAATATAGTTCATCTGCATGTTGGGCAGTGAGGCCTCTTCTGAAACCTGGCTCTCACTTGTTCTTCAAGTGCCTGGGTTTAGGGGAGAGGTCCCACTGACAGACATGGATTTCCTACTGCTTGCTTCTGTGGGGATTTCCTGACAGCGCCACCAGGCAGGGTTTATCAAAGTGAACAGACTGGGGGCTGTGTCAATTGTTTAGGACAATTTGTGGGGATGGCAGAGGTGGATGTAATGCAAATGAAGCATAAACTTTAAGACACCTGCTTGCACAGACTCCTTCCAAGGCACTGGGAGGACTCTAGCAGTGTGTTCCATTGTTATATGATTTTGTAAAATCTGAAAAAGTAAGAAATTTTAACTGTAATCCGTTAAGCTTTCTGACTCTGGCTTTAAAGAGGGCTCCCAAAGAGTGTAAACTTGACATTCCACAAAACCTGGATCTATCCCAGGCAATGAGGTCATAGAAACTGAGGTCATGCATCATGTGCAGTGGAAGGGTGTTTAACAGTTGTGCATGTGTGTGTGTGAGGGGATCTGTGTTTATGTGTATGTAGGAGTTTATGTGTCTGTGTATATTGTGTATGTGTACATGTGTATGTCTGATGTGTTACCTGTGTATACCATATTCATTGTCCACAGACATCCTAGAAAGAGTAGAAAAATAGCAAATTTTTACAGCATAACAATTTTAGGAACAAAAAAAAAAAGGAAGGGAATCAAGAAAGGAAGGGAGCAAAAATTAAAGAAATAAGCAAGGATCTTTTAAGGTAATATCTAGATTAATTGTTGAATAAGTAAAGCAATAATCATTTTTCCAAGCAGCAGGAAATAGATTCTCCAGTGTACTTTTATAACCATTTGAAAATTTTTTCCATATAACTTTCTGATATTTTAAACCATATTTTTATATTAAAGTACTTAGAGAGATAGTACACTTAAACTTACAGTCAGTGTAGCAAGTTATTGTAAACTCCTGATGAATTATATTATGCTTTCTAATGACATCTCTTTTAGTCCTGTTTACAGAAAATTGTTGACATGGTTACTTGTAGAGTTCCTTAAAATCTGTGATGACAGAAATGAAAAAACATGGAAGTGGTTTTATTGAATTATCTTGGATGGTATTTTGATTTGCATCCTTATTCACGAATAAAGTTAAAGGGGAGTTTATAAGCCCAAATTTGACATACTAGGACATAGCTCTAGACTGCAGAAAATAGCAAGGGTAACTCAAATTTAGTTTATCACCAATTTAGCTACCAAGGAAATCAGATTAAACAGTTCTCAATTTTTGCAATAAATTATTTATGAGAAACAAAGGATAGTAAATTCTTTGGAAGCAAGATCAGTATCTAGAATGTGGGAACTATGACATGTGTTTTAGTTACAAGCAAAACATCCATTGTCTGAAGCATGTCAGACTGTCTCTAGACATCCTGGGAGCACCAAGTTGGCTTTTCTTTGAAGCAAAAGATATTTATAGCTTTCTTTCTCTCTGTGTGTCTTTTCTTCCTCCCTCCTTCCTCCTTCCCTCCCCTCCCCTCCCCTCCTCTCCTACCTCCCTCTCCCTCTCTCTCTTCCTTCCTTCCTTCCTTCCTTCCGTCTCTTTCTTGATTTGTTTGCTTCAGTAAAATTTACAGTCTAAAAATTACAGAGGAAAGAACCATATATGGATTGAACTTCTAGGAAGATTTTTTGTTATGTATTATCAACATGTCCTACCATTATTAATGATTGCATACCGGAGAAATACAGCTTTTACTCTCTAGTTGAAATCCGTACAATCAGTCATAGGTTACGCAGTGGATTTCAGCTTGAGGCATATCCTCCAGTTGATTGCTAAATTCTCTATTATCTAACAGTAGAGAAATGCAAGATTATGCTGGATACAGTTCTCACTACTTTCAAAGGCTAGGCAAATAGTAGATAAATAATCAAAACACAAGCACCTGATAGAAAATTATGGCCGTTCAAGAACCAGGAATCTTGGGCTTCCCTGGTGGCGCAGTGGTTGAGAGTCAGCCTGCCGATGCAGGGGACGCAGGTTCGTGCCCCAGTCCGGGAGGATCCCATATGCCGCGGAGCGGCTGGGCCCGTGAGCCATGGCCGCTGAGCCTGCACGTCCGGAGCCTGTGCTCCGCAATGGGAGAGGCCACAACAGTGAGAGGCCCGCGTACCGCAAAAAAAAAAAAAAAAAAGAACCAGGAATCTTAAGAAGGCTAAATAACAATCAGATGACTGAAAACACTAGTTGTGTTTCCTCAGATGAACCGCACAGCCCTGCCTTTTGCAGTGGGGACAGGTCATTTGTCTGCGGTGGATTTCTTGCTGAATCACAAGGCCAGGGGGGTGTTGCTGGTGAGGTAACCTCGTCTTCGTTGGGGAGAATGGATCGGAGCATAACCAACGTAAGGGGAAAATCTGGCCGCTTGGGTTATCTTTTCTGCACCTACACACAAAATATTTCCATTGGCAGTGTTCATTTTGGAAAGATCTATTTAGAGAATACGCATATTATGTGCTTTTTGTATTTGATAGTCACCAATTGTTTACCCACTACCTATAGGATTTACGCTTTTACTTATTTTCCCATATTGACCTTATGGCCAGTAGCATCCATTTGTAAGAATAAAATGGTTGCCTAGAGTGTAACTGGGGGCATAGAAGACAGAAGCTAACTGGACTCAGGGACATTAAATCTGGAATTTTCCCTGTGAACTCTGATAAATAAATAAGGCGTATTAAACACATACTGTGTACCAGGCACCAGTCTCAGGACTTTGATATTTAGTGCCCCCAGCCTTGTGAGAAAAGTATTGCTATAATGTCCAATTTACAGATGAGGGGCCTGAGACAAAGAGAGGTTAAGTATCTTGCCCCCAAAATTACATCTAAGAAGGAGTGGAGGCAGGATTTGAACCTGGCTTATCTGATTCCAGAGACCATGGCCTTAGCCACATATCACCTTGATGATTTATCTGCCTAGACATCAAAATCCACCCTAAAGATTTTCCACGTGCTTTTCCCAACTTCGTTTAATACTTTACCATGGAACAAGGAAACCAGTTAGGCTGGAGAGACCCAACATCATGTTTATCATCTCCAGTTGCAAAAGTAGGTGATAACCTTGGCTTTTAGTTAATCCAATGGATGATAGTTCTTGATTCTTAGTTAATCCAATGGGCCATGTTTTTTAAAGTTAAACTATTCAAAAAATTCTTAAAGAGCTATTCTATTTTTTCCCTGGACTGACTCTTTGGAGGGTAAGACTCAGCATTGCTTTACCTTCATGTCTCACAGGGTTAGGTTTAGTATGTGCTTGGTAAATCATTGGAAGATGAATAAATGGTTGACCAATTGGTCATCTTATTGGTTATCTTATTGGTTTTGTCGGCACTCATAGACATGGCCTAGACTTCATAATGATGAGAGTTTCTCTTTGTTTCACCAGAGGGACACATCCCTCTCTGTCTAATTATTGCTCTAGTATTGGTAGGCAAGTGAATTGATAAACAACAGAATCAGAATGAAGAAAAACCCCTTTTAAAAAATTGGCACTGCAGGGCTTCCCTGGTGGCTTAGTGGTTAAGAATCTGCCTGCCAATGCAAGGGACACAGGTTCGAGCCCTGGGCCGGGAAGATCCCACATGCCGTGGAGCAACTAAGCCATGCGCCACAACTACTGAGCCTGAGCTCTAGAGCTAGAGCCCGCAAGCCACAACTGCTGAGCCCACGTGCCACAAGTACTGAAGCCTGTGCACCTAGAGCCTGTGCTCCGCAACAAGAGAAGCCACGGTAACGAGAAGGCTGCGCACCGCAATGAAGAGTAGCCCCCACTCACCTCAACTAGAGAAAGCCCGCGCACAGCAACGAAGACCCAACACGGCCAAAGATAAATATAAATAAATAAATAAATTTTTTAAAAAAACTTTAAAAAATTGGCACTGCAAGCACTCCAACTTAATGAGTGTAATAGGTTGTATTACAGTTATAATACTTAAGGAACATGTTGTTTAGGTCTGAAAATTATCATTTGATTATTTTTTAATGTTATTTAGCCTGCAAAAGATGTTTTGGTAATAGACATGATTGCCAAGAGTCTAGTTTTATTTTAACATTGAAACCCAGATACAATAACTTTTTATTTTACTTTAATTTTTAAATTAACATACTGTTCATTAACTTTCTTCTTGGCATACAGCTTTATGAATTTTAACACATGTATAAATTCATGTAACCACTATCACAATCAAAATACAGAACAGTTGCATCATCCAGAAAAATCCTGTATGCTGCCTCTTTGTAGTCAAAACCTCTTTGTAGTCAAACCCTCCCCTACCCTGGCAACCACTGATCTTTTCTCCACCTCTATAATTTTGCCTTTTTGAGAGTGCCATATAAATGATACCATATAGTATGTAACCTTTTGACACTGGCTTTTTTCACTCAGCAAAATTTCTCTGAGGTTCATGTGTTGCATGTATCAATAATTCCTCCCTTTTTATTGCTGAATAGTATTCCAGTGTATAGATATACCACAGTTTATTATATCCATTCACCAGTTGAAGGACATTAGAGTTGCTTCCAGTTTTTGACTATAACAAGTAAAGCTGCTGTAAACATTCGTGTACAGGTATTTGTGTAAGCATAAGTTTTCATTTCTCTAATGTAAATACCTAGAGAAGTGAGATTACTGGGGCATATAGTGAGCTATATACAAGAAGCCACTAGACTTTCTTAGAGGGGCTGCACCATTTTCATTCCCACCAGCAATGTACTAGGTTTCCATTTGTTCCACATCCTCATCAGCACTTGGTATTGTTATTTTTCTCCCTTAATTTTAGCCATTCTAATAGGTTTGTATTGGCATCTCATTGTGGTTTCATTTGCATTTCTTTAATAGCTAATTGTTATTAAATCATATTTTCTTGTGTTATTTACCATTTGTATATCTTCTTTGGTGATATGTCTGTTCAAATCTTTTGAACATTAAAAAAAATTGATTATGTTGGTTTTTTTACATTAATTTTATTTGATCTTTGCAACAACCCTGTGTGCTTGGTACTATTTTTTAAAAAATATTTATTTAGTTATTTATTTTTGGCTGTGGCGGGTCTCAGTTGCGGCGTGCGGGCTCTTTGTTGCAGCGTGCGGGCTTCTCTCTAGTTGTGGCACGTGGGATCCAGAGTGTGAGGTCTCTCTAGTTGTGGCGCACGGGTTCCATAGCATGTGGGCTCTGTAGTTGCAGCACGCAGACTCCCTCGTTGTGGCACGCAGGCTCAGTAGTTGCAGCGCGCAGGCTTAGTTGCCCCATGGCATGTGGGATCTTAGTTCCCCCACCAAGGATCGAACCCGTGTCCCCTGCATTGGAAGGCAGATTCTTAACCACTAGACCACCAGGGAAGTCCCTGTTTTAATTGTTGAGTTTTGAGAGTTCATTATATATTCTGGATCCAAGTCCTTTGTTAGATATGTGATTTGCAAATATTTTTTCACCCTCTGCAGCTTATCTTTTTAGTGTTTTTCATAAAGCAGAAGTTTTTAATTTTGATGAAATTCAATTCACTTGTATTTAAAAAATGAATCTAGCTATTGGTATTATATCTAAGAATGATTTGCCTAACTTAAGGTTATGAAGATTTCTCATATTTTTCTTCTAAAACTTTTATAGCCTTGTGTTTTACATTTAGATTTATCATCCGTTTTGAGTTAATTTAAGTATAAAGTTATAAGGAATCTGGTATATGGATGACCGATTTCTTCAACACCATTTGACACCAATGTCACCAGTTTTTAACACTTTTGCAGTGCTGTTTGGACCTGTGCGCTATCCATGAGCCAGTCTGAGACCTGGGCAGTGGTCTACCCGATAGTTCAGTTCCCCAAGCTTTTGTCACACTGTTTAGGGTCAGGAACATGTACAGGTCCGGGGGGAGGCCAGTAGTACATACACAACTTTATGGGGTTGCTTTCTTGAACTCCCACCTCTCCAAGATCATCTCCCCTACATTCTCCACCTACAGGGCCCTTCTCCACCTTTTCCTGGTCTTCTGACTAGAAAGCCAAGGGTGTAGTATCCCAGCTCTAATGTGTACTTCCCACAATTACGGCTGCCTCTGGGACTAAGAGAGGAAAAAAACCCCCTTTTCCCCCCTCTCCCACCCACATCCTCCTCTTCTGACCACAGTTCCTCAGGTCAGAGAGAAGGATTCCCTCTGTCACTGCTTGCCCAGTCACTGCTCCTACCCCTTCTACTGTGGGGTTGCAACTTTGGGAGTGAGGCTTGCCTGGGGCGGAACCAGAAGAGAAAACAAAACAAAATTAGGATTTCCCCCACCTTCTCTGCCCTGTAGGGGCCCCCTTCCACTTCTTAGACCAGAATGGGAAGCTCCTCTTGGAGCTGTTTCTGTCCGGGCCAGTGATTTGTACTGCTTTGAGTCCCAGCTGGAAGGTATGGAAGAGAAAACAAAAAGATCAGGAAACCCTGATTGTTTGTATTTTGAGTTCTGGTTTTCTTCCTCAATCTACCTGCTGTCATTTACTCCTCAGAGTCCTCAAATAGCTGTTCCAAACGTCTGTCCAGAGATTTTAGTAGCATTTGTTGGGAGAGACAGAGTGGAGTGTACTTATACCATCTTAAACAGGATCATAACCCTAAACCTTTGACATACTATGAAAGTGGAGAGAATTGTACAGTAAACACTGGTGTATCCATTGCCCAGGTTCAATAGCATCTTTTCTTTTAAACAGCATGTCTGAGGATTGCCATGTGTCTAATGCATTAAACACACTACTCGTTTATGTCAGAGTGTAAGTCAGTTGTACCCAAAATGTTGGAGAGAGGTTTTACCACTTCGTTCTCTCTGAGGTTTTTCCAAACATATATTTGTATTATCCTGTATTTGAAGCATGACTCTGGCTAGCATCAGCCTCTTGTAACTTTGCCTTGGGGCACTGAAATGCTGTCAGGTGGGAAATAGCATCATTCCTGATGTACCTCTGTACTCTGCCTTGAAAGATTCATTAAGTATTTCTGTAACTAAATCAATTATTCACAGTGGCATTAGAGCATAACTAATAAAATGCTTTTTATAATTCAAGCAATGCCATGTTTGGCCAGACCTGGCAGCTTCTTTATCTGAGTGATGAGCCCTCAGTTTGACTTAGCAGTTCTGTCTTTTGAGTTCTAACACCTATTTGCAAAGAGCCAACAGTGGCACCCCTTCACCATCAATATTTATTCAGTGTCTGTTGTGGGTGAGTATCAATGCCAACTACTGGGGATTCAACTAGGTATAAGTCCTTGCTACTCAGAGTAGGTCCTGGGACCAGAAGCACTGGTATCACCAGGGAGCTTGTTAGAAATGCAGAATCTTGGGCCCCACCCCAGACCTCATGAATCAGAATCTGCAATTTAACAAGATCCCCAGGTGATTGTTTCAGGAAGCACTGGCATAGATACAGTCCCTGCTTTGAGGAACCTACACTCTGTTGGGGAGCAAGGACTGAGACTGTAACAGGTAAGTTGCGTGCTGAGGATCAGATGCATAGCCCAGAGGCTGAGGACTCCAGGTTCAAAGCGGGCAGCATCCACAAATCTGGGGAAGAGGCAGACGAGGTAAATGGAGGCTCTTACTCCAGATGTGAAGAAAGGATCCCATGTGGAGTGCAGGTGGTGCCCAGAGGATAATGCAAGCATCTACTCTCAGAGCTGCTTACTCTGAGTGCAAGTGTTCCCCGGGGAAGTTATTGACCTTCTTGCCTGTCATCAGACTGGTAATGAGAACAGGTTGTCGGTGTCTGTGGGCATTTTACACTTTATAGAGCATCAGGTACTGACTACGAATATAATCTGTGACTCATGCTCATAAACTTCTCAGGCATGTCAGTTTCTTATCAGAAGACTTACTTTACATCTGTGAGGAGTGATTCTTTGCCTCTGAGGAATGATGGCTCCATTTGGAATTTATGGTTTCAGAGACTCAAGTTGTTTGCCTCTTGAATTCCTTGCTTTTGGATTTTATGATGGGTGTTTGAAATCCTTAAGTGTTGGCTGCTTTAAAATTAGGAGTGACCTCTTAGGGAAAAATAGAGCTATCAAAATATGATTTATCATCTATCCCAAATATTTCTGGCCTCTTTTCTGACCATATGTGAAACTAGATTTATGGTTACTGGGTGTGAAACATTGATTTATAGGGAAGGCTAAATTAAGGGGTAAAATTTCTTGAAAAACCTCAACTAGTTATTGTACATCATTGTTCCTTGGGAAAAAGTGCAGAAATTGGTAAGCGTTTTCTTCACTCTAGACTTTAATAGACTGCCTCACTGTGTAGTGTGACAGCCGAAAGGTAAATATTATAGGGTATGTACATTTAGAGAAGGGTTTCTCCACAGTGGCACTGTTGACCTGTTGGTCAGGTGATTTTTTGTTGTGGTGGAGGTTGGGGGGGTTATAGGATGTTTGCAGCATCTCTGGTCTCTACCCACTAAATGCCAATATCTCCCCTAGGTCACAACAACCAAAAGTGTCTCCAGAAATCTCCAAATGACCCCTGGGGGCAAAATTGCCCCCAGTGAAGAACCACAGATTTAGAGTTACATCTCCATAATCTGGGACTTGCTTTTTCACTTCTCCATACCCAGACTTTACTGACAATAAGAGAAAACATTAATGCAATTTCTGGGGACAGCCAAAGTAACTGCCAAAAGGCTTATACACTTTAGAATGGAAGTCCCCCACAGACCCTCATTCCTTGTTTATTTATTTATAGGCTATACATTTAGCAGATTGGTCTCCAGGATTACAGATACAGTTGATTATGAGATGCACATAAGATGTGCTGAGAAGCCTTACTTTTTGGAAGGCATCTATACAGAGGTTATGGATGATTTTTTTTTTTGGAGGTCCAGTACCATATTTATGGTGATTAAATACCTAACCATTTAACATGTACAATTGTACTATTGTTTTTATTAGGGTCTGTCTTAGCTTGGGCTGCTGTAACAAATATACCATAGGCTGGGTGGCTTCCACAACAAATGTTTCTTTCTCACAGATCTGGAAATTGGAGAGTCCAAGATTAAGACGACATCACTGCCAGCATCTTGTGAAAGCTGCTTCTGGTTTTATCCACTCTCAGTGGAGAGCGGCAAGAGGAAGCAAGCTCTCTGTGTCTGTTTATAAGAGCACTAATCCCATTCATGAGGGTTCCACCCTCCTGACCTAATTATCTCCCAAAGGCATGACTTTCAAATACCATCACATTGGGGATTAGGCTTCAACATATGAATTATCAAGGGACACAGACATTCAGTCCATAGCAGGGTCCTATCTTTTTAAAAAGGTGTCAATGACAGAGTTTTTTAGTGTTGAGCCCCTGCCGCATTTCCCCTATAAACCCTGTGGGTTTTGCTGTTGTTGTTGTTTGTTTTCATTTTAAAAGAGATTTATTTAAAATTTTTTTCAGCTTTATTGAGGTATGGTTCAAATAAAACTGTGATACATTTAAAGTGTACCTGGTGATGATTCAGTGTGTGTATACATTGTGAAAGGATTCCTCCCATCTAGTTAATTAACACACTCATCACCTCATTTCTTTTTTTGATGAGAACATTTAATTTCTACTCTCTTAGCAAATTTCAATTATATAAAAGTGTTATTAACTATAATCACCATGTGATACATTAGATCCTCAGACCTTATTCGTAGTTAATGGATGATTTTTTGACAAGGATAAAAGGAAACAGAAAAGCAGACACATGAACTTACAATTAAGGATCCTGAGGCTAAGAGTTAACTAAGTTGACCAAGATTATAGCATTTGAAAGTGGTAGAGCCAGAGTTTGAGGTCAGTTTCGTTTGAGTCTACAGATCATGCTCATAATGTCTGCTCTATATACTTCTTTAACTTGGGACCTAGGGCGCAGGTCTTAATTTTCCTCAGGATACAGCCCTCCAGTCCCTCCTCCCTGAGACAAGTGTTAACTGCTGGCTGTTTCCTTTCACATTTCTCTTCCTGTTCATTTGGTGTACAAGTCTAAGTACCCCCAGCATCACTGCAGGTCACTAGGTCTTGAGCAAAATCTCTCCTTCAGCCTCTTTTATGCATGTGTGATTTTACTGAGAGAGTCTATTTTAAATAATTTATGCATAAATAGAATTCTTTTTATAACTTCAGTCTTTTGTTTCTTTTTTGTATAGTTTCCTCTTCTCCAGTAACTACATTTAACGATGTAGGATCTGTGTGTTTATTTCTGTACTTTTCCTCATGCTCATATGATCATATCCACTTTGGGTTTTTTTTGTTTTTTTTAAAATTAATGAATTTATTTATTTATTTATTTATTTATTTATTTATTTATTTATTTATGGCTGTGTTGGCTCTTTGTTGCTGCGAGCGGGCTTTCTCCAGTTGCAATGAGCAGGGGCCACCCCTTGTTGCAGTGCATGGGCTTCTCATTGCAGTGGCTTCTCCTGTTGCGGAACACGGGCTCCAGGCGTGCAGGCTTCAGTAGTTGTGGCTCACGGGCTTCAGTAGTTGTGGCTCGCGGGCTCCAGATCGCAGGCTCAGTAGTTGTGGCACACGGGCCTAGGTGCTCCACAGCATGTGGGATCTTCCCAGACCAGGGCCTGAACCTGTGTCCCCTGCATTGGCAGGCGGATTCCCAACCGCTGCGCCACCAGAGAAGTCCCCATATCCACATTGTTATCTATCTATCCACTTACCCACTTATAATAGATATAGATACATACATATATGAGTTTTTGGTCATAGCTAGTTTTATAAAAAATGGGATCATATTATATTTTCTCTGCATCTTATTTTCCACATTTAACAACTACCTAATGGAAGTCTCTCCATGTCAATTGTTACAGCCCTAATTAATTATTTTTAATGCCTACATCATGTGATATGACTGTTCCCTGATTTGTTCAGTGTTCCAATATTGATGGGCATTTTACATTTATCTTTATCTTTATTGAGGTACATTTAAAAAAATCTATCATTTGTTTATTGTCTTTGTTTATCATCTTGTTCCTTTTATAACTTTTGAATTAAAACACTATACATTATAGTCTAGATTTTCTTCTAATATATTTATTGTGTGCTTTTTTGTATGTATGATATGATACAGGATTTAATTTTATCTTTTCCCAGATGAAGAACTACTTGTGCCTATACCACTTATTAAATATATTCATTGTCCCCATAGAATTGAAACATCACCTTTGCTGTATATTAAACTGTCATTTCTTAATTTTCAACAGTTAGGTATTAACCTAGCTTTTGTTGGCTGAGACAGTGTGGTGGCTCACCCAAGTGACAGATTCCTTTCTTGTCTTTTCTGGAGGAAGCATGGCTTGACAGTAATTCACCTTGCATCCTGGTCTGGAAGCCTTGAGATCATGCTCATGCTGGTTAGAGCTGGAGCAGACCAGAGACCCAAGAATCAGGTAGGTATGTGGATCACACCTGGACAGAAGCCCTCTCCTCACAGTGCAGGAGGAGAAGATTGCAGTGTAATTGTCTCCCCTACCCTGGCTCTCTTTAGGATGGAATGAATGCCCTCCACTTTGGGGCTCAGAGCAACATGGGCATTGTGAAGTACCTCATTCAAGATCTGCACCTGACGGACTTGGACCAGCCTGATGAGGTGTGTTTGCTGTTGGGTGGACAGGTCTCAAATACACCCCCACTAAATTCTGCTTTCTTCCTGCTCTTGCAGAAACTGCCAAAGCAGCCAGCACGGACAGACCTGACCCTGTAGCTGGATCCTGTCTCTGTCTGGCAGAGCACAGAGCAGATGGAAATTGTTGGTGCCGGTGGTGGCCCTAGCACCTGCATGTGGGGAGGGCAGGAGGTATTGAGGAAGCTGCCTCTACTCCCTCATCCTGGCCAGGGGTGGACAGTATCCACCCTGTTTGGGTGCCTGCATTTTACTCGATTATGCCTGGCCTTTTGGGAATGTATTTGACCCAAGGCTGTGCTGTAATGAGCCGTGGAATATAGTGCAATTTTACCATATCCATCTATATTTTTTTCCTTTCATAAGAAGTGATATAGTAACAGCTACCACTTATGGAGTGTTCGTTAGTGTGCTTGGCCCAGAGGAATGCTGTGTCCACACATTATTTCAGCGAGAGGTCTAGGGCCTGGCACGTAGGGATGCTTAACAAATCATTGCTGGATGAACGAATTATACTGTTAATCCCCACAGTAATCCTATAAAGAAAAAATATTTTACTTATTTTCAAAGGAAGTCTTATTTTTACTGATATTTGAGGAAGTCGAGGCCCAGAGAGGCTAGGTACCTGGTCTGAGGGCTCCAAACTGAGAAGTGACAGAGCCAGGGTTTGAATTCCGGTTTGGTTGACTCTAGTCACCATGCTGCACCGTCTCCCTTCTCAGAGGACAGTGGGCATTGCCCATGTGCTAGGGACTGTCTTTTCCCTGGAATATCTCCTTCTAGGCTTTTTTCATAGGATAATATCTTCTGTGGGATTGGCATTTGGAGTTTGAATGGAACCTCCTTTTCACTGTGCCTCTAGAACTTTACTCTCCATTAAACTCTCTCTAGAAGTTAATCAGTAATATTCGCTTTCTTTCACCTCTTTTAAAAAACCTTCACATTTTTTTCTGACCTCAATCTTAAAAATAATAACAACAAAAGCCATTCCTTCAAATGAAGTCTATAAATTTAGTTTACTTCTTCTGAATATGACTGAGCAACTATACCTTTACAGATTGGAGGCAGACAGACTTGGGCTGAGGCCTGGGCATATATTAACTATGTGGCTTTAGCAAGTTCTCCAACTGCTGAAATCCTCAGTATCTCCCTCTGTGCAATGGGAATAATAAAACCTACTTCATGGTAGCACCAAGGCATGATGGGGTTGGGGGTGGATGTCTTGACCTCCATGTCATTTTTTGTCAGCAATACCTCCATTCTTTGATAGAAATGATTTTGATGCTTCCTCAATCTTATATACAAATACCTATGCCAGTGAGCAAAATGGCAAGCCATTCTACCACCCCTTTCCAATCAGACGCCACCCCTAAGCCATTCCTATGGAGTAATATATCAGAGTAGCCACTGTTGGAATGCTTAAATGAGTTAATGACTATAGAGCACTTAGCGGAGAACCTGGTACTTGGTAAGTGCTCACTAAATGTTAGTTATTATAACAATTATTATAGGGTAAAATGCTATCTAATTTCCTCAAACTGATAACCATAATCAAACAGCATTTAATGTCAGGATGAGGAAGTCAGACATTCCAGCTTGATCCAGGCTAACTAGGAGTGTGGCCTATGAGTGAATTCCATTCAATTCAGTTCAGCAGATTATATGTTCAGGACCTGATTTTTTGTTTGTTTGTTTGTTTTAATAAAAGGTATTTTTAACTGAAGTACAGTTGATTTACAATGTTGTGTTTGCTTTCTGCTGTAAAGCAAAGTGATTCAGTTATATATATATATATATATATACATTCTTTTTATTTTAATTTAATTTTTTTATTGACGTATAGTTGATTTACAATGTGTTGATTTCTGCTGTACAACCAAGTGGTTCAGTTATATATATTACATTCATATAATATATGTATTCTTTTTTATATTCTTTTATCTCAGGATATTGAATATAGTTCCCTGTGCTATACAGTAGGACCTTTTTGTTTATCAGGACCTGTTTTTGCGGTACGCGGGCCTCTCACTGTTGTGGCCTCTCCGGTTGCGGAGCACAGGCTCCGGACGCGCAGGCTCAGCGGCCATGGCTCACGGGCCCAGCTGCTCCGTGGCACGTGGGATCCTCCCGGACCGGGGCACGAACCCGTGTCCCCTGCATCGGCAGGCGGACTCCTAACCACTGCGCCACCAGGGAAGTCCCTTAGGACCTGTTTTGTGTGAGAACAGGACTGTCTTCCGTTTCATTGGGCTCTGGATGCTTTCACGGGAGACGGCTGTGTGTGGGGAGGATCAGGCAAGCTGAAGGGGCTCAAAGACCAAAGCAGTTTGTGGGGAACCTTCCCCACTTCTGGAGCTTCTGCTGGCCATTATCTCTTCGGCAGGCTCTGGACTTGTCCTGTTCCACTCCTCTTCCTCCAACTCTGACTGTTTGTTGGGGAAAAGGCTGAAGAGTCCTGGTAGCGGACTGTGCAGAGCCAGGTAGATGTGAAGCTAAGAGGACCTAAAATTAAGATGGGTGGAGAGACATATGAGGAATGAGCAAATAATGAGTTCACTGGATCATCTAGGGAGAGATGAATCTCTGAGTCCAATTTTAATCCTAAAGAAACCTGGATTAATCCAATAAAAACACAAAGTCTGTCCTTTTTCTGAGATCTGTGAGTGAGGTCAAGGATACTGGCAAAAGCCAGTAGGAACTGGGATCAGGAGCTCAGGGTCAATTAATTCAGTGTTGGGTTTTCCATCTGTATTTGCTTAAAGATACTGTGGAGCTCATGAAATGCACTGTATAGAAAAGACCGCTCCACCTTCACAGCGGGCCTTCTTCCCTAGTTTCTTATCCACAGAAAGTGATGGAGAGCCTTTATACCTACCCAGTGTTAGTAATCCTTCTCATTAGCCTACAGGGAAATCCAAAAGCTAACAAGGAAAGCCTTATAGGGAGGAGGTCTTTATTAACAAAATGGATTTAACTAGGCCTGGAAGAGATTGGGTGAGATGGGAGAGATGGAGGACACTGGAGTATACTGAAGTTTCTCCCAACTCCGTAGCTCTAGAAATCATGTGGCCTCTCCAGGGGAGAGAGATTAGAGCAGCCAGGAGAAGTCATAGGTGAAGCAGTCTAGATATTTAGAATCTACATGTGAACTCCCACCTAGTGATCAAAAATAAATATTCAGACTAAAATGTTTGGAGAGGAAGGGACACAGAAGGGAATGGCCTCAGAGGCCTCTCATGTATCTGTTGAATGTTTATAAAGTTTGGTGGTACGACGTTAGGTTGGTTTCAGCTGCATATATCGGGGAACTTCCACTGGTTTAAAGGAATCTATATATGAAGTCTCTAGAGGTCCAAATGCAAAGAAGCATCCTTTTTTTGGAGGACTGGGGATAATAGTCATGAAGGGATTTGAGAAGACAGTTTCCTATGTGGACCTGAGGCCCACATCTAACAGCCTTAGATTTCATCCAACCTATTGACTCCCATCTGGGGAGAACTGACCCAGCAGCTCCCCTTCACACCAGTTCCATGCCTTCATATGCAACACACTGCTCTTTCAGCACTTTTTACTCATGGCAATGTTCTCGTCCTCTCTCAAATCTCTAGTTATTCAAGGCCCTGCTGGTTTTCCCCTTCAACTAGGGTTCTGCTGTGGATTCCTGATCGCAGGGTGAAGGGAAATGTCTTGGGTGTGTAGACATGCCCAGGAGGCACCGGGGGGCTTCATGCTGGATTCCGCCGGCCTCCTCTCCTCAGAGGCTCTCCAGGGCATGCTCTCTGGGATCCCTGTGGGAAGGGATGGCCAGGTTGGACTTAAGGTGCACATTTAATGGCTGTTTGTGAAACATTTACCGAACTTGGTACCTTGTCAAATAACCCTGGCAGTAAACTTAAAAATGAAAAATAATTTCTAATGAATAATTGCAACTCCTCAGGCTTATTCACGTGCAAACAATTTAAATGCATTGAATTAAGACGTATTAGGTTAAATGCACATTAAGTTAATAAAGGAAAAAGGAACAGGAATTCTGGACCCTCCTTATTTTTGCTAATGAAGAAAGGGATTCAGGATCCCTTCCTGAGCTGGGAAGCTGTTGTGGTTTGTGTGGGGCTTGAAGCTTGAGGCCCTGACACCAGGCTCCATAGTCCTCCAGGCTGGAAAATCTCCCTGCCTTCCAAGTGAGGGCAGTCTCAGTTCTCCGAGGCTGCACTGGTAGAGGCCCACCTGAGTGTAATTTAAAAGGGTTGGGTGGTTAAAAAATGAAATAAGACATAAGAAACTATATATTTTTTAAAAACCCACATTTTTGAAATTCTTGTTATTTTGCCTAATAACTTATACTAGAGATGGGAGAAAAGATTTGTATCTCATTTTACTGTCACCTCATCTTTCTTCATGCTACCTTTTGATATGTTTATAAGATAGAGACTACTTTAAATGTTCTTATTTTGTGTAATTTGGCTTTCACTTTTTTTCTTGATGATAACATTTTTTAAAGGGCATACAAAGTTTAAAGTAATAGCTGTTTTCTTGGTGAGGAAAAATGTTTTGTTTTTGATAACCTCCCATTTCTTACCAGACTAGGCTTTCTTTGTGGGTGGGTCCTTTGTCACTCTGTATAGGCATGCGGAAATGCAAGACTTTGTAGCAACCAAGGATAAAAGAGTAAGGCCATTTAAAAGTTGAACAGACTCCTGATGCTTCCGGTAGTGTGTGTCCCCAGACGGCTAAATATGTATTAGTTAGAGTTCTTTTTGTTATGAGTGACAAAAATCCAGTTTAATCTAGAATAAACATTAAAGGTAGTTTATTAACGCCTAACTAAAGAGTTTGAGGGTGTATCTGGCTGGCTTCAGGCATGGCTGGGTGCAGCTCTTTTTTTTCCTCCTAACTCTTGGCTGTCTCTGTTGGCATTATTGATAGGTTTACTCTCCACATGGTGGGAAAGATGGCTACTAGCAGCCTCAAGTTTTATATATGAAAGCTCACAGGTGACTCTGATTGGCCTGTGGCTTGGCACATGACCATCCTGAACCAAACACTCTGACCAAGGGGTAGATGGTGGAAGAGGCAGGAGCTATAATGAACAGCTCCACAAAGGTGGGCACAGGGGCTGTTCTCCAGTGGAAAAGATGGGGACAGGAAACAGGTCACCAGTGCTCTTTCCTGCCGTTCCAGGGCATTAGCAACCTTTAAAGGCTGTCTCCCCCCATTTCTTGTCACCTGCTCCCCAGCCACAAACACACACTCACACTGAGTTCTGTACTCCCACAGATCGCCAGCTCAGGTCCTGCTTTTCATTATGATCACTCGTATGTGTGTTCATCTTCCCTAACAGACTCTGAGCTTCTTAACATCGGGGTGCTGTAGTTTTTATCTTGGCCACTCTTGCTTAGCACAGTATCTGACATATACATAGGTGCTTAATAATTGTTCAGTAAACAAGTGACTGATTTCTAAGGATGTGTGACTAAATGTTTTCATCTAGTATATCATCAGTGTTTCCCATCCTCCTTTTTGTGATTTGTTTATATGGACCTTTATCTGTTGTCAGTATTAGCAGATATTTGTATAAGCCAGACACAGTAATTTTGTCTCTGTCATTTCCCAAGAGCTGTTCATGGCTCAAGACTAGATCTTGATCTTCATTTAGGGGTCTAATCTCACAAGCAGCAAACGGAGGCCCCAAGCAGTTTCTGTCTCTTCCCTTTGCCCTTCCTTAGTGATTCGATGAGAACCATCGATGATGAGTCAGGATTTCAAACTCTGAAGGGCTGGGGATGTAGGTCTAATTGACCACATATCTGGCTCAAGAATGTAAATGAGGTGAATTTTTGGTGCCAGTTTGTTTCTCCGGCCTCCCTACATGCATGAGTGCAGAGCCCTGGAGGGCTGATCTATACACACTTTTTTTTTTGGCCATTGATTATTTTAGCACTTTTCCTTCCTTTCTCTTTAAGTTGTCGAGAATCATGAGCTGCTATCTCAAGTTAACAGTGACCATTATCTTTTTTTTTTTTACATCTTTATTGGAGTATAATTGCTTTACAATGGTGTGTCAGTTTCTGCTTTATAACAAAGTGAATCAGTTATACATATACATATGTCCCCATAACTATTCCCTCTTGCGTCTCCCTCCCTCCCACCCTCCCTATCCCACCCC
This sequence comes from Stenella coeruleoalba, assembly GCF_951394435.1. Lineage (NCBI taxonomy): Eukaryota > Metazoa > Chordata > Mammalia > Artiodactyla > Delphinidae > Stenella > Stenella coeruleoalba. Next base: position 59,239,114 of record NC_137148.1, read on the forward strand.
TCTAGGTGGTCACAAAGCACCCGAGCTGATCTCCCTGTGCTATGCGGCTGCTTCCCACTAGCTAGCTACCTTATGTTTGGTAGTGTATATATGTCCACGCCTCTCTCACGCTTTGTCACAGCTTACCCTCCCCCCCCCCCCGTATCCTCAAGTCCATTCTCTAGTAGGTCTGTGTCTTTATTCCTGTCTTACCCCTAGGTTCTTCATGACATTTTTTTTCTTAAATTCCATATATATGTGTTAGCATACGGTATTTGTCTTTCTCTTTCTGACTCACTTCACTCTGTATGACAGACTCCATTATCTTTTTATTATCTTGCATTAGCAGGAGATCGGATAACAGTCTAGATTCAGGAACCTTCTGATAGAGTCTTGTATCTTGCTTTTCACATTTCAAACATCTTGCTAAGCTTTTAGTTAATAACATATCAAGCCAATCTGTGAATGTTTTCTTTAGTCGAAGAAAATACTTGTGCTATTTTGCCACCCCACCTTCTTTTCCTGCTTTTAAATATCTCAGGTTAGAAAATTGAGTTTTTTATGGGTATTTCATTGTTCTCGATGACATTTTGGCTGTTGAAAATGCAGTCTCCCTTTGCAATGTGAAAAGTTGGAGAAATTGCCATAATCAGAAGATTCTGCACTTGAACCTTCCTCCCCAACAAATCACACCTAAACATCCCTCTTAAGCTATATTCTCTGGATAATTCCTAATTTCTCCATCCCATTTCATATTGACCTATTCTCAAGAGTTTTCCCATTGATTCTTGGTGAACGTTAGAGGTAAATGTATGAGCAAGCAAGGAGAGCCTAAAGAGAAGCAGTTGACACACGTCATGTCTGAATGAGTCACGTAAATATTAAACCCTGGACAATTTCTGCTTCAAACATTTTTATCAGTAAGGCAAGGCTTACTGAGCAATACGCAGGTGACTCAGATGGGGTCTGGCACAAAATCAGCTTCTCAATAAATAGTCGAGTGAAAGAACTATTCAATAAATGCAGAAAGTTGGTAAAATTGTTACATTTGAAAGGGAATCTCATTGTCTGATTGTGGGGTGGCATCTCCCCAGGTGCTTGGGAAGACCGTTTCCAAACAGTACTTCTCTACCCCCATAAAAATGATTCTGTGCTGATGCGGAGTTCCCACAGTTCGGGGCAACAACTCAGAAATGGATCTGGTTTGAAGTGAGAGGGATTGTTTTCACCCTCCCCTAGGAAGGCCCCAGAATGCTGTGACCAGAATCACCACGTTGGCCTCCTCGCCATCCCCTCCCCTCAAGCTGCTGCCCACTTTGTTGGTTGCCTTGCCGGCTCAGTAAGTGTATAATGAACACTGAAGTTTATGATTGACTTTCAGAAAGGAAGAAAACCATTTCTTTCGGCAGCAGAGTGGGGCCACATTGAAATGATAGAAAAACTTATCTTCCTTAATCTGCATACTTCAGAAAAGGACAAGGTGAAATGGACTTTTATTTCTTTGCTGAGTACCAGAGAAAGGGGAGTGACAGTTGAGGTGTAGATTTGGTGATGGCATTTTGGTGAGCAGTAGAGTTGTTCAGTTGTTACTACAGTCAGAGAGAATCATCGAATATCCAGGTGAAATCAACCCACTTTTTCAGTGGACCGTCCAGATTGCCAGTTTTGCTCCATAAATGTCTGTGAAATCAGTGGACTACATGGAATTTTCTACTGTCAACTCCAGTTGCTCTTTTCTTCCACTGAGGTCTGCGGGAGGCTCAGCCCCACCTGGCCAGAGAGGGAAACACTGGGAGGGCATCCATGTCTGTGTGCATATCTTTGATACTTTCCTTAGGAGAAATTCCTAGATGTGGAATTGTGGGTCAAAGGGTTCTGCACATTTTAAAACTACCTCCCAGAAATCTTTCACCAGTTTGCCTTCTCAAGGTTATATAGAATTACTTTTATTGTCCCACTTTTGCTAGCAAATTAGCAGCAAAGGTAGAGCAAGGAACATGGATGGATTTTTTCCCTTCTCGTTCAAACAGCTATTTATTTTCATTTAACACTTTGAAAGTATGAATTTCACTTAAAACTGTGGAAAACATGGCCACTACTCTATCCACAGCTTTAACAGGCTAAAGTAACTCATGGAGGTTCATTTGTTAAACCATTCACTTATTCACCAAAAAAAAAAAAAAAAAAATTTAATATGTGCTCTATGCTAGGTAGAGTATGTTTTCTTATTCTAGAAGCCTACAGGGCAAGAAGAGCATACAAAAAATAATGTATCGGGCTAAATGCGGTAATAGATATATATACGGTGTGCTGTGGGAGCACAAAGGAAAATCTGTTTCAGAAATATCACAGGCTTCACAGAGGAGGTGGTATGTTACGTGGGTCTGAGCATTTGGATGGACAGTGGTACGAGGAGATTGGAGGAGGGCACAAGGGTAGAGTATTTCAGACAGAGGGAAGAGCCCGTTTGTAAAGGAACCAAGGCATGAAAGAGCATGGTGTGTCCTGGGAATGACAAGTTCAGGGTGGCAGAAATTGAGGATGGGTGGGCTGGGAAAGGTGCATGCCAAGTGGGCCAAGGCAGAGAGACCATGAAAGGCTGTGCTCACCAGGAGGAGGGGTGATTCTGACCTATTGGCAGCAGAGACCTTGGAAGGTTTTAAGCAGCAAACAAGGGATGGGATCCATCCTGGGTGTAGGTGGGTAACTGTCACCGTGGTTTGAAGGGGGTATTGGTGCCTGGAGAGGCAGGAGGTGGGGAGTCCCAGTCAGGTGACTGCAGAAGTGGCTGAAGCAAGAGCTACAGAAAGCCTCTCACCGAGGCTCTCACTGGCAGCAAGCAGGACGAGGTGGTAGGAGGAGACAGAGGCCACAGGATTTGTGACCAGGGGGTACGGAGAGGGCAGACTTTCTGGCCCCTAGCTGTCTGGCTTTGACTTCCAGGAGGGTGGGGTGCCCATCCCTGAGCTGTGGGGTACAGGGGAGGAGGGGGTGATGCATGGTGAGTAGTAAGGTTTCGGAGGGTTCACTCTGAGGCGCCGGAGTGGGGAGGGGGTGTATTCAGGTGGAGGGCGGCAGGGAGTTAGAAACCGGGCCTGGGGTTCTTGTAAACCCCTTGTGAGTCATCTGCTCTGGGTGGTCACTTTTTAACCTCTGGCTCAATGCCTTTGAGGCTGGCTGTTTGGAGACTCACGTGAGTGGAGTCCTCTTGGACTTCATAGTTTAATATTCTGACGAATTCTAACTTGGCAGCTCTCCTGAGAGCTACTTTAAGAAGTAATATAATCATTTACTTTAAGACACCATTGATTGTAAGGCACGTCATTATTTCATGTAACACTAAGAAAAAATAATGCTGCCAATTAAACTGTGACACAAAAAACTCTCTTGTCATTTAGAATATTTTATATTATTGAGTTTTTAGACTTTTATCTTAGATTTTTAAAAATCATATACATACAAAGGACGAAATAAGCAAGGGAGCTTGGTTAAGTATTCCTATACTTCATACATTGAGTCGAATTCTTCTAAATCACTTTCTCACTCAGAGTCTTGATGTCCTTGCTTTTCCAGACAAAATATTGTCTTTTGTGCCTTCAAAGACGTTTGTGATGCAGTGTTTCTTCAAAAGGTGCCCTGCTATAGATTCTGAGATTTTCTTCTAAGCCACTGACACCCATTCTGATTTAATGCAAATCACAAGCCATGACAGCTATATCATGTCTGCTGCCCGGTTGACTGAGATTGTGAGGTGCATCCCGATCGCAGATATGTTAACATGAGAAACAGGATGTGACTTAGAGTTGGTGGTGTATGGTCATAAAAATAGCAACTGTGGGCAATAAAATGAAAACTGAAGGCTGTGAAAGTGGACGTGTGTGATGCCTGGGAAAAGTCAGTATTTCCCTTGGACCAGAGAAGCATAATCAGCCTGGTCACATGCATCCCTGGACTGGGATTAAAAGCAGGGCTCTGACTGCCTGGGTCTGATCCTGGCTCCATCACCCCAGCTAGATGATTTTGGGCACGTTACTTGGCCCCTCTCAGCCTTAGCTTCCTCATCTATCAAATAGCCTCATAAGGCCTTAGTGAGGTTTCAAATGAAAGGCTGTGTCACACACTTAGTTCAAGGAATGGTAAGTGTGCAACAAGTGGTATCCGGTGTCATCACCGGTGTTATCTGGGTGCAGTAAGTGGGATCTTGGTTATCATCGGTATCAGTGGTACATATTGTTATTATCCTCCTTTTTCTCTCTTCCAGTTCCTAGGAGAATGTAAGCCAGGCTTTCAGCTGAGGATCATGGACAAAAGTAGAGCCTTGATTTGTTTATTTTTATGTGTGTGACCATCTGACGTAGTGATGATCAGGTTGAACTAGTTTAACTTAAAGAAGATCCTAGGAACTTGGTCTTCTTGAATAAGAGTTATGAATGTGAGAAACTCAAAAAGAACATGATTCACCTAGGATAAATCTTAGCCATGATTGGCCTTCACAAGTCAATATAGAGATCCAGTCCCATAGTCATAGGATTTAATTTAAAGTCTTAGTTGTGCTTACTCTGTTTTGCTTTAATACTTTACCACTGGAATGTGTGCACTTGGATTTCGTCTACCTTTTAGTTATTTTCGCGTTGGGGCACATTGAGGAAAAGTCATAAAGTCCAACAAACTGTAATTGTAGATTGTGATGGGTTTTATTTGCACAAAGTGAAGTATCTAGTGATAATATTAGCCTTTTGGATGAAGCCCATAATGTACATACAGTCTTGGGCTGCCTCTGATTCCTGACATAGGCTGTTGCTGGACCAGTTGGACTAGGCTCATGGGACTAGGCTCTAGAGCAGTGGTCTCCAAACATACTGGGTAGCAAACTCATAACCAGTAAAGAAAGTTTGAGCATGCACCTAATCACATGTACATTTATAATTAAATTAATATATTATAAAACATATGCCAGAAATATAAATTTTAAAGATTGAGATAAAAATAAACATAAATAGCAATTTTCATATTTTTCTCTGCACTGAAAGGATTATCTTGTAAATATCTGATGTATTTTCCGTCCAGTTTTCTTTGTGTTCCTATGCATGTATATTTTTAGTGCCTGCCCAAAATTCATTTAGCTGTTCTTTAGCTCTTGGACATTTAGGTGTTTTTTTATCTTTTTTTTAATAAATTTATTTATTTATTTTTGGTTGTGTTGGATCTTCGTTTCTGTGCGAGGGCTTTCTCTAGTTGTGGCAAGCGGGGGGCACTCTTCATCGCGGTGCGTGGGCCTCTCACTACCTTGGCCTCTCTTGTTGCGGAGCACAGGCTCCAGACGGGCAGGCTCAGTAGTTGTGGCTCACGGGCCCAGTTGCTCCGCAGCATGTGGGATCTTCCCAGACCAGGGCTCGAACCCGTGTCCCCTGCATTGGCAGGCAGACTCTCAACCACTGTGCCACCAGGGAAGCCCCTGACATTTAGGTTTTGTTCAGTTTTTCTTTACTATTAAATTAATGCTGTCATGAACCTCTTTGTATACAAAGTTTAGTCTGTATTCCTCATTATTTCCTTTGGGTATATTCTTAGAGGTAGGATAGCTGGGTCAAAGATATAAATGTTTATTAGGCTCTTGATATATTAAAGACATGAATTCTTTCCTTCACAGTTTTTGCAAATATTTTTCCACTGGGGTTTGCCTTTTGGCATCTCTTTTCCTGGAAAAGGAGAAGGCAGATTATGAAAAGAAATTCCTCTCTAACAGATGGCTGTCCCAGGCTCTCAGGGGAAGCTGCTGGGATACAGTTTTTCCATCTCGTTGGGATAGGAACATTGGTTCCATGCTCTTTTGTCCCTGTTAACATGATTGTTTGTACCTAATTAGCTACAAGTAAAATTGTCTGAACTTATCCTAGCTGTTAGGCAGAATAATGTCCAAGGTGGAGAATGGTTAGGACATGGGGAAGGAATTCTGCATTTCTTCCCAATATTTTTAGGAAAGAATCTGCATGAGGAGGGGGAAGTATCCAAGTAGCTATTGTGTGAGACCAGTTCCTTCTTTTCTATGTTGTGGCCTAAACTAAACTCACTTTGTCCTACTAATGTTTATCATAATGAGTTTCAGGAACCTTAATTACTAAGGTAGGGTATTACATTTTTTTAAAATGACATGCAATATTTTAAATCAGTTTTAAAGGTTAAAACTGTACTTGGTACAAATGTGCTTCTATTTTTGTATTTCATACTGCATTTTAGTTCCTCATTTCCATGATTATCTTTCTTAACAAGCTGTTACCTTCTCGTAGACAAGGTCTGGATTCTAGTTGTCTTCCCAATCCCAGTGCCTACTACTGTCTGACAAACAGCAGGTGTCTAATAACTGTTTGTTAGATTAATAAAGATAGAGAGTATGAATGATGGAGGGAAGGTGAGAAAGGAGGCAGCATAACAGAGTAGTTAAGAATGCAGCCTTTGGAGCCAAAGAGCTAGACTTGCATCCTAGCTTTGCCACTTTTCAGCTGAGGCTTAGTTTCCTTATGTGTAAAGTGGGGATAATAACCCTGACCTCAGAGTCGTTGTGCAGTTAAACTGTGCCAAAGCATATAGTCTTGTCAGTATAAGTTGGCACATAGATGCTCAATAAATGCTGTCTATTAAGAGTAATGCACAAGAGATAGAGAAAGCATGCTGTTTCTCAAGTAATTTCATTCCATGCCAAGAGGCAATTCATTTTAACTTTTTTTCCGTTTGTTAGAATGGCGAAACACCATTCTTCTTAGCTGTTGAAGGAGGTCATGAAGAATGCAGCAAAGTGCTACTGGCATCAGGAAGTGATATCAACATTCCAAGTGAAGTATGTGCTCCATGTCTACTTACTCACACAGGGAGGGGCACTCAGAATGTTCTTTGGGTAATCTGGTCCTGCACTGACCCATTCACTGGGCTTTTGTAGAATTAATACAATTGTCCCTCGTATCCGTGGGGGACTGGTTCTAAGACCTGCCTAGGGGTACCAGAATCTATGGATGCTCCAGTTCCTTATGTAAAATGGTATAATACAGTCCTTATCCGTGGTTATCCATCCAACTGTGGGGGGCAGGGGGATTTGGAGGGCCGATTGTATTAATAATTTGCTTACTTTGGGGTAAGAATTAATGTCTTAACTCTGACATTCCCCTATTAATATTTCCTCAAAAACAATACCATTCTTCCTATTTATTTGGGGAATAATTTATTTGGAGAATAATTGAAAATAGGGCAAAAGTAGCAATAGTTGTTGCTTCTCAGACACTTTTATTCTACTTTGTTTTCTTCCTAGAAACAAGTAGTACCTGGCTTATACACAGTAGATGCTGAAAAAGAAAATTGTGTAAAAAGCCAAGTGGTCTTCTGGAGCCTGAAGAAGACAGGATGATGCCTTCTTCTAGGTACAAAATACAAAATACTTTGGTGCTGAGATCCTTTGACACTGATCTTCATTTATTTTTAAATTTTTTTTATTTAAATTTCTTTTGGCCGCACTGAGCAGCTTGTGGGATCTTAGCTCCCTGACCAGGGATGGAACCGAGGCCCATGGCAGTGAAAGCACCGAGCCCTAACCACTGGACTGCCAGGGACGTCCCTCACTATATAAAATTATATATACATAGACAAGATTGCAAGAGAGAGTGGAATATGTAGGGTGAGGTGATTCCCACTGACGTTGCAAGGTTTTTTATGCGATAAATGAGCCCAGAGTTAAGAATCCACGGGGCCCAGGAAACATTCAGAATATGGAGAGCGGTGCTGTTTTTCTGTCATGCCCAGGTGCCCCTCTGCCCCCAGTCTGCAGCCTCCCTGGAAAGGCCTCCCTTATTAGCAAGATCCTCCTGGGATCACTCCTTTTGGCTCGCCTCGCTGCTCTGTGCCTCCCTCCCTTCTGTACTTAATTATTTGGTGCTGTGAAGGTTTTGCTTTGTAATGGCTTTCACATGCTCGCATTCTCCCCACCCTGCCAGGACTGTAGGCTCCACGTTGTCCATATCCTCATGGCCTTGGCCTCATCCAGACAGCCTGGAAATTGTCCTAAGTCAGTTTTACATCTTTTACATTATCTTGGGTTTTCCCTGGAGTTCATTAGCACACTTCCTGGATCAATAGCCTCAGCCCCCCACCCCCACCCCGCTGCTGTCCACACCTGTCTCCGCCCAGTCCAGTAAAGGCCCGGGGGGAAACAAGCAGCAGGAAGCAGGAAGCCAGAAGCAAGGATACACACCAGGGTTGTGAGCGGCTCATTTTGCTTTCACATCTGTAGGCGATTACTGTGTTTGATCTTGGAAATGCTTCACCCGCTGACATTAGTTAGTCTTGTTCTCCAGGAGCTTGCTTTGCACCCACCCAGCTAAGGGGAGGGGGTAAAGGTGGAGTCATTTCTGAGGAGGGTAGTGGGGAGAGATTGTGGATTTAGCTGCCTATGGAGACCGCCTCCGTTGGGGCTGGGTGGAGAGGCTGCCTAGCTACCCTGGGTCAAGTGAAGACTTTCTGTAGACCCTAAGAATTCCATATTTCTGGAGGCCCTATCCTCACATCTTATCAAATAACTTTAAATGCCCCCGCATTCCACATTAAATATCTCTTTTCTTTTGCTGTAAATATTTTTTAAAGCCTTTTTTATTTGTGCATTTATAATCATTTGGCTACGATAAACTACCTTAATTTATGATTGACTCTGATTTCTTAGAACTCTGTGCAGACCTGAGAATTCGAGGGAGGTGAAAAAATTTAACCTACAAATTGTTTACAGTGTAATGAATACCTTTTGAAGATTACATTTAGCAATCAACGAAGTATGAACATGTCAATTAAATATTCACTTCAGTTTTGTGCTTTTCTTTTGGTATCTTGGGACCAACTTTTTTTTTTTTAATAAAGAATGGCATGACTTTAAAAAAAATTATTTTATTTTATTTATTTTTGGCTGCGTTGGGTCTTCGTTGCTGCGCGCGGGCTTTCTCTAGTTGCCGCGAGCCGGGGCTGCTCTTCATTGTGGTGCACGGGCTTCTCATTGCGGTGGCTTCTCTTGTTGCGGAGCACGGGCTCTAGGCGCGTGGGCTTCATTAGTTGTGGTCCACGGGCTCAGTAGTTGTGGCTCACGGAATCTCGAGCGCAGCAGTCTCAGTAGTAGTGGCGCATGGGCTTAGTTGCTCCCTGGCATGTGGGATCTTCCCAGACCAGGGCTCGAACCCGTGTCCCCTGCATTGGCAGGCGGGTTCTTACCCACTGCGCCAGCAGGGAATCCCAACCTTTTTTTTTAAGATTTCAAATATTTCTTTAGCTCTTAAAAAGTCTGTTGGCCTGTTGTGCCTCATGGATAAAATGCCACAGACTCCTATAGCTCTTCCCACCATAGGGTTACTGGCTTTGGGCTCTTCACAAGCCTGTTTCTGCATCAGATCTTTCCATTGGGGGGACACTTCCTACCATTCTGGTCTCAGTCTAGACGTCACCCTATCCAAGAAGCTTTTCTTGATCACTCACTGGAAAGAAGCCATCCATTCATGCTATTTTACTTCTCATTGTAGCATTCTCATTGTCACTAGCTGATGTTATTCTTCTACTAATGTCTAGAATCTACTAAATGGGTTCTAAATCTGCTGATCTACCAATCAACTGATTGTCCAGCCCTACTGAACGTAACGTCAGAGACCTTGTCGGTTTAGTCATAGCCCCCGTGGTCTAACATGGGGGCTGACACGTAATAAGTGCTCAGTAAATTTTTGTGGAATGAATAAGATGATACTTGTGATTATTGTACACATTTACTAGCTCATTTATTTTCCAAGTGTTGCTTTGGTTTGAGAGAAAGAGGTAGGGTGGTGTGGTAGGCAGAATAACGGCCCCCAAAGATGTCCACATTATGACCCTTGGAACCTGTGAGTATGTGAGGTTACATGACAAAGGGGAATTAAGGTTGCTTTGCAGATGGAATTAAGGTTGCTCATCATCTGACCTTACAATGAGATTATCCAGGTGAGCCTAATGTAATCACCAGGGTCCTTTAAAAAGGAAGGAGGAGGCCGGCAGGGAGGTCAGAGGGATGCAACGTGAGAAGGACTCAGCACACCACTGCTGACTTTGAAGGTGGAGGAAGGGGGCTGCAAGCCAAGGAATGTGGGTGGTTTCTACAAACTGAAAAAGGTAAAGAAATGGATTCTCCTGAAAGCCTCCAGAAAGGCCTTTATTTTCACCCAGTGAGACTCATTTCAGACTTCTGACCTCCAGAGCTGTAAGATAATACATTTGTATTGTTTAAGGCACTAAGTTTGTGGTAATTTGTTATTAGCAGCAATAGAAAACTAATAATATAGGTGGTTATGTCATTTTTACAGAGGAAGACATAGAGGCCCATCCTTGAGAGGCCATTTATTCAAGGTCATATAGGCATTTAGTATCAGCTCAAGCTAGACTCCAGTTGGTCAGAGCGTGTATCATTCCTGTGAGTATTTATACCACTTATCTATTACTTCATAACAAACCAACCCAGAGCACAGTGGCTTAGAACAATGCACTGGTATCTTTCCTGGCTCTGAGGGTTGACTGAGCTCAGCTGGGAGATTCTTACATTGGGTCGGGTATGTGGTTGCAGTCAGTTTCGGCCAGGGCTTCAGTCGTTTGCAGACTTACCTGAGGAGGATGTCCACAGTGGCTCACTCACATGCCTGACAGTTGAGGTTGGCTGTCAGCTGGGCCTCTTGACAAGAGCACCAACGTGCAGCATCTGCATTGCCTTCTCCTAGCATGGCAGCTGGCTTCCATGATGTAGGGAGCAGCAGCTGCCAGGCCAGTTAAGGGTCACACCTGGAACGAGCACACTGTCACCTCTGCCATATTCTGTTGGTCAAAGCAGTGACAGGGTCTACCCAGATTCAAGGGGGTGAAGAAATAAACCCCACTCCTTGGTGGGGAGTGGCAGGGTCACATTGCAGAAGAGCAGATTGGATGGGACATACTTATGCAGCCATTTTAGGAAAACGTACTAACCTACATACAGCCTCCTTACTCTGAGGACCTGAAAATACTTTGCAGCAATCCTGCAATTACAGGACACCCCCTCCCTGGGATACCAAAATCCGAGGATGCTCAAGTCCCTTAAGTAAAATGCATAGTATTGGCATGTAAGCTGTGCACAACCTCCCATGTACTTTATTTAAAAAATTTTTTTACTTATTATTTTTGGCTTCATTGCTGGGCACGGGCTATCTCTAGTTGCAGCGAGCAGGGGCTACTCTTTGTTGTGGTTCGCAGGCCTCTCATTGTGGTGGCTTCTCTTGTGGAGCATGGGCTCTAGGTGTGCGGGCTTCAGTAGTTGTGGCTCACGGGCTCAGTAGTTGTGGCTTTCAGGCTCTAGAGCTCAGGCTCAGTAGTTGTGGTGCACGAGCTTAGTTGCTCCGCGGCATGTGGGATCTTCCCGGACTAGGGCTCGAACCCGTGACCCTGCACTGGCAGGCAGATTCTTAACCACTGAGCTACCAGGGAAGTCCCCTCCCATGTACTTTACATATCTCTAGGTTACTTATAATACCTAATACAATGTATATTCTATGTAAATAATTGTAAATAGAATGTAAATGTTATGTAAATAGTTGCCAGCACATGAGCGAATTCAAGTTTTGCTTTTTGGAACTTTCTGGAATGTTTTTTTTTTTTGAATATTTTTGATGCATAGTTGGTTGAATTTGCAGTTGCAGAACCCGTGAATTTGGGGGACCAACTGTAATCAGTCAATAACTATCCACTGACCTTGTCTTATTGCAAGGCCTTTTGGAGGAGGCCCTGACCTAAGTAGTTTGCCCTCTAGCATGGGCACTAAGTGAAGGAGAGACGCTAAAGAAGTTGAATGAAAGGGCTGTGAGGGAACCTGCACATAGGCAGCAATCATGCTGAGTTCTGAGGTGGTACCTGTAAAGGGGAGAGTTGCTAGTGAATGGTCAGGGCGGGAGAGGGTGGATGCACTTCTGGGGCCAATACCAAGTTCAGCCCTTTTGGCTCAAGGAGGGGGTTTGCAGGTTGTATCGAGAGAAGGCTTGGCCCTAGTCCACTTCGTACTTCCTGGAGAAGGGTAGGATTTTAGCTCATATTTGCCTGAGGCATGTGTTGTCTAGGATTCTTGTCTCTTTTAAATGGGAGATACCTGGAAGCAACCAAAAGCACCCCCCCCCCGCCCCCAAATGATCAGAAACACGTTGAATTTTCTTTTTTAACTAGGCATACTATTTTATTGTATTAATTGATTACCATGGAATGAACACCAGAAACCATGCTAGATTCTAATGGGAATCCCTCCGTGCCTTCTCTCTCCACCTGTCTCCTGCAGCTCGATATCAGTGCTTTGCAGATAGCAACCCAGAACAGCCATGCATCCTTTGTCAGCTTTCTTTTCAGTGAGAACGTTGATCTGCACCAGAAGGTGGAAGTGAGTCAGTCTATTATGATAACATGGGCTTTGATCCCAGCTCTGTGAGGCTGGCTGTGCTGGGAGATGCTCCTTGCAGATGCATGGAGGGCTGGAGCGGGGAGACGAGTGATCACAAAGGAGGAATTCTTTCTGGGAGGGCCGACTGGCTTCTTCTGGAGACGGAGTCTTAATCTTAAGAAATATAATCCAAGGGATGAATTTTAGAAAGTCATTGAAGTTCCTGAACAAAATGAAATCTTTGTGTTTTAAATATTTACATTTGCTGCAGTTAATTTTTTTTATGTATCTAGAGATGCCAGTCTTGTATTAAATTTATCAGTCTGGGAAAATAATGAAACTGCTATTAATAGGAAGGAGAATGATTATTTTTCCCCCTTCACTGACCGATCTTGTTTTTCTTTTGAAAGTCAGTCATTTGTATTGATTTAGGTTTTCTGAAGTTCGAATTGGCTTTGGTAGAATTAACAAAGGCCCTCTGCGCTGGAATTAGATGGGGAAACATTCCCCTGTTTTTCACTCTACTTTCATTTCTCCTGTGAGAATATTCTTTTCTCTAATATTGCTTAGCCATTACTATTTATTGTATTAACTGGAGAGGAGGGACGTGATTTAACCCACGACTGGTAGTTTTTGGAGAATGGCATTAGGGGAACTGGTTCTGACCTTGCCTGGTCCATCCAAGGATGCTTCCTGTTTCTCAGGAGGAATTGGGCCCCAGCAAGGCCAATGGTCCCAGCAGGAAGGGCACTGCTTACGTCCCTGGGACGAGGGATACGTTCTCTTTTTTCATCCTTAGCGGCCCTAGAAAGAAGGTCCTCCCTGAGCAGAAGAGGTCTGCACAGAAAGCTTTCCCCTCCTGCTGCCCCTCTGCCCCATCTGTCTCCCACTTCCCTTGCTCACCCTTGGACGGTCTGACATACGCAGACGTAGCATTCCACCTGCCCCTGCTTTCCTTCTCCTCTGTGTGCTGGTGAATCCCTTGCTAACTCACTACATCTCTCTTCCATCTGTCTACCCCTGTTTCCTGGGAAGGAGCCTGGTGCTGCTGCTGGAGTCAGGAAGATCTGGGTTCAAATCCTGTCTCTGCTCCTTCCTAGCTCCGATGCCTCGCGGAAGTGATTTCACCTCTGTGCCTCATATGTAGAGTGGGGAAGAGAAGCCCTAACTGCTAGGGTGGTTGTGAATGAAAAGCTGTTAGCCCGGTGTTTCAGAGTATAAACTGTAGGGGAAGTGAGTGAGTAGTAGGCACCATTAGGAGAGTGTGTTGTATGTGCATAAATGATGCTGATTAATATCATCTGCTCCGCTTGAGCAGCACTGCACCCTGTCCTCACCACCCACCTTGCCGCATCTGTGTTCCCTCTTTCCACGCATTTTGCCTCTCAGCTCAACTACTGTTGTCCACACAGTCTCACTGCATCTTCTGCCCCTGCTCTCTCACACCTGTACCCCTGCCCCTCTCCTCCCCACTAAATGCCCCTCACCTCACTCTCTCACACCTTACCTGTGTTCTCCTCGCCTTTTTCCTCCTTGCATCTGCCTTTTCTACCCCCAGAGATGTGTTTTCTCTCGAGCCTCCTGGGCCAGTGGCAGCTGGGTGGGAGCAAAGGCAGCAGGAGGTTGTGTGTGTGACCCTGGAGGTGGGCACTGAGCCTGACAGGGCTGGTAAGAAGCCCGTAGTAGAGGTGGCTGAGCGCATGGCTGGAAGACAGGCGGCTTAGCCACAAAGGAGGAGGAAAGGGGAGCAGGCTGCAAGGGCCTGGTGAATACGCGATGGCTGGGCTCTACATAGGTGGGAGGGCTGAGCACTGACGGTGCCCCTGGGTGAGTGGGGCATTAGTCCCACAACATGCTCTAGGCAGAAGAACCCAAGATCAAAGCAACTCGGAGAATGCTGAAGGGGAATGCTGTTGCTTCCTTGTGGCTGTTCCCACTGCACTTTAGCTCTTTGAAGCCTCTGGGAAGTCCTGCAGTTAAGCTATTTAATATTTTCTTAGCTTCATATTTGAGCTCAAATGTCAATTCTTCAGGGAAGCCTTGTCTGACTTCCAGAAAGTTTGGCCCTTGGCCCACACCCACATGTGCTCTCTTACCGCTGTGCACTTTTCCTTCAAGGCACTTATCACAATGTGTAACTGTACATTTATTTTGTGACTTAAAAAAAAAAAAATCAATATCTGCTTTCCCTACTAGATGAAAGATTCCCGAGGATGGGCCATGTTCACCACTGAACCCCTAACATCCTGAAAAGAGCCTGGCCCATAATAGGTGCTCAGTGTCAAGTTCTAGAATGAATGAAGTGGGAAAGTGGGTTGCTGGTGAGCGGGATTTCTGTACAGCCTTGGTGTGGAAGTGACTGCTGAAGACTTACTAAGGGCCTGCAACCATGTTGGGCAGCACCAGTATTCAGGAGATTATCAGGAAATGTCTGATGAAATGAGTCGCTTTTTGATCTGATTGATGAAGCCAGAATCTTTTGAATTTGAAATGTCATTTCTTTCTGCAGCCTAAGGAGTCCCCTCTTCATTTAGCTGTTATCAACAACAATATCACAGTGGTAAACAGCTTATTAAGTGCACAGCATGATATTGACATCTTAAATCAGGTAAGCCAGGCAGATCAGAACCTAGAGAGTCTATTTTCTTGTTTCAACTCAGCATGTGTTTAGGGGTAGTTTTGATCAAGTTCAAGGTGCTCTAAAGATTCCTGGGAAGAATATGCACATTCATGTTTTTATCCTTTTGCCTCTGTAAACCCCCACTCCCACTTGCACACACATATTTTGTCTTTTTCAAATGCACAACTGGGATTCAGCCAATGCGTTATTAAACTGTTCACATTTAACAGGCCCAGTACTTCTGATAGATAAACAGTAGCCCAGAGGTAAATTGCCGGTGGCAATTTAAATCAAAAGCTACTCCCCCAGTGTGAAATGTTGTAATTGGCAGGGAGCCCTTCTCCACAAGAAAGGAAGCTTTGTTTCTATATTATAGACAGTAAATGTATCTTCTTTTTGCCCAAAGGCAAAAGAGACCTCCTGGAATTTTTTTTAAAAATCACTGTGAATTCAGACCACTGGAGCAGAATCAAATGCCGCATAAAAGGCATCCATCACTGGCAGGAAATGGAAATGCTGAGGTGGAAGAATTAAAAGGATGGGGGTGGGTGCTGTCTGAGCCAGGACCTGCTCTGGGAAGGGCTACCCTCTTCCAGAGGTCAGGAGTGGGAAGGAAAACTCTCGGGAGAGGGCCCTTGCCAGAGTCCTGAGGACAGATGAGCGTCTGGACTCCTCCCTCCTTCCTGGCTGCCCCTTCCCAGGTGAGGGAGCAGCCACGTGCGGTGGGCATGCGTGTCCTAACCCACCGTGTCATCCTCGGTTTCCTCATCTGTGAAACCAGAGCACTGACTCAGATCTCTGCAGTCTGCTCCAGCTCCAGCCTGTGAGGTCCCTGGTGCCCTGAGCTGAATTGGGACTTAACTCCCCTTCTGTCCCTTCCTTCCCCAGAGACCGTCCTCCTCCCTGATCTTTTACTATCCCAAAAGTTTGGGGGAAGAAAATCTCTCTTATTATTATTATTTTTATTTTAAAGGAATTTTGCCTTTTTTTTAAATTTTATTTTATTTATTTATTTATGGCTGTGTTGGCTCTTCGTTTCTGTGCGAGGCTTTCTCCAGTTGCGGCAAGCGGGGGCCACTCCTCAACGCGGTGCGCGGGCCTCTCACCATCGCGGCCTCTCTTGTTGCAGAGCACAGGCTCCAGACGCGCAGGCTCAGTAACTGTGGCTCACGGGGCCAGCCGCTCCGCGGCATGTGGGATCCTCCCAGACCAGGGCTCGAAACCGTGTCCCCTGCATTGGCAGGCAGACTCCCAACCACTGTGCCACCAGGGAAGCCCCTCTCTTATTATTGAACATACATATGTATTCAACTATGTTAATGCCCCACATCTTTCCTCATGCGCAGAGTCTTTGCTCTACACATGGACAGAGCACCCAAGTGATTCTGGCTTCACCAGAATTGTCTAGATCCACTCCAGTGAAGGAGGCTTGCTAGGCTGCCACCCAATTATAGAAGTAGACTTTATCATTTATGGTTTTTGTTAGACCAGGAATACACACAACGTATAAAAGTAAGAAAACATAAATAAGCTAAAAACTTACAATTTGTTTATAATCCCCCCAAAGAAAGAGAACTCTGTTAACATTTTGGTGCATTTCCTGCCTTCTAGACTTCTAGCAGTTTTGCCACAGGGAGATTTTATGGGTATTTGATGTATGACACTTGTGTCTCTGTTCCAGGTTGGTGTAGACTTTTGATAGGTCTGTCAGTGTAAGTTTGATGTCATGGATAACGAGCCCCCAGAGGGGCACATTGCCACCTAAAAGTGGGTCTTCAGTAAATGCTTGTTGATATTAATTATGTTAACATCCCAAGCAGGTTGGCCATATGCTCTAGTAGCAAGAGTCCTGGGCTAGATGCTACTGCCCAGCTGTGTGACTCTTGGGAAGTTGCTTCCTCTCTCTGGTTTAGGAGTTGGGCTAGATTATAACCAATGTTCCTTTCTGTGCTAAAATTTTAGAATTGTCTTCACATCAGCATTCCTTTCAGTGGGAGGTTAAGATGGGTGATTTTCTTGTGATTTCATATATTTCTCTGAAGCATTCTTATCCTCTTCATGGGAAAGTGGTTATTCCAGAAAGAAATTAGAAGTCTTGCACTCCTTTATACACTATAATGTAGGAAACTTACAAAATAGAGAAAAGCATTGAGAAGCCAATAAAAATAAGCTCTAATCCCTCCGTCTAGACATTATTATTCTTAACATCACCAATGCATTTCCTTCTTTCCCTCTATTTTTTTCTATAAATTGAGCTCAGCTAGATAGTGTTATTTTGCTAAGGTTTTTAATGTTATATCATAAGCATTTTTCATTTTTAAAAATCTCTGAAATTATTTTTTATTGTGGCAAAATAAACATAACATAAAATTTACCATTGTAACCATATAAGTGTACAATTCAGTGGCATTAAGTACACTGACAATGTACATAACTCTCACACCATCCATCTCCAGAACTTTATCTTCCCAGACTGAAACTCCATACTCATTGAGCAATAACTCCTCATTCCCTCCTCCCCCTTCTCCTGGAAACCGCCATTTCACTTTGTCTCTATGAACTTGACTATTCTAGGTATCCCATATTGAAATCATTTTAAAAAATCATTTGTGATGGTTGCCTACTATTCCAATATGTGGATATACCGTAATTTATCTCATGAGTTTCCTTACTAAACATGTAACTTCCTTTCAATTTTTCATTGTTATAAATAACACTGCAATGAATGTCTCCTGTACCTGTTTAAAAATATGTGACCTTATCTATTTTCCCTTACGCCTGTGTAGGACACCTTTGCTTTCTCTTTATCTTTTTACTATGCAAGTTTTTTCTCTCCTTAACATGCTTGGATTACATTTTTGAACTTTCTCATGTCAGAGGTCACAAGCTCCTTTGCATGTAGCTGCTGATCTTGGAAGTGTGGAACTGGTGGAAACCCTGCGGAAGGCGGGCAGTGACCTAAGGTTGTTGACAAAGTGAGTTCATGGGCTTCACTCTGTTTAGCTGAGCTGCTTGCTGAGTCCTCCCTGCCGGCTGTAAGCCTTGAGAGGTAGTATTACCATATCCTTTGTGAGATGGACACAAATTGGAGAGACCTTGTATCTTGATAGTAACATCCCAATTTTAATTGAGATAAGTTGGTAAGAATTTTTACTCTCAACAGTAAAATATACATTAAAAAAATTCAAATTATTTATTTTTTGAAAAGATGATAGATTTACATGGTTCAAGAATTTAAAACTTAGTAAAGGTTTTACAGTAAAAATTTCCCATCTACCGCGTCCCTATTTGTCTGGCTCTCATACTATCCTTGCCATACATACCCATTATTGTAAGTTTCTTCTGTTCTTGCCAGAATTTCTTTATGCATATAACAGCAAACATAAATATGTTATACTCTTATTCCACTCCTCCATCCTTCATACACAACTGTGGATACCTATACATATTGTCCTACATTTAGCTTTTTTCCCTTATCAGTATAAAGCAAAGATCATTCCGTGTAAGTACATGGAAAGTTTCTTCTATTTTATACAGCTACATAATAGACTGTGGTGTGGATATATCATAATTTGTTTAGTTCTCAACTGATGGGCATATAAGTTGTCCTTAAGCTTTTGCTATTATAAATAGAACTGCAATAAATAAATTTATATGTGTCTAAACTTGTTTTTTAAATTTATTTAAAAATCTTTAATTGTTGTAAAATACACACAATATAAAATGTACCATCTTGACCATTTTTTTTTTCTTTAATTTATTCATTTCCTACTTTTTAAAAATTTTTTTGGCTGTGCTACGTGGCTTGCAGGATCTTAGTTCCCCAACCAGGGATTGAACCCGCACCCTTGGCAGTGAAAGCTCGGAGTCCTAACCACTGGACTGCTAGGGAATTCCCGTAACCATTTTTAAATGTCCATTTCTGTAGTGTTAAGAATATTCACTTTGTTATACAACCAATCTCCAGAACTCATTCATCTTGCAAAACTGAAACTATGAACAGCAACATTCATTTCCTCCTCCCTCAGCCCCATTCCACTTCCTGTCTCTATGAATTTGACTACTCTGGGTATGTCATCTAGGTGGAATGGTACAGTATTTTCCCTTTTGGGACTGTGTCCTCAAGGCTCAACCAAGTTGCAGCATGTGTTAGAATTTTCTTCCTTTTTAAGGCTGAATACTATTCCCTTGTATGTATATGCCACATTTTGTTTATCTGATCATCCATGGGTAGACATTTGGGTTGCTTGCACCCTTAAGCCATTGTGTAGGTGTGTTTTTAAAGACAGACAGCTTTGTTTCTTTCACATGACGCAGTTCCGCAGGCTCAGCCATGGCAGGGTTGGGGTTCCAGCTTTACTGAAAGGTGTAGAAGAAGACACTGTGTGGCCCCCCTGGCTAGGTACTCATTCACATTTTAGCTTAATCCTCCCATCTCCTTTGTGAGGCAGACGAAATTATCCCAGTTTATAAGAGAAGAAGAGAATTATCCCCCCTGGCTAAGTACTCACTCACATTTTAGCTCAATTCTCCCATCTCCTTTGTGAGGCAGACGAAATTATCCCAGTTTGTAAGAGAAGATTTGATGACATCGGCCATTGTAAGAAGCAGAGCTGAGCTTCAAAGCTAAGGCTACTGGCTGCTTGGCTGCCCAGCACTTCCAGAAGTTGCAGTTTTTCCTTCCTGGTCTTTGCCCTCACTAGTCATCAGCTCAGTGCATCCCTCATTCCCAGGGCAAGCCTGTGTCCTCCCTAGTCTATTTCAGAATCACACATTGCATGTTTGTGGGATCTGAATTAGTGATATGTTATTTTACTTGTCTCCATCAGTTTTCTTTTTCTGGTCATGAAAGTAATACAATTTGGAAAACATAGAAAAGCATAGGGGAGGAAAACACCATCACCCATATTTCCATCACTTAGGTGGAATTCCACCAGTAGTGGCTCATTAACTTCTGTTAACATTTGGCCTTAGTATTAACATTTAGCATTTGTAGCTAAATGTTAATAGCTTCCTGTGCTTTCTTTTATTCTACTTTGTCAATAACACTTAACACCTCCAGGGCAGTCTGGTGAGTAGAGAATCTAAAGCATTGGGCAGGGAACTTACGTTGGGCCCCCACTGCAAGTGGACTGGATATTCCAGTGAACACGTCTGTGCTACAGCTTGATTCTGTTTTCAGAACAAAAGACACAGTTTCCTGGGCCTCACAGTCTGATTTCCCAGATTTCCTTTCTCCTCCTCCCTCCTTTCTCATCGCGTCTGGTGTCTCTCTGGCACCCAGGACATATGTAATTAATGAATAAAAACTATCTTTTCTGCCTGTTCCCACAACTTTTACCAAAGATAATTGACTGTTTCTAGGACTGAATTAAGGTCTGCTCTGGATGGAAAAAAAGGAGCCAAGTTTTGGTACAAAGTTGACTTTCCCTGTCCTCTCAGCCTGTGGCGTCACAAAGCTCTCCGAGGGCCACCCGCCCTCAACAGCACAAGTATTTGGATTTCTACTCCAGCTATACTCCCTGCGAAGGTTTTCCTATGAGCTTGAAACCTCTGGCTCCCAGAATGCTGCCTTCCCAAAATAGGCTAATTATGGTGATTCAGATGGCTTTACAAGCCAGAATTTGGATAGCATACAATTAGAGGCTTGCTAAATGCCTGCAAAATGCAGTTCTTCCTAATTTCATTACTGTCTCTTTTGATTGGACGCTGATTACTTTCAGCTCTAATTTTCAGGCTCACCTGGGTCTCAGTTCCGGGACAGCAGACAAATCATTTGACTTGGTGGCAGTTGCATTTCACAAATACTCAGCCTTGTGAGAGAATTATCAGAATAAGTTTCTGGATCTCTAAGCATAGAAACATGGGTTTCTGAGGTTGGAACTTCTTCCGAGGTTACTTCTGACCATTCATTTAAATTATCTTCAGGATCCCTGAGCAGATTTTTCATGGGTCATTTGGAAAACAAATGAGGGACCACCATCTTTTGCTTGGGAAAAAAGTGTAGACGTATAGCTTGTGTTCTGCACAAAATCTAGGGGACACTGCTTGCAAAGCTGTATGCTGTAGCTTTGAACTATATCCATCTTGACCAAGGTACGTCATTTGTAACTTGTATAAGGTACCATATGGGCGCCAGGCCATTCATGCTCCAAATTATGTCTAGAACAGCCTTTATTGCTCATTCCATTTGGTTAAGATTCCAGCCCCAACCCCTCATCTTTGGTTAGAGGTGGTATGATATAATAGGAAAAAATTATGGGTAGGAGGCCCGTGAGCTGAATTCTGTATTATGTAGTGTTACTATTATTGATTGTATTCTGCATGAGAGTCATCCCTTTTCTGTTTTATTACTCTGCCCTCCTCAACGCATGGCTTTCGCTTCCTGATCTAAAGTGGCTGTTCAGGCTCCTACCGTCATGCCAGCATTCCACTGGGGGAGGAGGAAACTTTGAAATCTCTTTTAAAGAAACTTCCCAGAAGTTGCATGTGCTGCTTCCATTTACATACCATTGGCCAGAACTTAGTTCACATACCCAAGGGTAAGGGAGACTAGGAAATGTTCGGGGTGGCCAAGTGCCCAGCTAAAATCAGGAGGTCTCTTTTAGAAGAAAAACGTTATTTGTGGTGGGTGGGGCATGGGACACTGACTAAAGCCTCTGCCACAGGCGGAGTCAGACTCTGGAGGAGAAAAACGTATGATTACGTTATTTGCTGAGGACTTCACAGTGCAGTGAGCCAGGGAGACCACTGCCGGTCTTGGAGAAATGCTTGGGTTCTCATTGATAGGGCAAGTGTAGAACGTTACCTGTTGATGTTGGGTCCCTAAGCCCAAATCCTTCCCCCTGCCCCATTGACACAGCACCTGACACTATCAATATCTAGCATCTCTTAGACGATTACCACACACAGCCCTAGACTGTGCCACACACAGTCCTAAGGACCCTATACGAGTTACCGCACTTGCCCCTTACCACTACTCAGAGGGGTAGTTATTGAGACCTAGGGAAGCTGAGGACTGGCCCAAATTTGCCGTGCAAGGAAGCAGTAGGATCAGGATTTGAATCCAGGCCCCCTTACTCCAAAGCGAGAGCTCCTAACCAATAGGCCGCATTGCCTGACTCTTTGATTTTTGACTTTTTAGCAAAAAAAGTGGCCTGGCCGTGGCCGCCAGGAGCAACTGCAGCCGCCTCGTGGGCACACTCATTGAAGCTGAGAGGTGCTACGCCTGGAGAGAGGTAAGGAAAGCCGAATTCAGCTCGGTGAGGGCCTCTTCTGCAGCCCCCTCTTCTTACAGGGCAGGTTGGGGTCTGTGTAATTCTTTTTTCCGCTCTAGTGGGGAGGGCCCTGGTTAGTGTGTTATAGCTGTCCCTCCTGTCCTGTGCTGTCCAGTTTGCGGCGTGAACAGCTGCCTCTCTTCCTCTCCATCCTTTGTCAGCACCAGTGGTTGGAACTGAAGTGTGTAGAGCTCCATTGGGCCAAGCAGGCCAGTCCGCGTTGGCTCTAAGGAGCCTGGCGTGCGTGCTCCGGGTGGTTGGCTGCTGGCTGTGCCTGCTGTCACGGAGTCTCTGGCTATGGTCCCTTCTGGAAGCTCCCAGACTCGCATTCTACTGAGTGGTAAGGAAGTTCATATTTAGGGTTTTGCAGTTTTCCACATACCGCTGTGCCGGCTACTCAGCACTCAAGTATTCTCCGATGGTCACGAAAACCTTATTCATCTTCAGAAAACAAAAGCTTGTTTCCAAGACATTCCTTCCATCTTCTTTCATCAGTACTGCCTCTGATAGCTGCCACTCTCGCAGCTTCTCAGTAGAATGCCCTCCCCTCCAAGATTCAAGTCTGTGTCCTTGGGCAGGAATTTCATCACCAGACACCACCCTCTGCTGCCATCCTAGACTGAATGTCCACTCTGGCTGGAGCCAGAGTGTCCAACAGGCTGGAGCCAGAATTTAGGTCCTAGTCCCTCACATGTCTACCCTGAGGAGCCTTAAGCCCAGACTGATGTCTAATTTGCCAATCCTGAGAAATGTCCCTTAAATCCTTAAGGGGCATTGATTTGCCTCCTTGCTCGCAATGCAGTACTGTTTATTTTGGTTTTTATTGTTTGTTTTTTTGCGGTACGCGGGCCTCTCACCGTTGTGGCCTCTCCCGTTGCGGAGCACAGGCTCCGGACGCGCGGGCTCAGCGGCCATGGCTCACGGGCCCAGCCGCTCCGCGGCATGTGGGATCTTCCTGGACCAGGGCACGAACCCGTGTCCCCTGCATCGGCAGGCGGACTCTTAACCACTGCGCCACCAGGGAAGCCCCCGCAGTACTGTCTAATTGGCTCAGTAGTCCTGGTATATGGGGATCAGTTTAAAGGCCACACTATCCTCCCCCGACTTTTCTTATTTGCCTGTAGGACAAAACAAAACAAAATAACATTTGACAATTAGAATTCTGTTTAATCGCTCTGCTTCCTCCTCTGATTTCTAGTCTCCTTTTTCCTCTTCCTCTTTGTCCTAGCCTCATTCTCGTTTTCTTAGATCATCACTGTATTTTATTGAGGATGACTTTCCCAAGTTCCGTCTTTGTTTCCACATTTTCTTTAAAAATAGGAATATTCATTGGTTCTATTTTTAATTCCTCTTAGCATTTTTAGATTCTTTTTCCTAGATGAGAATAAATTATTTTTTCCACCAGATGAATAAGCCCTCTTTCCTAACAAGTCTTAAGGTGTGAGAGTTGGATGAACTTTGAAAATCATAAATAATGCATACATATAGCTGAAGTAGACCCCCAGAAATGCTAAGGCTTGTTAACCCTGGTGACAACTGGGACCCTGAGGTCTGGAGTGGGAAGAAAACTTGTTTTT
Organism: Stenella coeruleoalba; assembly: GCF_951394435.1. Classification (NCBI taxonomy): domain Eukaryota; kingdom Metazoa; phylum Chordata; class Mammalia; order Artiodactyla; family Delphinidae; genus Stenella; species Stenella coeruleoalba. Next base: position 59,263,000 of record NC_137148.1, read on the forward strand.
TTCACATAGAGCCTTAAAAAAATTTTTTAACCAAATATATTTATTGTTATTTATTATTTAAAATTCCCTTTGTTATTAAACAAGTTTATATCTTGGCCTAATATAAAATGGTTCCTAATGAAAAGATTAAAAAGATGATTGGAATTTCCTCTCTCATATCCATTTACCCATTTACCTAACCACCTAATCATCTATCATTAAATTCAATGGTTCAGGGCTTGCTTCCTTGGTAGCGCAGTGGTAAAGAATCCGCCTGCCAATGCAGGGGACACGGGTTCCAGCCCTGGTCCGGGAAGATCCCACATGCTGCGGAGCAACTAAGCCCGTGCACCACAACTATTGAGCCTGTGCTCTAGAGCCAGCGAGCCACAACTACTGAAGCCCACGTGCCTAGAGCCCGTGCTCCGCAACAAGAGAAGCCACCGACCGCAATGAGAAGCCCACACGCCACAACAAAGAGTAGCCCCTGCTCGACGTAACTAGAGAAAGCCGGTGCACAGCACCGAAAGACCCAAATAAAATAAACGAGGAGAAAAGGAAACGAGGAGAAAAGGAAAACGAGGAGAAAAGGAAAAAGGGCAGTGCCCACAGCTCCCAGCCAAAATAAATAAATAAATAAATAAATAATAAAATAAGTAAATTTATATTAAAAAAATAAATTCAATGGTTCAGAGGTAGATGGGGCCTTCCTAAAATCGTGGCTTATGCTATTTCAGTTTCCTCCAGTTCTGGCTTATGTTATTCCTGCAAATAGTTCAGTGCTTTTCAGACAAGTTATTAATGCTTCCACTGACTGTTGAAAAAGACCTGGGCTTTCCAAATCCCTGGCCCTTTCTGTGGAAGCCTGAAGGACTGCCCAGCCCAATCTTGGAACGCACAAAGCAGGCATGTTTCTCAAAGAAATAAAAATGCTGTAATGCAGAGTTGAAAGCAGAGGCATTTTGTAGTCTTCCCTTTAATTGGTGGTGCTTGGGGTTTTGATCTTCTTGGATTTAACATTTTCAGGAGATGGAACGAGGAGAAAAGGAAAAAGGGCAGTGCCCACAGCTCCTAAGTTTCTGTATCTCCCACCCTCAGCCTTACCTCTTTTAGGATTTCCTGGGAGCCAGGCACTGTGGGAGTAGAGCAAGACTGGGGTGAAGAAGACCCTGAAAGGGACTTCCCTGGTGGTGCAGTGGTTAAGAATCTGCCTGCCAGTGCAGGGGACACGGGTTCGAGTCCTGGTCCGGGAAGATCCCACATGTCGTGGAGCAGCTAAGCCCATGGGCCACAACTACTGAGCCTGTGCTCTAGAGCCCGTGAGCCACAACTACTGAGCCCGCGTGCCACAACTACTGAAGCCCGTGTGCCTGCAGCCTGTGCTCCGCAACAAAGAGTAGCCCCCGCTCGTCGCAACTAGAGTAAGCTCGTGCACAGCAACGAAGACCCAACGCAGCCAAAAAATAAATTAATTAATTTAAAAAAAAAGTGTTAAAAAAAAAAAAAGACCCTGAAAAAATTATGGGAAATTAACTCCTCCCATTCCTATTCCAACTTCTGTTCACAAAGTCCAGATATCAGAGAACAGTCTTGCTGTTCTCCTTGGCCAAGTTTCCCAGGAGTCTGTAGGCCTTCCAGAGGAGGTCACTGATGCTGTGTGGGTGCAGGCTGGTCCATGCTGGTGGCTGGGGCACCAGCCTCACCACGTTCTTCTCATAGGGTTCAAAAACCAGGTCCCCATATCCCTTTAGTCCACTTCCTGCCCCAGCATTGACTCCTGTATGGCTGTTCAGAGTATCTTTCACTGACTCACTTTTATTTAAATGAAAGATAAAGACAAAATTCACTATATGTAAAAGAGGAAAGGAGAATAGATAGGAAGTCCCAAACCTCTTGGTGGGCTCTGTGTCCTGCGTGTCCCTTATTCCCACTCTCCAGAGGAAGGCTTGTCTGGAGCCCTGCTGGCATGTGTGTGACAGGGGCAGCCATAGGAAACCATGACCCCTGCTTTCACTTTGAGATTTTCTCCAGTTGTTTTGGTTGGATTCTATAGCACTCTGGTGGATTCTTTTTTGTTTTTCGTGGGGTTTTTTGGTGGATTCTTAAAAAGGGACAAAAGGAGTCTTTGACAAATCAGAAAGCAAGAATCAGTCCAGGCACAGTGCTACTAGGATGAGCCTGGCTGCAGGGCTGTAATACAAAATGATAATGGAGCCTTGTGTCCTCCACTCCTCGGCCCCCAGGGTTAGGATGCTCATTTGCTTTCCTCCCAGTCACCAGAGAGCAGGATGAATGGAGGGATCAGCTGTGGGGTCTTATCAAGAATATATCCAGTCTGGGCCCCACTGAAACTTTGATGTGAGAAAATCAAACACCCCAAAGAAGAAAAAGGGATATGGTTGAAAGTAACGCCTTTAAAGATACATTTGTTTTTGTGACATTTCTGTAGTCAGCATACCCCCTCTGTTTTCTTTTGGGGTGGGAAGCAGGCTGGGATAGAGGCATGCGATACAGCATGGCAAAATCCCTCACATTTCCTGTGTCAGACTCCAGCTTTTTTTTTTTTTAATTAATTAATCTATTTATTGGCTGCATTGGATCTTCATTGCTGTGCAGGGGCTTTCTCTAGTTGCGGTGAGCAGGGGCTACTCTTTGTTGCGGTGCATGGGCTTCTCATTGTGGTGGCTTCTCTTGTTGCGGAGCACAAGCTCTAGGCACATGGGCTCAATAGTTGTGGCTCATGGGCTCTAGAGCGTAGGCTCAGTAGTTGTGGCCCACGGGCTTAGTTGTTCTGCGGCGTGTGGGATCTTCCCAGACCAGGGCTCGAACCCGTGTCCCCTGCATTGGCAGGTGGATTCTTAACCACTGCACCACCAGGGAACTCCAGACTCCAGCTTTCTATTTCAGACATTTGTCTCTATCTTGGATGGCAAAAAAATGATCCAGTCATGGTTAATATTGAAAACATAGTCTCAGTTACCACTCTATGGGTTACATCTGAAAAAATATATACGTATGTACTCTGAAATAAGGCAATCAGCAGAAAATGTCTGAATTCATCTGATACAATTACCTTCAATCTAGGAGCATGGTGAGAACATCAAGGACCCATCAACCGTTCAAGCAAGATCACAGTCAGGAGACCAGGCACATTCTCAGTCTCCTCTGGCATCTGGCTTACCGTCAGCTGAAGACCAACGAGTGGCAGAGGCTAGCCCATTTGTGGAACTTTACAGACGCCCGGATCAGAGCCATCGAGGAGCAGTGGTCAGGTCAGCATGTCCCAGGAGATGTGGGCAGGAGGCGTTCGGTATTAGGAAGAGCCATCCTTACTGGTGCCCATCTTCCAAGTGGGTGTCCAGTGCTCTTGATAAGCAACAGACTGCAGGGGCCCAGGAGTGGGGACAGTTAGCTTAGGACCACAGAGGTGATTGGGAACCTTGCAGACTGCTAGTACTCGTGGGAATCTGCAGTAGCTTGAAGTTTGCAAAGGATGATTACTTTTATTGAGCCATATTGAAAAGGTGGCATTTAGCCTAGAAGGAAATTAAGGTTCCCAACTGAATTGGGCACGAAGGAAGCAAGGATTTAACAGTTGGCTTGTCACTGGGAAGCCACCTGATTTCTGGAGTTCCTTGAGATCATCCTGGGGTGAATGGATTCATTCCCTAACAACAGGCTAACTATTTAGGGCTTCCACACCAGGAAGGAATCCCTTAAACCAGGCCTGGGGCAAGGGGTCTCTTGGTGAGACCAGGTGTCCCATGAGAGATGTGTGGGAGAGAGACCCATGGCTCTCTTGGTAAGAGGATTCCAAGCCATGGAATCATTTCAGCCAGACTCCAGATGTCAGAATTAGTGAGGTCGGAGTCCTTAGCTTTGCTTTTTTATGATTTGACCCAAACCTAGGAAATACAGAAAGCTTGTTTGCATTATCAACTAATTAGCTTTAAAAACAAAGAAGCAAAGACTTTTCTTGGCAAAACTTTTTATTCAGAGCACTGTCCTTACATGGCTGTCATGAGATGTGAACGAGTCCCATGTGCAGGGGGTGATCGCATTATTGATTGCTGGGGATTGGGGATAGCAGAACCACAGCTCATGGGCACATGGGCACACAAGTAAATTATGACACTTTTATTGCTAATTCTAAGGATACATTTTCACATGAAAAAATGGAAGATAATGCATTGAAAATGTTGAATATTGACTATAGTTTCTAAAAAGATTTCTTTTGTATTGTTAAGATTTCTCCTTGTTGCTAATTAGGCACATAGTGTTCTGTGAAGTCTTTAGGAAAATGGAGTTGCCTTCTGGAAATTTCTCTTGACCTAAAAAATTGATTTGGAAATGTAGTGTGCTTTCAGAGTACTTGCCATCAGGATAAGGGGAGTTTTGATGTGTTTCATTCACACATTACCGAGTGCCTAGAGCGTGTTTAGCTGTGCCAGGGGAAGCATACATCAGCTCTGTAAGCCATGGTGCATGTTTAATGGAATTGATAATCTAGTTGGCATGATAATAGGAACATTCACAATCCAATTACATCGTAACCCTGGGTTATGCTACTGGCACAATGGAGTTGGTGGGCTTTTGAGCAAAGGAATGACACGTTGATGACGGTGTTTAAGAAAAATTAGTCTGGCAGCGGCAAGATTCAGGAAAGGAACTGGATTCACCTAGGAGCACTTTTTCTTTTTTAATTTATTTATTTATTCGGCTGCGCCGGGTCTTTGTTGCTGCATGCGGGATCTCTGTGGCCAAGTGCAGGCTATTTAGTTGTGGCGTGTGGGCTCTTTAGTTGCAGCTTGTGGGATCTAGTTCCCTGACCAGGGGTCGAACCTAGGCCCCCTGCACTGGGAGCGCAGAGTCTTAACCACTGGACCACGAGGGAAGTCCCTAGGAGTACATTCTTCATGCATATAGTTTGTTCTCCCTGCCCCTCTAACAGTCTGTGCAGCGGATTTCCTCCCCAGAGCTCAGGCCCTCCTCATCTCGGCATCTGGCAGAGCTAGGAACCTGGCACGGGTTTGTAACTGTGACCTCCAGCCGCGAGGGACCACGGTTCCCATCTCCGTATCCCAGCACTTCCCTGAACACCTCTCAGGGGTTAGGCGTCTAGTGAGATCTGCCCAGTGAAGAGCCCTGGCCTGGCCGGGGGTTGCAGACTTCTACCAGAGGAGTTTCCTGGAAGCTGGACTGGCAGGTGGGTGCGTGCTGGCTGCTTAGGGTGTGGTTCACGGGCGGCAGCAGCAGCAGGACCTGGGAGCTTACTCACCCGCAGATCCTCACCCCAGACTGACTGAACCAGCATCTTCATTCTAACAAGACCCTCAGGTGAATTGCGCATCTTAAGTTTGAGAAGTGCTAGCCTCTAGCAGTGCCACCTGAACGTTGAAGAAAAGCTCCACGTCTCTTTAAGATTGTCCCTCCCCTCTCTCATCCTCAGCTTTCATCTGTGTTAAGCACAGCAGGTGCGTGGCAAGTGCTGAGAGACTCCAAACTCTGGTCCCCCTAGAAGTACCAGTGAGGCGACTGGAAGGGCTTTCATCCACTGGGCTTCTTATCTCACAGCTGCCAGAGGAGGAATGAACATGCAACCACAGTCATATGGAACTTGTGTTAGAACTGAGTTCACAGTAAGGAGGTGTCAGCGTCTGCCCTTCGTGCTTGCCACGGGAGAGGAGAGCTTCCGTGAACACGGCCACGGGGCCCTGGTGACACAGGCCACGCCGGTCAAGCACCTGTATGAAGAGCTGGTGTGCGTGGGTGAGTTACAGTTTTCAACAGATGGGAACTCCTGCTGGTGAGTTGCAGTTTTCAGAACTAGCTCGTGAGTTACAGAACTAGCTGGTGAGTTACGGTTTTCAACAGATAGGAACTCCCGCTCTCTTAAAATGGTAGGGGACGGTCGGCACAAGTACCTCCCGGAGCCACAGCAGTCCCAGCTTGGTGTCAGAACATGCAGCTTCTCCTTTGGTGACTTAATCGGCACTGGTCCCGTTGTTAGCCTGGTGGTTCTCAGTGTCATTCCCCTGCTGGGCATTTGAAAAGTGCAGGAGTACTTTTGTGTGTGTGCATGTGTGGGAGGGGTGTGGGTGGGAGGAGGGCAGCAGGAGTGCTGAACCATCTTACAGGACAGTGCTCTACAACTAAGAATTGTCTTGCTCAACATGCCTGTTCCTCTTGGGAACTCTGCAAGTTAGTATGTTTGAAAAAATTACTTCTACGCTGAGAGAAAAGAGCAGACAGGCAATTATTTTGCCAGCTGGGATTACTGCTAAAAATCACTCTGCCAAAGACCATACTGTCAGGGAAGATGCTTTGAAAACTTATCACCATTATTTTCGCTGGTGCAGTTTTACCTGAAACTGAGAACATAAATGCACATCACATCACGGATCCAATATTCAGTTTCAAGCAGTGGTTGGTACGAGGAATAGTGTGCATGGATTATGCCTACCTTCCATGACATTATCCTCCTAGCTCTGGGTTTGTTCCCTCAATTTTGAACTTATTCACTTCTATGAAATAGTGTCCACAAGAACTCCCAGGGAAGACTGAGAGGCAGTCCACTGCAGTGGGTGAGGGCATGTACTCCGGAGCGAGACTGTGTGAGCTTATAGCTGAACTCCAACAAATAAGGGGCTATGATTTTGAGCAAGTTCTGTACAGAAATCACTCTGCCGGCATTCTCAGTTTTTAACTAGAAAAGTGTCTGTGTCAGAGGGCTGTTGTGGGATTCATAGTGCCTGACATGTAGCCAAGTGCTTAATAAATATTAGCTATTAATCTTGTTATCATTTTTTCCAGAAAAGATTGGTCAATTTAAAAGTGAAACTGACTCAAGGCCCAAGAAATGTGCAGTTTCATAAATGCCTAAAGAAATTGTATTTAAATGATTTTCCATTCAGTATTCAGCCCTCTTAAATTCAGTTCTTCAAATGGCGTAAAGTTCTTCCAGCAGTAGTATTGATTTTCTTTTCAACCGTGAAGATGGCAGTGACAGGATTCTCTAACAGATGAAAAAATGGTATTACACTTTCCAACCACTGAAAAGTCAATTTTTTGGGTTTTGCTTAAGGCAAGTTGTATATGATTTTTCCCATTTCTGTCATTTGATGCAACATAATATGTGATAACATATCTAGTGATAGAATAACCTAGGATTTTGTATATCATGTTTTAAAAAATTATGATGGTGGGAACATTATGGTAAATGAAAAAACCCAGGGTTTTAAGAATAGACAGACATGGTTTTGAATCATGGTTTTGCCGTTTATTAGCTGTGAGCCTTTGGGCATGCTAACATTCAAGTTCTCAGATCTTTAGTTTCCTTCTCTATAGGATGGGGGAAAGAGGTCTATCTCTTCTATAATATTGAGGTGATGATGAAGGGAGAATGTCTATGAAATGCCTAACCTCATATCCATAGCATTTAAATCATTAACCGTTATTTGTTTCATAAGAGAAACTTGCTTTGGAAATTCAGTTACTGTTGGCTTTAAATAACACCTATGTGTAATATATCACTTAAGAAAAGACCAGAGGTGTATGCACCAATGTTTTTTAATCTCTTGGTGATGTAATTACAGGTGATTTTCATTATCTTTGTACTTTTGATACTTCCCAATATTTCTTAAAATATTAACCACACATTATTTTTGTAATCTGAGAAAGTTCTGAAATATGAAATCAAGTATCAATTTCTATCAGCTTATGTGCACCTGTTCATTATAATTTAAGGCTCTCCATTATCAAATTCTGACTCTAAGTCTATAAGCCCAGAAATAAAATCACGAGCAATTTCAGTCCATTTATTATATCATGAATTTATAGTTCTGCATCTTCATCTCATGCTGATTGTAAATGGTAAGCTTAATTTTAAAACAGGTAATATGTTCACATGATTATAAAAAGTTTTTAGAAAGGTATTTAGTGAAAAGCATTGTCCCCACCTGTTCTTCAGTATGACCAGTTTCCACTGACCTTGCTTCAAAATCTGGGTAACCTCTTTATGCAATAATAAACAAATATGAATACATACTCTTACTGTTTAACTGTTTTAATTGTTGAATTTAAGTTGAATTAGGCTAACACTGATTACTTGGTGCTATAGACAATATACAATTTCTAGAGTTTAGATAAAGCTTTAAAAGATGCTTACAATATTCTTTTTTTAAAAAAAACCTATTGATCTGTGATTTAAATTTATTTTATTTATTTTTGGCTGCATTGGGTCTTCGTTGCTATGCATGGGCTCTCTCTAGTTGCGGCGAGCGGGGGCTGTTCTCTTCGTTGTGGTGTGCGGGCCTCTCATTGTGGTGGCTTCTAGAGCCCAGGCTCAGTAGTTGTGGCGCACAGGCTTAGTTGCTCCGTGGCATGTGGGATCTTCCCACACCAGGGCTTGAACCCATGTCCCCTGCATTGGCAGGTGGACTCTTAACCCCTGCGCCACCAGGGAAGCTGCTTACTGAAAACCATTCCCTGTTGTCATGTAAGTTCCTTAAAAAGCAGAGCCCAAGACCACAGTTTATGAGCAACTGCTTTTTTCAGGAGTGTAGATCCAAGGAAGCAGGAGTGAAGGAAAAAGGAAGTGAGATGGGGAAGGGAGAGCCAAGACCAAATTGGCCAACACTTGGTATCAGGAACAATTGATTATTTGACTTCAAGAATGGACTAATGCATCTCAGGACAATTCATATGGGGAGAAAGTAAGAATTGATCTGTTTACCCCAATGGGATGTTAATTCCAGGCTGCATATGAGTGGAGCCTGCCGGTATCTCAACTCTCTGAGTGGACAGGGAAGCTCTGGGGAGGAGCATGCCCGTGGTACGGGCAGCAGGAGATGAAGTGCTGTTGATTTGTGCTTATTGAAACCCAAGAAGAGCTGTTTGCCACCAGTGGTAGCTGGCCACAATCCAAAAGAAGCACTGCATAAGAAGGATCAAATACTCTTTAAGACACAGCCAGATACTTTTATAGTTCAAAAAAGCCTTGGTGTGTCCTTTAGAAAATGGGATATTTGCCAGTCTCACATTTATTCTCTCATGTCCTATTACAACATGAGGCAATAAGAAAAACTATTTCCAATAGTAAAGTTAGAGCACAGGGCTAGGTCATGTTCAGACTGAAAGAGGCTGAAACCATCCACTTCTGTTAAAGATACGGAAACTGAGGCTGTTCACAAGTTCCTCAGAATCCACTCACTTTTATGTGAGCCGTAAGTACTTTGGAAAATAGGTAGGGTAGGTAGATCTCATTATGTCACAGATGAGGACCCTGAGATTAATTTAAGTGTCTGGCCCTAGATAACCCAGTCAGCCAGCAATAAAAGCATTAGAAGCCTGGTCTTGTTCTCCTAAATCTGTTTGCCCAGATGGTTTCTTCCTATTGGCCAGGCATTAAAAAGTGTCTGCCAGGCCTGGAAGGCCTGAATTGCTGAATTGTCCAGGGCTGTACCATCACAGGACAATGTTTGGATGTTCAGAGCAAAAAAAGGTTCAATGCTATAGAGTTTCAAAAAGGTAAGAAAGAACATTTGAAATAGGATCATCCTAACAGGAAATTTCTTTTTTTTTTTAAAGATTTTTTTTGATGTGAACCATTCTTAAGGTCTTTCTTTATTGAATTTGTTACAATATTGCTTCTGTTTTCTGTTTTGGTTTTTTGGCCACGAGGCATGTGGGATCTTAGCTTCCCAACCAGGGATTGAACCCACACCCCCTGCATTGGAAGAAGTTAAGTTGAATTAGGCTAACACTAATTACTTGGTGCTGTAGACAATATACAATTTCTAGAGTTTAGATAAAGCTTTAAAAGATGCTTACAATAATCTTTTTTTAAAAAAAAAACTATTGATCTGTGATTTAAATTTATTTTATTTATTTATTTTTGGCTGCATTGGGTCTTCGTTGCTGCGCACAGGCTTTCTCTAGTTGCGGCAAGCAAGGGCTGTTCTCTTCGTTGTGGTGTGCGGGCTTCTTATTGTGGTGGCTTCTAGAGCCACCACTGGACCGCCAGGGAAGTCCCAATAGGAAATTTCTTTCTGATGTTTCTGTAACTCTGTTATTGTGCTAGTAAAATATTTCTTCCCTTTTAACATTAAAAACTATTCATAGGTATTGCTATTTCCTCCCCTATTTTTAATTGTTAGAGCCCCCAAAAAATGAGGACTAATATATTAAAGTCACAAAAAAACTTTGTGATATTACTCTGGGCTTTTCTTTTTTTAATTTTCAAATAAAAATACCTTAGTTTCTATTAGTTTAAATAATTTTTTTAGTAAAGTTCTCTCTCAAAGTTTACTTGGTAACATTGCAAATGATTTAGCCTTTTGGAAATAACACTGCAAAAACAGGATTTATATACTTTGACGATATAATCGGTCACAGGTTGAACCTATTAAAAAAATTAAGGCTAGTTTCTTTTTTAATTTAAAAAAGTTTTACTTAATTGCTTAAATAAAAAATCACATTAAAATAATCCTACATATAGTTACAAAGGATGGTACAGCTTGAAAAAGTCTCTTGTAATTTTGAGGAAATTAATATGATGTATCCATGATGTTCTAAGAATATGAAATTTTAAAAACTAAAAATTTCTAATTCTTAGTAAAGCCAGAAGAATTCAACAACCTCACTAGGAACATATTCATTTTAGTCAACCACTTTTATGGACTGAATGCTTGTGAGAGACTGGGTGTGAGTTGATCTGGTTCCGAGAGATCTGGAAGCTGAGGTACTACTTTCAGGGTGAATGGTCCGGGGATATTTTGCTGCAGTAGCTTGCGGAATGGTTTGCTGAAAAGGCAAAAATATGCTTCAACAATTCCATAAAATTATACATACTAAATATCATTTCATTGTCTATAACTTAACCCAACAAACATTAGTACATGTAGATTCCTATTAGGGTCTTCCACTTAGAAAAGTCATCTTTAAAATACTTGAAGTAAAATTATATATATTATATCAAAACATTCACTGTGTATTTCAAAAGCTCTACGATACAGCTTTTGCTTAAAAAAATGAATGAAATCTCTTTAAACAAAGATCCTCATGTCAGATTCTGCTTTAATAAGATTTTCTCTTTAAAGAAAAGGAGAAATAACCTCTTTTCTTAGAGTGTTTTATATAAATGTTTCTTCGTACGTAAATAACTGGATAACCATTACAAATGGGAGAGATTCTTGCAACTAAGATGAAATTTTAGTTGCTAACCACCTAACCTGACCCTGACAAAAGAGCTATTTCTCCTTAGGGATGATGGGCAAGAGAACCTGTAGAAACAGATTCATGGTACCACTGGCATCATGATCTACAAAACATGGCACAGGATGAAGTAGCACTAGGAGCAAGCAATTATCCAGCAGATGGAGCTCAAGTGTCAGAAATCTGATGAATGGTTTATTAGTAATTGTCTCTAGTAGTTCTAGTTCTTAGGATCCTGGGATAAAATAAAAAATAAAAATAGCACAGAGGACTGCCACTGTGCCTGCTACACAATCCAAAGTAGGTAACAATGGAAGCAGTTTATGGCTATTGAATTCGTGCCCAATTACTGAAGAGTAACTGAACATACTAAATAAACGAAGGGCAGTCGGAGAGATAAATATCAGAAACAGGGGTTGTAAGTCTTTAGTTCCTTGGTTTTTATTCTGTAAAATATCATTCCAATCAGTACAAAAAAACAGGTTGTCTGAATTAAAAATAAACACATGTGCTGTCTTTATATCTTCCTTACCTTATGAACGGACAGTCTCTCTCCCCCTATCCCTTTATAAACATCATATGTGCTGATAAAAATAGAAATGAGTTCATTTCTTCTCATCTTTGATACCTAATCTCACATTTTCAAAAATATGGGGAGAAGTCATCTAAGGACTTTCAGAGGCTGTCCAACCTATGAAGGCTAAGATGATCCTCTACCCTCGATGTGTTCAGTTTGGACTTGGTACCTCCATCTCAGTCTGCCACTTCACTGTGGTCACACTTTACCTGAAGCTAAATTTAAACAATCAATCCAGCTTCTTTTGACTTAATCATCTAGTAACAATCTAGTGTTCAGAAGGAAAAGGATTTAAAATCATTCCTTTTATCTTTTTGACATATTAAGCAGACAGGAATGTTGCTTAACATTCAGAATTTATATAGAGGACATTCTTCTTTAAAATCAATCGTTGTTTCTCTTTAGGGATGTGTTCTTGTAACTTTTAGAAATTAAACTTTTTGAGACAATTGTTGATTCATATGCGATTGTAAGAAATAACACAGAGATATCCCATGTATCCTTCTCTAGTAACTTTTTTGTTGTTGTTTTTGCAGTACGCGGGCCTCTCACTGTTGTGGCCTCTCCCGTTGCGGAGCACAGGCTCTGGACGCACAGGCTCAGCGGCCATGGCTCACGGGCCCAGCCGCTCCGCAGCATGTGGGATCTTCCCGGACAGGGGCACGAACCCGTGTCCCCTGCATTGGCAGGCGGACTCTCAACCACTGCGCCACCAGGAACGCCCTCTAGTAACTTTTATTAAGTTAAATTTGCTTATGGCTTTACAATTTACAAAGTGCCTTTATACAACTCATTTAATTTTCATGTTATCTTATTTAATCCTGAATCCTGACAATAACTCTAGGAGCTAAGTACTCTTATTGCTCCCGTTTTACACGTGAAAAAATGGAGGCTCAAATATTTACTTGATTTGTATACGATCACAAAGGCAGTAAGTAGCGAAACTGAGGCACTAACTCAGGGGTTTTTTTTTTGGCTTAAATTCCATGTACTTTATATCACGTGAATTTATTGCAACCTGATTTTTTTCCAAATTAGAAATACGTTGACAATTATATTTGAAAATAAGACTTCAAAAAATAAAAAAAAGGAGGAAAACTTAAAAACCATAAAAGTAGGTGTTTCTTAGAGTAAAAAATCTGCTACATGGACAGCACTTAATGAGTAAACAGTTTTTGTCATTTTTTTTTTTAATGAGAAATCATTTATATACTTTACCCTTTTGGCCATCAATATACCGGATTAAGTGTATTTGATAATTTTTATACTATTGAGAAGAAACAATGTTTCTGAAATTAATTTCCTAAAATAGGAAAGGTAGATTTAAAGCAGGTGTGATAATTATAAGTATATAAAGACTGTAATAGTAAAGGTAGAATAAGTACCAGTCATCATGGACTTTGATCTTCTCCTCAACATGTCATTTAAGTGTTTATTAGTCTATCAACTCTCAGGAAAAAGAATTTTTGACAAGAAGTTATCAAATGCAGACTCACCACTGTGACCGGATGATGTTTTTCCACAACGACGGAGCTCATGGGAGGAGAAACTCCCATTATAGCTAAACTGCTACTGATTCTATTTTTTGAAGCAAAATCACATTTCCCTGTGATCCGGGCTGTGATTGTTCTTCCAGCTTTCTGTTGTGCTGATGTCACAACCCTGGGCCCATACTAAAAAACAAAAAAATATTCAGTTGGTAGAAAATCCATGGCAAAATTTATGGTACTTTTGCTTCTATAACTTACAAAGAAAATACACAGGCACTTAAAATAATTGTATATGCAACCAACTCTAACATGGGGAAAAATTTTTAAACAATAAGGCAAAAAGCAAAACATAAAACCAAGCACCCCAAACACCCCTTTAACCTTGGTATACCAACTATTTTATAGGATTTTAGGAACTTCTAAAACTTTATTCTGAAATAATTATAGATTCATAGGAAGTTGCAAAGAGAGCATAGAGAGGTCCTGTGTATTCTTCACCCAGTTTCCTGCAATGATTATATCTTATGTAATTACAATGTCAAAACCAGGAAGCTGATGTTGGAATGATGCCTGGGTATAGATCTATGTCACTTTATCACATGTGTAGATTCCTGTAACTATCACTGCAATCAAGATACAGAACTATTCCATCACCACAAAGCTCTCCCTCGTGCTGTCCTTTCTTTAGAGTCATACCCATCTCCCTTCCCAAACAATCCCTAATTCTTGAACCGCTAATCTGTTTTATGAACTTCTGACCCTTATGGATAAATCATCATTGCTCATATGCTTTTGTGTCCTCCCCTTTTTCTTATGGCATTGTTAATATACTTCTTTTCATGAATAGAGACCAGCTATCATTTTTTTTTGAATTTTATTTTTATACAGCAGGTTCTTATTATCTATTTTATATATGAGACAAGCTATCATTTTTAATGAGAGGTTTTTATATCAACAAACTGCAGTTTAACTGTCCCAGTTCTTTTCCTATTATATATAGCAAACTTTTGTAATTTAAAAAAAAAAAAAAAAGGATTTTTCTCTTTTTTTTTTTTTTTTGGCTGTACCACGCGGCTTGTGGGATCTTACTTCCCTGACCGGGGTGGAACCCGGGCCCTCAGCAGTGAAAGCACAGAGCCCTAACCACTGGACCACCAAGGAATTCCTGGATTTTCCTTTTCCTTTGAAAGTTATTTGTAGAATGTACTGCAAAAAGCGAGATGATCATATCAAAAGGTAATGTCAGGTTTTACAGTTTTTGTTGCCTACCACTGGACAATACACCAGAAAGATTACATTTACGTCAATAGTAGTACATGTACTCATTTTTTTTTTTTCATGATCAACTAATTACATTAGCGGGGCAAAAATCAAAAGGAATAAGAAAAAGGGAAATGACATATTTAAAAAGCCCCAATATTTGTATCTTAATATCTGACATGGAAACAATGCAGATTATTGGTTGAGTACAGGGCTCTGAAGCCAGACTGTCAAAGTCTGAATTACAATTGCATTAGTAATTGTGTCCACTGGCAAGTTACTCTCCCTAAGCCTCAATTTCCTCATGTATGAAACAGGGAGAGCAGGCCCAACTGACTAATGCTAGCCTTTCACTTTCTGTTCAGATGAAGAGCAAAGTTAGAAGAGAAACTTTACTGAATAGCTTAAAAATCCAATTAAAACCCCTCGATTATTTCAAATGGAGTTAGAAAAACTGAAGTGCCATCTGTTGTTCAACTTTGTGAACTGCAATAGTACATTTGCTTGTATAACTGCCTAATATATATATTTTTTCAGTAAACGTGCTGCCGAAGCGAGCACATGTTTTTTGAAAATATTTTCCACCATGAAATTCTGATATTTAACATACTGATGATGTCTGCAGAAAGGAAATAATTTCACAGATGAAAATATTCTTTCACTAGAATGGTAATCCTCCCTTCTCCAGTTATTTGTCTCCTGATTCTCTGCAGTTTACTTTCTACACACACCTCCTTTTAGGTACTGGAAATTACTGAAGAAGACTAGAAAAAGTTTTGAATGTTCATAGGAATCCTCTGTGATTCAAATGAAGAGAAAGATAGCCAGGCCTGGATCACAAATCTCTCTTTTCCTGTTCCCAACAATAATGGTTTCATGTAAGGTAAGTAATCCAAGTAATGTATTTGTTTTTGCTTTTGTCAATATGGTTCTTTTTAAAAACAAGAAGACATATTTGAGGTAAATCTGAGTATTTTAATTAAATAAGAAAGGAAGAAAACTAGCATGGCACTTACAGATTGATTTACTTGTGATTCTCCTTTCTCTCTAACCCTAAATGCTGTACTTATGTGAATGAAATTGAATGGGTGTCTGTTTCGAAGGAGCAAGATGTAGCTGGAGGGGTGGGGGAAGAAGGGCTGTCTATATAATATTGTGTTTTTCAGGTTTCAAAGACTTCAAAATTATCTCAGGTGACCAAATTGTTTCAAAAAATAAAAAGGGTGGTAAGTACACTCATTCATTTGGTTCTCGTTATGCATGTTCAGATTCAGATACAAACCCAGATGTACAAGTGGTGCAGTCATATTTTAAGAAGGGAATTTTGAAAAATCTAGCTCTGTGTGTTATCTGGATATGCAGCATGAATGACAAACCAGAAATAAATACTCACTGTGTTTATTTAAATGAGATCATCAGTATAGGATCACACTTCGAAATGTGTAATCATGAAAAATAAACACAGCCTGAACGCATGTCAGGGTTGAATTTTAGTGTCTTATTTCTAAATCAAAACTCCCCCACACATTCAAATTTCTCTTAAGTCATATTTAAGAAATGCAAAATAGCAGATCTCAACATATTTTTCCCCAAAGTTAGTAGCTTCCAAAAGGCAGAAATTCAAGGGACTTCCCTGGTGGTGCAGTGGTTAAGAATCCGTCTGCCAATGCAGGGGACATGGGTTCGAGCCCTAGTCCGGGAAGATTCCACATGCCGTGGAGCAACTAAGCCTGTGCGCCACAACTACTGAGCCCACGTGCCACAACTACTGAAGCCCGCGCGCCTAGAGCCCATGCTGCGCAACAAGAGAAGCCACCGCAATGAGAAGCCCGCACACCGCAATGAAGAGTAGCCCCCACTCGCCGCAACTAGAGAAAGCCCGCGCACAGCAACAAAGACCCAACGAGACAAAACTAAATTTAAAAAAAAAGAAAAGCAAAAGGCTGGAATACTTCAGATGACCAACTGTCTGGCTGACTCATGCGTCCCTTGGCTGCAGAGAGCTGCCTAGCTCTAATGGCCTGTGTAACTCTTTTTTTTTTTTTTTTGGCTGCGTTGGGTCTTAGTTGTGGCACACGGGATCTTCATTGAGGCACATAGGCTTCTCTCTAGTTGAGGTGTGTGGGCTCCGCAGTTGTGGCGTGCGGGCTTAATTGCCCCATGGCATGTGGTATCTTAGTTCCCTGGCCAGGGATCGAACCCATGTCCCCTGCATTGGAAGGCGGATTCTTAACCATTGGACCTCCAGGGAAGCCCCTGTAAATCTTAATTAAGACCTAAAACCTACTCTGCCATCTTCCTTCCTCTCATGTAAGTGGTTAGGGTCAGGGAGGAGAGGGAGACAAGCAAATCTGAATCATCCCAGCACCTTTATAGAACTGTACATGCCTTTGTGCCAGATCCAAGCCAGAGTAGGGAAGAAGGGCATAAGGTTTTTGTTTTTTAAACATAATGTTTATTATATGGAAAATTTTTATTTTTTATTTTATTTTTTTTGTTAGTTTCTGCTTTATAACAAAGTGAATCAGTTATACATATACATATGTTCCCATATCTCTTCCCTCTTGCGTCTCCCTCCCTCCCACCCTCCCTATCCCACCCCTCTAGGTGGTCACAAACCACCGAGCTGATCTCCCTGTGCTATGCGGCTGCTTCCCACTAGCTATCTATTTTACGTTTGGTAGTGTATATATGTCCATGCCACTCCCTCACTTTGTCGCAGCTTACCCTTCCCCCTCCCCATATCCTCAAGTCCATTCTCCAGTAGGTCTGTGTCTTTATTCCTGTCTTACCCCTAGGTTCTTCATGACATTTTTTTTCCTTAAATTCCATATATATGTGTTAGCACATGGTATTTGTCTTTCTCTTTCTGACTTACTTCACTGTGTATGACAGTCTCTAGGTCCATCCACCTCACTACAAATAGCTCAATTTCGTTTCTTTTTATGGATGAGTAATATTCCATTGTATATATGTGCCACATCTTCTTTATCCATTCATCCGATGATGGACACTTAGGTTGTTTCCATCTCCTGGCTATTGTAAATAGAGCTGCAATGAACATTTTGGTACATGACTCTTTTTGAATTATGGTTTTCTCAGGGTATATGCCCAGTAGTGGGATTGCTGGGTCATATGGTAGTTCTATTTGTAGTTTTTTTAAGGAACCTCCATACTGTTCTCCATAGTGGCTGTACCAATTCACATTCCCACCAGCAGTGCAAGAGTGTTCCCTTTTCTCCACACCCTCTCCAGCATTTATTGTTTCTAGATTTTTTGATGATGGCCATTCTGACCGGTGTGAGATGGTATCTCATTGTAGTTTTGATTTGCATTTCTCTAAGGGCATAGGGTTTTTTTAAAAAAAAAAGCCGTGCAGAGGTGAGTCTGATAAGCTTGGCCTGTATCCCTGTGCCCTTCACTTGAGAGACACTGAAGAATACAGGTTTAATGACAGGAGGCCGAGAAGTCAGAACCACAGTATGCATATTAATAGCTTGATTAATTTAACTTCAGGTAAATTCTCCCACAAATACACCATCCTCATTCAGTACTCTTCCCCCTCTATGGACTCCTCTATTAGCAGCTAGTGACTTTAGGAAAAACAATTCCTATCTTCATTCCAATTATAAATGAAAACTTAAAACCTAACCAAGATGGAGTCACTACAGAGTAGTGTTAATATGTTTGCATCCAGGAAAAGGGAAGCTGTAGTTAAATAAGAATATACAAAAAGGCCATTAGCCTCCTAAGCCCTTGAAAGTACCCACTAATTTCCTTTAAAATTAATAATTTCTTCATTTTTGTTTAATTATCACTATTGTAATAGAAGTTTCAGGTATTATTTTCATTACAAATTCATGTTTTAGCTACTTTGTGTATTAAATATTTTCTGTGGATTGGCCTAAAGACCACATAGACTCTTTTCTCCATGGGAAAATATGTTCTGAGTTCAAAATATCCAATATACAAACAAGTTTGGAACCTTTTTCCCAACATAGGCACCTGAGTTAACTGTACTGACCATTTCTTCCTGTGTAGAGGAAGCTGTAGCTGTCGGTGCAGCGCCATGAGGAGCAGAAACAGGAAGGTGAACAGAGGAAGTGGAAGCAGCCCCGGCAGGAGTGATGGAAGCAGCAGAGGGAAAGGCAGCAGTGCAGGTGGCTCCCAGGGCTGCCGCTGGCGGGGATGGCGGCACTGCAACTGCTGAGGGCATCGGAGGAGCTGAAGGATCCAAATGAGAAGAATGTTCTTTTCCTTGAACACCAGGACCATACTCTTCCCTTTTATTATTTGTGAAGTCTGTCCCTATAAATCACAAATTAATTCCATTAACACTCTTCCAAGTTAAGATTACTTTTATCTTCCCAACAATGAAAATACATAATCTCCAAAATGTGGTCCAGCAGAAATGTAGAAATGTGTCATATACTGGATAGGTTAACACTGTTCGGTTAATGCAGTTGGTCAGTGTTAACTGGTTAATGTCAGCATTAACCACTAAAGACTTCAGACCAGTTCCTTCAACATGTGAAAGCTAATGAATGATTTGCTCTTATGTAAAAAAATAAATTATGTACTCAGCTGGGACCTTACAACCACTATAATAATATGGTCACATTGTGCCTAAAGATTTATGTTCTTTGCATTATTTAATACAACTATCCTGATAAATGGCCTGGTATTTAGATCTTTAGAATAGTTTTCTGATATCACCATACCCTCTTCATTTACCATCTATTGCTCTTAGCCTAACAAAACCAATGTATTTTTAATTCTTGATTTTTTCAGCAAACAATAATAAATCAATAAGTAACACTAAAATCTTTACTTTTGATACTGTAAAAGAAATGAGTTCTTGCAGGTAGATTATGTCATGAATTAAGAACATATTTGCACACTTAACTGATTTTAGTGACACATATATAGAAACCTCTCAAAACTGAACCTTAATCTTAGATCAAAGGAATAAATAATGTCAGCTTCCAGAAGCCAGGATAAAGAGTCCTATTCTAGATTTCCACCCCCCAGCATTAGAATTTGGTTAAAATTTCCATTTAAGACTATATCTTCGGGGCTTCCCTGGTGGCGCAGTGGTTAAGAATCCACCTGCCAATGCAGGGGACACGGGTTCGATCCCTGGTCCGGGAAGATCCCATATGCCACGGAGCAACTAAGCCTGTGGGCCACAACTACAGAGCCTGTGCGCCACAATTACTGAAGCCCACACACCGAGAGCCTGTGCTCTGCGACAAGAGAAGTCACCGCAATAAGAAGCCCGCGCACCGCAACTACAGAAAGCCCGTGTGCATCAATGAAGACCCAACGTAGCCAAAAATAAATAAAATTTAAAAAAAAAAGACTATATCTTCCTGGTACCAAACATCAGGGTGAGGATTCCAATATTCAGTCACTGAGATGTTTCAGAATATATGAATAGAGGGCATTATGTAGCCCTATGCTGAAAAGGTTTTCCGTGTTGTCCTCATTCCAGAAATTCCAGAAATTTGGACTTCTGTATAAGTTCCATCCAGAAATTTGGACTTCTGTATAAGTTCTTGTCTTTCTTAGACTATCATCTTTACATAAAATAGAGCAATAGTTACTTCATTAACAAAGTTTAATGAGGATTACAATGCATAGGTCCTTTGAAATAATTTGATGAAAGAGATGAATTCAACATATACTGCTTTTGCTTTGAAAACAAAACACACACACACACTGAGTTTTAACATGTTTTTCATAGAAAGTGACTGATTGTCTCTTTTTTTAGGTGGGTGGCAGACTTATGTGGAACCAGTATAGTAATTATTCTCGCTTTAACTGGGTATGTTTTTCAGTTGGAAAGCATTTTTCTACTGTTCCTAAAACTACTTTAAAAATTGGCAGGTATCCCTTTAAAGGCCATTGGTATTGACATATTTTGTCTACCTCATAGAAACTTTTATCTAAGCTATAAGATTGATTAGGATATTGTACAACATGAGATGCACTGCAGATTATGGCTAGCAGAGAATCAAAAGAGATAAAAAATATATATTTATTTTGCTCTAACAAGTACATTAGAAACACTGTATTATTAAAATCTGCATTATAAAAAACAATTGCTTTGGCTTCCCTGGTGGTGCAGTGGTTGAGAGTCCGCCTGCCGATGCAGGGGACACGGGTTCGTGCCCCGGTCCGGGAAGCTCCCACATGCCGCGGAGCGGCTGGGCCCGTGAGCCATGGCCGCTGAGCCTGCGCGTCCGGAGCCTGTGCTCCGCAACGGGAGAGGCCACAACAGTGAGAGGCCCGCGTACCGCAAACAAAAAAAAAATTGCTTTAAGGGGGCCAGAAGTAATTTTTTTTTTCTTGTGAGAATTTATTTTTAAAATTTGTTTTTGGCTGCCTTGGGTCTTCGTTGCTGTGCACGGGCTTTCTCTAGTTGTGGTGAGCAGGGGCTACTCTTCGTTGCGGTTCGCGGGGTTCTCATTGCGGTGGCTTCTCTTGTTGCAGAGCATGGGCTCTAGGTGCGTGGGCTTCAGTAATTGTGGCATGCGGGCTCAGTAGTTGTGGTCTGCAGGCTCTAGAGCGCAGGCTCAGTAGTTGTTGTACACGGGCTTAGTTGCCCTGCAGCATGTGGGATCTTCCCGGACCAGGGCTCAAACCCGTGTCCCCTGCATTGGCAGGTGGATTCTTAACCACTGCACCACCAGGGAAGTTCCTCTTGTGAGAATTTTTAAAAATTTATTTTAATAGCTGTTATTAAAATGCCACAAGACAAATATCACAGAGCAAATCCAGCATTACATTACACTGAACTTTTGCCTTTGGTAGCTCCATCAACACTAGTGTGTACTGCTAACATGTGTCTTACTAGTCCTGTTTATCTTTATTACCCATTGTTATGGTAAACAAAGCACAAGGGGACTTCCCCGGCAGTCCAGTGGTTAAGACTCTGTGCTTCCAATGCAGGGGGTGCAGGTTTGATCCCTGGTCGGGGAACTAAGATCCCACATGCCGCACAGCACAGCCAAAATTAAACAAAACGAAACAAAGCACAAGGCCACTGAAAACAGCTGGGATCCCATAACCTGGCATTAGCTGCAGATGACAGTAGACTTAAAAGCAATAGGAGCAAAATAAATCATGTTGTATAATTATCAGAATACATTTTCTCCAAATCCTGTTATGGATATTTGCCTGTAAGAGACATAGCTGTATTTGAATTTAAAATTTAAGACAGTAAATTTATTAAGGTGGTAAGACACTCTGTCCTAAGTAAATTCGTAACCTTCTTAAGTAGGTTACAAGAAATAGATTTCTTGCAATTGAATGTAGCAAGTTCTAATGATTATAATTTCTCACTGTACTTGTGAAACCCAGTATCTGTTACAAGTAGATAATTAAATTCTTCAATTTAATATATACAACTTGCTAACAATTACAACCGAAAGCAGACTATCCAATCATTGGGGACGGTAAGTTTGTTTTTAGCATTAATACTCAATTAAAATACGATTTACTAGAGAAATCAAGTACTCATTTGGGTATTAGCAAGATAAACCATTCAGCTTCAAGATTCTATGATTCTAAGTTTCTAACTTGCATGTGGGCCACATACCATGACTGTCTGAGAAAGAAAACGATTTGCCTTAACTCACTACCATCTATAGCGTGCACAATTGAAATAAAAACTGTTTATTGATGCTTTAAAATGAGGGCATAACAAGCACAGACAAGTTATTCACAGGACTGAAATCATATTAATGATGGTACAAAATGAAATTGTCTCAATAAATAAACTGAGATTCAAACAGGATTTAATATGAGGAAATACTGCAAAAATGTTCAATGTGTACATGAAACTTTGGAGGCTGACTTAAGACTGCAGTAATTATATCATGAGTATCCTCTTACATGTTTAAGTATTTTTTGTCTTTTAAAGTGCTTTCAATTATATTTCACTGCATTCTCACAAGAATCCTCTATGAAGCAGGTAAGGAAGATTTATATTATCTTCTTTGTTCAGAGAAGAAAACTAAAACCCAGTGAGGAAAATAGGCCTCCTTGTAAATTGGTGGCAAAGCTGTTCTAAGCCATGTGGATGACAAAAGCCACTCAGATCCTAGCCAATACATGGACCTTTCTTGACATAGAATTATTTTACTCAACTTCTATAGATAGGCCGATATGTATACTTGTTGAAAATGAGTTTTAGTTGAGGACTCTCTTGCACTGGAAGACAAGCAATTTTTAAAAAATGGGAAACCATGAATAGACAAGAAATATTTAATAATGAAAACAGTCTAAGGAATTTGGCTACTTAGAAAAAAACAGAAATGAAATTTTATACTTAAAGGCATTACCATTATAGTTAAAAGAGCCTTAAAATAATGTTATACATTCAAAGCATTATTATAACATTGAGCCTAAATACTTGAGTTAACAGTTTACTTGATCAGATATAAGATACTGTAAGTAACCATGACTGAGAGAATTTTCATGGCAGATTTAAAACTGAATATAACACCATGATATTAAAAATAGCAGTGCCTGGATAAGACATAGTTACTGCAGAAAATCAGTACTGCAGACCACACCAATCACTGAAATCTCCTCAAACCCTTTTTGAAAGTAAGCAGAGAATCTTAAACAAAATACTAACCTGTATCACCTCTGCTTTGAAATATAGTCATGGCTTCAAGATTTAATGCACATACACCCCTCATGAAAGCTTTCTTCATGGAATCTTCAAAGTGCTCTTTTTCATGCTGCATCCTTTGGATCTCAGCTTTTGCATTTTCCAAAGCTCCAGATAACTAAAATTAGGAAAATTTTTAAAAAGAAGAGAAAAAAATTGAGACACAAGGAAGAATATCTATTGTTTAAAAAAAAAAAGAGACTTATACTGTGAAGTTATTTTTGTGTGAAATACTAAAATCACTTTACCACATACGTCTTCTGCTGTGTCTCAATTTATTTTAAAAGATGCATCTAACCTCTATTGTCTCCATCAACAAACCATTTTCATTCCTAACCATAAAGTCAGGGTTTAAACAAAGGGAATTTTACACCAGTCCCAATCCTGATTGATGTGTTCTAATTATACAGAATGATGTTATTTCTCACCATAAAATTTTTATGTAGGATACTAAACAAAATATATTAAGAGCCCCAAACAGCCCTCACCCCTTCAGAAAAAAATAACTAAACACCTGCAACAGTAACAGTTTTTTTTTTTGTTTTTTTTTTAACTAGATGTTATCTATAGAATTTAAAGTGCAAAGTGCCATTAGGTACAACACTTTCCCACAGACCAAATCTAAAGGGACTGCATGGGACTTCCCTGGTGGCGCAGTGGTTAAGAATCCACCTGCCGATGCAAGGGGCATGGGTTCGAGCCCTGGTCCGGGAAGATCCCACATGCTGCAGAGCAACTAAGCCCATGCGCCACAACTACTGAAGCCCTTGCGCCTAGAGCCTGTACTCTGCCACAAGAGAAGCCACTGCAATGAGAAGTCTGCGCACCGCAACGAAGAGCAGCCCCCGCTCTCTGCAACTAGAGAAAGCCCAGCGCAACAATGAAGACCCAATGCAGCCAAAAATAAAAATAAATTAAAATAAATTTAAAAAAATAAAAAAGGGACTGCGGTTTTGCATGTCATTTTCAATTGCAGAAAATTATTTGCATAATAAAACTTTAAGAATTTAGTGTTATAATGATGAAAAAATTTTTTTTCCTCTTAATATTTGATTTCAAGAGGCCTACTGCATTCTTTAGTATGGTTTTATTTTCATTTTGGGTCTCAAACGTTTTCCCATGGAAACAATGTTAATATTATTGTTATAAGTCTAAATAACTTCAATTTATATACAAACACTTTATACAATAAAGGCCAAAAGAAGCCTAAGAAAGTATGCTTTCTTAGAGATGTAAGGATCTGTGGCTGATTTACATTTCCAAGAGAAATGTACATGCAAGAGATTTAACACAGGTTTGGAGGTCAAAGTTATAACTACTTAAAAGAACAAATAAGTCTGTAAGTCTGACTAGTACTGTTCGTTCCCAGTAGTCTCATTTGAACCCACACTGCACTGAATGAAATTGGAGAAATGGGTTACTCTGCCTAACTGTAAACTAACAGTGAGTGATGCTACCCATCTTTTTTACTTTTATTAAAAAAGTGAAAAAAAAAGTTTACCACTGCAACTTTGGCTTCATAGTCATTGGAAATCTGGACACAGACTTCCTCAGCTCTTGCTTGGCAAGCTCGTTCCACCACTTCTTTCCACTGCTTCTGTACTATGGCCCGCCAGCCTCTCCAGACTTTCTTCAGTAAAGTTCTCTGGAAGTACTGGTCAGCTAGTTTACTTTCATAAACCTAAACGAAAGTAATATACAACCTCAAAAACACAGTGGACTGGTAAAATATACTGGCAGTAGTAACAAAAAACATCAGCCTGCGGGAAGCAGGGTACATGCATTATCATTTAATACTGTGTAATCGTGTTCTTCTCATGTGCAGATGGGAGGACAGGCTTAAAGAGGTTAAGCAACCTGCCTAGGTCATACAGGCAGAAAGGGAAAAGCCAACCTTGCCTCATTCCAGAGCCTAAGCTCTTATCCATTACATCATTGCTTTATGCAACTAATCAAGGTAGGGGGAAAACAAAAAACAAATGAAAGAAAATGAGTTAACTTGCCCCTTGCCATCTTGGTTATGAATTCGCATGACCTTTTAGCTGAAAACAGGGCTAGGAGCTGGAAGGCAGAAAGGGTGGTGACTGTGGCTCCAGATGGCCCTGCTTTCTCTACAGCTTGGTGGCCACCACCATAAGCAGATTAATTTAATTTACATACTTTACCATCATATTTAGTACCAAAATGATCCTAGTAGGAGCATATGCTATTCTTCTTTTATCAATGAATTTAAATTCTTTTGAAGGAGCATATCCAATTTTTGATTTTCTTAAAAAATATTTTTATTCAAAAACTGATGGCAACTTCAACTATTTCAACTAACAGTTGAACATATTCTCATTATGTCACCCAATAAATAACTTTCAAAATATGACTCAGTTTTAAATAGCTCTTTTAAATATGGTTAATGTAGATTTAATCTATTGGGATTAATTTTAAAAAAGAAGCACTAATAAGTATTCTTAAAGGAGAAATCCTATTCCATGACAGTAACAGCCTTTTCCTTAAATATTAATCTCTTGGAACTAAATGCACAAAGATTACTCCATGACTCACATGGGCATCATATATAAAAAAATTATATATATATATATAATCTCCATCCCCTACACTCTTTGAGTCTCTGTATTCTGCCTTCTTGTGGGATACATATATACTTTCATACTTTTCTACTTCTGATACAATAACTTACTATTCTCAGCTTATATTTATACTGATATACTGATTCAGCTCACTTTTTTTTTAACATTTTTATTGGAGTATAATTGCTTTACAATGGTGTGTTAGTTTCTGCTTTATAACAAAGTGAATCAGTTATACATATACATATATCCCCATATCTCCTCCCTCTTGCGTCTCCCTCCCTCCCACCCTCCCCTCTAGGTGGTCACAAGGCACCGAGCTCATCTCCCTGTGCTATGCGGCTGATTCAGCTCACTTAATTAAAATAAAAGATATTCAAGTTTAAATTATATATAAACTAAGGATAATTTTTAAAAAGCTTATGGACATGGATTTCTTTAATTCTTATTAAGGCAAGTTATGCAACAAACATGCAATTTTATAATTATAGTATTGCCTCTTTATGAAGATGATATATTCAGGTATTTTAGAAGTAGAACTAATATAGGAAGCATATGATATGCTAAAGGTGATAAATTCATGTGATTACATCTGAAGTCAAATTTGTTAAAGGGGATTCCACCACCAGGACATCTGTAATTTAGGTACAGTTCTTACTAATCTACTATGAAGTAGAAAATGATATATCAATAAGTCTATAAAATATAAGAAGTATTTTTTCCCAAGCCATACCAAAAATCAAGTTCCTTTAAAACAAGAGTAACATTAAATTGTTAATTCATTTTGACTTACTAAAAAAAATCTTTCTTTGACTTGAACAAGAGTTCTAATACATGATTCTAAATGCTTCTGAGTTCAGAAGTCTAATAAGTGTCAGTCAGCTTTTCTTTTTCACACTTACGTCCTGTCTGGATTTGACATGGCTGATTTGCCAGCGGAAGAATGTTCTCATCAACTCTATCCTTTCCTTTTGCTTGCCTATGGCATGAGACAAGCTAGAAATCACCTGTAAACAGCAATCAGTAAAAGGGTTTTTTTATATATCAAAAAATGCTAGAGAGAATACTTATGGATCACTACTGTATTCATCTAGTTAACCTCATTAAAAAACTTTCCCATATGAATACACTACTTATCAATGAATGAAGGGGAACGAAAGAGGAAAGAAATCTTCATTATGTGTATCCTGGTAATAATCAATAAAATGTTTATATACAGTATATGAAAATTAATATGATCACTGGAATTTAATTCAAGAAAAACAAACATACATTTGAGAGTTTTACTACTTATACAAAATGTTTTTATTCACTAGACTTGAGGGCAGAGACCAGGTTTAAAATATCTTTCTAGCCCCTAAATACCTTCAATACCTTGGATTAGAAGTTTCTCAATAATTGTTTAATGATTTTCTGGATTCAACAAACTCATAAAAGCAAATAATTGTTACACTTTGATGTACTTTTTCAGTGATATTATTCCTGTTCTTTAAAAAAAAAATCTATGAAGGTTTTTAAATCCTGAAATAATTTTTTTTTTTTTTTTGCAGTACACGGGCCTCTCACTGCTGTGGCCTCTGCCGTTGTGGAGCACAGGCTCCGGACGCGCAGGCCCAGCAGCCATGGCTCACGGGCCCAGCCGCTCCACGGCATGTGGGATCTTCCCAGACTGGGTCATGAACCTGCGTCCCCTGCATCGGCAGGCGGACTCTCAACCACTGTGCCACCAGAGAAGCCCAATATTCTTTCTTATAAAGAACTGAGTAACTGAAATATATATCTAAAAATGGTCCCATTAAAAAAAGATTTGGTATATTTACTGAGAGACATTCTGGTTCTTTAAATAATTTTCAAAAGTGGAAAAGGGCAGGAATTCTAAGATACTAGTAATAGTCCATTAAACTGTGTAGTGGCACATGGCTGTTCACTTTATTTTCAAAAACTGGACATGCATATATACTCTTTTTGCGTGTGACACTTTTGAAATAAAAAAATTAAATTTAATAAAATATTTTAAAACCTTAGGAGAGAATTTTGAGGGTAATAGAGAAAATGACTGACATTAGTATCTATTGTTTCAAAAAAGCAAACTACGTAAAATGATCAATTTTACATTGCACCCTATAACACCCCCAAAAAAGTATATTTAAAAAAACCAATAATCTTATCTAGTTCATTAAAACAGTGAGTGCTGCATCTGCAGACAAGTAGCTGAGGTGTCTGCTGTGAGTCCCTCTTCTCTGAAGGTCACCATCCTCCTGGGGGAGCTACAGATTTGCTGCCCATCTGCTTTGTTCAAGGTGCTGTTGGGAAGCACAAAATTAGCCCAGATTTGAACCCTACTCTCAAGTTCTTAAGAGGCTGACAGAAAGTGAAATAAACAGTGCTCTTGTGCTTATCAACAAAATGAAGGACTTCATTAATGAATAAAGACATATAACAGATAGAATGTGGGATACTTATGCCCCTCCGAAAGGATGGTTGAAAATGTGGGTAATGCTGGTTCCCTGACATTCTGTTA